>NC_044039.1:32160658-32760658 GCF_901765095.1 Microcaecilia unicolor
CCTTATTTTATCATCCTCGCTTTAATATTCCCTTATCTCTTGTTTGTCCTGTTTGTCTGTCCTAATTAGATTGTAAGCTGTGTCGAGCAGGGACTGTCTCTTTATGTTCAAGTGTACAGCGCTGCATATGTCTAGTAGCACTTTAGAAATGATAAGTAGTAGTAGTAGTTTATAGAATAGTACTTATGGCCAGGATCTGCGACTTCCTTTAGATGTGATCATTTACAGCAGCTCAACCCTGGTATAAATCATTGCGCCTAAATTAGCTGCAAATCCCATTTAGTCTCTAACAGCGCATACAAATTGTGGGAGTGCCCCCAGTCTGCCCATGACTCTGCTATGGCCATGCCCCTTTTTTGGAGCTGCATGTAAAATTTACGTGCGGATCCAGGCACAAATGTGCACGTGTAAATCTAAATTTTCAGCACCGATAATTGATTGTTAGGCCCAATTATTGGTGCTAATAGGCTCTTTATTCAATAAAATTGCACATGCAAATTGGGCACACATCCAAATTTGCATGCACAAATTTTTCACCACTTATAAAATGTGGGGAGGAAATGCCTGAACCGAGTTAGGGTGAAGCATGGGCACTAATGCAATATTCAGCAGCTAGGAGGGTACTTTTATAACAGGGTGCCTAGTTTGAGAGTAAGTAGACACTCTAATGTGCTTTATAAAGTACTAACTTAAGCAGCAGAATTTGCTCTTGATCATATGTAAATACCAATGTTTTGATTGTGCAAGAACACATGTAAATTAGCCTGTTTTGTGATCTACCTGTGTACATGTGAACTCTATGCATGCTGCACCAAAACTTTACTCCGTGTACGCCTGTGCAGCATCATGTTATGGCATGTACTACGGTGGTCAGTATTTCATACACTTGTAAATCATGTTTTGTGATCTGTTTCTTTTTTTCTATTATTCCCCCATAAAGTTCTTAAAAAGAAAAAAAAAAAAGAGTCAATATTCAAAGCGACTTAACCAGCCAGAAATGGCTCCTGACTGGTTAAATCGCCCATTCAGGACTAACCACTAATTTTCAGAGGCACTTAACCGGTTAGTGTCAAACTGAAAACCAGAGATTTTGAGGGCAATCTGGGGGCGGAGTCAACACTTGGTCGGTTAAGTGGCAATATTCAGCACTTAAATGGCCGGGTTAACTGTGTAAATAGGACCACATAAAAGTCAGTCCTAGCTTTATGCGATGCCCCATAGCTGGTTAATTATTATCACACTTAGGGCCCCTTTTACTAAGCTGCATAGGCGCCTACACCCATCCAACGCGCGCCAAATTGGAGTTACCGCCCGGTTACTGCTTGGCCCTTGCGGTAATTTCAATTTTGGTGCGTGTCCACTACACGCATCTGAAAAATAATTTTTATTTTCTGGCGCGCATAATGGACTTGCGCAGGTCATTACCACTAGGTCTATGGCTGGCGCTAAGGTCTCAGACCCAAAAACGGATGCACGGCAATTTTCATTTTGCCGCACATCCATTTTTGGCAAAAAAAAAAAACACAGGCATGTTTTGCAGGCGTGCTGAAAAATGGATCTGCGCATGCCCAAAACCCGCGCCTACACTACCGCAAGCCATTTTTCAGCGCGTTTTTGTAAAATGACCCCTTAATCGGCTGTGTGTTAGCCAGCTCTGCAAATCTTCAAAATTCAGTGCCAAAGCCCGAACATGGCTTGGCATTGAATTTCCAGCCATAATGCTGTCAGCGGTCAGCAAAACACTGAACACTACTGGCTGAAATATTGACCTTTTAGTCACAGAATAACGCATAGCCAGACTCTTGTTATTTACACACTTATGTGTTCACAAATACGTGTAAATGACTCTGTGTCCACTTGCCGCCTAAGTTTAGTTTATAGAATAACTTCATAAATGTGTAACAGAATATATGAATTTTTTTAGAAACACTGTAGCTGGTGTTCAAAAAACTATGTTGACCTCCAGGTACGCATATAGCCCTGCTAATTTTTAAGCCACAAAACTCTACTGCTGACAACAATATCACTTTTTTCCTGTTACATAGAAGATACCATGTGAAGCTGAGTACAAACAGAATCCACAAGGCAGTATGACTTTTTCCATTGGGAATACACAGTACAAGCTGGATTTTGCAGGTACATTTTTTTATTTATCTCTTTAATCCAGAGTTTCTCAAGCCAGTGGAGGCAGTGCATGCAAATATCTTATGCATATTCATTGTGGATATCTTGAACACTAGACTGGCTTGGGGTTCCCCAAGGACTGGGTTGAGAAACCCTGCTTAATCTGTTTAGTGTGCAGGTGCACTTATTATTTTTTTGTTTGGTTTTGTTTTATTTTTCATTTGATATTGTTGGGTTTTTCTCAGTTATTTTCAGTTTGTTTGGCATTTGTTTTATTTTCTTTAAAACAGTGGTTCTCAACCCAGTCCATGGGTCACACCCAGCCAGTCTGGTTTTCAAGATTCCCAATTTGAATAAGCATGAGAGAGATTTGCATACAATTGTGCGAATCTTGGAAACCTGACGGGCTGGGTGTGTCTGAGGACTGGGTTGAGAACTTTTGCTTTAAAATGAAACAAACAGAAAATGATTTAAAACCAAAAGCTGAAAAACAAGAGTAAAAGAAAGTTTGGTTCCCTCCTCTTAATTTACTGGTGCTGCTGAAGCTGTTTAACAACCCCCCTCTCTCCATCCCTCTTCTCCCGATCCCCATCTGCCCCCAGACTTCCCTCTTACCTTAAAAATATTTTCTTAGGGCAAGAATAATTTCCTGTTGCATCTACCCCACTGCTGCTTGTCTGCGTGTATGAGAGCCGTCTGTAGCATGCGCAGAGCAGCCACACATAGCGATTGACTGTTCTGCGCATGCTCAGCTCGCAGACTGGCTTCCCGCATATCGCACGCAAATGAGCTGGGTCGCAAAAGCAACGAGCAGCTCTTTTGCATGCGATTCTGTTTGCGAATCCCTCTGCGTTTTTAAATCGGTAAATTTTTACCGATTTGGAAATGCAGACGGATTCTTAACGGGACCTTTGTGCATCTGGCCCTCAGTCAGCCAGAGTGATCTAACTAGGCAGAAAACTCTCCTCAGCTGAATCATTTTGAATATCAGGCCTGTTGATTCTGTGTGCAAATGGTAACTATTTTATTTTTTTCTCTTAGCTATGACTCAGACAAATCTAACCACTGGCAAGGTGCGAGTTATAAGAAGAATTAAGTTGTGACCGGCTCGAACAGCAGGATCTTAATGGACAGCGTACAGTTTGTGGTGCTGAGCAGTCACTAACGAAAGTAGATACCCTCTGACTGCTAACAATTAGGTTGAACTTACAAGTAATGTTTTTGTAAAAGAGTTTGCACCAGGGGCGTATCTGCGTGAGACCACGGGGCCTGGGCCCCCGCAGATTTCGCCCTGGACCCCCCTACCGCCGTCAACCCTCCCCCACCGTCACCTGGGCTACCTTTGCTGGTGGGGGACCCCAACCCCCGCCAGCCGAGGTCCGCTTCCTCCTGCCGCTGCTTTTAAAAATATTCCTTCAGCTGGCAGGGGACCCCAACCCCCGCCAGCCGAGCCGAGGTCTTTTAAGTTCTTCTTCGTCCTCCTTGTCCGTGCTGTTCAAAGGAGCTGCTGAATCCAGTTTCGGAGTCTGACGTCGCTGTGCAACTGCACGTACAAGGTGCAGCGACGTCAGACTCCGAACTGGATTCAGCAGCTCCTTTGAACAGCATGGTCGGACACGGAAGACGAAGAAGAACTTAAGACCTCGGCTAGCGGGGGTTGGGGTTCCCCGTCAGCTGAAGGAATATTTTTAAAGGAAGCGGACCTCCGCTGGCGGGGGTTTGGTCCCCCGTCAGCAAAGGTAGGTGACAGCAGCAGGGGGGGGGGGGTCGGCGATGAGGGGGGGTGCTATAATGTGCCCCCTCACTCTGGCTCTGGCCCCCCCACCGCCGAACTTCAGATACGCCCCTGGTTCGCACAATGATTGGTCTATGTGTAAAGCCAAAGGAGAAGCACCTTCACAGAAAGCCAATTTAGCTATAGATGTGGGGAATTTTACCACTGGGGGGGGGGGGGGGGGGAGAGAAAATATAGATTTTCAGGGCCTCTTGCTCACATATCTCCAGTTTCTGTACGTTCACCTGACCAGCACTGCCACCTTTTTTCTTTTCTTTATCCTTCTTTAGGAGAAAAATAACAGACCATTTCTCAACTTTAGAAACAGCACTGTGGTATCACAGTAAACGAGGAGGAACAGAGGGAAATATTTACCAGCAGTTTCCTTAACAAATCAACCTATGCGTCCAGCGTCTCCTACATAATCACACAATTACGGAACGCATTACCAAGCGCAGTGAAAACAACATATGACCACCTAAACGTTCGGAAACTACTAAAAACTAACCTGTTCAAAAAGGCATACCCTAACGATCCAACTTAAACGCCTCTACCCTGCAACGCAACAAAACCAAAGCTCGTACTGGACATAACTTAACTCTTCCTCCTTATGATTCCTCAATCCGTCTATGACGCATGAACTTTACTCTACCACAACCTCACCCTGTATTTGTTTCTTACCGATACTGGCGATCGCCTCTCCGGTACTATGTAAGCCACATTGAGCCTGCAAATAGGTGGGGAAATGTGGGATACAAATGCAACAAATAAATAAACCCCTAAGTCGGAACAAAATGTATACGAAGTGTACACTTACGAGGTAGTTCTCTAACGTAGGTGTTAACATTTACTTGTTAACACTCATAAATGTTTAGAATGCCAGCATATGTGCATGTAATTGCCAAAATGCTTTGTAAGTACACATCGGTGCTTATTTTCAAAGCACATGGATGTCTCAAAATGCCTAAAAAAGCATCCATCTGCTAAAAATGTTCAAATCCTGGTTTTGGAAAGTCGGAACTTGGATGTTTCACACTGCATTTCGTCCAGATAGCAAGGGGGCATGTGGGCATGTTTTGGGTGGGCTAGGTAAGGCCAAAATCAGGACATCCAACAACAATTACCAAAGGGGAATAATCATCCAAGTCTGAAAAGAAGTGAAACTAAAAAGGAAAACCTCTGTCAGCTGCAGGCATTAAGGCCAATCTGAACAAAGCAGCAAGCAGGTCAGAGGAGTAGCCTAGTGGTTAGTACTGTGAACCAAGGGATACAGGCTCAAATCCACTGTATCTATTTTTTTTTCCTGGGGCTTCCTCCAGAAACAGAAAAATACTTACTGTATCTAAAGATATAGGACGCCCTGCAAGCCTGAAGGCTATTGAAGTGGTGTACATTCAGGTATAGTAGGCATGTTTCAGGTCCTGGAGGGATCACGTTTAGAGAGGATTTGAACCTGTCTCCCTTGGTTTACAGTTCACTGTACTATTAGGCTACATCTCTGACTGCAAGGACTCTGTGTGGCAGTTTTCTAAGATTGCTCCCAGACAGACATCTGTGCCTTGTTTTCCTAAGTAAGGGCAAGTCACCTCAATTCATACTTGGACATTTTTTTTAATGCCTCTAAGTGCATAAGCAACTCCATGCCGGGACAGACCAAGGGTCCATCAAGCCCAGCAACCTGTCTCCGACAGCGGCCAAAAGAACAAATAATTTGTCCCGCCCATCCGAGAAATAGTGAATTATTCCCACGTCCATTCAATAACATTCTATGGCCTTTTCCTCCAGGAAGCCGTCCAACCCTTTTTTAAAGTCAGCTAAGTCAACCGCCTTTTTTCCGGCAACGAATTCCAGAGTCGTCCCATCCCCTGTATCATCTTTGTCGCCCTTCTCTGCACCTTTTCCAATTCCACTATATCTTTTTTGAGGTGCGGCGACCAGAACTGAACACAATACTCGAGGTGCAGTCGCACCATGGAGCGATACAACGGCAGAATAATATCCTCATTTTTGTTTTCAATCCCTTTCCTAATAATACCCAACATTCTATTTGCTTTCCTAGCTGCAGCAGCACATTGAGCAGAAGGTTTCAACGTATCATCAACGATGACACCTAGATTCCTTTCTCGGTCCGTGACTCCTAACGCTGAACCCTGCATGACGTAGTTATAGTTTGGGTTCCTCTTTCCCACATGCATCACTTTGCACTTGTTTACGTTAAACATCATCTGCCATTTAGACGCCCAGTCTCGTAAGGTCCTCTTGTAGTTTTTCACAATCTTCCCGCGATTTGACGACTTTGAATAACTTTGTGTCATCAGCAAATTTGATTACTTCACTAGTTACCCCCATCTCTAGGTCATTTATGAATATGTTAAAAAGCATATATTTTACAGGTTGGCATACACACAGGCAGAATCGGGTCCAGCATGGGCAGGACTCACAAATACAGCTTAACAAAATACTAGGGATTATGTGCGTATCCCTGGTCCATAGGTGCGTGGACTTATTCCTGCTCATTGGCTGGCGTAAGTGCTGACAACTAATTTGTAGGTAGTATCAAAAGTAGGCGCCTCTGTTCCTTTATATAAAAGGTTCCCACTAGATGCCCTCTGGAAGCCTAATTATGGGCACCTAAAGTTGGGTGTGGATCACAGGATGTGTGTGCAAACTAATTAGTTAATTAGGCATTAGCAATTAATATGTAGAGTTAACAAGCACTTCATTGGCAAAATTAGGAGTTGGGGTCCAAGAAAACAGCAAGGCAGATGATCCGCAAACTCCATGATGGAAAACAACAGAGCAGATCAGTGGAAAATCAACATGAATTTATTAATAAAACATTAAAAAGCCTGACACAGGCCATGTTTCGCCCAATTGATTTTGGCTCCTGCATGTGGGGCCATCAGCTGTTTTTTGCCTAGCACTTAAAAGGATATAATCGTTGTCTTCCATACATTTATGACAGCTGGGTTATACAGTTTCCAATATTGGCAATAAGAATCTGTGAGTAGCCCCTGACGCAGCCCTATTTGGCGAAACACGGCCTGTGTCGGGATTTTTAATGTTTTATTAATAAACTAGTAAAAAAGCCCCGTTTCTGATGCAAATGAAACGGGGGGCTAGCAATGTTTTCTTCTGTGTGCATGTGGGAGTGTGTGTGTCCCTGCCCTCTGGCCTCTCTCCCCTCCCCCCTCTGAGTCCTTCACTGTTACAGAGCGAGCGATTTGATTTAGTGCTCTAAAAAGCCCCGTTTCTGATGCAAATGAAACGGGGGGCTAGCAATGTTTTCTTCTGTGTGCATGTGGGAGTGTGTGTGTCCCTGCCCTCTGGCCTCTCTCCCCTCCCCCCTCTGAGTCCTTCACTGTTACAGAGCCAGCGATTTGATTTCGTGCTCTGCTGTTTTCCTTCACTGACTGTGTTACAGAGAGGGCGGGGCAGACACTCATAGGGAAACCGGATATCTCGCCCCCTTCACACTTCCGGCTGGAGGCTTCATAGAACGTTGGTGTTGCTTTTTATATAGAGAGATTCATGTTGATTTTCCACTGATCTACTCTGTTGTTTTCCAAAATTAGGAGTTGTGCACAGATCTGCTCCATGTTCAATTGTATTGCAGCATGACTAAGGGGTCCTTTTACTAAGGCGCACTGAAAAATGGCTTGCGGTAGTGTATGCGCGGGTTTTGGGCACACGCGGATCCATTTCTTTAGTGCATCTGTGAAAAAAGGCCCCCCCCCCCCCTTTTTTTTTTTTTTTTGCTGAAAATGGACATGCGGCAAAATGAAAATTGTCGTGTGTCCATTTTGGGTCTGAGACCTTACCACCAGCCATTGACCTAGTGGTAAAGACTCATGCGGTAACTGGGCGGTAATGACCTATGTGTGTGCCATTACACGTGCCTGAAAATAAATATTTTTCAGACACGCACCAAAAATGAAACTACCACAAGAGCCACTCGGTAATCGGGCAGTAACTGCATTTTGGCGCGCATAGACGCTTACGCGGGGTAGTAAAAGGACCTCTTACTTTCACAGCATGCAACTCAAAAGGGGGCATGGCCACGGGAGGGGCATGGATGGGTCAGGGGCGTTCCCAGAAACTAGGCAGAATGTTGTAGAATAGGGTAATTTACATGCCAGCTGCCATTAGGTGCGTGCAACCCTTTACACCAGGTTTCAGCAGGTATATGTTCCACGCCCTAAGGTGCGAAATCTGCGGTAAGCTAGTATTCAGCAAAGGGTGAGATCTTCCCAGCACAATCTCCTGAATTCTGCCTCTAGTGTGTGTGTGTGGGGGGGGACGGAGCCTCCCCACTAGGTGCTGTCCCTTGGTCCAAACATATCTAATAATGCCTTAGTGAATTTGATTCTTATCCAATGTACTGTGTGTGACAGATGGAACCAGGTTTACTGCTTTCTTCATGTGTAACTGTAAAGTCATTGAGTGGGCTCAGAAATCAACGGAACTTAAAAATTATCACTAAAGTCACTGCCAAATGTAAGATATCCCCACTTGTGTCCAGTAAAAGAACTACTAAGGGTGCTAAGTTACTTATCAGTGTTGTAAATCCTCTGGGAAGATGGGGCAGCAGAGTTATAGAGTTTCACCTATGGTATCTTGCTGCAGAGATTTAATAACCCCAGACATGCAGCCCACAGGGAAATGCCTCTTCCTTTCAGTAGAAGTTCTTAGGCAAAGTTTACAGTAAATTCAAGCAGTTGCATGCCAAAGGCTCTGCAAGCAGCATCCTGCGAAGGGTGCAAAAATTGCTCCCAGCCCACTGTGTCCTCTCGATTGCAGGGGCAGAAATACATGGGGGAAAGCCACTACTTATCCCTGGGATCAGTAACATGGAATCTTGCCACTCTTTGGGATTCCGGAATCTTGCAATTATTTAGGATTCTGCCAGGTACTTACGACCTGGATTGGCCATTGTTGGAAGCAGGATACTGGGCTAGATGGACCTTTGATCTGACCCAGTCTGGCTATTCTTATGTTCTCATTGAGGTAGACATGGGGGAAGCCACTACTTATCCCTGGGTTCAATAGCATGGAATCTTGCTACTCTTTGGGATTCTGCCAGGTACTTGTGATCTGGATTGTTCACTGTTGGAAGCAGGATACTGGGCTAGATGGACCATCAGTCTGACCCAATATGGCTATTCTTATGTTCTTAGAAAGTGAGTGAGTTGGGGGGTTACTGTGGCCAAATCACAGGGTGCCTGCAGTAGATCAGGTCACCAAGACCTAGGTGCATAACCTAAAGCGTTTCGGTGTTCAGCTTTACGTACATAAGTATATAAGTAATGCCACACTGGGAAAAGACCAAAGGTCCATCGAGCCCAGCATCTTGTCCACGACAGCGGCCAATCCAGGCCAAGGGCACCTGGCAAGCTTCCCAAACATACAAACATTCTATACATGTTATTCCTGGAATTGTGGATTTTTCCCAAGTCCAATTAGTAGTGGTTTATGGACTTGTCCTTTAGGAAACCGTCTAACCCCTAACGTAAATAAACATTTCCCTCTGCTGAGCACCTAAACTTAGGTGTCTGTTTGTATTAGTGCTTAAATTTAATTTGATTAAAAGTAAGCCAGACAGGACAGGAACGCGTTAAGCTCTCAGCCCTGATCTGCAGTGTTACATTCGTACAGTTAGGAAAGTGAATTGCAAGACTAGGTCTAGCAGCCTCGGTTTTTGACAAATTTTCAGCCTAAAACTTGGACATAGAGTTGAAATTTTACCAAACTATAGCTGTCTAGTTGCTCAACTTCCTTTAAAAATCGTCCCTTTGCTAATTCACTTCATCAAAATACACAGCCGGCTTCTCTAATCTTAGCATTTACCTCATTAAAACTGTGGAAAAGATTATAAAAATTACCTCATATATAGCAATTTTAGATTTTCTGGTGAGCCCTAGATGCAGTACTTCTGATGGCTTTAAAAATAAGTTTCACTGATTTTAGTGTTTCTACATGTTTACAAACTTCACTGCCATTTCTCATATTGCCTGACTGAATACAAAAAGGTTATTATGTAACCTTTAGCCTCATGTACTGAAATCTGATTGCACTATTAAATAACAGATACTGCCGATAGATTGGTCTCCTGCTATCAGGTAAAGATGTGAAGTTTTATATAGGGCCAGCTTAACTATCAGGCACAGGCAGTTGCCTAGGGTGGGTGGGAAAGTTGTCGAAGAGGAACAGAGGTCAAAACAAAACGATAGACCCCCAACAGCTACACAGTCTTTAAAATTTCCAGCATCTATTTTTACCTACAGGGAGCGTAGCCAAATTTCAAATAGTTTGTTTTAGAAATTGTCATCATTATATACATGAAACAAAGTTTTTAGTATGTGAAATTATGATAGCCAGTTATCTGTTTTCACAGGATCTTTCTGAGAGGAGTGATCATGATTGAGTTTAATTATAAAAATCTCAGGGGGAGGAGCTGAAAGTTAATTGGGGATGCACAAGGCTGAAGGTCTGCCTAACCCCTTTGCATAGACCCTGCTCTTGAGGAGGGGGGAAAATGTCATAGCAAAGGCCTGATAGTGCTTATCAAAGCAAAGAACCCTCCTGTCACATTCTGCTTTTCTATTGATATCATTTCTCCTATGCTAAATGATTAGAAATGAGCACGACAATCCTTCAGCCATTTTTACTAAAGAACCACTGCCATATTCTAATGAAAGTTGCTCACTGTACCATTAGTTCATATGTCAAATTAACCTTTTCATAACGATACCATTTGGTAAACCTTTGTTAAATATAGAGAGTCAAAACGATTAGCGGGGTCAGTATTCGACAGCACTTATCCAGATAACAGCACCTGCTATTCTGATGGTGTTTCTGAATATCCTTACAGATTACCTCTGCTCTATCCCCTGGATTCTGTATATCACCACTCAAGTTGCGTGCACCATATATTTTACTAGCCGTTCAGCCCGTAAAAACGGGCTAGTGAGGTGGGGGGGGGGGTTGAAAGGCCCCCCCACCCTGCCGCCGAGTTCGCCGCTGCCGCTCCCCCTCCGAGTTCGCCCCCCCCCCTGAGCCGTCGCCACCCACCTTCCACCCGGTCAGGCCCTCGCTCCGCTATTGAAACAGCGAGGGCACGCAGCACACAGCTCTACTGCTGACTCTGAGCTGCCGTGGCCTTCCTTCTTCTTCTCTGCCTGTGTCCCGCCCTCGTGTGACGTAAAGTCGTAGAGGGCGGGACACAGGCAGAGAAGAAGAAGGAAGGCCGACAGCAGCTCAGCGGAGGGAGTGCCTGACCGGGTGGAAGGTGGGTGGGGGGAGCGTTAGCGACAGCGGTGTCCCTCGCAAATGCGCAGTAGAGACCGTCTCTGTTCCGCCCCCGTCATCACGTATTGACGCGGGGGTGGGGCAGAGAGGGTCTCTACTGCGCATTTGCCAGTGAGTACGACACTCGCCATTTATATATTGATTGATGTAACCTACTACTTTCTCCCGGGCTGCACTGTGACTTTGTATAAGCCATGGTCATAATCAAGGAGTCTAATTAGCTGAAACAGATCTGCTCTGATGCAACATAACCAACCAGATTACCAAATAACAATACAAGAATACGACAACGAACAGAAAGTAAACTAAGCTTCCATCATCCAATTCATACCTAACACTTAACGGGTTTACCTGAAACAAATACAAACACATAAAATCTCTCATAATCATGACATCTGTTAATTTCATTGGTCAATATAAATTGTAACCTTGTTCTATACAAACTAACCAGTTTACTCCAGAATCTTGTAAGCCATATTGAACCTACCAATAGTTGGGAAAGTGTGCATAAATCAATAAATACATTAACAAGGCTCAATCTCAGGGCAGGCTTGGTGCAGAAGTAGGGAAGAAGTGCAATGACCAAGATTGTGAGCCCTCTAGGGACAGAGAAATTGTTCTGCTTATAACGTGTGATTGCCCTCCGCCTTGAACTTGATGGTTAAGCAGATTATAAATGCCATAATGAAATAAATTAAAATAATAAATGTTTCACAAACCACTAAACTGCCAACAAACACACTACCATGGAAAAAAGGATACAGCCATATCTTCTAGATTACTGGTCTAGTGTTTGTGTTCAACAGTACATGGTAAAAGCACTGTTGCACTAGGACACAGGTTGCATTTCCCTTGCCTTTCTCTAAAATTAGTCATTTCTGTTAAGTCGTTTATTTCATTGTGTGTCCTCAGGTTCCCTCTTTACCCAAGCAGGTGACTAGTATTTTATGGGCTCCTTTTGCAAAGCCACACTAGCGATTCCGGCGCGGCAAATGCAACAGAGCCCAGAGGAATTGAATGGGCTTTCTCGCATTTGCCGTGCCGGAATCGCTAACGTGGCTTTGTAAAAGGAGCTCTGTATGTTTTGTCTTATGAGTGGAGATGTGCAAACAATTTTTGGTTGAACTGAAACTTGGAACTTTTAAATTTTGGATTTTCTGCTGGGGGAAATGCCACGGGATTTTCAAAAGACATTTGAAAAAAACTTGATTTGGATGTACGAAGCATTAAAACTCGACGCAGCCTGCTTTAGGATTGCTCAAAATCCAAAGCATTATTTTTTTTTAAACATTGTTTTGGGAAAGGTCCATCAAACCAATTCAACAACACTTCAGGCTCTTTTCGGATTCCTCATATTGTTCAGTAAACCCATTTTGAAGTTGTTCACACTTCTCCGCATATGAGATCTCAGGTTCACTCTATGTGTATGTGTTGGCCTGATTCCTCACTGGTAATGCTGCATGTTGCCATGTAAAGTATCTGGGTTCCATCCCCAGCTCAGAGACTCTTCTGTCTGGTTCAGCTAGGGGTGGGGGTGCTGCGGAGGTAACATTCAGAACTTCTGGTATGGAAAGAGGCTCAAGGACTGCTCAGTTAGTTGAGTTCTGGAGGAAGTGGAAGTTGTGAGGTAATATACTTGCTAAGCCAAGAGTCTAGTCAGTTCCAACTGAGCCTGAAACCCAAAAAGAGATAAGAAAACTGCTGTGAAATATATTCTTTGTATACCATTTATTGTCTTCTCTGGATGACTGGGCTGTTCCATTGTTATGCATGAAATATATTACTATGGTTTCTGTCAAATAAAATCTCTGATGAATATTGGTTCTCTGTTGCGTCATTGTCCTATAGCTCACATACTTGAGGAAGTTATCCGTGACATAATTGTTTTGCTTTGGATTGAATTAAATTACAAGTTGAAAGGGACACACTTAAAGGACAGTTCTATAATCTAGGTGCCTGATTTACATGTCCATTGCATGCAGAAGTTGCCAGCAGGGTGTTTAAGCATTCTTCTGTAATGGTGCCTGAGTGCTACAGCAGGGCTCTCACTTAAGTTACCTATGTCTCTGCTGCATTTATATGCCCACAGTTATGCCAGGTCCATGGCTGGTGTACCTGGTAGATACCGATACCAGGTTATGCTCATCCTATATAATAATTCTCACCTCCAATGTTCGGTCTCTGCCTGGGACCGTGGCTCCGTGGTCTGATTCCGGCAGTAGATCAATGACATCATCCACATCACACAGCCTCTTCTTTCGCTTCTGTTTCTGCTGTTCGTGTCAAGGGCGGGACCACACGAACAGCTGAAACAGAAGAGAAAGAAGAGGCTGTGTGAAGCACGCGGGAGGTAAAAACGTGCAGGAAGGGGGGTCATGACCGACACGGGAGGGGAAAGGGGGTCATGAAACTACAGAGGGGGGTCCTGAAATGACACAGGGGGAGGGGATTCCTGGAAATCAACTGGAAGGGTAGGGGCAGGTCCTGGAACTGGAAGGGGAGGAGGGTCCTGGAACTCGGAGAGGGGGGAGAGGCAGAGTGGGAAGGGGAGAGGGGGGGTGGGAAGAAGTGGCAGGGGGGTCCTGGAATTCACATGTGAAGAAGTGGGAGGGGTTTCAGGAACTCAGACGGGTGGAAGGGGGGAGGGGAAGGGGGTTCAGCAAACTCTTGGTCTCGCTGTGTCTCACATATGCACTCACACAGTCATTCTGACACACACACACACTCTCTCGCAGACACAATCGCACCCAATCTCACTCACTCTCTGATACACACTCGCACAGTCACTCTCTCTCTCTCACACACACACACTCTCAAACATACACACTACGAGGAAAACCTTGCTAGTGCCCGTTTCCTTAAAAACTGAAACGGGCCTTTTTTACTAGTATTTTATAATGGAACTGTCCATTCTAATGGAATTTATGCGTGCAGTTATAGAATATGAGGGATCTGCACCTAATTTAGGTGCAAGGGTTTACACCAGGGTTTACTTCGTACAAATCCTCACATCTGAAATGTGCCGATCTGGTGCTAAGCATATTCTAAAATATAAAGTGCAGTAATTGCTAGGGCAAACAAACGTAGTCTAATACATGAAAACCAGGCTCTAGCCCTGACAGCTGTGAACAGCACTAATGTTCTCTAAGAACAACCTCTGTGAGGAGAAAAGCCCTGAGAAACCAAAGACACAATGTCTTTTGGTTTTAAACACTGTTACATGAATGATAAAATGTAACAAGCATTTGGTTTCAATCATAGGGCATAAAAATTCCTAGGTGTCTCAGTTAAGTTGTTTCACGAGCAATGCTGAGTATATCTCAGTGATTATTCTGCTCTAAAGATGTTTAGGCTGTTAAGTCCTCTGCCCCGGAACAGGAAGTAACAGAGAGGGAGCAGTAAACAGGCGAAGCCGACAGCCACATGGCTGCTCCCTGCACCCCTCCTGCAGTGTGTACCCGGGGCAGACCGTCCCCACTGCCCCGCCCTCGGTACACCACTGGCTGGACCCTTCCTGCCTGAAACTATAGCACTTAATAACCCAGAGCCTCAGGGGCAGAAAATGGAGAGGAACCCAAAGTGTACCAATATGCCCGGCTGTAACTGCACCTCCCCAGATCTGGTCCTACCTACCTTTGCTAAATTCAACCCATTTTGTCTGTATGCTAGCATTTGTCCAAGATATGCATATGAATTTTTCTGTGTAATTACAGCTGGGCATATTGATACACATTTGGGTTCCTCTTATCTTCCTCTCCCTGACACTCTGGATTCTTTGGTGATATGTAACAAAAAAAACAAGTCAAGCAGGAAGGGCTCAATGTTCAAAGCGTTAAACCACTCTGAGCAGGTTTGGAGGGGATATTCAGAAGCAGTTAACTAGACAGTGCTGCTATGATGCCACAGCACTGGGGCACATCACAGCACTGGCTGGGCCATGCCAGGGTGGCCTGGGGTGGAGTTGAAGCACTCCCAGAATTTATGTGGGTACCAGCAATATTCAGTGCCAGTGTCTGTGTAACTAACCAGTCAAGTAGGACCGCTTAAACAGAAATCCATGCGAGAGCAGCTCTGAATATCAGCCATACCTCCACAACGTCCAGGTATTGCCACTCACTTGGATATTCAATGCCACTGCCCGAACGTGGCCCAGCACTGAATATCTGGGTCTAACTTTTTTTTTTTTAATTCTCACCACTGCTGGCTGAATATCAGCTGGGAAACCTTTATCACGCACATGCAGTTTACATCAAGCAGTAACAGAAGTGGGAGCTCCCTCCTGCTGCCCTTGGTTCTAGACACATTGACTGAACACAGGTCTCTTTCATTTCACTAAGTTCCAGCCTCACAGCCCTGGAGATTCTGGTAACATAGCATAGTAACATAGTAAATGATGGCAGATAAAGACCTGTACGGTCCATCCAATCTGCCCAACAAGATAAACTCATTTACATGGTATATGATACTTTATTTGTATACCTGAGTTTGATTTGTCCTTGCCTTTCTCAGGGCACAGACCGTAGAAGTCTGCCCAGCACTGTTCTTGTACTACCATCGAAGCCCCTTAAAATTTACACTCCAGCCCATCCCTATCTATTCAGTCACGATCAGGGCGTAGACCGTAGAAGTCTGCTCAGCTCCCATTTTGTTTCCCAATTACTGGCATCGCCACCCAATCTCCGCTAAGATTCCATGGAACCATTCCTTCTAAACAGGATTCCTTTGTGTTTATCCCACGCATGTTTGAATTCCGTTACGGGAGACGTATGTGTTAGGTGGTGAGAGTCTGATAGGTACGGAGGGGGAGAGGGATCTTGGGGTGATAGTATCTGAGGATTTGAAGGCGACGAAACAGTGTGACAAGGTGGTGTCTGTATCTAGAAGGTTGTTGGGCTGTATATAGAGAGAGGTGTGATCAGCAGAAGAAAGGGAGTGTTGATGCTCCTGTATAAGTTGTTGGTGAGGCCCCATCTGGAGTATTGTGTTCAGTTTTGGAGGCCGTATCTTGCTAAGGATGTAAAAATTGGAGGCCGTATCTTGCTAAGGATGTAAAAAGAATCGAAGCGGTGCAAAGAAAAGCTACGAGAATGGTATGGGATTTGTATAACAAGACGTATGAGGAGAGACTTGCTGACCTGAACATGTATACCCTGGAGGAAAGGAGAAACAGGGGTGATATGATGCAGACATTCAAATATTTGAAAGGTATTAATCTGCAAACGAACCGTTTCCGGAGATACGAAGGCGGTAGAACGAGAGGACATGAAATGAGATTGAAGGGGGGCAGACTCAAGAAAAATGTCAGGAAGTATTTCTTCACGGAGAGAGTGGTGGATGCTTGGAATGCCCTCCCGCGGGAGGTGGTGGAGATGAAAACGATAACGGAATTCAAAAATGCGTGGGATAAACATAAAGGAATCCTGTTCAGAAGGAATGGATCCTCAGGAGCTTAACCGAGATTGGATAGCAGAGCCGGTAGTGGGAGGCGGGGCTGGAGGTTGGGAGGCAGGGATAGTGCTGGGCAGACTTATACGGTCTGTGCCAGAGCCATTGGTGGGAAGCGGGACTGGAGGTTGGGAGGCAGGGATAGTGCTGGGCAGACTTATACGGTCTGTGCCAGAGCCGGTGGTTGGGAGGCGGGGATAGTGCTGGGCAGACTTATACAGTCTGTGCCCTGAAGAGCATAGGTACAAATCAAAGTAGGGTATACACAAAAAGTAGCACACATGAGTTGTCTTGTTGGGCAGACGATGGACCGTGCAGGTCTTTTTCTGCCATCATCTACTATGTTACTATGTTACTATTACCGTTTTCATCTCCACCACCTCCCGCGGGAGGGCATTCCATGTTATCCACCACCCTCACCATGAAAAAATACTTCCTGACATTAGCCCTGAGTCTGCCCCCCTTCAACCTCAATTCATGTCCTCTAGTTCTAACGCCTTCCCGTCTCCGGAAAAGGTTAATTTGCGGATTAATACCTTTCAAATATTTGAACCTCTGTATCGTATCACCCCTGTTTCTCCTTTTCTCTAAGGTATACATGTTCAGGCCAGCAAGTCTCTCCTCGTAGGGTTTGCAACGCAAATCCCATACCATTTTTGTAGTTTTTCCTAGCACCGCTTCCAGTCTTTTTACATCTTTAGCAAGATACGGCCTCCAAAACTGAACACAATACTCCAGGTGGGGCCTCTTGGAGGTGTGGTCTTGCTGATAGTAGAAGCTCCTCAGGGCACTGATTCACCTACAATAATGACCCTACATGGATACTAGTGGATATCCCTGGCTCTCCTGACCAGAAATATTCTCCTGGTATTTTTGACTGGCTCACGCAGATTTTTTTTTTTCACCTGGTGTTTCTCTCCACTCTCTCCAGCATGGGCCCTTGGCCATAACCCTCAAATAGAGGCAGTGTGTTGGGTCCGCAGGAGCTGCTTAATGCACCCGGGGGCCAATACTCAAAACCCCATATCGTATAAACAGCACAGAAACCAGTGGCATAGCCAGACCTGACATTTTGACTAGGCCCAGAGTAGGGTTACCATATGGCTCCAGAAAAAGGAGGACAGATTGAGCCAGCTGGGTTTTACTTCCATTGCTTTCCATTGAAAGCAATGGAAGTAAAACCCGGCTGGCTTAATTACTTCCATTGAAAGCAATGGAAGTAAAACCCGGCTGGCTCAATCCATCCTCCTTTTTCTGGAGCCATATGGTAACCCTAGCCCAGAGCTAATATGGGTGGGCACTCAAATGCTGGCTGGTCACGGTTATGGGCTTCTGGGTGGGGGTGGTTTTGCTCTTCACTGCCTAGGGCAAAAATAGGTATATTTTAATCATTGAAGTATACATCTTTTGCCCTAGGCACTGGCAGTGAAGTGCTTACCCCACCCAGAAATTCCCAACAATAAATTTGAATAGTGCCCAGCTAGCGTAATAAAAAAAAAATTACATGATGATGTAAAAAAATAAAACGTATTTAAAATTGTGTTACCTGCAGTGCTGGGCATCTACTTGGCTGATCCGTATCTCCAACAAGAACCTTTCCTCACAGTAGTCAACCTCTGGCTGGCCTGGCAGTAAGTGTCCATGCAGCTATTTTGACCGACAACGAGCGAGAACGAGGGTGGAGATATACAAAACATGACTACTGAACAGCAGCAAGCAGCGAAGGAAGAGGACATCAAGCACGGGTCACCAGAGATCAAGAGCTGCAATCTGCAGTGCGACTGCGTGTGCGTGCCATCATGCTGAGTCTGCCTCTGCTCTGCCTCTGCTAAAGGTAGGTGGGTGGTACTGGAGATCAGCTGAGCGGGCGGCCACTGCTAGCGCGACAACACGGTACGATAGCAGAAAAACGAACATGATGTGCGCTTTTCAACAGCGCTTGGGTTGGCGGGCCTGGGCCCGCCCGTAGCTACGCCCCAACATAGCAAAAGAATTCTTAGAAGAAATCATACACAAATGATATGCGCACTTAATTTACGCTAACAAACGAAAAGGGGAGGACCGTGCCTGACATATGCATACAAAGGTTTTGCGATAAGCGTGGCTCTTGTGCTCATACCCAGACAAACCCGGAACTACAAGCACACATCAGTGCTGTTCTCCTGTATTCTTAAATATGAACCTTTCAAAAATTGTTTGCACTTAGAACTTTTGAAAGACTACTATTTAAGTGCAGAAGAAACAGGCCCCAATGTGTGCTTTCAATTTAGGTTTTGCTCGGACTCGCCCACATGCTTGTTTCTCACTATCTGCTTGCAAAAGAAGACAAAACCCACAGTTTAATGTAAGAAATTGACAAGAAATCTTCTCCCGAAGACCTTCTAAACTGCCCCTGACCTTGTGTTGCGTTTTCAGCGTTACAGCCATCATTTCTTTCTGTGCAATGCAGCGGTTTTGTTTGTACATTGAGGAAGGAATACTTACTGGCAGTGGCGTAGCCAGAAGTCAATTTTTGGGTGGGCCAACAGGTTGGATGGGTGGGCACTAGACAGTGGTGTGCTGGTAAATGTTTAACAACAGGCTCTCTCCCCGGTCCACCTCTGCACCCCCCCCCCCCCCCCATCCACCTGTGCACCTCCCCTCAAAATTGCAGAGCTGGCTATAGCCGGGGAGATAGCCTGGGGGGGGGGGGGCAATGCATTACTGTCTCCAGGAAAAAAAAATTAAATGATCCCAGGTTCCAATTTAATTCATGTTTAATGTGGGATAAAATGCCATAAATAAGTAAATAAATATAAACTTTTAATGTTGAGCACCTGATTCTCAAAGTGGACATATTCCAAACACTATAATGAAAATAAAATGATTTTTTTCTACCTTTGTTGTCTGGTGACTGTTTTTCTGATCATGCTGACCCAGTATCCGATTCTGCTGCTATCTGTCCTCTTAACTCCGTTTCCATGGCTTCCTTTCCATTATTTCTTTACTTTCCTCCTTTCTTCTTCATTTCTTGCTCTATATCCATAAGTAAAAGCTGGGTCCTCTGCAGACTTGACTGTCTAGTGGATCCAGCTTCTGCCTTTTTTCTTCATCCATGTGCAGTTTTTCTCCTCTCTTCCTTTTCCCTCATCTCATCTCCTTCCTCATTCTTCCATCCCCTCCATCCATGTCCAACATTTCTTCTCTCTCCCTTCCCTCTCTTCCATCCATGTCCAGCAACCCTCCTCTCCCCTTCCCTTCATCCAGCAACCCTCCTCTCCCCTGCCCTCTCCTCTCCCATTCTTCCATCATGTCCAGCAACCCTCCTCTCCCCTTCCCTCCATCCAGCAACCCTCCCCTGCGCTCTCCTCTCCCCTTCTTCCACCATGTCCAGCAACCCTCCTCTCCCCTTCCCTCCATCCAGCAACCCTCCTCTCCCCTTCTTCCACCATATCCAGCAACCCTCCTCTCCCCTTCTTCCACCATGTCCAGCAACCCTCCTCTCCCCTTCCCTCCATCCAGCAACCCTCCTCTCCCCTTCTTCCACCATATCCAGCAACCCTCCTCGCCCCTTCTTCCACCATGTGCAGCAACCCTCCTCTCCCCTTCCCTCCATCCAGCAACCCTCCTCTCCCCTTCTTCCACCATGTGCAGCAACCCTCCTCTCCTCTCCCGTCTGACCTATTTCCTTCCTCCCCCCCCCCCGTACCTTTAAATATTACAGTTTTGCTGGAGTCGCGGGCAGCCGGCATTGAAGACATCGGCAGGCTTACGCCGGTTCCAGCAGCCTTCCCTTCCCTCGTTGCAAGTCGGATGATGGCTCCGCCCTCTTCTGACGTATTTCCTGTTTCTACGAGGGTGGAGCCATCATCCGACTTGCAACGAGGGAAGGGAAGGCTGCTGGAACCGGCGTAAGCCTGCCGATGTCTTCAATGCCGGCTGCCCGCGACTCCAGCAAAACTGTAATATTTAAAGGTACGGCGGGCGGCGGGGGGCGGGGCAGTGGTGGGCTGGGGAGGCAGATGCGGGATCGGAGCTCAGCCTGCTCCCTCCGCTCCGCTGCCTCCACTGCTGGGTGGGCCTGAACCAAAACTGGGTGGGCCTGGGCCCACCCAGGCCCACCCGTGGCTACGCCCCTGCTTACTGGCCTCATTAACAACCATTTAAATACAATTTGCAGCTATCTTTAGCATGGATCTTAACACTGGCGCTCAAGCCCTCTGAGCATTCGGAGCTGTATAACGCACACAGACCTGGCATTAGCCACATGTTAATGCCTGTGGTAGTTTTGAGCATTCATCCCCTAGTTTGCCCCAAGTGATGCTTCTTGTCACATGGCAACCTGGGCAACTGCCTCACTGTGGGGCCCTTTCACTAAGCTGCGGCAAAAAGCGGCCTGCGGCAGTGCGAGCACATCTTTTGGGTGTGCACCAAGCCAGTTTTTACCATGTCCTGGAAAAAGGGCCTTTTTTTAAGGGGCCAGAAAATGGACATGCGGCAAAATAAAAAAACAGCAAGCGTCCATTTTTGACCTGAGACCTTACCGCCACCCATCGACTTAGCAGTAAGGTCTCACGTGCTACCACCAGGTAAACACCACACAGTGGAAAATAGAAAATATTTTCTACTGCATGTTTTCTGTGCACACCAAATTCAGAATTACCACCCGGGTCACGTGGTAGCTGGGCGGTAATGCTGATTTGGCGCATGCTGGATGCGCATAGGTCTTTACACTCCTTTGTAAAAGGGCCGCTCACCCTACTGTAAAGCTGGCCCTGTGAGCGGGTAGAGCTGAAGCCTGGATGATTGACAGCCCTTCCACTAATTTTAAACGTAAAAGAAAACAAAGATCCAAACAGAAGGATTAGATTTTCTGTGCTGCTTGGACTTTGATCTTACTACTGGGCCTGGCTCATTTTATGCTTGTTCCCTTTTCCCACCGTATCACTAACTGCTATCTTTTCCACAGCACCTCCCTCCCCATTAGGGAATTTCCTCTAAGGCCTAGGTTGTATTCAGTAGCCTCAGGAATGACTCATCCAGGCCTTGGCCACAGACCATACAGTGTTTACAGAATCCCTTGCATCAGTCATGAGAAAGGAAACCGAAAGGGAACTCAAACAGCTGCAAGACTAAAGACGGAAAAGGAAGAAAGCTTTGGAGGCAGGGAGACTTTTTGCCAACTCCAGCTGAACTTGGGATCTCCTTACAGTCGCTGGAAGATAAATCGGTCACTGCAGCTATCTTTAGAAGTAAGTTCAAATTTCTGTGCGCTTCAAATAATTTCTATGTGAGTAGACCCTTAGTGCTCGTAAATGCAGATGTTCTCTATCTGGGTGCTGAATCTGCTTTCCTGAAAGATACTGGTCTGGCATTTATTCTTCACAAAGCTTATAGCTAGAATATGTAATGAAATGAGATGCTAAGTTCCAGGGCTTCTACTTTGAGGTGCCTGTTTGGATGTCAGTTTTGTCTCTGACAGCTGATTTAAAAAGCGAAAGTAGTACAGGCCTAGCACCAGACACTGGCTGGGGAAGAACAGTGCAATTCATATGGGCCCAGCATCACAGGGTGCCCCCTTGGCAGTGCTGAGAGATGGCACAGAGACAGCGCTTCGGGTTGTCTGGCACTGGCTTGGCTCACTTCATCTGCACTGGACCTCAGGGTATTTAACGCCAGCTTTAGGAAGAGATTATTTTGTGGGAGAAAGCAAGGGCAAAAAAAAAATTGAAGGAAGTCGGTATGTTTGCTCTGGTCTTACACAAGGGGGGTGGGTGGGTGGGGGTAAATTAGCACACGACTGAAATTTGTGCAAAGTAGCACTCAGAAGCGGAGCCAGGTTGATGACACGGGGGGAGCGAAAGCAGCGCGAGAGCGGACTTCTAGTGCACCTTTTCAATGCAACACGTTGAGAAAAAAATAGGCGCCGGCAGAACTCCATTTGGGGGAGCGGCTGCTCCCCTGGCGCCCCCCCCCCTAGTTACGCCACTGGTAACACTGTAACAGAAAAGGAAGACCGACAACAGCAGAGGAAGAAACAGAGAATGCAGCAGTGAGGTCTTCATGAGTTGGGATAGTTTGGTCACATCACTCCTTTACTATATGAACAACGTCAGCTGCTGATTTCATTTAAGATTCAATTTAATATTCGCCTATTTAATCGGAATTCTATACATCTCATATGTCCACACAGCCTGTTAGGTTTATTCTATTACCTTTCACTATGGAGGTTCATTACAATAATTTCTTTGAAGATATCTTTTTCTTATCTTGCTCACCAGAAGTTAGAGGGAAACAAAGTAAGACTGTACTCAAAACTTGCCTTTATCATTGTGTCTTTTGTTTAGTAAATTTAGTTAAGTAGGTAGTTTTTACTTTTTGGAGTTAGCTCCAGAGGTGTGCTGATAAATTTTTAACAATGGTCTCTCTCTCTCTTTCTCTCTCTCTCTCTCTCTCTCTCTCTGGGTGTAACCAGCCCAGCAACTTGGAGGGGCCAGGGGTGGACTGGGGGTGGGGGCAATGCGTGCCTCCCTCTCCCCCCCCCTCATGCGGGCACATTAGGCGTACCTTTGCTGGCAGGGATGCCGAGCCCCAACAGCCAATAAATGGACTGCCATCACTCCCCGCTTTTTGTTTCTGGCTCTGAGCAGCATGCTGGAACTTCTTGCACATGCTTGAAAAATTCCAGCCTGCTGCTCAGAACTGGAAACAAGAAGCAGGGAGCAGCCGCAGTCTATTTACTTGGCTGGTGGGGCTCATCCCCACCAGCAAAGTAAAAGAGAATTCAGGAGGGGGCCTGAGCCCACATTTTGGGTGCCAGTTGTTAAAGTAGCCATGGGGGGGGGGGGGGGCCTACTTTAACAACCAGCTCCCAAAATTCTTAAAAACTTAACAAACCTTTCTTGTAAGCCTGTGAGAGCCCGCTCCAGCATAGCTGCCGAGAGGGGGGGGGCAGGGGGGCAAAATTCCCCAGGCCCGGGCCTCCAAGGGGGGCCCGGCGCCGCAGTCCCACCCACCCTCTGTCGTTGACCGTCTGCCCCCTACATCGAAATCGCAGTCTCACCTCCGTGAAAGCAGCCCTGCAGGCAGCAGAACGCCTCCCTTCGGCCCTCCTTCCCTCCCTGTGTCCCGCCCTCGTCTGACGTAACTTCCGCGAGGGCGGGACACAAGGAGGGAAGGAGGGCCGAAGGTAGGCGTTCTGCTGCCTGCAACGCTGCTTTCACGGAGGTGAGACTGCGATTTCAATGCAGGGGGCCCGGCCCGGTGGGGAACGGCAGCGGGGGCGACCTTGGGGGGGGGGGAGCAGTGGCTGCGGCGATCTCAGGGGGAAAGGTGGCGACCTCGGGGAGGGAAGCGGCGGTGGCAACCTCGGGGGGGGGGGGGCGGCACGGCAAGGGTGGGGCCCCGGGCCCGGCCTTGCCCCGGGCCCGGCCCAGTCTCTCTGCGGCCCTGCGCTCCAGCACACCACTTCAGTAGTAATTAAAGCAAATGACATTCAGGTACAATAGGTATTTTCCTGTCCTTGGAAGACTTGCAATCTGAGGGGTTGATATTCAGCAGCAGCAGCTCCTACCCAAACAAGTGTTATTCACAGGGCCAAATCAATAATTATCCATGATTTGCAGCGGTTAGTGTCAGTAGATAATTATGGACGATTTTTGCATCTGGTGGTTGGTCTTGTCTTCAGTGGAGAACACAATGCCACCCTGCATTGACTTCCGTTTTTTTTTGGGGGGGGGGTTTAGCCAAGGGGCTCTTAGGCGCCTACGCGTGTACCACGCACATCAAATTAGAACTACTGCCTGGCTACCGCATTCCCTGGAAAGTAATTTAAATTTTGATGCGTATTCAAAATGCGTGTCAGAAAATCATTTCTATTTTCTACCAAGTGGTGCTAACCGGGTGGTAATCAGCAGTGTACGCACGCTGACGATTACCACCCAGTTAACGCGTGAGACCTTACCGCTAAGTCAATGGGTGGTGGTAAGGTCTCAGGGCCAAAATGGATGCACGCTCATTTTAATTTTGCCGCACGTCCATTTTCGGCCACAAAAAAAAAAGGTCTTTTTTGCGGATGAGCTGAAAAATGGACCTGCGCACGTCCAATACCTATGCCTTCACCAGCACAGGCCATTTTTCGCTGTGCCTTAGTAAAAGGGTCCCCAGGTTTGTGATTTTCTGTTATTTGTTGTTCGATGTTTACCTATTTTTTTTAAACCAATCAGGATATCGAGTACAGAGGGCATCCTTTTCTGACCTCATTCACAACTTTCTTTAAAGTAGTACTTTATTTTCTTGCTCCTGTTACTTTATCTATATGTTCCTTCTTTGCTTACACCCTATGTTGTCTATTAAAATTATTGTGTATTGTGTTGGCATTATAAGGTAGTATAATATGCCATACTATGTATTGTTGTCTGAATATTTTACTGTTGTAATTGTCTATTGCTTATGTTTGACTTATTCTTGCTCTACTCCGCCTTGAGTGAATTCGTTCAAAAAGGCGGTAAATAAATCCTAATAAATAAATAATTGTGAATCACTGCTGTAAACTGAATCTATGTATACAATCAAATTTTAGTCAGCCATATGCACAGACTACCTGTGCTGCTTTGTACCAGCATTCCTACTGGAAGCTAGACAAGAGGGAGGGGGCATAGGGAGATGGAGGGGAGATGCTGGACACAGAGGAACATAAGAGAATGGAGGAGAGATGCTGGCCAAGGGGGAGGGGGGTTCAATAACTAGACCAAGAGGAGATGCTGAACAGGGAGACATCGGGAGATAGAGGTGAGGTTTTAGACATGAGGGGCATAGGATGATGGCGGTGAGTTGCTGGACATAGGGAACATAGAAGGGTTGTTTTTGTTATGCTTTGTTTTAATTATAGAGCCTGGGAATATGTTGCTTTCCTTTATCTTGAGGCAACCACCTGACTGGTGTTCTGAGTGAGAGGTTCCCTGCTCCCTGACTAGATCCCTGGAGAGGCCCTCCCAGTTTGGTTGCCTCTGGTGGGGGGATACTAGTTCATCCCCCATGGAGTTTGAATGTTGACCCGATTATTTTCAGTCACGATATCTAATCGTAGATTACTGACTGTAAATACTTAACTTGAAAACCTTTAAATCATTGACTTTGGTATATCCTTGAAAAATGTTACTTTAGAAACATGTCCACATGTAAATAGCACCATTTTACACATGTGGAAATACTGATTTCAAAAACCCATTATTTACATGTGGAGATGTAAGTGTACATGTGCAGAGCTTAAGTACATGCATAGGTATGTATTTTATAACCTACGCATGTACTTAACCCCGCCTGTGCTCCATTCAGACTCCTCTGAACACAGCTATTAATTGAAGTACAGTGCATACTTGTACATGTGGGTAATTTTTTTAAGAGGTCTTCTATGCATGTCTAAACGCATGTATGTGCAAAAAAGCCTTTATAAAATTACACCCAAATTTTAAATGATGTGTAGTTAGCCCAGAGGCATAGCCAGACCACCAATTTTGGACAGGCCTGAACCCAAAGGGGGTGGGCATAACAACCCCACCCAACCCCCACTCCTACCCAGCATCTCACCCTCCCCTCCCCAGGTGATCAGGGGGTCACTTAACTCCATTCCCTCGACCCCCCCCCCCCAGTACCTTTAAATCCTTTAGGTCTTCATCAGCAGTGAGCAGCAACTCATTCCCTTTGCTTACACCAGCTCCGAGCCTTCCCTCTGATGCAACTTACTGGTCCCGCTAACAGGAAGTTGCATCAGAGGGAAGACTCAGGCCAGCGCAAGCAAGAGGAATTAATTGCTGCTCACTGCTGGTGAAGACATAAAGGATGTAAAGATACCGGGAGCTCAGGGGAGTGGAGTTAAGTAACCCCCCCCCCCCCCCCCCAATCTCCTGGATTAAGAGATGCTGAGAATCTTCAGCTGGTGGGGATTCGGGATCCCTGCCAGCCACATCACTGCTGTACTACTGCTGGGTGGCCATGAGTCCAAAGTAGTGGGTGGGCCCACCCAGGCCGACCCATAGTTATGCCACTGATATATAAAGAAGAGTTTAGCTTTATGACAGAGGTTAAAAGGGGACAGAGTTAGTGAGATGGTGAAACATCATTTCACCATATACTGTAATTCCAGATGGAGGATTTACTGAAAGAGTGTTATATCCAACACTGGCTCCACTATATGGTGAGGTGGTGAAAGATTTAGACAAGTAGACATAGCATGGAGGATTGTGAACATAGAAAAGACCAGAGAAATTCCTGGGGATATGGAATTTCCTAGAGTACAACTTCGCAAACTGTGAGTAGGGCTGCAACCTTATCAGGCACTATATACTACTACTACTTAACACTTCTAAAGCGCTACTAGGGTTACGCAGCGCTGTACAGTTTAACAAAGAAGGACAGGATTTCATTATCCTGTGCCTGCCAGAGGTTGTGCACGTTTGGTGACCACATGGATTGGAGTCATAGCTGCTGAAAGATTGGTGAGTTTTGCCCTAAAGGATTTTGTAGGCATACAAATGTTTGTTAAGCTGTACATAATATCGTTGAGATCTATATAGAAGACTAAATGTTTATGTCATGCAAACTCATTGCTATAACTGATTTCTTTATAGTGTTTGGAAGAGGTGGAATGTTAGAAATGCTTCATGCAATGACAAGGGTAAGAGAGCAACTATCTACACTTTGCAATACATTACAGTGTGGAGTCTCCATTCTTACTAACCTTTAATGCAGGAATACAGCAGGTGGTCATGTTCATGGGATGGTGCATGGCAGCTGTCTACAGGCCTTCAGGTGCCTCTGATTTTTAGCAAAGGTATCAGATGCCTCTTTGCTAGTCAGGACTCCAAATGTTGGTAGAGTCACACTACAAGCAGAAATACTGGAAGAGAAGGAAAGATTTCTATAAAACATTTGTACTGTATGGGTGGCAATAAAGAAAAGTCACTTTGGATGTCATCTTTCCAGCCAGAAATATATTCAGGACAGAAACCATTCCAAAACGTTTCAGTCAGATATCACCAGTCTCCAGTCATACTATTAGAACTCCTTTTCCAAATCATAATTAAAGTCAGTTCACATTCATCACTGGAGATTCTTTGCAAAGGGAATTCTTTTTTTCTAAACTATTGTATTGTTTCTGCCATCGAGCAGTGTTTCTGAACCCTCTCCTGGGAGCACACAGCCAGTCGAGTTCTCAGGATATCCACAATGAATATGCATGAGATAAATTTGCATGCACTGCCTCCATTGTATGCAAATGATCTCATCTGTATTCATTATGGATATCTGGAAAGCTAGACTGGTTGGGCATACTCTAAGGACTAGGTTGAAACCCCCTGGGTTAGATGGATAAAAACTGGACCAGATCATTTGGGCCATGCACGCTCAGTGTCATGCCCCTACTGCTAGTGTTATGCAAACGAGTGGTTGGGACAGTTGTGAAGTTCTAGTAGCCAACTCTGAACCTACAAATTTGCCTTAACTGAATCAGCGCTGGTCTCTTCAGAGCTTGGCTGTGTGAAAGTTCAGCCAGTGGTAGACTAAACAGTGGAGAAAACAGCAGAGAGCAAGAATCATGAGAAATGAAATGTTATACACAGGAGAGAATTATATAATGAGTGGAGGAGTGGCCTAGTGGTTAGGGTGGTGGACTTTGGTCCTGAGGAACTGAGTTTGATTCCCGGCCCAGGCAGCTCCTTGTGACTCTGGGCAAGTCACTTAACCCTCCATTGCCCCATGTAAGCTGCATTGAGCCTGCCATGAGTGGGACAGTGCAGGGTACAAATGTAACAAAAATGAAATAGATACTATTGGAGATTCTACATGGAATGTTGCTATTCCACTAGCAACATTCCATGTAGAAGGCTGCGCAGGCTTCTGTTTCTGTGAGTCTGACGTCCTGCACGTACGTGCAGGACGTCAGACTCACAGAAGCAGAAGCCTGCGCGGCCACATTGGTGATCTGCAAGGGCCGACTTCTACATGGAATGTTGCTAGTGGAATAGCAACATTCCATGTAGAATCTCAAATAGTAGCAACAATGGAGGAGTGGCCTAGTGGTTAGGGTGGTGGACTTTGGTCCTGAGGAACTGAGTTCGATTCCCGGCCCAGGCAGCTCCTTGTGACTCTGGGCAAGTCACTTAACCCTCCATTGCCCCATGTAAGGCGCATTGAGCCTGCCATGAGTGGGATAGTGCGGGGTACAAATGTAACAAAAAAAAAATGATTTAACTTTATTCATTCTCTACTTTTTTGTCCCAAGATACAAAACACAACCTTAAATGAACAGGATGAAGAAACACAAGATTATGATGGTGATGATGAGGAGGAGGAGGAGGAGGAGGAGGAAGAGGGGTTGTCCCTGCAACAGAGCAATGCTAATAAACAGAGTAAGAATATACAGGTCAATATTGAAAAAACCTTTCTGGATAAAAGCAGCTGCTATTTATTTATTTATTTATTTATGTATTTATACCCCACATTATCCCCACAAACATGCAGGCTCAATGTGGCTTACATAAACCGGAGAGAGAGAGAGAGAACTCCGGGTGATATCACATCCATATGAGAATAGTAGAGTAAAAGGGCAAGAAAGAAAGGATACTTTACATATAACAGTACAGAAGAATTGGACTAAACTGGTTCCACGTATGCCAGCTGGCAGAGGCTATAGTCCTACTCTGTGAAAATGCTTTGGTAAACAGATGCGTTTTTAGTGCCTTGCGAAAGGTAAGGTAGTCTCTCAGACTGGTTATGCCTCGAGGAAGTGCATTCCACAGTTGCGCACTGAGGAAGGGAAAGCTTGACGCCTGAATAGATCCGTGCTTACAGCCTTTCCATCTGGGGTAGTGCAGGGTGAGACAGTGGCGAACCAAGGGGGGGGGGGGGGGGGGGGGGGCGGTCTGCCCCGGGTGCACGCCGCTGGGGGGGTGCTGCGCGCCTGTCGGCTCTTCATTTTCATGCTCCCTTTGCCCCGGAACAGGTTACTTCCTGTTCTGGGGCAGAGGGAGCATGAAAACGAAGAGCCGGCAGGTGCAGGTGCACCCCCCCCCAGCAGCGTGCACCCGGGGGGGGGGGGGGGGGTTCTTTTGCTGGGGGATCGGGGGGGGGTTCGCTGGTGGGGGGGGGTCACGCTGTTTCGGGTGGGCCCTGCACCCGGGGGGCGGGGCACATCGGCGATCCGCCCCGGGTGTCAGCCCCCCCTAGGAACGCCACTGGGATGAGATATAATCTCGAGGGCGGGTCAGCATTTCTGGCTGGCAAGTCAATCATATTCAACATGTAACTTGGGGCATCCCCGTTGATGATTTTGTGAACCACGGTGCAAACCTTGAATTCAATGCGCTCCTTGATCAGATAGTACTTCTAATTATCCATACTGACCTCCTTTTCGGCCAGAGCGTGGGCAGAGCAAGGGAAGTCTTAGAAATGGCCCTGGATAGTGGCAGTAATTTAGCTTCATTTTAGCGTCTTGACTTGATAGACCACCTCTGAAATGCACATGCAGTGATGCGGTTTACAAATAAAATAAAAACCACTGATAGAGCGAGAAGGAAAATTCAGGAGAAAAAGTCAGCGGGCTACTTGCAGCCTCCCCACCACTGCCCATCGAGCACAGCTGAGTACACCTGGAGGGGAAGTTACCCAATGTGAGCTATCATTAATATGGATTATTTTACCACAAGTCATTCTATTTTAGTACAGAGTCCCACGTTATGCAATGAGACCCTGTGCTAAAAATAGCACAACGTCTGATAAAATATAGCCCACATTGATAACTTGCCCCTTTAATCTGCTATCCAGATAACTTAGGACAAATAGAAAGCTGGTCCACATTCTCCAGAAAGCAGACTGCATATTGCCACTCCCTGGATAAGCTCTGGCACTAATCGCCTTATCCAGATATTCAGCGCCAGTCGCTATTATGTATTTATTACATTTGTACCCTGCGCTTTCCCACACAATGCAGGCTCACATAGTAATTTGAAATACAAAGTCATATAATAGAAATTTCAAAACATAAATTGATCTTGATAATGTATGATTAGTATAAGAGAGGGTAGACAGGATAAGATAGTGTAAATTTGGGAGAAATGGGGTAAGGAGGGATAAAATAAAGGAGAAGAGAAGGATGGGATGAGTAGAGGGGGAATGGGGAGGTGGGGTAAATAAGTACATAAGTACATAAGTAGTGCCATACTGGGAAAGACCAAAGGTCCATCTAGCCCAGCATCCTGTCACCGACAGTGGCCAATCCAGGTCAAGGGCACCTGGCACGCTCCCCAAACGTAAAAACATTCCAGACAAGTTATACCTAAAAATGCGGAATTTTTCCAAGTCCATTTAATAGCGGTCTATGGACTTGTCCTTTAGGAATCTATCTAACCCCTTTTTAAACTCCGTCAAGCTAACCGCCCGTACCACGTTCTCCGGCAACGAATTCCAGAGTCTAATTACACGTTGGGTGAAGAAAAATTTTCTCCGATTCGTTTTAAATTTACCACACTGTAGCTTCAACTCATGCCCTCTAGTCCTAGTATTTTTGGATAGCGTGAACAGTCGCTTCACATCCACCCGATCCATTCCACTCATTATTTTATACACTTCTATCATATCTCCCCTCAGCCGTCTCTTCTCCAAGCTGAAAAGCCCTAGCCTTCTCAGCCTCTCTTCATAGGAAAGTCGTCCCATCCCCACTATCATTTTCGTCGCCCTTCGCTGTACCTTTTCCAATTCTACTAGATCTTTTTTGAGATACGGAGACCAGTACTGAACACAATACTCCAGGTGCGGTCGCACCATGGAGCGATACAACGGCATTATAACATCCGCACACCTGGACTCCATACCCTTCCTAATAACACCCAACATTCTATTCGCTTTCCTAGCCGCAGCAGCACACTGAGCAGAAGGTTTCAGCGTATCATCGACGACGACACCCAGATCCCTTTCTTGATCCGTAACTCCTAACGCGGAACCTTGCAAGACGTAGCTATAATTCGGGTTCCTCTTACCCACATGCATCACTTTGCACTTGTCAACATTGAACTTCATCTGCCACTTGCACGCCCATTCTCCCAGTCTCGCAAGGTCCTCCTGTAATCGTTCACATTCCTCCTGCGACTTGACGACCCTGAATAATTTTGTGTCATCGGCGAATTTAATTACCTCACTAGTTATTCCCATCTCTAGGTCATTTATAAATACATTAAAAAGCAACGGACCCAGCACAGACCCCTGCGGGAACCCACTAACTACCCTCCTCCACTGAGAATACTGGCCACGCAATCCTACTCTCTGCTTCCTATCTTTCAACCAGTTCTTAATCCATAATAATACCCTACCTCCGATTCCATGACTCTGCAATTTCTTCAGGAGTCTTTCGTGCGGCACTTTGTCAAACGCCTTCTGAAAATCCAGATATACAATATCAACCGGCTCCCCATTGTCCACATGTTTGCTTACCCCCTCAAAAAAATGCATTAGATTGGTGAGGCAAGACTTCCCTTCACTAAATCCGTGCTGACTTTGTCTCATTAGTCCATGTTTTTGTATATGCTCTGCAATTTTATTCTTAATAATAGCCTCCACCATCTTGCCCGGCACCGACGTCAGACTCACCGGTCTATAATTTCCCGGATCGTTATGTAAATCAGAACAGAATTGGGAGTGGAGGTTGGTGAGATTAGGTTGGGACATTAGAGTAGGCTTGCTTGAAGAAATGAGCTTTCAGCATTTTTCTAAAGGGCAAGTAGTCGTTAATTAATCGGATTGGTTTGGGTAGAGCGTTCCATAGCTGGCTGCCCAAAAAGGAGAAACTGGATGCGTAGTAGGTCTTGTATTTAATTCCTCTACAATTGGGAAGGGGTAGAATCCCCTGGATTCTATTTAGCATGCCACAGTTCGGCGCCAAAATCCAAGTGTATTCTATAACAATGCTCGTAACTTAATTGGCTTAACAAGCCAATCAATGTTGTTAACCGTGCTTAACACGCAATAAAGAGCTCTAATTGACAATAATTAAATGTGTATGCACAAATCCCTAAGGAGATTCTGTAATGCACTGCGCCTAAATTTTAATGTGCGCAGGCAAAAAGGGGTGTGGTTATAGTCAGGGAAATGGGCATTTCATGGTGTTTCAAAACCTATGCGCACTGTTATAGAATTTGGCCAAGTGTGCATAAATCTATGCGCTGGGATTTGTGCCATATTTTTGATGGTGTAAATGGATGCACTTAGTTTTAGGCGCTGTGATGTCTGCCTAGGTGTATTTTATATTGCCTTCTCTCACCCTAATTGTGGACTTTAGATACAATCTCTCTTTGTTGTTTTTTCTTGTTCTTATTCAGTGGTGTACCTTGCTTGGCTGCCACCGGGGCGGATCACCGCTGTGTCCTCCCCAGTGTATGCCCCCCCCCCCCCCCGGCACATCGCTCTTACCTTCTAGGGGTGCAGGGAGCAGTCACTCAGCCATCAGCTCTGCCGGTTCCCTGCCCCGGAACAGGAAGTAACGTTAGAGGGAGCAGGGAACTGGCAGAGCCGACAGCCAATAGCTGTGTGGCTGCTGTCTGTACCCCCTTGCAGCGTGAACCCGGGGCGTACTGCTCCGCTTTCCTTTTAACACATCATCATTCATGGTGTTTTCGAAACTTTTGTAAAGCAGTTACAAAGTATTGAAATTTCCTTATTTAATAATACTAGACTCGTTTTTTTTTTTTCTTCACTTCTTAAGGCAAAACGTACCAGTGGAGTATCCAGGATGGAGAGGAACTATTAACCATAAATAATGATTTTGTATTAGAAGCTCATTATACACAGCCAGGTGCCTATGGGATTACCCTAACTACCTCCAAGTATGGGTAAGTGCCTTTTGAATCCTTTGGTGTAATATAAAACTCCACATTTGCACAGTCAATTAAAAATAGTCTAGCACACCCTCCTCTATCTGTTGCAGATTCACACACCAATTGAGAGAGAAGAATGTAGTTGCAGGTTCTGCAAACATGATTTTGGGGTCTTGTTACTAAGCTACGGTATAAAATAGGCTTAGCATGTCCTAATCACCCAACTTGAAACTCAGCTTTAATTGCAAGGGATTATCTCATTCTACACTACCCTAATTACAAAAATATCAAATACAAATCCATTCTAACTCGAGATTTCTCTCATTTAGGCACTAAGGGCCAGATTCAAAATATGGCACCTAAAATTAACGCGTGGTAGGTAATTACACCTAAGCGTATTATAAATACCATGCGTAAATCTATGCACAGTAGTTAGAATACGCTTATGCATAGTTTATGCGACTGAATCTACTTGCGTCCATTTACGCCAACAAAAAGCTGGTGTAAGTCTCAAGTATGTATTTTAATCACTTTAGGTCCCTTCTCCTGGTCTTCAGCTAGATTCCTCTTCTCTCCCAGGTATCAGAATGCTCAGCACTTGCAGGCCTCTGCTTCTTAAAACCAGCCAAAGTTCACTGGACCCTTCCCAGTTTGTAACCCTTCACTCTTTCTTCTCTTTCAGTAAGGCCTGTCTGGCTTAGGGGAAGCCCTCTCCTTCTCTGCTAGCCTACCAAGCCAACAGAGAGGCAGCTCTCCTGTGCTGCTCCTAACAGCCTCTGGATCCCTCCAAGGCTCCCTCCCGCACATTTCAGCTGCCGATGCCAGCTCTCTCACGCGTGTTCAGTTCAGTGGCTGAACTGAGCATGCGCGGGAACGGTTGAAGTGCGCCGCAGACTTGAGTGCTGCTCTGACAGCACAGGTGGGACTCATGCAGGAGACCTCTTCAGCTGGTGGGGCTTGGTAAAAGTATGACTTAATGCGGAGAGAGAGAATACCTGGGCCCCTCCAAAAAAATGGACTTCCAGCTACACCCCTGGTTAGCATACATTCAGTTCATAAATGTGTCTTAACAAATTTAATGCGTGTGAAATCCATATAATGTGATTGTCCTAAAGATTAGTCTGTACAATTGATTTGTGGGCTTTAAAAAGTTCTAATGCACATTTTAAAATATGCATTAACCCATTAGTGCCCAGTGTTCCCATAATAAGTGCCCATATGGGAACATTGGAGTTGAGGAGTGGCCTAGTGGTTAGGGTGGTGGACTTTGGTCCTGGGGAACTGAGGAACTGAGTTCGATTCCTGGCACAGGCAGCTCCTTGTGACTCTGGGCAAGTCACTTAACCCTCCATTGCCCACCGCATAGAGCCTGCCATGAGTGGGAAAAGCACGGGGTACAAATGTAAAAAAAAAAAAAAGGATTTAACCAAATGTTTGAAAAGAACTGGGGAAAAAAACGAAATCTAGAAAACAACCCTCAAATTTTTTGTATGCACATCCTATTAGTGACATTAAAATTACCATTTCTATTTCAAGTGTACACTCTGGAGGTTATTCTATAAGTTGGAGCCTCCTTTTAGGTATCTCAATGCCACACAGTAACAGCCTGTTGTATATTGGCACCTGGGTACGTAGATGCCATTATAAAATACTAGCTTAACCCAGTATTAGGGCACCTGACATCTGGGCACCTGCAGTTACATCACCTAGACCTGGTGTAACTCGGGGTTCCTAAATGTGACAAAGGCACATATACTACTACTACTGCATATCATTTCTAAAGCGCTACTAGTCGTACGCAGCGCTGTACACTTGAACATGAAGAGACAGTCCCTGCTCAACAGAGCTTACAATCTAATTAGGACAGACAAACAGGACAAACAAGAGATAAGGGAATATTAAAGTGAGGATGATAAAATAAGGGTTCTGAACAAGTGAATAAGGGTTGGGAGTTAAAAGCTGCATCAAAAAGGTGGTCTTTTAGCTTAGATTTGAAGACGGCCAGAGATGGAGCTTGACGTACTGGCTCAGGAAGTCTATTCCAGGCATATAGTACAGCAAGATAAAAGGAACGGAGTCTGGAGTTAGCAGTGGAGGAGAAGGGTGCAGATAAGAGAGATTTACCTAGTGAACGGAGTTCCCGGGGAGGAGTGTAGGGAGAGATGAGAGTGGAGAGGTACTGAGGAGCTGCAGAGTGAATACACTTATAGGTCAATAAGAGGAGTTTGAACTGTATGCGGAAACGGATAGGAAGCCAGTGAAGTGACTTGAGGAGAGGGCTAATATAAGCATAACGACACTGGCGGAATATTAGTCGTGCAGCAGAATTTTGAACAGATTGAAACAGATTTTCAATCTGTTCAATTCTGCTGCACATATAACTTTCAGAATTCTGTAAATGGCAGGACCACCCATGCCCCTCTCATGCTCCGCCTATATCAACGTCCCTTTGCATTTGCACGCTATGCCATTTTTGCGCTTTACAGAATGGTGTACAATTGCTCGCTAGTGTGTAGGTATTATGTACATGCAAATGGTGCCTAGGAAAACAAAAGTAAACAAGCGCAGCGGAGGTGACAACGCAGGATGATGCAAAAAACAAAACGCCCGAGGGACTCAAAAAGTTCACATCAGATGCTTTATTCAAAGTATAATGGACTCGACACGAATCGTGCTTCGGCCACAATGGCCTGCTTCAGGAGTCCCTGTACGTAGTGTCATGCTGTTTGTTGAGCAGTTACTTTGTTTGTTTGGCGCCCCCGCTTCTGATTTCTAGAACTAAGATTTACTTTGGCTGTTTAGGGCGATGAGCAACCCAATATTTACAGAGTACAGGGCCTCCTGAAGCAGGCCATAGTGGCCGAAACACGATTCGTATCGAGTCCATTATACTTTGAATAAAGCATCTGATGTGAACTTTTTGAGTCCATTGGGCGTTTTTTTTTTTTTTTTTTTTGCATCATCCTGTGTGTCACCTCCGCTGTGCTTGTTTACTTTGCTGAAATATGGGCACCTGGTTATACAGCTACCTCCTCTAACTACATCTTATCAAATTGCACTAGCAAACTGTTTGCTGTGTTTTCCAGAAAAATATATCTTGATTTCGACAAAATGATTATTCCTGGCACCAATTTAAAACTTTTGCGTAATGCCTTCCTTCCATCTGGCCAGAAAGAGGACTATGGCTGGTACTATTGTGATAACAGAAGCTGGTATGAATACGGCCACCCAGTAAGTAAATACTGAAATATGTCTTTTCCAGGCATTTCTAGAAAAATTGATATATTGGCTCAACACTGTACTAAAACATCAAATGTGCCTAAGGTCCCTGTTTAATAAGCAGCGCTAAGGGCACATTAGCGTTTTTAGCGCATGTAAATGATTAGCACCCGCTAAACCCTAACAGGCTCATTTTCGAAAGAGAAGGACTTCCATATTTCGACATAAATCGGAAGATGGATGTCCTTCTCACAGAAACGTCCAAATCAGTATAATCGAAACCCGATTTTGGATGTCTCCAACTGCAGTCCATTGCAAGGACGTCCAAATTTCAAGGGGCGTGTCGGAGGCATAGCGAAGGCGGGACTTGGGTGTGCCTAACACTTGGACGTCTTTGACCCATAATCGAAAAAAGCAAGGACGTCTCTGACGAACACTTGGACGTTTTCACCCGGACATGTTTTTTTATGAATAAGGCACAGAAAGTGCCTGAAATGACCAAATGACCACTGGAGGGAATTGGGGATGACCTCCCATTACTCCCCCAGTGGTCACTAACCCCCACCCACCCTCAAAAAACATGTTTAAAAATATTTTGTGCCAGCCTCAGATGTCATACTCAGGTCCATGACAGCACATGCAGGTCCCAGGAGCAATTTTAGTGGGTACTGCAGTGCACTTCAGACAGGCGGACCGAGGCCCATACCCCCCCTATCTGTTACATTTGTGGAGGAAACAGCGAGCTCTCCAAAACCCACCAAAAAACCACTGTACCCACATCTAGATGCCCCCCTTCACCCGTAAGGGCTAGGATAGTGGTGTACAGTTGTGGGTAGTGGGTTTTGGGGGGCTCAGCACACAAGGGAGCATTTTATGAAGTCCACTGCAGTGACCCCTAGGGTGCTCGGTTGGTGTCCTGGCATGTCAGGGGGATCAGTACACTACAAATGCTGGCTCCTCCCACCTCCAAATGGCTTCCATTTGGACGTTTTTGACATGGATGTCTTTGGTTTCAAAAATCGCCAAAAGTCAAAAACGTCCATGTCTAGGGACGTCCTTGGATTTGGACGTCCCTAGACATGGACGTTTTTGACTTTCGGCGATTTTTGAAACCAAAGATGGACATCCATCTTTTTTTGAAAATACAGTTTTCCACGCCCCCGGATTTGAACATTTGCCAAAGACGTCCAAATCGCAACTTGGACGTTTCTTTCGAAAATGCCCCTCTAGGTCACCCATATGAACGTATGGACAACTCTTGCATTTAGCGTGCGCTAAAAATGCTAGCGAGGCTTAGTAAACAGGGCCCCTTGGGTTCTAAAGTGCAAGTTTTTCCACATTTAGCTAGAGACACAGAAAAGACGACGAGAATTCTTGGTTTTAAAACCTAGAGTTCTCTCTTTGGGTGGGTCTTTTATATTAAAATTTGCCTGTAGATGTTTGGTGTCTCTAAATGCTATTACTTATGCTTTCTTTGACCCAAAGAAATTGCAGGAATTTATTTCTCTTAAAGAGGGTGAAAGAAATGCTTCCCAGAATGAGCCCACTTGTTAATAATATGCTGTTTAAACTGGCTGCGAATGCTTGGATTTTTCCTGCTCTATAATTGATTTAGGTTAATCATAAAGTATTCTTCTTAGTTATTTCCTTGTATCTTGGTTTAGTTTTTTGTGGACTAAAGTTTGAAGGAATATTTTCTTTATTTTTGAGTTCAAAGTAAACAGGGCCCTAAGTGTTTTGTTGTCTGATCTTGTTTTAGAATTCAGTGAATTCGAAGGCATCGGTGAAAAGTTATCACATCGAACGTCATTATCTAAAAGGGCACAGTTCATTACGGTTCACTGTCGGACAGTTTTCTTATACTATAGATTTTAACAGTAAGTAAACTAAAGCCTGCTAGTCTACCATTTTTATTCTTTCTAACTCAATGGAAGTTGGAAAGAATTGCACACAAGGGTTTGAGAAATATCTGTTGGTCTGCCTAAGGGCAAAATAGCTCTCCAAAAATGTAATAGAATTGGATGAAGTTTGGCATGTGGAAAAAAATCAGACACACTGAGTTTGAAAATGGACTAAATCAGACTGAGGGTTTTGAAGAAATAAACTCTCTAAAAAAAAAATAGTCCAATGCATTTCTATGAGATTAGGAGTTCCAGATTTTGCAGCATAGAAGCAAAGTGAAACATAGCAGTAAGAAAAATTCCACCTTTCCAACTGCCTCTCCCTGTTCTCGACTCTCCCAACTGCCACCCTCCAACTTCCCCCACCCACCCCAAAAACTACCTATTCCCAAAACTATATCCCCTGAAACTGGCCATCTCCCAAATTGCCCCCACAACAACCTAAAAAAGAACTGCTCAATTGCCCCACACTCCATAAACCACCCTACATACAAAACTATTCTCCACAACTGCCCCCCAATGTCACCCCCCCAAAAAAAACTATACCCTCCCAACTTCTGCACCATCTCCCAAACTTCCTCCACTCCCAAAAATTATCCCCATGCAACTCCTCCACCGTGTTGCAAACTGCCCCCCCCCCCAACAACTGCCCCAGCACTCTGCAAACTTCTCCATTCCCAAAAACTACTACCTTGAATTTCCTCACCACCCTGTAAACTGCCCCAAAACCAAAATCTACACCTCCACAACTTCCTGGCTACTTTGCAAACTGCCTCACTCCAAAAAACTAACCACCTCACTCCCATGAACTACTTCCTGCAACCTCCCCACTACCCATCAACCACCTTCACCTCAAAAATCTCTCCCCAAATCTACCCCAGAACCCTACAAATTGCCCTCACACTGAAAAATTACTCATCTACAATTCCCTACTGCCCCACAAACTGCCTCTAACAACAAAATTTAGTTCCCCCCCCCCCCCCCCCCACCAACTACTCAAGCACACACATGCATAGGGGTTGGAAAAAATTCCATACTTTTCCCACTTGTTTCAAATAGGGTATTCTTTTCTTTTGTGTATTCTATTCAAAAAGTGAGCTCTAAGAATTAGGGATGTATTACTACTATTACTATGTATATAGGGATTTTATTTTTATTTATTTATTACATTTGTACCCCACATTTTCCCACCTATTTGCAGGCTCAATGTGGCTTACATAGTACCATAAAGGCATTCGCCAGTCGGTTGATAACAACTACAGGTTATATTGTGGTCGAAGCGAGGTAGGTGTGTATGAGGCACCGTGATGATGGAAGGGATGAAGGTTGTATATTGTCCAGTACAATCATTGGTTATGTTGTGTTGCTGGGTGTGGGGATTTACGTTGGATCGGTGAGGTAAGCCTTTTTGAAAAGGGTGGTTTTTAGTGATTTCCTGAAGTTTAGACGGTCATGGACTGTTTTAAAAGCTTTTGGGAGTCCATTCCATAGTTGTGCGCTTAGGTAGGAGAAGCTGGATGCACAAGTTGTTTTGTATTTCAGTCCTTTGCAATTTGGGTAATGTAGGTTTAGGTATGATCGTGATGATCCGATTCTGTTTCTGGTTGGTAGATCTATGAGGTCTGTCATATATCCTGGGACTACGTCGTAGATAATTTTGTGGACCAAGGTGCAGATTTTGAAGATGATTCGTTCTTTGATTGGGAGCCAGTGTAGCTTTTCTTGGAGGGGTTTGCTGCTTTCGAAGCGTGTTTTACCAAATATCAGCCTGGCAGCTGTGTTTTGGGCGGTCTTGAGTTTTTTTGCGAGTTGTTCTTTATATCCCGCATAGATTCTGTTGCAGTAGTCTGTAGGGCTTAGGCCCATTGATTGTATTAGGTTTCGAAATATTTCCCTTGAGAAGAAGGTTTTATTCGTTTGAGTTTCCACATTGAGTAAAACATTTTCTTTATTACGGAGTTTACTTGGTTCTCAAGGGTAAGGTTGCGGTCGATTATGACGCCGTATTTTTAGGCTGAGTTTGGTGAATGTATATCTAGGACAAAAGTGTAAATAATCTTGGTTAACATAGTGCTGACCTCTGTGAGTTATTTGCTAGATAAATAGTTATCTAAAGTTTTCCATTTTAACAACTTATGAAATAGATTTATGGTTTGATTTTCCGATTATTTATTTTTTGTTAATTTCACACATTTATGTTAAAAATTTGTTAAAGTGTAATAGAATTTTTGAATGCATGCAAATTGTCTTCATGTGCATTAATTCATAGGTTTGCATGCATTGAATCAATTTTGTGTGGAAACAGCTCTCTACATATAAACTGGTATATTTCCAAGGACCATCCATTTTTGATGTGCAATTTTTATAATATTTTGGTCTTTTTGTTTTTCATAAAACAACTTCAAAAAGTGATTACTTGTTAAATTCTCATATTAAATTCAGTTCAGAAGACCTTATATATCCTATATTGCCCATAGACTGTAAGCTTATACTCCTTCACAGCTAGTCAGTCCTACATAGTCCAATGTTTCGCTACTAGCTGCATCAGGGAATGTGTCTTCACTTTACTTCTTCAGCACACTTTACATGAAGCCTTTCATCAAATACAATATTTCAACCCTGCACTCAACATTTTTTTTGATTCAAAAATTTATGTATATTCAGCATCGCTATATGTATAGTCGGCAGTAGTGAATATACATTTGACCACTGAGGTGTGTGTATATATAAAAAATGGTGATATTCAGACCCTATATGAATAGCTAACTGTAGAATTCAGGACAACACTTCATCTCCCAGGCCAGATCGGTGAAAGCTAACCACATCATTCCCAGCCCAGGCCAACTCAGGGAGCAGAAGACCTGACTTGGGAATTTAACCAAACACCTTCCACACAGCTGTGCACAGCACTGGCATGCTAGCATTAGGATTGGCAAATAGGGCAATTGTCCTGGGTCTCCGTGCAAAGGGGTCCCAACCCTGACTCAAGCCAAAGGAGGCACAGCCTGCAAGCAGATGTTGGGGCCCCCTCCATGTCTAACACCGGCTCTGCATGGGGTTAAGGGAGAAGGGATTCAACTAATGAAAAACCTGAAGAGTATACCTAGGCATTGTATGCTTTTTTTAATGTGAGCATGATTATTTTTTCCTTATTAATAACGGGCACGCATGTTATTTCTTTCCAGCAATGACACAGACTAATGACAGTACATCAGTGCAAAAGCAGATAAGGAGGAGACCAAGGTTCCATTCTGCTCTGCAGAATCCGACAGCCAGGTGTGTAGTCAGAATATTCCTCTTTGCAGAAAGACCTCGGTGGCCATGTTGCTCAAACAACTAACGTTGCTGTTACAGACAAAGAACATTAAAGAGTAGTAAATGCAGTGGCTTTCCTAGGGGGGCTGACACCCGGGGCGGATCGCCGATGCGCCCCGCCCCCTGGGTGCAGCGCCTCCCCCGGAACAGCGCGATGCCCCCCCCCCCGACGAAAGAACCCCCCCGGGTGCACGCCGCTGGTGGGGGGGGGGGGGGTGCTGCGCGCCTGCCGGCTCTTCGTTTTCATGCTCCATCTGCCCCGGAACAGGAAGTAACCTGTTCCGGGGCAAAGGGAGCATGAAAACGAAGAGCCGACAGGCGCGCGGCACCCCCCGAGCGGCGTGCACCCGGGGCAGACCGCCCCCACCGCCCCCCCCCCCCTTGGTACACCACTGAGTAAATGTACACCATGCATCTTTACATCTGTAATCCCCTTTTTTAATGTGGTCTAGGCAGCTGCCTAGATTATGCCCATGATAGGACTAAGGCGAAGCTCTGCATCGGACTTCACACTTCACACAGTGATGGAGACCACACCAGTTCTTTTGTTGAAAACCAGAAAATTTATTGTCCTTTAAATGATGAGGGTAAAGCTTCAACCATTTCAGCTTTCCTCCAGTCAAGCACAGAAATTACAAACAGCTTCTCCTTATTCTGCTTGCTACTCAAATCACTCACCAGTGTGGTGAGGGCTTGGCTTGGCTTGCACAGTTCACTTGCTGGTACTCTTAAGCAGATATTACCTGTGATGAAGAATTAATTAGTTGGTAAACACTTACAGGGTCCTTGGTGGCTACGTGATAGACAATGAGGGGCATAATTGAAAGGGGCACCCAAGTTTTCCTGAGGACGTCCTCGCAGGACGTCCCGGCGAAGGGGCAGGGAAACCCGTATAATTGAAATAAGATGGGCGTCCATCTTTCGTTTCGATAATATGGTCGTCCTTAGAGATGGTCATCCCCAATTTTCATTGATAATGGAAACCGAAGACGCCCATCTCAGAAACGACTAAATCAAAGTCGTTTGGTTGTGGGAGGAGCCATCATTCATAGTGCACTGGTCCCCCTGACATGCCAGGACACCAGCCGGGCACCCTAGGGGGCACTGCAGTGGACTTCATAAATTGCTCCCAGGTGCATAGCTCCCTTATCTAGGGTGCTGAGACCTCAACCCTCCCCCCCCCCAAAAAAAAACCACTACCCACAACTGTACAAAACTACCATAGCCCTAAGGGGTGAAGGGGGCACGTACATGTGGGTACAGTGGGTTTTGAAGGGCTCACATTTACCACCACAAGTTTAACAGGTAGGGGGGGATGGGCCTGGGTCTGCCTGCCTGAAGTGCGCTGCACCCACTTAAATTGCTCCAGGGACCTGCATACTGCTGTCAGGGAGCTGGGTATAACATTTGAGGCTGGCATAGAGGCTGGCAAAAAATATTTAAAAAGTTTTTTTTTGAGGGTGGGAGGGGGTTAGTGACCACTGGGGGAGTAAGGAGAGGTCATCCCCAATTCCCTCCGGTGGTCATCTGGTCAATTTGGGCACCTTTTTGAGGCTTGGTCATAACAAAAAATGGACCAAGTAAAGTCGCCCAAGTGCTCGTCAGGGATGCCCTTCTTTTTTCCATTATCGGTCGAGGACGCCCATGTGTTAGGCACGCCCCAGTCCTGCCTTCGCTATGCTTCCGACACGCCCCCGTGAACTTTGGTCGTCCCTGCGACGGAAAGCAGTTGAGGACGGCCAAAATCGGCTTTCGATTATGCCAATTTGGGCGACCCTGTGAGAAGGACGTCGAAAGATGGGCACCCTTCTCTTTCGAAAATAAGCCTGAATGTGGCTCTGCAGTGACAATATTATCAGATGGTAAAAAGTTCCTTTTTTCTCCTGCCGGCTATGGATGAAATGACATAACATATTTATAAATGATTTAGAGATGGGAGTAACTAGTGAGGTAATTAAATTTGCTGACAACACAAAGTTATTCAAAGTTGTTAAATCGCGAGAGGATTATGAAAAATTACAAGAGGACCCTACAAGACTGAGAGTCTGGGCGTCTAAATGGCAGATGATGTTTTACGTGAGCAAGTGCAAAGTGATGCATGTGGGAAAGAGGAACCCGAACTATAGCTACATAATGCAAGGTTCCACGTGAGGAGTCACCCACCAAGAAAGGGATATTGGCATCGTTGTTGATGATATGTTGAAATGCTGTGCTCAGTGTGCTGCAGTGGCTAAGAAAACAAATAGAATGTTACGTGTTATTAGGAAAGGAATGGAAAACAAAAGTGAGGACATTATAATGCCTTTGTATCGGTCCATGGTGCGACCGCACCTTGAATATTGTGTTTAATTCTGGTCACCACATCTCAAAAAAGATATAGTGGAATTAGAAAAGGTACAGAGAAGGGCAACAAAAATGATAAAGGGAATGGGACAACTTCCCTATGAGGAAAAGCTGAAGCATCTAGGGCTCTTCAGCTTGGAGAAGAGACAGCTGAGGGGAAATATGATAGAGGTCTATAAAATAATGAGTGGAGTGGAATGGGTAGACGTGAATCGTTTGTTTACTGTTTCAAAAAATACTAGGACTAGGGGGCATGCGATGAAGCTACAAAGTAATAAATTTAATACGAATCAGAGAAAATATTTCTTCACTCAACGTGTAATTAAACTCTGGAATTCGTTGCCAGAGAATGTGGTAAAGGCAGTTAGCTTAGCGGGGTTTTAAAAGGGTCTGGACAGCTTCCTACAGGAAAAGTCCATAGACCATTATTAAATTGACTTGGGAAAATCCACTGCTTATTTCTGGGATAAGCACCATAAAATGTATTGAGCTTTTCTGGAATCTTGCCAGGTATTTGTGATCTGGATTGACCACTGTTGGAAACAGGATACTGGGCTGGATGGACCTTTGGTCTGTCCCAGTGTGGCAGTACTTATGTACTTAAGTACTTATGACAGGATGCCTGGATGACAAAGCAGGTACCCTGAATGAATCCTTTCTCCTTCTTCCCTGTACATATGGGTGCAAAGGTTACTCATATATTCCCAGTACACAAGCCAGCAACCAGGCTTTGGGTTTGTTTGTTGCTTACATAAGAATAGCCATACTGGGTCTGGCTAATAGTCCATCTAGCCCAGTATAAGGCTTCCAACAGTGGCCAATTCAGGTCACAAGTAACTGGAACAAACTCAAGTAGTAGTAATATTCATTGCTACCAATCCCAGGGCAAGCAGTGGCTTCCCCCATGTTTATCTCAAATAGCAGACAATGGAGTTTTCTTCCACAAATTTGTCCAAACCTTTTTTAAAAACAGATAAGTTAGCTGCCGTTACCACATCCTCTGGCAATGAGTTCCAGGACTTAACTATACTTTGAGTGAAAAATATTTCCTCCTATTTGTTTTAAAAGCATTTCCATGTAATTTCATTGAGTGTCCTCTGGTCTTTGTACTTTTTAAAAGAGTGAAAAATCCATTCATTTTTACCTGTTCTACACCACTCAGGATTTTGTAGACCTCAATTGTATCCTTCCTCAGCAATCTCTTTTCCAAGCTGAAGAACCCTAACCTCTTTAGCCTTTCCTAATATGAGAGGAATTCCATCCTCTTTATCATTTTGGTTGCTCTTCTTTGAACCTTTTCTAATTCCGCTATATCATTTTTGAGATACGGCGACCTGAATTGAATGCGATATTCAAGGTGAGGTCACTCCATGGAGTGATACAGAGGTATTATAATATTCTTGGTCTTATTTACCATGCCTTTCCTAATAATTGTTCCTTGGTCTTTTAATCCTTACTCATTTAGCAAGTGTCTTTTAGTGCCAACTCATGGGAGTATGACAGATTGATTCTGCATTCAAGATTTCTGCATCAGGCTAGAGAGGGGGGGATCTGCCTCTTGGTATGGGTCAAAGGCGCGGGGTGGAACCCAAGACAAATTAGCAGGCAAGAAGGGAACTTATAACACATAAGGTGGAGGTAACTACTGACACCAGACCCTTCCTCAAATTATCATAAACTCTCCCACCCTTCCTTCTGTTTCCAGAGGCTTCTACCCTCTCTGGAAACTTCTAGTGTGAACATGTGACTTCATGGCAGGTGCTGGAACAAGAAAAATAACAGTTTCACAGAAAGGCCACAACAAAATTTGCCTCCAAGCTGTCTATCTGCTGAGTGGATACAGGCCTAGAGGTGAGAGCTGGAATAGAATGCAAGCCAGCAATGGAAGCACTAACTTAATGGACCGAACGAACTGTGCACAGCATAGAGAATTTGAAACAGCACAAACTGCTGTTAAAATTCTCGTGATGTTACAAATCTATTAAATGGAATCTTTTTAGCCTATTCTCTGTGAATTTAAAGGTACTGACTGCCGTGGGCAATAAATGACCCATATATTCAATGCCAGGCCTAATCTGGACACTGGGTCTGGCTGGTCAGCAGAATTTATCCAGGTACCAGCAATATTCAGACCAGTTCCCAGATAAAGTTAGACAGCCTTTTCACTTTTCCCACATCTCTGGTAACCAGGTAAATCGCAGCACCACCCTGATTTGACCGCCGAATAGTATCACAACAGCCACACAAGATTTGCAGCGGTACTGTGTGGTTAAATGCAGCTGAAAACTGAACATAGTGAAGACTCAAAGTGATGTTCTTAACTTGTTCTCCAACTCCTAAGTTTCCTTTATATTTTTAAGATTGATAAGGTAATGATGTCTTTGGTAGATAAAATACACTCACTTGGAGTAATTTTAGATCTAGCTTCGAATATGCGCGAGCATATTAAGAAAATGATTAGGACTATTTATTCTAGACTTAGAGTGGTTTGACGATTGAAAGATTATTTGTCAGTTCAGAAGTTCTGCATTGTTGTGCAGAGTACGATAATTCCATGTTTTTGGTCATTGTAACGCTTTGTTAGGTGTTCCGAAAAAGGGTTTGAAGTCTCTTCAATTAGCACAGAACTCTGGGGCTCGAGTTTTATGTGGATTAAATAGGTTTGAGCATGTTTCTTCTGTGTTGATGCAGTTGTATTGTTTGCCTGACGAATTTAGAATTCAGTATAAAATTTTATTGTTGGATTTTAAAGTTTTGACTAATACAATTTCTCCGATGATTGTGACATCTTTGCACCTGCATCAACCAGTACAGCCCTTCGGATCATCGACTGCTGTTTTGTATGATGTGCCATCTTTCCGTGTGGTTAGACTTGATGATTTAAGATCAAAAAGGTTTTATATAGTTGTGCCTAAGGCTTGGAACGAACTGTCTTATCATGTTCGCCCTTTGCAATCCAGATCTCAATTTAAGTCAATGTTAAAGAAGTTCTATTTCAACAGGCCTTTGATCTAGTAAACTGAATAATGTTTAGCAAATGGATCAGACATATTTATTGCAGATGAGTTACTATGAAGAGATGTTATGATTATTTATGTATATTTGCTGAGTGTTTTATGTAATGTTAATTTTATTATGCCCTATAGAAAATATAGGGGTAGGTATTCACCATGATTTATTTAACTGTGCCTCTCCTGCCCAGTTAAATTATTCTGTATGTCTACCCTTACATTTTCTAAATGGAAGATGGCCTTCAGGGAGAGCAATTTTCAAAGCTATTTATAAAAGCACAGTTTACCCTTGTCTGAAAAGTGTTAACAGAGCCGCCGAGAGGGGGGGACAGGGGGGACAAAATTCCCCGGGCCTGGGCCTCCAGGTGGGGACCCGGTGCCGCCGCCGCAGTCCGGCCGCCCGCTGTTGCGCCCTGGCATTGAACTTAAGCGCCTCACCTTCGAAAGCGCAGCAACAAGCAGCGGCAGACCACTCCTTCCTTCCGTGTCCCGTCCTCACCTGACGTAACTTCCGTGAGGGCGGGACACGGAAGGAAGGAGTGGTCTGCCGCTGCTTGTTGCTGCGCTTTCGAAGGTGAGGCGCTTAAGGTCAGTGCAGAGGGCCCGGGGGTGGAGAGAGGGCCCAATGGAGGGGGGGCCCGGCGACCTCAGGTGGGGGGGCCCCGGGGGCGGCCTTGTCCTGGGCCTGGCCCAGTCTCTCGGCGGCCCTGAGTGTTAACACAGGTGATCGGGCAGTTCAGATGTTCTTGTCTCGTTCTACTGCCACTGACTGGGTGAGCCTGACTCCAAAGTGAAGAGGTCACAGGCCACCCAAACCCCTGATTCATTCCTGTCTTCTGGGAATTGGATCAAGACCATCAACTCATTCATACGTAACACCAAACCGCTTTTAAATGACACAAATAATATTTGATATGAGCAGCTGCTCATAGCTCTGTAATCTTGTGCCAATCCATTGAGTCAATCCCCCCTTCCCCTTTTCTTCCAGCATATTATTTATTATTCTACAGCATTGTTCTGACGTGTATATGTTATATTTCAAATGCTTGCAGTGTGGATGATGGAGAACAGAGAGCCACCTTAAAAAGTAAATACACTTGGCAGTTCAAAGGTGAAGAAGACCAGTGGATGGACTATCAATACGCGGTAGGACTGAAAGTTTTGATCAGAATGAAAAAATGTGTTTCAGAAGTTGAATGAAAGTATAGCTCTGCCGAAGCAAGAGGATAGCTGGATTAAAGAATTAAGGAGTCCTTTTACTAAGCTGTGATAAACACTAACACGTGCTTACCGCAGCTTAAAAGAGCACGCTGAGGCATCCTGTGCTAAGTTTTAAATGTGCGTATGCTACCCGTACGCATTTTTTGGTTGAGGGGGCGTGTCTGGGCTAATCAATTAGCACGTCATCATTACCATGCACTAGCTGATTAGCAGAGGATTAGCACTTGAGCAGTGGCGTTCCTAGGGGGGCTGACACCCGGGGCGGATAGCTGATGCGCCCCGCCCCCCCGGGTGCAGCGCGACCCCCCCCTCGGAGAAAGGACACCCCCCCCCGGCGAAAGAACCCCGCCCCAGGGTGCACGCCACTGGGGGGTGTGTGTGTGTGCCGCACGCCTGTCCGCTTCGTTCAGTTCCATGCTCCCTCTGCCCCGGAACAGGAAGTAACCTGTTCCGGGTCAGAGGGAGCACAGAACGAACGTAGCGGACAGGCTCACGGCACCCCCCCCAGCGGCGTGCACCCGGGGCGGACCGCACCCACCGCCCCGGCCCCCCTTAGTACGCCACTGCACGAGTCCTTACCGGTGGTAAATGCTCATGTGCTAATTTTTGTTAATGGTAACATAGTAACATAGTAACATAGTAGATGACGGCAGATAAAGACCTGCATGGTCCATCCAGTCTGCCCATGACAAACTCATATGTGTATACCTTACCTTGAATTTGTACCTGTCCTTTTCAGGGCACAGACCATATAAGTCTGCCCAGCAGTATTTCCCGCCTCCCAACCACCAGTCCCGCCTCCCATCACCGGCTTTGGTACAGACCGTATAAGTCTGCTCTCCCCTATCCTCGCCTCCCAACCACCACCCCCTCTTCCCCCCAACTGCTCTGCCACCCAATTTCAGCTAAGCTTCTGAGGAATTTTCAGTTTCATCCGGTATTCCTCCCCGTGTTTCTCCTCTTGAGATTTTCTATATTTCTGGAACGCTAACTCTTTAATCTTTATTTTCTCAGCCACTTGCTTTGAGAACCATATCGGTTTCCTTTTTCTCTTGCTTTTATTTACTCTCCTTACATAAAGGTCTGTGGCCCTGTTTATTACTTCTTTTAGCCTGGACCACTGTCCTTCCACTTCTCGTATGTCCTCCCAGCCCATCAGCTCCTTCCTCAGGTATTCTCCCATTTTGTTAAAGTCAGCTCGCTTGAAATCGAGGACTTTGAGTTTAGAGTGGCTGCCATCCACATGAGCTGTTACATCAAAACAAACCGTTTGATGGTCACTGTTTCCCAGGTGCGCATTAGCACATTAGCACATGGCCATTAATTTTGAAAATGGAAAATCAGCTATTTTTCAGCTGTGGTAGAAATGGTGTTAGCATGCAGGAAAGATCTGCGTACGGGCATGCTAAGGCCACTTTCTACCACAGCTTTGTAAAAAGGACCACTAAAATAGGTGGCTGCCTTTAAATATTTTTAAATTAACTTAAAGATTTTATATTCTGCCTATCTGTGGGGCCCTTTTACTAAAGCTTAGCACATGCTAAATGCATTAGCAAGCACTAAGCTTTAGTAAAAGGGCCTCTAAAATTCTACAGGCTACAATTAAACATGCATAAAATAATTAAAAACAAAAACAATAATACAATATTTCAAATACATAATACAAACCAATTAAAACATGAAAGGACATTCGTCATTTTGGCATTACAGTTGGGCTACCACAAGAGCCCAGCAGTAATGTCTGGCCCCAGTGCACGCCATTTCCAGCGCTTAAAAATATTATTTATTTATTTATTCATTTATTTATTGCATTTGTATCCCTCATTTTCCCACCATACGGCAGGTTCGATGTGGCTTACATATTGCTAAAAAGGCAGTTACAAAAATTAGATTTGTAGAAGTCTAGTACATAATACAGAAGTACAATAAACGCTTAGGTTGATATGTTAGCATATTTGAGAGAGGTTAATATTATTGTTTTCCATTTCTGAACTTTTCGTGATGTAAGGTGGTGTGGGATTAGGCAGATCCAGGAGGGAAAGATTTCTTGAAAAGATGTGTTTTCAGTTTTTTTCTAAATTGTAGGTAGTTTTCTGTGAGTTTCAGGTCTTTGGGTAGTGAGTTCCAAAGTTGAGTGCCTATAAACAAGAGGCTGGCGGCATGTGAAGATTTGTATTTTATACCTTTGCAATTGAAGGGTTAGGTAGGCTCTTGCTGTTCTCATCACATTTCTTATTGGTAGATCGATAAGTTCCGTCATGTAATCTGGTGCGAGTCCGTAGATGATTCTGTGGACTATTGGGCATATTTTGAATGTTATGCAAGCGTAATAAGAAGCCAATGTAAGCTTCTTAGGAGGGGTTTTGCTCTTTCAAAACGTGTTTTTCCGAAGATGAGTCTGGCAGCCGTGTTTTGTGCTGTCTGTAGTTTTCTTATGATTTGATCTTTGCAGCCTATGCAAATTTTAGTGCCTGGGGCTTACCCGGTGGTAATCGGGCAACCCCACATGCTGCAGTGGCGTACCAAGGGGGGGCGGTCCGCCCCGGGTGCACGCCACTGGGGGGTGCCGTGGCGCGCGCCTGTGGGCTGCGAGTTCGAATCGCTACGCTAAATTCTCTCGTTCGCTGAAGCTCCCTCCCTCTGGCCCGGAACAGGTTACTTCCTGTTCCGGGGCAGAGGGAGGGAGCTGCAGCGAACGAGAGAATTTAGCGTAGCGATTCGAACTCGCAGCTGACAGGCGCGTGCCGCGGCACCCCCCCCTAGCGGCGTGCACCCGGGGGGGGGTGTCATTTTGCCGGGGGGAGGCGCTGCACCCGGGGGGTGCATCGGCGATCCGCCCCGGGTGTCGTCGAGGCTAGGAACGCCACTGACATGCTGTCCGGTTACCACCGGCTTAGCGCAGGAGTCCCTGCCACCTCCTAAATAGGTGGCAGTAAGGGATCCCCCGGGAAATGACACAGAGGCATATTTTCAAAGCACTTTGGGAGGCTAAGTTCCATAGGTTTCTATGGAACTTTGGGAGGCTAAGTGCTTTGAAAATGAGCCCCACAGCCATTTCCTTTTTTTTTTCTAAGCCTTTTACCCGCTGAGGTAAAAAAAGGGCCCTAAGTTCTTCTTTGACCACTGACCACAAATACCAATGCCCGTGGCTGCCTTGCAATAACTAGGATTACAAACATCTTATTTTGGTATTCACTTTTGAAATGCCCGTTAACACAAATAGCCTTCAAAAGTTTTCTGAAAGCTAAGAAAGTGGTAACGCTCCTGATTTCATAAGGTGAAGCTTTCCACAATAATGGTCCTGCTACATAAAAAAATAGAAGATTGGTATTGCGCTAACTGAACTTGTTTAAATGTCAGAATCTGTACAAGTAGCTTAACCATAAACGCTCTTACGAAAGAAGAAAAAGGCAATGGAATAGTCATTCAATGCACAGTTAATCAAAGAAAGTATTTGAAATTGAGTGCACCAAAAACACAGGTAACCAATTCAAGTCAATAAGTCCCAGGTATATATCTCACTATGATCCCCTTATATTGTATGGTGAGCCCTCCAGAAGGGGAAAAATACCTACTGTACCTCACTGTACACTACTACAATAGCTCTCAAGATTGCAGGTGTTACCTATATATAGTTAAAGTAGGTATTTAGTGTTTTTTTTGGAGGGCTCGCAAATTCCACAAGTGTACCAGTTGGGCCTGGATCCCCTTCTCTACAGTCCACTGCACTGAGTACTAGGCTACTCCTGGGTCCTGCTTGCTGCTGTAATAGGAATGGCCATCATTTCTGAAGCTGTCATAGATCCTGGTATGTACGGTCACTGTCACATCTTAGGGGGCTGGGAGGAGAACATTAATCACTGAGAGAGTAAGGGGAGTTATGCATTAATCCTTACAGTGGTCATTTTTTTTGTGTGTGGGTTACATTTGTACCCCGCACTTTCCCACTCACGGCAGGCTCAATGCGGCTTACATGGGGCAATGGAGGGTTAAGTGACTTGCCCAGAGTCACAAGGAGCTGCCTGTGCCTGAAGTGGAAATCAAACTCAATTCCTCAGTTCCCCAGGACCAAAGTCCACCACCCTAACCACTAGGCCACTCCTCCACTGTTGCTACTATTTGAGATTCTACATGGAATGTTGCTATTCCACTAGCAACATTCCATGTAGAAGTTGGCCCTTGCAGATCACCAATGTGGTCGCGCAGGCTTCTGCATGGAATGTTGCTAGAGGAATAGCAACATTCCATGTAGAATCTCCAATAGTAGCAACATTCCATGTAGAATCTCCAATAGTATCTATTTTATTTTTGTTACATTTGTACCCCGCGCTTTCCCACTCACGGCAGGCTCAATGCGGCTTACATGGGGCAATGGAGGGTTAAGTGACTTGCCCAGAGTCACAAAGAGCTGCCTGTGCCTGAAGTGGGAATCGAACTCAATTCCTCAGTTCCCCAGGACCAAAGTCCACCACCCTAACCACTAGGCCACTCCTCCACTCCATTTGGTCATTCAGGGCACCTTTTGGTCACTTAGTCGTGATTGAAGGAGGTCTAGCCAAAAACACCTTAATTTTATCCCTAGACATTTTCATTTTGTTCCATTATTGCAAAAAGCCGTCTATGATTTGGTACCACCCATGTCCCTCTCAGTTCCTTTCCAAAACACGCCTCCTACATGGCCTCTTGAAATTTGGATGCAAAACACCTAAAATCAGGGTATTGAAAATTGCAACTAGGATGTTTTTGAGAGAAAAATGTCCTTCTGCTACCTTATGACCGTTTTTGGATTTGTTTGTTTGTTTGTTTTGAAAATGAGCCCCTAATTAGAGGCATATTTTCAAAGCACTTTGGGAGGCTAAGTGCTTTGAAAATGAGCCCCTAAAAGTATCGCAGTGTTTAATCATGAAGAAGTGGAACCTGTGCAGAGTGCCAGATAGAACACTGACCACTTAGTTGGGCAGACTGGATGGACCGTGCACCTCTTTATCTGCCAGCATTCACTATGTTACTGTCAGGCTCATTTTCGAACAGAGATGGACGTCCATCTTTCGACATAAATCGGTACTTGGACATCCATCTCTCAGAGATGTCCAAATCGGTATAGTCGAAACCCAATTTTGGACATCTCTAACTGAAGTCCGTCGCAAGGACATCCTAATTTCAAGGGGGCGCATCGGAGGCATGGTGAAGGCGGGACTTGGGCATTCCTAAGACTTGGACGTCTTTGACCCATAATCAAATAAAGCAGAGACGTCCATAACTACAACTTCGACGTTCTCACCCGGACCAGTTTTTATTATGAATAAGGCACAAAAAGGTGCCCGGAATGACCAGATGACCGCTGGAGGGAATCGGGGATGACCTCCCCTTACTCCCCCAGTGGTCATTAACCCCTTCCCACCGTCAAAACACATTATTAAAAATATTACTTGCCAGCCTCAGATGTCATACTCGGGTCTATGACAGTGCATGCAGGGCCCTGGAGCAGTTTTAGTGGGTGCAGTGCACTTCAGACAGGTGGACCCAGGCCCATACCCCCCCTACCTGTTACATTTGTAGAGGATACAGCGAGCCCTCCAAAACCCACCAGAAACCCTCTGTACCCCCCTTCACCCATAAAGGCTATGGTAGTGGTGTATAGTTGGGGGTAGTGGGATTTTTTTTGGGGGGTGGGGGGCTCAGCACACAAGGTAAGGGAGCTATGTACCTTGGAGCATTTTATGAAGTCCACTGCAGTGCCCCCTAGGGTGCCCAATTGCTGTTCTGGCATGTCAGGTGGACCAGTGCACTAGAAATGCTGGCTCTTCCCACGTCCAAATGACTTCCATTTGGACATTTTTTACTTGGACGTCTTTGGTTTCGAAAATCGCCGAAACTCAAAGACTTCCAAATCTAAGGACATCCAAATCTAAGGACATCCTTGGTATTTTTGAACCGAAAGATGGACATCCATCTTTTTTTGAAAATATGCTTTTCTCCGCCTCCGGATTTGGACGTTTTACAAAGACGTCCAAATCACAACTTAGATGTTTCTTACGAAAATGCCCCTCTATGTTAACTAGGTATGACTAAAAATTTAGATCTAGCCCATTTCGGACAGCATCAAGCAGCTGATGAGCTATATTGGGTTTGACCAAAGATCCATCTGGCCTTTCTCTGACAGTGGCAACCAGCTGACGTATGCTAGACTGGGGTCTCACCAAAGACCCTTGTAGGCCAGTGACCCCTCTCTGACTGCAGCAATAATGGGTGTGTGCTATAAATAATTCTGACACTTTTAATTAATTCCCATCATGCAGTCTTTATGCCTTGTGACTCATAATGCATTTTAGTCTTTAAAGCTTGCTTCCTAGGCTGTTAGTTTAGGAAGAGTAAGGCAGCTTTTCGTTACTGTTTGCTTTTCTAGAATGCTCGTGGCGTAAGGTGTTCTGTTAGCAGTGCTGATATTGAACAGAATTATCAGCAGAACCCTCAGGGATCTATGGGGTTTTCTACGGGTCGATTCACCTACATCCTGGACTTTACACGTAAGAATGTCTTTCTGTAATAATGAATTTTGTTACAAGCTTTAGTCTAAAACCTAAGAGGGCATGACTATAAAGTGGTGCCTAAATTAAGGCCTACCTCAAAAACCCACAGTGTAGTAACTAATGAATCAATACACAGTAAAAATGTCATATAAAATTATCAAAAACTATACTTACAGATATGTGGTCATAGATAATAGAGGGACCATCATAAATCCTGAAAGATTCTCTTTAATGCCAACAGGGAACCCCTCTCATAAGCATTAATCATTCCACATATCTATGTAGCAATATTTCCACTTTAATATGTTTAAACGATTTCAATTATTGTTCTTACATGTTCTTATCTGAAAAAACTCCTTTACTACTACTACTATTACTATTTAGCATTTATATAGTGCTACAAAGCATACGCAGCGCTGCACAAACATAAAAGTAAATTTTTTAAATACAATAGTTGAAATCATTTAAACATATTAAAGTGGAAGTATTGTTACATAGATATGTGCATTGATTAAAGCTTATGAGAGGGGTTCCCTGTTGGCATTAAAGAGAATCTTCCAGGATTTATGATGGTCCCTCTATTGTCTATGAGCAGATTTCTGTACGTATAGTTTTTGATAATTTTATGTGACATTTTTACAGTATATTGATTCATGAGTTACTACATTGTGGGTTCTTGAGATAGATGTTATCTGTTTCCCCCAGTGATTAATGCAGTAATACCCCTTGATTCAGTTTGGATGAACCTAAATTAAGGTGCCACAGAGGGAAATTCTATAGCGTCATTAAGGCAAAAAGGGGCATGCTTAGTGCCATGCTCCAAGAGCATTACAGAGTGCTTAACCCACTATAGTGCACTATAGTGCAAAACCACTTTGGCACGCTGAAACTTAGATGTGACAGCTTACATCAGGTCAATGGTAGGCATAATGGAGGAGATTCTATATATGGCGCCTAAACAATCCGTGTGGAAAAACAATTACACCTAGGTATATTCTCTAAAGTATGCCTAAATTTTATAGAATAGGCTTAAATTTCCTGCACGGTATATAGAATACGCCGAGCGTCTCTCCACACAGCCAAATGTAGTTGCGGCCATTTACGCCAAGTTAAACCTGGTGTAAATACCAGCGCCTAAATTACGTGCAGAGCAGGTATATTCTGTAACTGTGCGCCCACAACGTGCCCAATTCCCCTCCCATATCCACTCCCATTTTTGGATGTGCGCATTAGAATTTAGATGCAGTACAATGTGCTTAGCAAGTATGCAAAGTACATTCTAATTATTGCTAATTAGTACTCATAATTGCTTGTTAAACACCGTTATTAAAGCTGATTGGCTTGTTAAACCAATTAAGTTATGCACATTGGATTTTGGCGCAGAATGCTGGGCGCGATATATAGAATCCGGGGGAATTTGCCATGCATAAGCTTGTCTTGCACTATACACAACTGATTTTAGAATTCTATAAGTTGTACCCGTTGCTAGGCAGAACACCCATGACACGCCCATGCTGCTCCCATAAGTACGTCTCCTCATAGTTATGCACTAAGGGGTCCTTTTATTAAAGTGCACTAGTGGATTTAGTGCATGCTAGTGAATTAGTGTGTATCAGGGGCGTAGCCAGACTTCGGCGGGAGGGGGGTCCAGAGCCCGAGGTGAGGGGGCACATTTTAGCCCCCCCTGGTGCTGACGACACCCCCCCCTGCCATTGTCGACACCCCCCGCCGCCGCCAGCACCACCAACAACAACTTTGACCCCCCCCCCCCCCGACGACGACCCTCTCAACACCTGCCTGCCGTCGCCTACCTTTGCTGGCGGGGGACCCCAACCCCTGCCAGCCGAAGTCCTCTTCTTCCTTCGTTGTTTCTGAGTCTGACGTTCTGTATGTACAACGTGCAGGACGTCAGACTCACAGAAACAGAACCAAGCCTTGCGATCTGCAGGGCTTCGTTCTGTTTCTGTGAGTCTGCTGCAGGATGTCAGACTCAGAAACAAAACGAAGGAAGAAGACTTCGGCTGGTGGGGGTTGGGGTTCCCCGCCAGCAAAGGTAGCAGACGGCGACGGCGGGTTGACGGCTGGAGGGGGGGTTGAGAGGGTCGTCGGCAGGGGGTCCAGGGCCAAATCTACAGGGGCCCAGGCCCCCGTGGCCCCATAGTAGCTACGCCCCTGGTGTGTATTAAATGCCATGTAGCCCATAGGAATTCTACGGGCTATGCAGCATTTAGCGTGTGCTAAATCAGTAAGCGCACCTTAGGAAAAGAAAGGCGTGCTGAAAAATAGCCTCCTCCCCTGACTCAAAACTGAGGGACCGTGACCTATGGTGGCCAATGTCAGAGGAGTGCAAGGAAGACCGGTTTTGAAGCTAAGTACTTATTTCATGTAGTTGTGGAAAACGATTTGAACTACTTTTTCACATTACTGGAGTGTTACCAGATAAAGTATATCTCTCTGTATAAATGTGTAACCAAGTACCTTTCTACATTATAAAAGATGGCAGGCTAACAGGAGGATTTTTATGCCAGTTTTTGAGGTTTTTGCAACTTTGAGCTTCGTGAGGCTTTTTCCTCCTGTAGGAACAACTGGTTTAAAAAGTCAGACCTTAAGAGAACGCTCTGTAATCTTTTTTATATATATTGTTCCAGAAAAAGGAGGACAGATTGAGCCAGTCTGGGTTTTACTTCCATGTCTTTCAATGGAAGCAAAACCCGGACTGGATCAATGCGTCCTCCTTTTTCTGGAGCCATATGGTAACCCTACCACGAGGGCCATGCAGTAACCAGATGGTAACTCCAATTTGGCGTACGTAGGCGCCTACGTGACTTAGTAAATGGGGCCCTAAATGAAATAAAATTATTTTGAATGCACTAATCTAGTGCAGTGCTTCCTAACCCAGCCCTCGGAACACACCTCCATTGTATGCAAATTTCTCTCATGCATATTTATTACGGATATCTTGAAAACCAAACTGGCCTGAAAACTTCTGATCTAATGATATCCACGGTACCGTCATTCTCTGTATTTTGATGTATACAACTGTGCGCAAATCCTTCTTTCTCATCCTCCATCCTCTTCCCCTATCTCCACGACTTACCTGATGCACATCACCAACCCCCCCCCCCCCCCCCAATTCCAGTCCCCACCCCTCCTGAGCCCTCCCGATGGCAATCACAATCACCTTTATGTCTGGCATAAGGAGAGATTTCTACCTTTTCTTTGCTGATTGCTGTTTTCCCTACTATCTGATTGGTTTTGCAATTTGAATCATTCATACCTGCTTTGGAATCCTACAGGACAACACAAGATTCAAACCATGAACCAGGATGTTTATATAGAATATATCTAGAACCTTTTGAGAAGTACAATAACAATTTTTTTATGTATATATTTTTTATGCATTTTATACTTCTAGGAATGGTCCAGACCAACCAACAGACTGAAACAAGCAGGGAAATCAGGAGGATAAAAAAAGCAAAATATGAAGCAAATAAGTGAGTAATCTTTAGAAAACGTACCTTAATGAGAAATTAGATCCATTATCCATACTAAGCTCACCACCCATAGGTATACATACACAATGGGTGGTAGTAAGGGTCCCCCCCCCTGAAATGGCCACGTGGCAAGTGCTTTACTTGCCGCATGGCCATTTCCTATAGGAAAGCGAAACTTCCCTTTTACCAGCTGCAGTTAAAAGGGGGTTCCGGTGCGTGTGAAAAACACGCCCGACACCAGCGCAGGCCCCCTTGTGCCACAGCTTGGTAAAAGGGGCCCTAAGGTCTCTACTTGTCTGCAGAACATACTCAACTTCCCTGTGCTGCCCTGCCAATGTGTCTCAGCCCTGTTCTTGAGGAACCACCTCTGAGTTTGACAGGGTTAATCAGTCTTCTCCTTGCCTGTTCAGTTATGGGTATCTTTCCTGAATCTGCCAACAATGTACCAAATTGTGTTGGGCTTTGTGTGTGATTTTGAATTCCAGCGGCATAGGCAGGACTCGTTTCATATTTTTTGCTGGGGCACAAGGTAAACATTGGTGGGCTGCGAGCAGTTCAGATGTTGATTCTACCTCCAGTTCTCACTGGCCTGCTCCTCCACCATTGACTGGGTGGGCCCAACTCCAAAGTGAAGGAACCACTGGTCCTCTAAGCCCATTTGTGGCTATGCCCCTGATACGTTCCTGTTATCTTGTAATTGGACTGAGATTCTCAACTCATTTCGCCTAACTATCAAATAGATTTTAAATGATAAAAATAGTATTTGGTCATTTTCTCCCTAGGCCAGATATGAGCAGCTGACCATACAGTATCTCTGTAACTTAGTGCCAATCCAGTCAGTCATTCAGACGCACCCCCCTCCCCCCACTACCATCACCACTGCCATATGTCTTTTCCTTTTAGCATGTTCTGTATGATTCCTCACCATTGTTCTGACACATACATGCTATATTTTTAATGCATATAGTGTGGAAGATGGGGCACGGAGAGCCACTTTAAAAAGTAAATACAATTGGCAGTTCAAAGGTGAAGAAGACCAGTGGACAGACTATCAATATAAGGTAGGACTGAAAGGTCTGATCAAAATTTTAAAATGTGTTTCAGAAGTTGAATGATAATATGCTCTGTAGAAGCAAGAGAATAATTGGATTAAATAAATACGGGGTCCTTTTACTAAGCTGTGGTAATAAGTGGCCTTAGCACGCCCTTATGTGGGTCTTCCCAGTGTGCTAAGGCCATTTTTTCTGCAGCAGTAAAATGGCCTATTTACTAGTTTTTGTATTAATGGCCATGAGCAAATGTTGCCATTAGTGTGCAGCCATTTTTTAATAATTAGCACATGAGTACTTACCGATACCCATTTGGTAGATGGTAAGGGCTCCCTCACTATCTTTGCGCTAACTGGTTAGTGCAGGAATGCGCACTCTCCGCCCATGGCACTCTCCCTCAAAAAAAAAATTGGTTACAGTTTATTAGACTTGACGAACCCTTTTAGGTGTACAATACAAAACTCACTCCACATAAATCAGAAAAGAACGCCATTTGGACAGAGAGTATGAAACTAAAACCACACAGCAAATAGAAAGAGACAATCCAGCAGACCTACAAAGCAGACAGTGGAGCTCAAATGCCACCCTCCCCAGAACACTCAATCCCATCACCAGAGGCCTCCAAAAAAATGGGTTTTCAAGGCAGACTTAAATTTGAAAGACTCCTCGTCACATGCACACATTTCAGAGTTGCCGCAGGACATCTGGGGGCAACCTCCATTTTAAGCTGTGTTAGGCACAGGTTAGCACCTAACATAGGGGTCCTTTTACAAAGCAGCGGTAAGCCCAACGCAGGCTTACCGCTTGCTAAAAGGGAAGTATTGCTGGGCTACCGCAGCAGCCCAGCGGTAGTTCCCCCCCCCCAGTGCATGTCATATCCTGCGCTACAAAAATATTTTTACATTTGTAGCAGCAGTGTGTACCTGGCGGTAATCAGGCAGTGCCACGTGCTGCCCGGTTACCGCCAGGTTAGTGCGGGAGCCCTTACCACCACCTTAGTGGGTGGCACTAAGTGCTCCCCTCCGAACTGGCTGTGTGGCAGTTGCCGCACGGCCATTTCCTGAAAAAAAAGAAAGAACTGCCTTTTACCTGCTGTGATAAAATGGGGCTTCGGTGCACATCAAAAACACGTGCCGATGCCAGCGCAGGCCCCCTTTTGCCGCAGCTTTGTAAAAGGACCCCATAGCTTAATAAAGGGACCTATACAACAAGTGACTGCCAGTACGCTTCCGGCTTCTCCTACATAAGCGCAATACTATGGAATGGCCTCCCAAAAGCTGTGAAAACAATACACAACCACCTGAACTTCAGGAAATCACTAAAAACCAACCTCTTCAAAACGGCCTACCCCAACGACCCCACGTAAACCTCCCACCCAGCAACACAACAAGACTAGAATCGTATTGGACAACACGCAATCTTCATCTCTTCCGACCCTCCAATTATAACTTATACGATCACTATAGAACCTTGTATCTGTTATCAACCAACTGGGCAAGCGCCTTTGACGGTTCTATGTAAGCCATATTGAACCTGCAAACAGGTGGGAAAATGTGGGGTACAAATGCAATAAAATAAATAAAGTTATTTGTTTATTCATGTATTTATTATCCTGCCCAACTAAAAGGCCCTTGTACAAAAACATAGCAAACGCTAACAGAATTAGCACACACTAGGGATTGTATTCAGTAAACAGCGTCCAAATTGAGTGCCAACAAAATCTGTGGTAAGCACCATTCTATAAATGGCACTCCGAGTTGGGCACCATTTATAGAATAGCATGAAGTGCCAAGATCCACACCCGAAATGAAACCTGGTGTAAAATCCTGGCACATAAGTTAGTCACGGATCCCACAAATTCTATAACATTGCACGCATCATTAAGTGAAAGCCGCTGACCTGCCCATGCCCCTCCCATGCCCACAACCCTTTTCAGTTGCATGCTAAATGATTTGCATGTGCATTTTTATAGAATAGCGCTAAGCAAGATGCGTGCGCTAATCCTAATCAAAGCCAATTAACTGCTATAACTGGTTGTTAGTACCCAATTATTGCTAGTTAGCAGCTTGTTATTCCATTAAAATGCATGCACAAATTGGGCATGCATCCAAATTTGCATGCACAATTTTGGGCACCCTATATAAAATCTGGAGGTAAATGCGAAAAGGCCCATAGGTATAAAATGGGCTAATTCCATTAGTGCGCACTAAGCTTTAGTAAAAAGACCCCTAAAATTCTAAGCAGACAACAATAAAAACATGCATAAAATCATTAAAAACAACAACAAAACAATTAATAATACAAAATTCCAAATACATAGAGCAAACCAAATAAAACATGAAAGGATATTCAATAACCCTGTGATACACCTTTCTTAAGTACTTCTTTGACTGTTGATCAGAAATACCTGGGCAAGTCACTTAACCCTCCGTTACCCCAGGTACAACAGTAGTACAATGTACTACTTCGATTGTGAGCCCACTAGGGACAGACCCAGTACCTGTAAAATGGAATGGTAAACCAATTAGGTCTAATTGATATACAAATTCTTGAATGAATGAATGAAATACCAATGCCCGTAGCTGACTTGCAATAACAAGGACTACAAAGATCTTATTTTGGTAGCCACCTTTGAAATGCCTGTAGAAACAAATGGGTTTTCAAAAGTTTTCTGAAGGCTAAAAAGTTGGTAGCCTTTCTGATTTCATAAGGCAAAGCTTTCCACAATATTGGTCCTGCTACATAAAAATTAGATCGGTATTGCTCTAACCGAACTTGTTTAAATTAAGAATCTGTACAAGCAGCTTAACCATAAATGCTCTTTGTGGATGATATATTCATAAGGGAGAAGAAAAAGGCAATGGAATAGTCATTCAATGCAAAATTAACCAAAGAAAGTATTTGAAACTGAGTACACCAAAAACACAGGTAACCAATGCAAATTAATAAGTGAAGGAGAAATATGCCCAGGACGTGATGCTCCCATTAACAATCAGGCAGGTTAATCGCTTCAGTAAAACTGCATAAAAGTCTGTCCTGCCTTTGGGGGTCTTTTAGTATGTCGCAGTAGTGTTTTTAGCTCACAGTACTACTACTACTACTATTTAGCATTTCTATAGCGCTACAAGGCGTACGCAGCGCTGCACAAACATAGAAGAAAGACAGTCCCTGCTCAAAGAGCTTACAATCTAATAGACAAAAAATAAAGTAAGCAAATCAAATCAATTAATGTGTATAGGAAGGAGGAGAGGAGGGTAGGTGGAGGCGAGTGGTTACAAGTGGTTACGAGTCAAAAGCAATGTTAAAGAGGTGGGCTTTCAGTCTAGATTTAAAGGTGGCCAAGGATGGGGCAAGACGTAGGGGCTCAGGAAGTTTATTCCAGGCGTAGGGTGCAGCGAGACAGTAGAAATCAGCTGGCAGTAAACGCCGAGACGCCCATTATATAACTCATAGCCGATTAAGTGCTGAATATCACACTTAACTGACTATATGTTAACCAGCTCCATAAACGCAGAAATTCAACGCCGGTGCCTGGACATAGCCTAGTATTGAATCTCCATGTTTAGCACCAGCAACTGTCAACAAAACGTCGATTGCTACCAGCTGAATATCGACTTCAATGTCAGAGGATAATGCAGAACAGACATAAGAGGAGTGAAGAAAAAAGGAAAGGTAATTTGAAAAACATGGAAGAACGATGAATAATGTAGAAATTGTTTTGATGCAAAAAAAAAAACCCTATCAAATTATGCATGTGGATCATAAAAAATCTCATTAGCTATATATTGAAAAGGACCGTGTATTAGAACAATACTGCTGCAGACCATAGAGAAAATTTTACATTAGTAAGAGTTTACAGAGCTCTCCTTATTTAACAGGATAACAAGAACATAAGACCTAGCTCTAGACAATTTCGGACAGTGGCAAGCTGGTGTCGTCTGCTATTTTGAATTTGGCCAAAGATCCCTGCAGCACATCTCTAACAGGGGCAACCCTCTGGCATGTGATGTACTGGGGTCTCGCCAGAGATCCTTCTAGGTCAGTGTCTCCTCCTTGACTGCAATAAGCAGTGGGTGTGTCCTATAAATACCTGATAGTTTTAATTGATTGCCATCATGCTGTTTTAATGCCTTTGGTCTCATAATGTATTTAGGTCTTTAAAGCATCTAACTAAGCTGGAAATTTAGAAAGAGTAAGGCAGCTTATTGTCACCGTTTGCTTTTCTAGAATGCTCGTGGCGTAAAGTGTTCTGTTAGCAGTGCTGATATTGAACAGAATTATCAGCAGAACCCTCAGGGATCTATGGGCTTTTCCACGGGTCATTTCGCCTACATCCTGGACTTCGCACGTAAGAATATCTTTCTATAATAATGAATTTTTTTACAAGCTTTAGTCCCAAATCTAAGCGGCAGTTTTATAAAGTGGTGCCTAAATTAAGGCCTACCTCAAAAACCCACAGTGTAGTAACTAATGAATCAATATACTATAAAAATGGCACATAAAATTATCAAAAACTATACATACAGATATGTGCTCATAGATAATAGAGGTACCATCATAAATCCTGAAAGATTCTCTTTACTCCCAACAGGGAACCCCGTTCATAAGCTTTAATCATTGCACATATCTATGTAGCAATATTTTCCACTTTAATATGTTTAAACGATTTCAACTATTGAACTTAAAAAAATGTTTTTATCTGAAAAAAAACTCCTTTTCAAAGAAGTAAATTTTTTAAGTACAATAGTTATCAGTCACTCTATGTTAGGGTTACCATACGTCCGGATTTACCCGGACATGTCCTCTTTTTGAGGACATGTCCGGGCGTCCGGACAGATTTGGCCAGCCTGCCTGTTTGTCCGGATTTCTGGACAAACGGGCTGGCTGGCGGAGGCGGGAGCGGAAGTGGGCGCGGGACTCCCTTCCCCTCCCCTTACGCTACTATCCCTGGTGGTCTAGTGGTACTTCTTCGTCTTCGGGGCAGGAAAGAGCCCCCTCTTTCCTGCCCGGAGCACTGCTGCTAGCTGCCCTACATACTGTGAATCCGGCTCTCGGCGTTTCAAAATGGCCACCGAGAGTTGAAGCAGCCTCGCGAGACTTCAACTCTCGGTGGCCATTTTGAAACGCCGAGAGCCGGACTCACACAGGATGCAGCAGGGCAGCTAGCAGCAGCGCTCCGGGCAGGAAAGAGGGGGCTCTTTCCTGCCCCGAAGAGCGAAGAGGTACCTCTAGACCACCAGGGATAGTAGCGTAAGGGGAGGGAAGGTGATGGGGGGAAGAGGGGGCGATAGCGTGAAAGGGGTGGGGCGAGGGCGTGGAATGGGGGCGGGGCAAGGGCATGGAATGGGGCAGGGCAAGTGTCCTCTTTTTATGAGGACGAAAAATGGTAACCCTACCCTATGTATTAAAGGCTTGGGAGGAGAGCCAGGCTTTTACCTGCTTTCTGAAGTAGAGGTAGTCTCAAGAGATACATAGGCCCTCTGGAGGCTATTCCTGAGAAGGCTTGCTGGTGGGTATCACATCTTACAATTTTTGTTGACGAGGGTACAGATAGTGATGATCCTTGAGAGGATCTTAGAGGTCTCAAAGGTGTGTAGAGGGCTAACTTATTCTTTAAGTACTCTGTCTCATTTTTGGTTTAGGGTTTATGCACATAAATGGCAATTTCTGGCATCATTTATGCACATATGTGATGCTATTCTATAATGCTATGCACACGATTGATGCCTAAATGTAGCCTCATTTGTAGAAATGAGTTAACACCTTTTAGGGCACCTAGTGGTGAACCCTGTATTCAGGAAATAAGCTGAGATATGATTGCAGGATTCACTTCTGCTACTGTGTGACCTGCATTAATGTCGTCAGATCACTCATGGTAACCTACCAGTTAGGACATGTGCAACGATCTGAAACCAGATGAGAAATGTCAATATTTTCTGTGTCATTCCATGTTGTTTTGAAAATAAAACTGCATGCTTTTAATGTGTATTACTTATAAATAAAATGCACAGAATGATTTTAGTGTATGCTATCTGCAAATAGAGTGCATTAATAACAAAAAATGACATATAGCTAACATGCAATTAAATTTAAAAACAACATAAAAGAAAATAAAAGAAATTAAATAATGAAAAATTGTCTTGTATGCACACCACTAATATTCACTAATCTAGTGCAGTGCTTCTCAACCCAGTCTTCGGGACACACCTCCATTGTATGCAAATCTCTTTCATGCATATTATCAGTACATTTTTTTCTAGCGAAAAAGGTGCTGATACTCAAATGACAGGCCACCTTTCAGGGGTGGGGTCATCACTGAGGGATCCACCCCACAATAGCTAGGCTCCCTGCAACCAGTCACAGAATCTATGACAAGGCAGAATTAGTGTGTAGAGCTTGAATTCTTTCATTAAAACTTGGAGACCATTGGTCAATTTTAGCAGACATTGGAAAAGGTGCCGGTACTCAGTAGCCCCAAGTGCCCCCTCAAAAATAGCCCTGTTCATTATACATATCTTGAAAACCAAACTGGCCTGGTGTGTCCCATGGACTGGATTGAAAACCTCTGATCTAATGATATCCACAGTATTGCCATGCTGTGTATTTTGATGTATGTAATTGTGTGCAATCCTTTTTTCTCATTCTGCACCTTCTTCATCTATCTCTACTACATGATGCACATCACCACAATCCCCCTATTTCAGTCCCCCTCTCCCCCTTCCCGACCAGGATATTTATATAGAATATATAGGACTCAACACGGGCCATGTTTTGGCCTAACAGGCCTGCCTCAGGAGTCTTCTCAAAGTTGTTATGAGGAGCTTTTTTGGTTGAGTTCCTATTTACAACTAAATTCTTCGGCGAGGCATGGCTTCTGCCGAGAGTAGGTCAAGTAATCAGTACGATCTTTGTTTTGTTCTAAAGGCTGCAAGTTACTCTACCGTGGAAATATCCTTTAGAAGACTCCTGAGGCAGGCCCGTTAAGCCGAAACATGGGCCGTGTCGAGTCTTGGATGTTGAACAACAAATTGTTAGCCATTTGGAACATCGTCTGATCATTTGTTTTAGTCACCTTTGCTATGTTTGGTGTGTCTTTGCGACTGCGAGGGCTTCTGTTTGTCTATATTATGTCAGCATAGAATATCTAGAATATATTGAGAAGTACAAATAACATTCTTTTCAGAATATATTTTTTGTATATTTTATACCTCTAGGAATGGTCCAGACCAACCAACAGACTGGAACAAGCAGGGAAATCAGGAGGATAAAAAAAGCAAAATATGCAGCAAATAAGTGAGTAATGAGTTCTCTTTAGAAAGTGCACCTTAATGACTACTACTACTTATCATTTCTATAGCGCTACTAGACGTACGCAGCGCTGTACACTTGAACATGAAGAGATAATCCCTGCTCGACAGAGTTTATAATCTAATTAGAAATTAGATCCATTATCCATACTAAGCTCACCACCCATAGAGCTATACATATAGCAGCAGTATACAGCTGCTGTATTTACAACTAAGTGGTTTAATCCTTTTGTGCCCATAATATTTTGATACCTATAGTGCTTAACTTATTTCAGTTGCCATATGACAAGGGGCATCAACGGGCTAACTTAGGCAGCTTTTTTACAGACCTGAATTAAATCACTTAGCTATAGAGATTGTATTTTTATTTTATTACACTTTATTTTCCCTAAGCTTTCTCATTTGACTTGAAAGCCAAACCTTAAGTTTTTACCTTAAAACTCACCTAATTATTTGGCTTCAGTTTGCACCCTGAAATATGATATACATCGTTTATTGCTGCACAAAAGTTGTGCAATACAAGTAGCAGATTTGAGAGGAATGGGAACAACCTTTTCTCTAGAAATTACAAATGAAAGATTCTATGGCATGGTTGGAAAGAATGGGCTAAGACCCACTGAGAGGCTAAAATGCTGCAAGAACAACCAGATGTAGTTTTTTTCAGCAGTGGCATAGCCATGGGTGGGCCCGGGTGGGCATGGGCCCATACAGTTTGGGCTCAGGCCCACCCAAAATTCTGGCTTCTTTGTTATGACTGGCAGGGATCCCCAAGCCCTGTCAGCTGGAAAAAGTCCTTCAGAGGCAAAAACAGGTTATGTCCCTGCTTGCTGCAGCTGGTGGCACTGTCCATGCATTGCAGCCGCACCCCCCCCCCCCCCCCTTGCACATGCTTGGTTCAGTTTTTGTGTATACGTGAAAACTGAGCATTTGCAGGAGAGAAGAGGCCAGTGCAGCAGCAGGAGCAGGTGGATAGTGCCACTGACTGCAGCAACTAGGGGATTGATGTGTTCTGGCCGCTGGAAGAACTTACCAGCTGGTGGGGCTTAGGGATCCCTACCAGCTCAGATATTTTATTTGTTGGGGGTCGCTGGTGCAGAGGCAGGGGTGGGGGCCGAAAGCACAGGGGGAGGGGAAATTGTGTGCCCACCCACTTTGGGCTCATGCCCACCCAAAATACCATGTCTGTTTTTCAGGCATATGTCAGTGTGAGCTTGAACTAGAAATGATCTGATCCAGACTTCTGATTTGTCTAACAAATGTCTCACTACTCCACCCTGAGGCTCATTTTTGAATTGCAATCTTTTAAAATGAATCAGAGGGTACAGATGCCAGCTCAGTTGATAGTAATGTGCTTTAAAGAGCACTTTTACTAAACTGCATTAGATACTTAACATGCAGTTTACCATGTGGTAACTTCTAGCACACAATCATGTAATGGTACTTTGTGGTATTTTTGCACTTAGCGCATGGTAAACCGTGCATAAGTGTTTTTTGTGTTAAGGGGTGGAGAATGAGCAATTAGTGCACTGCAAATAATGAAAGTTAATTACCATTTTTGCAAGTAGCAGAGGACCACTTACTGGGACTAGGGGGCATGCGATGAAGCTACAATGTAGTAAATTTAAAACGAATGGGAGAAAATCTTTCTTCACTCAACGTATAATTAAACTCTGGAATTTGTTGCCAGAGAATGTGGTAAAGGCGGTTAGCTTAGCGGAGTTTTAAAAAAAGGTTTGGACGGCTTCCTAAAGGAAAAGTCCATAGACCATTATTAAATGGACTTGGAGAAAATCCACTATTTCTGGGATAAGCAGTATAGAATGATTTGTACTTTTTTGGGATCTTGCCAGGTATTTGTGACCTGGATTGGCCACTGTTGGAAACAGGATGCTGGGCTTGATGGACCTTTGGTCTTTCCCAGTATGGCAATACTTATGTACTTATGCCTTTTATATAGGAGGCACTTAGTGCTTCTGTGTGAACTCCAAGAACAGTATCTGCAAATTTAACACAGCAACCACAACAGAAAATGCTGGGAACACCTTCAATGGTTGCCATGTTAACTGTTCAGCTACCGCACAGTAAAGTCCGGCATTAAGCTGCAGTAGCTGCAGATTTTACTGCAGCTTAGTAAAAGGGCCCCTTAGGAACTGGGTTTCATTCTCAGGCCAGGTTTTTGTTCCCCAGTCTGGGCTGGGTGTGCTTCATACATTACCCCTGGATGGGAGAGCGTCCCAGTCGTCATGCAATGGTGACACCTAGTAGCTGAATCCAAGGGTCCAGATTAGTTGGGTTCTGTTATGTGGTTCCTGGCTGGGCTGAGATTGCCAGAATGAAAAAACTCTGGACTATTAAAAGTGAAGGATCATAGCACCATAGTCTAATACAAGTTGGTCCAAACAGGAGCAGAGCCACAAAACACATGTATACAAAATTTTCCATAAATCACATCCATTCTAACTCATTTTTTCCCATGCCAATGAGTGTCGGTGTTGCCTATTCACAGTTAAGATTTTTGAAATTCCACCAAATATCAGTATTCTGGTCTATAAATGCATTTTCTGCTTGCTATTTCAAGTGCTCTAGGTATCAATGATAATCAACAGAGAACACCATTAAACAGTGGATTAATTTGGCAGTTTCTGGGAGAAGAAAATAGATGGACAGAATACCAACGACAGGTAGATATATGCACAGTCAAAAGATGTTGTAAGTTCATTCAAAGCCTACTTTCTGGCTTATTTTCGAAAGAGAAGGGTGCCCATCTTTCGACACAAATTGGGAGATGGGCGACCTTCTCCCAGGGTCGCCCAAATCGGCATAATCGAAAGCCGATTTTGGGCATCCTCAACTGCTTTCTGTCACGGGGATGACCAAAGCTCATGGGGTTGTGTTGGAAGCGTAGCAAAGGCGGGACTGGGGTGTGCCTATCACGTGGGCGTCCTCGACGATAATGGAAAAAAGAAGGGCGTCCCTGATGAGCACTTGGGCGACTTTACTTTGTCCATTTTTTGTTACGACCAAGCCTCAAAAAGGTGCCCAAACTGACCAGATGACCACCGGAGGGAATCGGGGATGACCTCCCCTTACTCCCCCAGTGGTCACTAACCCCCTCCCACCCTAAAAAAAAAAACAACTTTTAAAATATTTTTTGCCAGCCTCAAATGTCATGCCCAGCTCCATGACAGCAATATACAGGTCCCTGGAGCAGTTTTAGTGGGTGCAGTGCACTTCAGGCAGGCGGGCCAAGGCCCATCCCCCCCTACCTGTTACACTTGTGGTGGTAAATGTGAGCCCTTCAAAACCCACCAAAAACCCACTGTACCCACATGTAGGTGCCCCCCTTCACCCCTTAGGGCTATGGTAATGGTGTACAGTTGTGGGGAGTGGGTTTTGGGGGGATTGGGGGGCTCAGCACACAAGGTAAGGGAGCTATGCACCTGGGTGCAATTTGTGAAGTCCACTGCAGTGCCCCCTAGGGTGCCCGGTTGGTGTCTTGGCATGTCAGGGTGACCAGTGCACTACAAATGCTGGCTCCTCCCACAACCAAATGGCTTGGATTTGGTCGTTTCTGAGATGGGCGTCCTCGGTTTCCATTATCGCCAAAAATCGGGGACGACCATCTCTAAGGTCGACCTAAATTTCTCAATTTGGGCATCCTCAACCACATTATCGAAACGAAAGATGGACACCCATCTTGTTTCAATAATACAGGTTTCCCCGCCCCTTCGCCGGGACATCCTGCGACGATGTCCTCAGGAAAACTTGGGCGCCCCTTTCGATTATGCCCCTCTTTATGTCCTCAGTAAAGAAAGTTTGAGCAGTCACGGGCAGAATTTACACTTTTTCACCTAGGGGGCTTAATAAAATATGATAAAGTTTTGCACTTATGTCATATTAAATTAAAATTTTAATGCACAGTAAGTCAAAACTAGATGTTGGGGGCAGTCCCATCATGTTCACATGCATTTAGGAGGGGGGAATTCAATAAATGGTACCAAACCTTGGGTGCTGAAAAAATTGAACACTAAGCACTATTCAATAAAGGGCACATGCCGTACAGAATAGCATTTAGGTCAGATCCCACGCCTAACTTTTGGTTGCTGGACTTACTCCTGCTGAAACCTAGTGTAAACGCTGGCACCCAAGTTAGGCAGTATTCTGTAATTCCGTGGACAACTCCCTCCTGACATGCCCACGGTCTTACCCGCTTTTGAGGTACGCACCATGGGAGTTAGGTACCGTGCCTTATAGAATAGCGCGCATCCAGATGCCAATTAACATCAATAATTGGTTGTTATCACCCAGTTATTGATGGTTCAGAGCTCATTATCCAATTGCAGGCATATCTTGGAAGTGCACCCAAAATTGGTCACATAACTTTGGGCACCATATACAGAATCTGGGGGTTACTGTACAGAAAATTACTTTACCATGAGTATGTGTGCTGACAATTAATGCAGGTGCACTGACATTTCACATGCAGCAAGTGCAAAATGGTTTAGGAAGTAGTAAATGCACTCGTGCTAATTGCACAGGTGAAAGCGCATGGCAAAGTACCATGCACTAAATTCAATGCACTGTCCATGCCCATGAATTAGCTGCCATGCCAGTTACCATGCTCGTGCGCTAATGGCGCATGCTAATTCCCCTGCTAATTTCTCAGCGCGCTCTAGTAAACAGGCCCCTTAGTTTCAGTTCAGTTTCACCAGGATTGTCATGGAGTGAGAACTATTACGTTACCAGAACAAAGCTTGTGTTGATGGACCTTGACTATTTTCCAAATTACCCAGCAACTATATATATACAGGGTTTAATTTATGCCTGAACAGGCATTGGTCCACAGAGATAGCTCCCATTCTTATGTTTTGGCTGTGATCAAGGTGTGGTATTCTGTTTGCATGTAGTCTGTGTAGAGATTTGTAGCAGTCCCGCTTGTTCTGTTTGATCAGTAGTAAGTGTATTTCTATGACCAGTGTAATATCTGGAGTGCTGGCTATTTAGATGTAGGGTTCTTGCTTTTTGAATGATAGTAATTAGTGCTACTTTTGTATGACAGGTTTGCAACAACATGTACATTGAGTTGGGATTTTTTTTAAATCAGGTTTTGTATTTCACAGTGTGCCTGGTAGTGGACAGGTTTATATTGCGATTGCTCAAATGAAATTAGAATCAAAATATTTTTTTTTGTATGATGACTTCCAAGGAGAAATTAAGCCATCTATCTATCTATCTAGTTAGTCATTATTTTAATCCTCTCACCAGTGTTAGTCTGTTAACCAAATTGTAATTTTTATGTTAAACTGTACCTGCTGTACTTTGCCTTGAGTGAATCTCTTCATAAAGGCAGTTAATAAATCTAAATAAATAATGTAAAAATGACAAGATATCAACTCTGGTCAAATAATCTGGAAAGGAAATGGTAATACGTGCCAAGATTTCACAATGCAGGGTTATCTTAATTTTTACTTTTCTCACAGGGTCAGAGTGATTGTGGTATCCGTGACTTTTAGAATTTTGACTGTAGAAATTTTAGAGCAGTTTGTGAAAACTCCCAGTCTCGTATCACAGCCTAGAAAAAGTGCTTTGTGCTCAGTAGGGAGAAAAATGTGGCTTAATTGCCAATTTTCACTTTAATGTACTTTAAGAACACTCCTCACCAGAAACAGCTCAAGGTACAATATAAACCAATAAATATATGAAATTTCAACATTAATATACAGTCTTAAACATCTCAAAACAAGAAAAAATAAACCCTTTCTTCCTTTCCCCTTTTTTCTCTATTAAACTTTTATCTCTGCTTTCCAAAGACATGTTTCCATCTATGTGTCATATAACCACATTTCCAAGAGATATTAGCTGCTCTATGGGGTTTTTTTTTAATCTATGATGTAATCACATTCGAAAAAACAGGCCTTCTTAATTCCTTGTGGAATTTCTTGCTTTATTTTTAAAACTCCAGTTAATTTACTTCATCTCCACAGTATTCCTAATTGTCCAGCTTCTGATGCTTAGGGCCAGATTCTAGATATGGCGCCTAAAAAAAACTGCACGGTAACCATTTCCACTTAGGCATAGTCTATAAACCTTGTCTAGATTTAGGCATAGTTTATAGAATACGCCTAGGCAGAATTCATAGTGTCCTAAATCTACGTGCATCCATTTACACCAATGAAAATGTGGCATAAATCCCGGCATATAGATTTACTCACACTGACACATATTCTATAACTGTGCTTGTAAATTTCAGAACACCCACAAAATGCCCATTTCTCCACCCATAATCACACCCATTTTTACCTGCGTACCTTAGAATTTAGGCACACTGCTTTACGGAATACACTTAGCATGTTGTGTGCTTAAATTTAAGCCACATTGAGCCTGCAAATAGGTGTGAAAATGTGGGATACAAGTGTAATAAATAAATAAATTGTAATTATTGCCAATTAGTGCTCATTATTGCTTGGTAAGTGCTGTTAAAAACCACTGATTAGCTTAAGCCAATTAAGTTACGTGCATAGTTACAGAATCTGCCTAGATTTCAGCACAAATCTCTCTAGGCCCTCTATATAGAATCGAGCAGTTAATGCTTCCTTTTACTTCACTGAGTATTCAACTCCTCTCTCCTTTTTCCTAGTTGGGATGTTCAGTTACCAGTGCAGATATAGAACAGAGCTATCAGAGCAACCCTCAGGGATCAATGACCTTTTCAGCAGGACCCTTCACCTATCAGTTGGACTTTTCAGGTACAATTTCACAATACAAGTTTTTCTTCATTTATAAAGAACCACTGTACAAGTCTTTGACCAGATGAGTTAATGTTGATGTATTCTATTCATATAAAATCACCAGTTCCTAAAGTTGCTATTCTGGAGAAAATCTCTTTAGAGCAGGACTTATCAATATTAGAAATATTTCTCTCTAACCCAATATAGCATATACTATATTCTTTCCACAGAGTGTTTTTAGACATTCTTGTTTTTAAACCTTCCATGTTTATTCAAACACGCGTGGGATAAACATAAAGGAATCCTGTTCAGAAGGAATGGATCCTAAGGAGCTTAGCCGAGATTGGGTGGCAGAGCTGGTGGCAGGAGGCGGGGATAGTGCTGGGCAGACTTATACAGTCTGTGCCAGAACTGGTGGTGGGAGGCGGGGCTGGTGTTTGGGAGGCGGGGATAGTGCTGGGCAGACTTACACGGTCTGTGCCCTGAAAAGGACAGGTACAAATCAAGGTAAGGTATAAACAAAAAGTAGCACATATGAGTTTATCTTGTAGGGCAGACTGGATGGACCATGCAGGTCTTTTTCTGCTGTCATTTACTATGTTATTGAAAATTATTTTTTCTACAAAGAAAATTCAAACATGTATAACAGTACAACCATCACTAAGGAGCAATAGTACAAACTAAAACCCCCCAACCCACCCCTCCCTATTACAAAACAAGAAAGACCCCACTATAATACCAAAAGGACTCCCACAGGCACTCTGCAATGAGAGTCAAGCACCTACCCAATGAGGAAGATTTACACTATATTGGGAGGGAGGGATTTGGGAGGTGGTGTGGGGGTAAACAGAGCAGATAAGTGAGACCATTCCTCCTGGTCTGGCAGGGCCACCGACAAAGCCGGGCCCAGGGTAACCCCCCCCCCCCCCCCTGCATTTGCAGGCCCACTTACTTGCTTGTCTCCTGCTCCTCTGTGCCGGGAGCACATTAACTCTGCTCTGCCGGCCACAGGTCTTTCTTCCTGCCATGTCTCCTCCCACATTTGTGGAAACAGAAAGTACGTGACACAGGAGGCGGGATGAGGCAGGAAGAAGGACCTGTGGCCGGCAGAGCAGAGTTAATGTGATAACCTGGCTCTGCGGCACACAGGAGCAGGAGACCCTGTGAACTGGATTAAAGCATCCATGATGGCTATCAGTCAATTGCTCCATATCCCAGACCACATGAACTTGAGCCATCCAGTCTTGCAAAGAAGGACCAGCGGGTTGTTTCCAGCATGCTGCAATCTGACACTTTGTCCCAAGGTATATGCTTTTAACTGTAGTCTGCCATTTATGGCCCCTGGAATTACCAAAACTAAGCAAGCAAAATTTAGGAGTGCAGGGAAAAGTAGTAACCAGGGCTGGGCTTAAGTAAGGAAACAGGCCACCTCCAGCCAGAGAGGCTGCAGGAGTGCACATGTCCACCAACTGTGGTAAAACAAAGGTACCCCTGGCACCCCCACAATGCCAGTAAGCATCAGAAACCAAATTAGGAAACATTTTCTTAAGTCGCTCAGGCATATATAATACAATTATGTCACAATTTCATATGCATTTTCCTTAAGCAGTACACATATGGAGGCATTTTTTTAAAACTTTAATTAAAAAAAACCTCTTCCAGGTGTTTTTAGACACTCTTACCAACTTTCACCATATTATATGGAAACCTCAATGTTATCTAGAAGAGACATAATGTGATGTTTGTTCTTTTCTGTCTAGCCATGATGCAGACTAATCAAAGTACAAAAAAAAGGAGACAGGTGCAACGCATACAGCAGACCCTATGACCCATTCCCAGAAGACATCCTTCAGTACTGGACATCGGATTCCGAGCCGAATTATCTTCTGTTTTAACTACTTTAATCAATTATTTTCATTCTGGGAAATTTGATATCAAAAAAGGGACGGAGGAATTTGCTTCATGTCTATGCACAGTTACCAAGTGAAACCTTTTAACTTTGTCTCTAAAGACTGATAAATTACTGCCATATAATTTGTTTTATTCATGAACTATGCTTTCTACTACATTCTGCCTCATTTTGTTGGCCATCCCTCAATATCTGCCTAACCAGCCACACCAAATGGATTTGGCTCTTACCTTTTTTCAGTTGTAGCTCAAGGTGAGTTCTGTTCAGGCGCAGTAGGTATTTGCCTGTCCCTGGAGGGCTCACAATGTAAGGTTTTTTTTTACCTGAGGCAGTGGAGGGTTAAGGGACTAGCCCAAGGTCATGAGGAGCTGCACTGGTATTTGAACTGGATACTCCTGGTTCTCAGCCTGCTGCCCTAACCACTAGGCTAATCCTCCAGTCCTATGCAGAGAGATGTCTGAAAATAGCCTGTTATGCCCAACCTGCCCATTTCTCCCTCCCCTTCATTGTCAACATGTTGCCATGAAGGAGTCTGAGCTCACCTCTGCCTGTACCTGGATACTGCCTGCAACTAAATCATAGGGTTGGCATTTTACTACCAAAGCATGCTGAAAACTAGTGTCTCTCAGGCAGCAAAAGGACATTTTTTTTTTACACTTAACAGATGCACTGTTTAATGGTATTTTCTATGTACTCTTGATACTCTGCCCATGAGCGTGACTACTGAATATTTCTACAATTATACTTATACAGATACATTATATGGACAACAGCTGAAAGTTGCTGCTCTCTGGATAACTTTTGTGCCCTTCCTCACTTTCTACAGATAACCTTTGAGTGTATAGTCACTTATATGGTCCAAAGTTGCTATATTCACAGGGCAGAACTTTTAGAAAGAACCATTTATACAACCAGTACTGGAGAAGTGCTTTAAAATAGTGGCTTCAATATTCTTACAACTAAGATACCTGATTCACTACTACTCAGACCTACCCAGTGTTTCAGCCCCCACCTCTCCCTATTTCTTAACATGGGCAACCTTAGGCTGCTCTTCACCAACACAAATAGGTGAAACTATGAAGAAGAGAAACCCGTATTTTGAACAATAATGGGTCAAAGGTTTGTTTACATAACAGTTATTACAAGGAGCTTGGCTTCTGCTCACCATACCCCTACCGTTGAAGTTGATGACTTGACTACTGTCATATTTAGTGTAGGCCAACCAGCTGTATAATACCAGTCACCCCAATTTAGAACCCAGTCATTACTGACCTCTTGCTCAGGGATCAATCAGCTTGAGGCCCCTGAACAATCATGGGGCCTACTGAGATCTTTATAGGTGCGTTAACATTTTTAACGCGTGTTAACCATGGACATGCCTACAATATCCTTATAGGTGCCTACATTGTTAGCGCGCACGCTAAGTGTAGGCAAGCTAAAAACACTAACGCACCTTAGTAAACAGGGCCGTAAATGTCCAACCAGCAGCAATGTGTCTGCTTTGGGTAAATGTACACACAAAGCAGCACCCACTGCCTTTACTCAAACCCCTCACCCAGACTTTCAGGGTTGTAACAGTTTACTTCAATGTGTCCTTGTAGATTTGATGGAATTATACCATCCGTGCAGGTTATACCGGTGCTTCACTTCCACAGTCTTGACACTAGGGATCCTTTACCCCATTTTTTAAAATTAATTCTATATTTTTTAAATTTCCACCTTCTCCTTTGGAAGGTTATTCCAGATAGCCACTACCTTTTTCATGCACAAATTTTTTTTATCCTTCTGATGAGTTTGTCCCCCTTGGTGCTTCATATTGTGACCTTTACTTTTGTAACTTCCTTTCAGATATTTAAAATGTCTCGTCATATTTCAGTCAAGCCTTCTCATGTGACTTGTATTCCACATCACACATCATTTGGCTACTTTTCTAATCTACCTCTAGCCTCCAACAAGAAACAATCAAAACAGTGAGGAGTCTATACCAGACATCATACTTGAAAAGAGCTGAGGATTAAAAATATACGCCCAAGGGGAGAGATAGCAGGAGTTGGCAGTTAGCTCCTGATGCCCTAGTACTTAAGGGTTAGCAGCAGATACCCTTTTTCTGACTAGCAGCTGCTGATGCAGATCTCAGAACTGGCACTTGCAAGGGACAGCCAACTTTTCCCATCCCAGCTCATCCACACACACATATTTTCTTTGCTTTCCACTTTAGGCTCTAGTTAGGCATCTGAGTCATTTTAAGCGCCAACTGCCTTTTGAATTGCTGAAGGTTTGTCCCCAATGCCCAACAAGGGAATCCCATTATTCCTGTAAAGGCCTGCATCGTTGCAGGATAGCTCACTAACATCAACCTCACTGAAAGGGAATATGTGAACTAGCTAAGCCAGCTGATGAAAAAAATATTTTACTGCTATGGAAATTGCACAGTTTAAACACTCCATTCTAGTATCAGCAGTGGCATAGCTAGGACCAAATGATCCCTAGGCAAGAAAATTAAGATGGGCCCCCCCCACCATACCTCTGAAGGTACGGGGAGGGGCGTATAGAACTTCAGTAACCATGTGCTGCCAAAAAACAAATCACATTGCACACCTCTATAGAAAACCTAATAAAGCAGTACTCATGTCCTGGACTCAAATAGCAATAACCCTACCTACAAAAAGGTAGCACCCTATAATACTGATAGACTTCCAACTGAACCCCCCCCCCCCCCAAAACAAGTCAGACTGCTACAGATCCGTACACTGCCACTGAACACTAGCACAATAATTCACAGAAACTACATGCTAGTAGAATACCCCCCACCATGGTCACATGCACAAAACACAGACAGGACCTCAACAAATATGAAACAATGGACAACACATCAATAACAGAACTGGAAACTTCAGAAAATGTACAGCAATACTAGAGAAATAGAAACTGAAATGTAAAATATAAGAGACATTTCCCAAAATTGACACTTTAATACAGTCAGAATAAAATATTTTTTTCTATCTTGATTGTCTGAGCATTTTATTTTTCCATTTGCTTTGGTCTAAGTGTCTCTTTTACTTTTCTCTATTTTTCTTCTCTTTCCTGTGTCTCCTGTTCATTTGGCATTTCTTCTCTTTCCATATTCATAGTCCATCTTCCTTTTGCATCCCTTATCTGTCCCATTCAGCATCTCCCCTCTGTGGCCTTGTCTCCATCTGCCTATCCACCCTCCCTCCCGTGTTCAGCATCTGTCCTCTCAGTGTCCCTATCCCTCCCCCTGTGTCTAGCATCAACACTCAGTGTCCCTGTGTCCTCTATGCTCTTTCCATACCCTACTACTACTATTTAGCACTTATATAGCGCTACAAAGCATACCCTGCATCTGTGTGTCCCTGCACCACCCCCCCCTCGGTACCCAGCTTGTCCCCTCTCTTTTCCTGCACTCTTCACCTTTGGGTCAGCTCTCCCTCCCTCCCTCCATTGGACCAGCTTCTCCACCTGCCCCAGTGTCTGGTCTCTCTATATCTTTTCCCTCTTTCTCTCCCCCCTTCCATCTGGCCTCTCCTTCACTTCCCTCCGTTCCCTCCTTTAGCCATGGAGTCTAGCAGCTCTCCCCCTTTTTTCCCTGCCCCCCCAATTAGTGTGGGAAGTCTCACCCCCCCCCCCCCCGCACCATCCCACGGGTCTGGCATACCTCTCTCTCTCACTCCCCTCTCCCCCCCCCCCCCCCCCCCGTGGGTCTGGCCTGTCTCAGTCTTCCTTCCTCCATGTCCCACCCACAGGAAGTTACATCAGAAGAGGCAGGATGCAGGAGGAGGAATACTGTGGGGGCTGCCAATCAGCACTATGTCTGTATCTGGCTGCATCACTACACTGAGTGCCAGCTATAGGTTTAGTGTTGGGTGAGATAGAGGGAAGGATACTGGATCTGCAGGAAGGGAAAATGCATGCTTGACCCACAGGCCAAGAGGAATATAACACTTTGTAATATGTTGATGAGTTCCTTTCCTCACAGTTTTTTTTTTTTTTTTTTAATTTGTACACTGCCTGGATCTGTATGTTAGTTAAGGTGATATATTAAGTTTGCCAAAATAAATAAGGAGTGTCAGAGCAGGCGGCTCCTACCAAGGAGCAGCCCTGGACATTTTGCCAGGCTCGCTCTATGGTAACTATGCCCTCGAGTATCAGTTTTGTACTGCACCATTTTCAGTCTTTCAACTTTTTTTTTTTATATATAAACAAGTTATTTCTATTGCTATGGATATGTAACAGATTTGGTTAAGATAGTACATTAGAGATGTGCTACTTTATTTTTTTATTGATGTTTGATCTGTATAATCAAAGATTTTAAATAGAACTAGTATATACTAAGGATGCATATAAAATGTGATAGTCCACCTGAGACTCTCATCAGACATAACACACATAGTAAATGATGGCAGATAAAGACCTGTATGGTCCATCCAATCTGCCCAACAAGATAAACTCATTTAGCTATCATCCTCTGATACATTGTTATTCCAACTGTTTTTCTAATGTACTAGGATTCAGAAATATGAACAAGGCCATGGCGACAAGAGGCAGTGCAAGCTAGCTAGAAAACAATACCAGATTTAAACCATACTGCCTATTCTGTCTGCACATCCATTTCTCCTCTGTGCAGTCCCCATGCTTTCTTGAATTCAGATACAGTCCTTGTCTTTACCACCTCCTCTGGGAAGCCGTGCCACACATCTATCACTATTTCTATAAAGAAGTATTTCTTTAGGATTATGCCCAAGTCTATCCCCTTTCATCTTCATTCTATGTCCCCTCATTCCAGAGCTCCCTTTAAATTAAGAGGCACACCTCATGTGAATTATCTATCATTTCTCCCTGCTCCTACCTTTCTTCCAGAGAATACATATTGAGTTCTTCAAGTCTACTCCTATACGTCTAATGACAAAGACCACGGACCATTTTAGTAGCCTCCTTCTGGACTGACTCCATCCTGTTTATATCTTTCTTGAAAGTGCGGTCTACAGAATTATAGACTCCAAATGCAGTCTCATCAGACACTTATACACAGAGGCACTATTACCACCTTTTCCTGCTGGCTAATTCCTCTTCTTATGCACTAATCATCCTTCTGGCTTTTGCCATCATCTTTTCTGTTTTGCCACCTTAAGATCCTCAGATACGATTACCTCCAAGTCCCACTCTTCTTTCATGTACAGAAGTACTTCTCCCACTATACTGTACAGCTCCCTCAGGTTTTCAAATTTGACCAAAAGTCCAAGAAAAGGTAGGGAAGGGGGAAGAGATGCTGAATGGGAGGGATAGTAAGTGGAAATGGGGATGCTAGCCAGCTGAAGCAAAGGGAAGGAGATGAAGTGGGATGCTGGACTATAGAGGGGTAGGGCCTTGAGCAAACCCTTGTGGGCACAGCTGAAGTTTTGCCTAAGGCATTAGATCCCCTTGAGCCAGTCCCAATTCTTATGTGTTTGGTTTTGTAGTTATTTCTAGCTCTCTAGTAAGAGTATGAGTTAATTGTAGCAAGCATTTTCTAAATTATTGCTATATGTTTTTATTTATGGGTTGTACTTGATTACTGCTATTAGGTTTATTGTAACATATTGGGTCTGGTCTTGGCCCACAGAAACAGGTGAATGGACATCATGCTATTTCCCCCCCCCCCCCCCCCCCCCACCAGTTCAGTTCTCCAGCAATTTCAAGTGTCAAAATGTGCAGCGAGTTCTGTACCCCAGATGAGGCTACAGTTTTTCTGATAAACTATACATTAATGACACAGGGCCAAAATATATCTCCATTCCCACCCCATTCCTGCAAACTGAAACACCACACTAGTTCCATCATTTTAGATAAAAAAACAAACAAAAAAAATCACTCACTTTTTGAATGAATGAGATTTGCACTGTTGCAGGGACAGGGTGAGGATAGGGACAAACTGTCTCTGTATCATTCTCTACTATAAACTACAAAATCCAGAAGGAATTCTCTATGTAGAGAAAAATGATCAACCACTCTTAAAAAGGAAACAATTTTAATAATCAGAACATAAATAAAACCAAGCATGTCATCACACAAATTTTTAAAGAGGCTAAATAACTGTATAATGCCCTCAAAAAAATAAAATTACTATACCACAATAAAAATAAAATCATTTTCTTTAATAAGTTCATATTTGAAAAATTACAGCTTATTCACAGTACAAAGTGGTGCAGTTTTTTTTAAAGGTCACTGTACATTTATTACATACTTCAGAGGTACTCTAAAAGTTGATACAAGAATAGATTCTTTTTTTATGAAGAGTGATGTTGCCCAAGAAAGTGAAATACAATGACATCATGCTATGACAATTCAAACACATCAGTTTATCACCACAGTGATGATATATCTATTGGTGTATATATATATATATATATATATATATATATATATATATCTCGGACAAAAACAGTCTTTTCCAAATATATAGATTGTGCCAAAGATAAGTGAACAAAGACCATAAAGTACATACAGAAGCCCCCCCTCCTCCCCGTTATCAGGACATGGAAAACTGTTCTGATAGAAGAATCTTCATTTCATATCATCACCTGGATTTTAAGTTAAAATATTGAACCACAAGTAAAGGGATATCGTACAACTTTTGTGTATTGATGCAAAGAAAAGAAATGAAAACAATGCTTATGGAGAGATTTTCTAGTACTTTTCAGTGTCTTTATATAATCAAAGTCTTTGATTACGTAAAGACAGTGTGGTGAAAGTGTTTATGGCCACTGAGTCAGTGGGCCTCTTATACAAGGGAACAGTAATAGAGACTCATAATCAACTCGTTGAGTTATTAAGGTCATAAGGTGTAGAATGCAATGCATATAGCATTTTAGTAGATAGATCTGGGCAGTGTACTATCCTTCATATGGTTCATGAGTGGAAAGAAGTGGAAGAGTGAATGTGTAGTGTATGGTTAGGAAGTATGAATGAGTATATATATAGAAAAATAGTAACTCAGCCATTATGGCAGTAAGTTATATGGAAAGTGTTTAAACAGAAGGTATATGTTTCTAAATAAAATATTCCAATATATTTAAAACTGAGATATTTAATGGTCTTTAGAAGTGGTAGACTGTTTGTATAGTGACCGTTAGACTTTGGGGGAGCTCATACGAGTAGGAGGGGTAATAAATATGCATTAGATAACAATGTAGTGTATCTCAAGTGTATTCACTGTGGATAATCTGACTGGCTGGGTGTGTCCCCAGGACTGGGTTGAGACATCCTGATTTAGTGACATGGATCAGAACAGTGAAAACATTTTCAGCCAACAGGAAAAGCATGTGGTACAGCTACGTGCAAGACACACATAAGATTTTCCTTCAATTTTCAGTACGAATGTCTCTACTCTGCTTATGCATTGAAGTTGTAAACAAAAGTAGGCACGATTTGAGAAATTGATGAGTAAAGAACAAAACCAGCACATTTTACATGGATGCTATACAAAGACCGAAATTTGAAAGCATACCGATGCATGTTGGAAAGGTAGTTATTACAAATGTAAATCTTTCATAATGAAAACATTCTGACCCCCATGTAGCACCATCCTCTGATATGTAGAAAGAAAGCAGTGGTGTTCAAACCAGTGCGTGTTCATACCTCCTGGTAAGTCTGGTTTATAGGGTATCCCTTATGAGTACACATGAGAAATCTACATGCAAGGAAGACCCCTACATGCAGTCTCTCTCCTGCAGAGTTACTAGGACTAGCCTGGCTAAGAGGGGCACACCCAAAGACCAGTTTGAACACCACTACAATAAACAACTGTATTAACCAAACAGGTGCACAGCCAAGTCCGTTTCCAGTTAACAGGGTATGAAAATTTAGCAGCCACAGTTTTGTACAACTTGTTACCTCTTTTGTATTGCTCCTAATTCACCAATATGATTAAGAGGAATGTCTTTTGTAGCCCACGGAACAAGTAGAAACTCGATAAAAATTAAAAAGAAGGATTCCATTTATGATATGCAAGTAACATTTTAGATGTCTCAATTTGTAAATAATTAAAAACATATAGCCAAGCTCAAGAATTACATGCTAAAATGGGCAACAAGGCAAGTGAAATTCATGCCTTAGAACACTCAAATAGAAAAGAAATCACCAGAACAGATATTTGTCTCCAGTTGAAATACACAAAGTGCAGCAAAGAATAGCATCTGTTGTAACAGTTATACCAACTCTTTAAATTATCCGTACTTGTTCAAAATATTTTCACCAATATTTTCTTACAGAAATTAAAAAAAAAAAAAACTTACTGAAGACTAATATTTTATATTTACATGGATAAGCAAACTTCAAATTCACTGAAACTCAAAATACATAGTATATACTGTGGTAAATCATCTAATAATCCCAATTTCTCTCTCTCAAATAAGATTTACTTTGAGCATAGGAGGCGTGGCTTCGCAAACAGGGCCCTTAGTAAAATGTTTTGAATCTCCCTGGTTTATTGTTTCCTTTAAAATGAGGATGGTGGGTAAGAAAATTTGTTTAGGCTTCTGTGTCACATTTAATGTACATCTACGGCCACTGGAAGATAGAACACAAATGAAAATGGCACACAGGTGTTCAGTTAGATTTAAAACAAGAAAAAAGGGTTCAATCCAAATCTCTATTGTGAGCTATCACCTACTGGAGATATTTATTTTACTCTTCCTTCCAAATTTCAGTTGAATTCTGTGACTACACCACCATTTCCTACCAAAAGTATAAGTGCTACATGCAAACTTCACTAAAGCTTAAAACTTCTACTGGTCCCAAAGAATTTGAAATAAAAAAAAACAGCAACCATAAACTACATTTTTTTTTTAAAAGACATGTCAAGTATTACTATTGCTTACAAATGGAAATAATGATTTAACATATCACATTCCCAACATAAGGCCCTGCAGTTTCTTGGAATTGAAAATGAAAGAAAGAATAAACTCAATGGCAAGCTGACTCTGAAACTAAAGTAGATTTTCCTATATAATGAGGCTCTTTCTGAAACCGCTATGCCGCAGCTTTCGCTTTTTTATGTAAGAACATTTCCAAAATCGTCTCTAGCAACCCTACTGGTCCTGGGGAATCAATGAAAAAAAAGATGCTCATGGACAATCAATACCACACAGATCCCTTCTTCAAATCTTGGATAAGGCATTACGTCTTCCTACAAATAACCATGCTTCTCTGGCTGGCAGCTGTGAGATATATAAAAAGTGCATGACGTGATGCACTGGACAGACTGAATGGGCTAATAGTAGGTGACGGCAAGAAAACACCCTAAGTTAATATACATAAGATCTCAAAACCTGTTGGTGAACATTACCTTTAACATGACTCCTCAAAATATCACCTGCAAAGGCTTCCATGAGGCGTTTCAGCTACAAAGAATTTTATTTTTAAAACAGAAGTATTTGTGTTGCAGGAAGGCTGAACATCTGTATTTGTGTAAGCAAAAGGTTAGTGTTTTGTTCTAAAAGTGTAAAAGTTTAAGCGTGGTAATACAGCACTAGTTTAAGAAAAGGCTAATAGCTTAAATGATTAGTGTCACAGGCAATGAATTTAGCAGAGCAAGAGGTGAAGTTTCAAGTAGTAGCTTGCCTTGAAGTGATTTCTTTAATCTCTACATCCTGGTTTCTCAGTAAGGTGAGAACTTGTCAGTGACACAGACACCCCCACCAGTGATAAAATACAACCGATTTAATATTACTCATATGTGCCAAATCATAAAAAGGCAGAATACAATGTTAATGCTACTTTTCTCAGGTTTTCATTTAAGAAAACTGAATAAGAAAATTCATGCTTTCCTTCTGTTAGAGGTAGGAAGAAATTTCAGATACATGAGATGTTGCTAGCTTTTATCAGGCTCCTAAAATCTGGCAAGATATTTCTGTATGTTTATCACTTATTTTTATCAGGCTTTTAGAAAACCTCTCAAGGCTTTTTGCCAATATGTTTTGAGCTAACATCCTGTCATGTTATATTGTATCATTGTATACTGTATTCTCCATAATTCCCAGGAGTATGTCCTGGTATCTTGGATTGTGAACTGCTTAAAACTTTATGGTAGTAGCAGTATATACAAGTACCAATGCTATGTTAAGGTAAATTAAGCAAAGGGCTTCAATCACTTATCAGGTCCCCTTTTCCTTGAGTTTACAGAAAGGCTATCCAATTAGTAATCTGCAACTATCATCCCTTTACATAAATCGGCAAACTCTGGCCAGCAGATTTCAAATCAGTCATAAGATGCGAATCAAAAATCAAACCCAAGTCGTGAATTCTAGGATCTAAAGAGTTATCCAGAAGATGAGCTATAGCAAACTAGTATTTTATTTTTTTATGGAAAGGACTATTGTGCTTGCCTGATGCCCATAAAGGAAAATGGTGTCAATCTGGAGAAACTTGCTTTAGCATTCTAATATTATCCATCTTGATATATACTAAATTAGTTACTGTATTAGTGATGAGACCCCTATATTTTTCACCAAGTGGTCAAACAATTCTTTGTAAACATCATGAAATATTTTTGGTATGGCTAGAGTAACTAATGTCAGTCAGTTCTTAACCCGATTAAAATTCTCATTGGAAGCTGCGTGCTAGCAGTCATGAAATAAGAGTATCACAGTAGTTTAGGAGTTTCAACATTGTTCTCTTTTTTCCTTTTCTGCATATCTACCCAAAACTCTCTCTTCCCCAAAACTGACTGAAACTTAGTAATGAATGATCTTGCTCAGAATCAATGCACATCCAGATCTGTCCACATCTAACAATGGTGTCCCATTATCAGGGTCACACAACAGTTCACTTGCTGCATGAATGTCTCCATAGCACTAAAGAGGGTTACAGACTGCAAGTTACAACCAAACCAGTCCTGTGATTCACAATGTAATTAGGTTAGACTGATAAGAGCTGCGGAACTAGCAGGAAGAAATCTTTCTCCTAGTTTCAATTTTCCCCAGTAAAGGAAGTGAACAGACAAAGAAAGGGACTTTCAATGCTCAGAAACAAAATGAGCAGGAACTGTCTGTGCTCAATGACTTGGAAAACAAAAATTGATCTAATAGGTCTGTTCAAGAATGGCACTCACATAGCCTACTAGAGGTGAACGTCAGTCTGACATTTTAAGGAAAGATAAAGATATCAACCAGTTAGCCCCTGATTTAAATACCACCAATCAATAAAATGGAATGAAAGGTTTTCTAACCAAAAAGATCTTTTAAATCATTGCTAGCTGAGCTGCTGCTTTTCATGGTATTCACTGGCTGTGCAAAGTTCTGTGGGTTAAAGAAAGGATTACCCTGCATACCAAAGTCAGCCTGCCCTACCACGTTCATTGGCGCTGCCATCACTGAGCCACTCATGCCCTGGGGTCCAGGAGGTGATGCAAACTGATTAACCCACTGGGTTGATTTCTGTTGTGACATTTGGTTCATAGTAACTTTAGACTTCTGAGGACCAAAGAGATTATCTAAAGCAGACATGTCAGCGGTGGGTCTGTTATGATGCATCTGCTGTACAAGTCCAGCGGAAGCACCCATGTTGTGGAGGTTTGGCATATTGGTGGTTGCTGCCATGTTCATGTTAGCCATTCCCATTGAGTTTGAACCACTGAAGAGATTCTGGTTTGTGTTACCAAGTCCCGCATGGAATCCAGGAGTCTGAAAACCCATATTAGAGTTAAATCCATTTGTCATATTTCTTACAGTACTCATATTGTCCATAGATGCTGAAAATCCCATGCCTGTGCCCATAGAAGGAACAGAAGAGAAACCACCGGAAGAGACGGTTTTAGGATTACCAATAGAAAGGCTGTTCAAGGACAGTTTATTTTCCATTAAGCTACTTGTCAGATCCTTTGCCTGAAAAAATACATGAAAAAAAAAGCTGTTAGTATTCCTACTACCACACCCAGTACATTTAGTATGAAAACTATCTATCATCTACTGATTTTCCTATAGATTCCATCAGTGGTGGTTTGCAATGTTCTTAGGGGAAGGCAGTGTATTAAGATTAATGAAAATGCTGTTCCTGCATATGGATTCACAGTGTATCAACAGGACACATTTTTCTACACATTGGGGCGTTTTTTTTTTTCTAATCACGTCCAAAGCAGCATGGGCTTTATTTATTTTTCTTCCAACTAACAACTAGGTGGGATTACAAAGGAACATACTTAAAGTACATATAAAAATGACAACAAAACAATGGAAAGGCAGACAAAATAATTGGTGCCAAAGCAGTGTACAGATAACCAGATTTTAAATTACAGAACGAATACCTGAGCACAAAATACTGTCGCATCTTTTGGGAACCAGAGTGCTGAAGGAAGCATGTTCCATTCTAGGAGCCCAGCAATGAAAAATAAACAAATCTCTAGTCTCCTGACGCCATAGGAGCCAACTTTTCAAAATGATTGGGGGAGCTCAACTCAGTACAAATTACCAAGTTCATATAATGGAATTAAAGCATGGTGGGTTGTAAACACAGTTGGTCAGGCTGTCTTTAAATGAAGAGCACAGCAGGCAGCACATAAACAGGGAGGACTTGTGGGTAAAAGAAATTTTAGGGGTAGAACAGCAAGTCTCCCCAGTTTCTCTTCCTCCCCAACCCCAACTCATCACCACAGTTTACCATCCTACTCCCAACCCATCTATACCATACTCATGCTATGCCTTCCAGACTATCCTGGTCCATATACAACCCATATTCTCCCCCTCAAAAGTTCCTCTTCCCTACCTAACCTGTGTACATCATACACTTTCTTTTCTCTCAGACCACTTCTTTCTCAGTCTCTCCCAGCCTTAATGTTTTCTTCCTCCTCTCAACATCTTATTGTGTTTTCCCCTCACTTCCTTCTCACAAAGCAGTTTTGTTTTGGGGTAGGATGTTTAATACTCCCCACCCCTTGGTACCTACACCATTCCCCCATTCTATACTTTTCTGTTCTCTACTTCTGACCTGACCTACCTTGCCCCCTACTAATTCCCCCCTCGCTCTACCTTGGTCAGTGCTCCTCCCCTGCAGGCTAGGCTCACCCATCCCTCATACCTCCTAGGCAGGTTCACTGCACATTTTTTTTATCCTCACCCTTCCTGGCAAGGATTCCTACTCCTATCATCAGAGCCCTAGACACCATTCATATCTAGAACTCAGTCTGAAATATAATAGTAGTTCCATATCCAGAAAGGCCCTATGAACTGCTTCACCACCCCTAGGGCCACATCTGCATGTGGGGCTTCCTGCCCTCAAACTGAAAAGCCCAAAGATCATATGCTGTACAGCAAATCAGTGAACCCAAAGACGAACTCATTTCAACACACTGTGTGCCAGCCCACCTGCTAAAGCTCTAGTGGTGACAGTAAGTGGTTGGCTTAACCGAGATTGGATAGCAGAGCTGGTAGTGGGAGGCGGGGCTGGAGGTTGAGAGGCGGGGATAGTGCGGGGCAGACTTATACGGTCTGTGCCAGAGCCAGTGGTGGGAGGCAGGACTGGAGGTTGGGAGGCAGGGATAGTGCTGGGCAGACTTATACGGTCTGTGCCAGAGCCGGTGGTTGGGAGGCGGGGATAGTGCTGGGCAGACTTATACGGTCTGTGCCCTGAAGAGCATAGGTACAAATCAAAGTAGGGTATACACAAAAAGTAGCACACATGAGTTGTCTTGTTGGGCAGACTGGATGGACCGTGCAGGTCTTTTTCTGCCATTATCTACTATGTTACTATGCTTGGGGCACAGAGTTAGCACCAACTCTACTGCCTTCTTCAAAAATGGAAATTGGCACCTCATTTGTTGGTAACAGCTTTAGCACATAAACAGGAAGGACTTGTGGGTAAAAGAAATTATTCCTCTCCCTGTACTTCTCATCTTTTTTTAATCTTAATTGCTATAGGTAGTACTTTGGCAACATAGGTAAAACTGTCATGCTAATAAAGTTATCTGAATCTGTCTGTTCCTTTTGTCAATGTGTGTTTTTTTGCTGCACTTGCCTTCCCCATTGGCAGCTGCTAGGCTACAGCAAGTTGCAACTCCCTCATTCCATGCAGTCTGTCCAATAGACACCTCCAGCCAATAATCTGAAGGGAGGATGAAGCAGTAGCTAGGATATAGCAACACTTCCTTCTTGTACATCTGCAGTATGGAGCTTGCTGCCCCAGATCTATAGACTTACAGGGAAAAATACTGGGGGGGGGGGGGGGGGGGGGGGAGGGCTCAGGCACCCAGAGCTTGCGCCTTTGCTTGACGCCATATAGAAAATATCTAAGGTCGCTTGGACTATATATTTTCTGCAGTCTTTCCCTTTGCCTACTAGTGAATGGAGTTGTGTGGAATCATGAAGAGCTAGTAAGAAGCTATACAAGTCTCCAATGTCTGAGCTTCTCTCCCTGAGAACAGTAAGACATGAGTCTTGGGACATTTGGTTTTTTGGAGAGCAGATTCAATCATCATGAAATAGTGAGGAAGCTGCTGCTTCTCAAATCTGGGAACCTAAAGAAAGGAGGATCTTCCACATTCTCATCTATAGTCCTTCAGGATTCTGTGAACGGGAGAGGAGGAAGGTCAGGCCATGGAACTGAAGAGATTTCCACTGTTTGCCTGGGTTTCTCCTCCATATCTAGCTTAAATAGAATGGCCTCAGTCTTTTGTCTCACAAAATCAATGAAAGAGCTCCTCTAGTAGGGATTTTCTCGTCTCATGAGGGGAAAATGCATCCGATGGTAAGCAGGTTGAATTCTCTTCAGAAAATATATATGACTCAATTAGAGGCCAAGGATCACTCAGAATCAGACACTCAAAAATACTCCAAAAGGAGAAGTCTGGCAGTCTTGACTTACTGACACAGGTGTCAGGCCTTAGCCATGGGCATAGAGACACCAAGGATCTCCAATGCCTCAGGTAAAGCTGCTTCTTGTGATGCACTGGAGATAGACAGCAGTGCAGCAGATATTGACCCCAACGTCCTCCATGCCTCCTCTACTGGCAATGCACGAGTCTCAGGAACTAGCTGGATGCCTCTCTGCATCAACACTGACAGTATCAAAGCCACAGCACCATGCAAAGAAGTACTCCATCTGTTCATCAAATTTTCTCATGAGCTGCTCCTCGAAGGAATAAGGAATGCAGTTGGGGTGGCCATGTCCTCGAGTCAGTTGGGAAGTGCTGGAAGCCAGGTCTTTGGTACTTGTTGCATTCCTCTAATATAGAGCAGCACTTCAAGGACATCAGAAACCTCAGTGCCTTGGCACCACATCCTTGCCCTCAGTATCAAAGTTGAGAACAAATCCTTCCTCTGCAGGTGGGACTTGGATGATGACCAGTCCAGATAGCCTCTATGTCAAGCATGAAAGGTGCACTCTTGGTCCCTATGTATCCCGTGTCCGATGCAGCTTTGTGACCCATGGAGACAAATGCTTCTGACACTGAAGTCAATGGACTGGATTTTGGTGCCAAAAATCCATTTGTGGGGCTTTTCTCAACATAAAGATTTTCTCGGACACCTTTGTACACAATTTACTACTAGAAATATCATGGTTGGTATCCAGGCATTCCATAATGGATATTGCCCTGTTGCACCAAGTGCACTTTTTAAAGCTGTTGAAGGCTTTTTTCTATGGGACATCCCATCCAGAAAAATAGTCACTGTGAAATCAAATGACTCACTTTTGAACACAAGTACTATTAAAGCAAGAGGTCCTCACACTAAGGCCTACACCAAGTTAGTGCAAAAAAAACCAAAAGGAACTTGAAAACAGGTGAAAAATGTTGCTAAGAGGCTAACAGAGGAAAGAAGCGCACAACTGCAACAGGTTCATGAGAGCTAACAAAAATTTTAATGAAAAACATCTTGACACAAGCCTCAATGGCATGCATCCAACCAGCTCTATGGAAAAATGAAGACTGAGGTAGTCCTGCATGACAGTGGCACATATGCAGGATGAATGAATCAAAACCTTAGTGTTCACTAAGCTTGAAAAGCTTTGCCACACAGGCTCCATCCGTGACATCATCCATGCTGTTAGGCTTCACTAACCTGCATGTCTTCAGAGAAGTTTACTACTTGGGCTACAGGCATAGATGAATAGTCATGGATGTGTAATTATTTCCTTTTTAGATGTGTTTCAAATAAAGAACATCTGTCCCTCTGAATGCATGTGTTTGTGCACACTTGGACGAACAGATAGTCAGGGCTGGACTGGAGAGCAGCAGGAAGAGGGATGGACCAAGAGCCTCTATGTTCCATAAGCCTCGCTCAAGGTCAGATTCTCTCTTCTTCCAGGCTAGGCCTGCTGCTCTCCAAAACACTCTCCAGGAATTTTTTTTTGACTGGAGCTCTTATGGCTTTGCTTAGTGAAGTTGCTGCATGTGGTCAAAGGCACAGAATGATAGTGGCTAGTAAGGACACTGGGCTTCGGTCCCCTTCTGCCACCGACCTGTTCCACATCAGATGCTTGTGCTGGCTCTCCATCCTGCTTCTGCAATGCTCAAGTCTTCTTGCCAGCACTTACTGAAGTTTCCTAGCGAACCCTTCCCAGACCATCACCACTGTGCCTGGGGTATAGAGTGCAACATCTCTTGCCCACGGCTCATATGAGCCACCGTGCTTCCTGCGTATGCCTCTCCCTGGCTAACAGGTTCTTGCCCACTTATTGGTGTCAAACTATTGCAACTCAGGAGACTTTTTTTTTTTTTTTTTTTTAATTCTAAAGATGAGAAGCTGTGGAAAGTGAAGAAGACTACATAAAACAGTAGCCAGTTGGGAGGGAAGAGAGCTAGAGAAGAGTCAAAAGGTGTTTGGAGAATGAAGGGAAGGGGTAACGAGGGAGCAAAGATGGCAAGGAAGAAAGCATATGGCCACTAATCATGGCATGCACACATAACACTTCAAATATAACCCCCTCTCGTCATTACAATCCTTCACGCACACCCCCAACCTCTAAGCATTTGGATTTCATTTTTCCCCAAATTGCTATGCACAACACCACTGCTATACATAAAATTATTTCTGATTAAAATGCTGTGTTATTTTAAGTCACCAGCATGCTAAGACATTCAGACTGTATGCCACATATCTTGTTAGGCAATATTGAATACCCACTTTCTTCATCTCTTCCAAAAGGCAAACAATCTTTATTTTCAGCTTCCTATACAGAATTCAATCTATAGTTATGCTAGAGCAATTCTCACCTGTTTAACAGGAGCTGTGGGTGTCACTGTCTTGGGGGTGAGCGGTTGTTGGCTTTTCAGCTTCTGTGCTTGCTCTTGTTCTTTTGCTAACTTTTGCTTTTCTTCAAGTGTGAGCGATGCCTTTGGAAACAAGATACAATGTCAGAAGACACAGTCTGTCCTGTATGCTACATACAGTCCCCACAACAAGGCTTCTCAGAGTTCCAGTCAGAGCAGCATATTGTGCCTTAGTTTTATGAAATAATGTATAAATAAAGGGTCAAGGATTTGATATACCGCCTTTCTGTGGCTACAACCGAAGCGGCTTACATATATTATATGCAGGTACTTTTTCGGTCCCCCTAGTGGGCTCACAACCTAAGTTTGTACCTGGGGCAATGGAGGATTAAGTGACTTGCCCAGGGTCACAAAGTGCTGCAGTGTACAAGCAGTGTACTACACTGTATAAGCAGATACAAATTATAAGCAAGAGGATATAAACTTCATATATGCAAGCAATTGTAACAAAAATAAACATTTAAATGTTCAAATCTTCCACATAAAACAAACAAATTCACAGTATGGGGCACATATTTGTACCAATGAGGACATGGCTAATTATCAGGAGATACCAACACTAGCTAAATATTTAAAATGTCTTATACAGATAAGATGGATTATATATATGTAACACAAAAGACACAGTCAAGGTGACTTGAAACAATACAAAGATGATATATACACAATCAGCAGCTTTATTAGGTAACATCCAAGATGAAACGAATCGTGTTTTGGCCAAAACTGGATTGTGTCCGGAGTCTTCGAAACGATGTAAAGTATTAAGCAACTGGTAACTGTCTAGATAGCGTTCTAAAATATGCCAGTCTCTCCCGCCAATGCCTCATACTTTATGGGTCTCAGGTCAGTTCTAGTAAAACACACGTAGTCTCGCCAATGCTCAACCTCCGTGAAAAAAACAAAAAAAAAAAAAAAACAAACAGCAGCAGCGATCTTAGGAAGGACAAACACAGCAAGCGTATAACCAAATGTCAACTTTAATAGAAACAGGACCCAACCTGGCCAAGTTTCAGAAAACCCTTTGAGGCATATTTTCAAAGCACTTAGCCTTCCAAAGTTCCATAGGTTTCTATGGAACTTTGGAAGGCTAAGTGCTTTGAAAATATGCCTCTTTGTCTTCTCACTGCTCCCCACAGTGCAAATGGTAATTTTCAGCACATAGAAGGGCCAGCTGCTTTACCACAGTAATGAACAGCCTGTAAAAGAGGGAGCTTGTATGGGAAACAAAGAACTTCAGAAACTCTTACCTTCTGCTGCTGTTTTGATATTACTCCATTCTCTTTAGTATCAGAATTACCACTTAGAAGATCAGGTCCAACACTGCTAAACATGTCCATCTGTTGAAAAGTGATAGTTAAAAGATTTTTTTTGTTTTTTGCTACTTATTGAGAAATGTTTTATTGCATAAATAAAACAACTTACTTCAAAAACTGCCTTTGAAAATTGGGGTACTTTAAAGCAACGTATTTTTACTTTGTTTTTGCCTCATCATTTTCCTACTGTTCTTTTTCTCCATTTAAGCACAGGGCCAGGAGCCTTCTTCTGAAAAGGTTCAGGTTATTTTCTCTATTTTTATAGCCTTACCTAGCTCAGTCATGAATGCTTACTTCTGCAACATCTCAAGTCCCAATCAGCCAGGAGAGTAAAAAGCCTAACCTAGGGAATCACACCTGGGTCTTAAGGTACAGATTTGGCCCATTAAGATAACTTCCAGATTTGTATACTGTCTGGAATTTCTGAACTTAACCTTTAGCTTTCTAAATAGAAATTCTGCAAGCAATAACTGGGAAACTTATCAGCGTGTCTGAACAATGGTTGATAAAAAAAAAAAAAAAAAAAAAAGACAATTTAGTTCAATATGCAGTAAATCTCAACTGCTACAAAATGTTTTGGCTCATTTCCCCATTTTTTAACAATTCACACAGATCAAAACTATGCAAGCTCATATTGCATAAATCATCACACAATGCAAAGACTTTTCTTACCTGACTAGCTGCGACACTCCCTTGACTTTCTGCAGAAGCAATCCCTTGGTTTGTCAGATTTAAAGATCTGTAAACCAACATTTAAATATTTTTTAAAGCAACACCACAAACATTACAAAATTAAAGTAGATCAAAAGTTTTAATAAAATGGGGGTAGAGAAGGAGGAAGTACTAGCCCCACTGGAACTGTAAGGGGGACTCTGGCACTGGGAGATCTAACCATCTGCTGCTGGAAGTTCCATGTATGTGGCTATTGGGCCTGCCTTGAAAAATGTGCCCGGGGAGGGGTGGGAGGTGACCTTGTAATGCCAAACTGCAGCTAAGAGCTAAGGAAGGGGGCTCGTTGCCCCTGAAACATGTATTATTTGCTGCATTTGATATAATTGCCTTTCAAATGTGATATCAAAGTGGTGTATAGAACCAAAATTATGGAAAATGAACAGAGCAGATCGTTAAAAGACAAACGTAATTTATTAAGAACCAATTATTTACATTATCTCTTTTGTAGCCCCTGAAGCAGCCCTGTTGGGCGAAACACGGCCTGTGTCGGGCTGTTTATGTGTATATATATATATATTTTTTTTTTTTTTAATTGGTTCTTAACAATAAATTACGTTTGTCTTTTAACAATCTGCTCTGTTCATTTTCCATCTTGGAGTTTGCAGACCGTCTGCCTTTGTGCTTTCTTAGAACCAAAATTATAGCATTAAAGTGCAAACTCGTAGTAACCAAATTAAAGATAAACAAACTAGACATAACAGAAACAGGACAGGAATGAATATCCAAGTCAACCATCAAACAGACAGACAGACAGACAAACATAAGGTTTAAGGAAACATTCCTGTGCTGCCATCTGCCAAACAAAAGAGGGGAGGAGGAGAAAAAAAAAACGCACATAAAAACACGCACATAAAAATAGAAGCTGTATTAAATCTCATTAAAATCCTGCCTGAACAGCCAAGTTTTAGGGCTGCTTGACATTTCACAAAAGAGGTTTCCAATCAAAGCTCTAAAAGGAAGGGAATTCCACAGTGAAGGAGCAGTGCAGCTAAAAGCAGTTTGGTGGGTCCAGCCATAGTTGCTTATGAGAAGACATTATTAAAATATTAGTCTGGGATGATCTCAAAGTATGTGTTGGCTGATATGGAATGCAAATAGACAGGGATTGGGGTATAAGCAGCTCAAAGAACTAAAATCAAAGGGTCTGATATTCAGTTGGCTGCAATCAGCGTTTTGCTGACCGCCGCTGGTGTTATACTTGGAAATTCAAGGTTGGGCCATATCTGGGTTCTGGCATTGAACTTCCAGGTATATGGAGCCAGCAAAAACATAGCTGGTTAAGTACAATATTCACTTGATATTACAGAGAAAAGTGCTAAATAGGGTTAAACATTTTGAGCCACTAATAGCAACACCAAAAGGAAAATGCTTTTGAAAATAAGATCCACAAAATCTTCAGCTTCAAAAACTTACTTCTGCTGTTCTTGCATGATATGAAGTTGCTCGAGTTTAACTTTGTGCTCTGTTTCTAACTTGCTAAGCATGTCCTTAATGACTGACATGAAGGAATTGAACTGTAAAGAGACAGGATTACATAGTAATATTTGACAACAAAGTAACATAGCAAATGACAGCAGATAAAGACCTGTACGGTCCATCCAGTCTCCAGGACTGAAGAACATTTTCTTAGCCAATGGCAGTTTACAATACTACTACATCCCCCCACCTCCTTGCTATTTGGATGAACTGCCATTCCAAAAATCGCAATTTGGACAATTTTGGCAGATGGACTTTTTTGTTGTTGTTATTTTGAGATATCCATGTGCTTTGAAATATGAGCCCTTTAGTATGCAAGTTTAAAGAAATTTTTTTAAAAAGCAATGATTTTTTTTTCACCATAATTGGTAATAATTTACACCAGATATATTACAGGAACAGAATTAGATGTACCCTCAATACAGAATCATCCCTCATACTGCTGCAGGGAATCAGATCTTCAAAGACATAAAAACCTACATTAGAGCATATTTCTATGATGAGCTATAAAAATGCATCTAAACGAAACCAATATTCTGGAAGAATAAAATGGAGAAGGAAATACACTCACCTGACTAAGATTAAGATTGTTATCAATACTAAGTGGAACAAGATGAGGCAAAACCTTTCCCGCCAGCTGTTCTTTGGTAATTCCCAACTTTTTGTGTGTAAACGTGCATTTGTAAATTCCTGCCATACAGAAAACACTAAGGTTGAAAGAAATCATAATATTTTCTTGAACAAAAACACACAGAAAACTGATGCTAGTATTAACAAACTCTTCATGGTCTGAATAGAACATAAGCATGAGAATGTCTAACGATGAACCCAGTCGTGGTAATACGAATATACAATTAGAGAAAATAAACCAAAGTACTATCATCTTTTAAGTACACCGGGTTAATATGTTTAAAGATAAAACTATTGAAAGCTGAATTCGTGTTCCATCGCAGGATGTTTCTTCGGCATTAGTTTCCATAGGGTGAAAAACAGTGTGAGTGCTGCTATTTGAACATGAAAAATGGACTGACATTGCACAAATGTGAAACTTGCGTAGCAGTGCCAATTGTCAAGGCTTCAACCTTTTAAAAGTGACAAGGATTGAAGCCAATACTCACAAGTTCCAATCATCGGTGATACCGAAAAGTACTGTGTTTAATTATTGAGGAAACAGGAAGAATAAAAGTGGTCCAAAATGGTGCCCATGACCTAAGACAGAGCCCAATGTTCAAAGGATTTGCACTCCTAAGCACTAAGTCCTAGTAAATTTTCAATTTTTACTCAAAATTTCACGGACTGTCTAAATTTAGGAACATAAAAGAGTGGCTGGTAACATGGCCAAATTTAGGGCAAGAGAAAATTTTAGGAGTTTAGCACTGATTCTCAACACTAGGCTCATAAATCTAGGCAAACTAATTTATGAGCATAAGTTTTAAGCTCCTAAATTAAGGTGAATTTTCAGCTGAAAAGTTTTGCTCCAAATTTGGCTGAAATTAGGGCACAAATTTAGAAGCTTAGCTTCTTTTGAGTATGGGGCCCTTAGTATGAATGCCTCAGCAGAGAGAAGAGAAATGGGGATGGGAGATGGGAATAAGACAGATATCTAAATATGTAACGGTATACATAATATAAAGACGCAGAGAGGAAGCTCTAGAACGAGATATCAAGGTATGAGACTCCAAAAGGGTAGAATCAGGTGCCAAACCAGTAAATATGTTTTCATAGACAGGGTGGTGGAAACATAGAATGGCTTCCCAGAGGAAGTGGAGAAATTCAAGAAGGCAAAGAGTAGGTGAATAGAAAGCTGGGGTCAACTGTGGCCTGTGGTCTATGGTCTTGCACAAAGGAATTAAGGACCAGCAAACTCCTGTAGTTTGCCGAGTTATCTGTTAACATAGTCTATGTTTATACATGACCAAAAAAATACCACCAAAGGAGAAAATGAAGAATACTTTTAAATCAATTTTATTTGCATTAAATATGTAAAAGGCTACATCAGTGGTAAAAAGTAAACTATGTATTAATCTTTCTAAGTACTGCTTCTTAAAGTAATAGAAATATCACTCTTGTATACAAGCAATAATTATACTGCCAGCATAAAAAACACGATAAGCAACATTCCACATAGTGGATTATTTTAATGTTTATCCCTTATCCAGCTTTTGGATGAAACATGGGCATGTCAGGTTTTAATCTGTATTTCTTTGTTCGTTTTAATCTGTACATCTTTCTTTGATGCAAATAAAATATATTTAAAACTATTCTTCATTTTCTCCTTTGATGCTGTTCCTTGGATGTTCTGTTTTGTTCACAGCACCTGCCTCTCTCCTTTTGGTTCCTATGTTTATACATATAACCAGAGGTGTTATAAAAATTCTTTCCTATAATGGATGTGTAGTGTAATAATGGTGATATAGCTGTGCACTGCAATAATGTCCTCTGCTTCAGCTGTTACAAGCTATTATTTCTATTATTAGACTTCCACCTGCCCAGTGGTGTGCTGGAGCAGGCTCTCACAGGCTCGCAAGAGCCGGTTGTTAAGTTTTTAAGAATTTTGGGAGCCGGTTGTTAAAGCAGGGCCCTCCATGGCTTCTTTAACAACTGGCTCCCAAAATGTGGGCTTGGGCCCCCTGCTGAATTATCTTTTACTTTGCTGGTGGGGATGCTGAGCCCTGCAAGCCAGGTAAATAGAATACTGCTGCTCCCTGCTCCTTGTTTCCAGCTCTGGGCAGCAGGCTGGGACTTCTCGAGCATGTGAGAGAAGTTCCAGCATGCTGCTCAGAGCAAGACGTTGGGAGTGGTTGCAGTCCATTTATTGGCTGCCAGCAAAGGTATGCCTAGCGTGCCCGCACGAAGGGAGGGAGGAGAGGCAAGTGTTGCTTCCCCCCCCCCCCCCGGCCACCCCTGGCCCTTCCAACTGCAGAGCTGGCCACATCCGGAGAAAGAGCCTGTTAAAAAATTACCAGCACACCCCTGCACCTGCCCATCACTGTACTTCTGCTTGATGGTGTGAAAAGTGTGAATATATATGAACCAAACTACAAAACACCGAGATAAAACGAAGAGAGAGTTTAGTGATAAATATAGGACATGTGTACTGGACATCAGCTTTTATTTGGGATATGTTAGCACTTCCTGAAAGGAAAACTGAAAGTAGTATTATAACATGAATACGAAAATAAAAAACAAAACACACAATGATAAATACCTAAGATTCCCATGAGTACTGCAGGTTCCTTGGATGGAATTTGTTGTAGAAAGGGCAAAAGTTCATCAAGTACATACCACTTATCTAGGTATTCCAAAATCTTTCCTAAGCACACTAAAGAGTTCACACGGACCTGTTAGTTTTGAAACAAAGAGGATATAAAAATAATGGCTCAAGATAAAAATACGCCAACATTTAAAAGTTCTACTGAAAATTACTCTCGCTTATTTCCTAAAAAAACAGAGAAAATAACCATAGAAAAAATTTGGGATGCTTTGGAATGTTTAGAAGATTCTTTAACCCACAAATTATCTTCAATAGTTAAAATTACTCAATCAAATCAAGCTAAAATAGCAGACTTGGAAAAACAGTTGGAACAAACTAAAACTTTTGAACAAACAATTATACTTGAAACAAATCAAATTAAAGAGAGTCAAATAACTTTAATAAAAGAAAATGTATATTTACATAGGAAAATAGAAACTTTAGAAAATCTACAAAGGATGAAAACATTGAGATTTATAAATTTTCCTAAAGTTCCAGCAGTGGCTCCTTTAATAACATTTAAAAGATATCTTTCTGAAGTATTAAAAATTACTGAACAATTGTTTCCACCTGTAGCAAGGATTTATTATTTGGCTCCCTATATTAAGAAACCAAGTGAGCGCATAAAACCATCTATGGAAACCCCATTTGAGGAGCTAAATTTGAATTTATCACAAACAATTGAAGATGAACTATGTGGAGTACAACCTGCTACATTAATTATAGACTTTGTCCTACAGCCGGATCGGGACTGGATCTTGAAAACTTTCTTTAAACATAGACATGAAGTCTTTCTGAATTGCAAAGTCCAAGTATTTCCTGATATTGCTAGACAAACTCAGAAAAGACGTCAGTCTTTTTTGAAACTTCGTGATCGTGTATTGTCACAGGGGGGAATTTTCTGGCTTAATTTTCCTTGCAAATGTGTTGTTAAATTTCAATCTATTAAATATGTTTTCTTTGAGAGTGATCAATTAGCAAAATTCCTGGACTCCAGACAAGAACCAGCCGTAAACTCTCTGGTGCTTCCTCCATTAGTATCTACTCCGTGATAGGATAAGTGGGAATATGTTCTATTCATTTTTTCCTATAATTGTGGACTTTAGCAGTAATTATCATTTAATAGATTTTCTTTATAAAATATTTTCTTGAATGGTATGGTAATACTCCTTTTCTGTACAAGTGTTGTAAAATTCATTAAAATTACAAATTAAAAAAAAAAAATTACTCTTGCAATGTAAAGTTTCTTCTTTTAAATTCATTCATACCTATGTATTAGATTTTAGCAAAGCCTCCGATATGGTTTCGCATAGACGACTAATAAATAAACTGTCCTAGGTATGGGCCCTAAAGTGACTGACTGGGTTAGGAAGGTGACAGACAGTAGTGGTGAATGGAGCTCATTCTGAGAAAAAGGATGTTACCCAGTGGTGTGCCGCAAGGTTCGGTCCTTGGGCCGGTTCTTTTCAACATTTTTGTAAGAGATAATGCTGAAGGGCTGTCTGATAAGGTTTGCCTCTTCGCGGATGGTACCAAAATCTGCAATAGGGTACACACCCTTGATGGTGTGGCTAACATGAGGGCGGACTTAGTGAAGCTAGACGAATAGTCTGGAATTTGATAGCTTAGATTTAATGCTAAAAAATGCAGGGTCATGCATTTGGGCTCCAAAACCCTGAGGGAATGGTACGGTTTTGGGTGGGGGGGGGGGGAAGAACTTTTGTGCATGAAAGAGGATTGGGACTTGGTTGTGATCATATGTGGTGATCTTAAGGTGGCCAAACAGGTGGAAGAGGCAACAGTGAAAGCTAGAAGGATGTTTGAGTGCATAGGGAGAGGAACGGTCAATATTAAAAAAAAAAAAAAAAAGATGACGCCCCTGTAACAAGACTCTGGTGAAACTTTTGAATATTGTGTACAATTCTGCAGACCGCACCTTCAAAAAGATATAAACAGGATGGAGTCAGTCCACAGGGCAGCTACTGTAATCTCAATAAGTATACTTTGGAAGAATGGTGGGAGAGGGGAGGTATGAGAGACATTTAAATAACTATGCAGCAAGTCTCTTTCAATTGAAAGGAAGCTCTGGAATAAGGGGGCATAGGATGAAGGTGAAAGGGGATAGACTCAGAAGTAACCTGAGGAAATACATCTTCATGGAAAGACTGGTGAATCTGTAGCTTGATACCACTGAGAACAAGGTCAGCGGAACCCGGTAAGCATTGCAGGGGTGGGCCGACCTCTGGAGAGCGCCACAAGCCATGCTTACTGCCGCTTACCTCAGCTCCCCAAACGGCTCTCGTTTCATTCCTGCGCCGCCCTGGGAGGTTTAAATCTTTTAGTTTATCTCAGTCGCAGCGGCCGCATCAGTGAAAGCACTGCTCATTTCTAGCTTTCATTTTGTTCCCTCTCAATGTCCCGTCCTCGCGGAAAAAGGAAATTACGTCAGAAGAAGGGGGGACACAAAGGGAACAAAGGGAAGGCTAGAAACATGCAGTGCTTTTACTGATGCGGCCGCTGCAACTGAGGTAAACTAAAAGATTTAAACCACGCAGGGTGACAGGAACGAAAAGGGGGATGTTGGAGGAGAAGAGGGCAGGCAGGTGGGGACTGGGGCAAGTCACTGGACATGGATGGATGGAGGAGAGGGAAGAGAGGAAAAATGCTGGACATGGATGGAGGAGAGGAAGGAGATGAGATGAGGGAAAAGGAAGAGAGGAGAAAAACTGCACATGGATGGAGAAAATAGGCAGAAGCTGGATCCACTCTATACCTCCTCCAGTCAAGTCTGCGGAGGACCCATCTTTTACTTATGGATGTAGGGCAAGAAATGAAGAAGAAAGGATGAAAGTAAAGAAATAAATGGAGGACAGATACAGAGCAGCAGAATCAGATACTGGGACCAGCATGATCAGAAAAACAAAGTCAACAGACAACAAAGGTAGAAAAAAATCATTTTAGTGTTTGGAATATGTCCATTTTGAGAATTTGCATCTGCTGTCTTATTTTGCAATGTATAGCAATGTGTTTTCTTTCTGTTTTTCTGGTATTGTGATGCATGCAGAGTCTAACTTCTTAGGATTTCAGGTTAATTTTTAAAGAATTTGAAGAGGGGCTATCCGTGTTCTGCATGTGTGACTGCAAGGCCAAGTATCTGAATAGGGATCTGTTTGTTAGGTTCTGAGATGTTAACAACATTGTTTTTCAGATTTGGCAAGACTGTTCTCCTAATTCCTGTCTGTATGCTAATTTGGTTTGTGTCATTTTGGGTATACTGGAGCTGTAACAGCTTACAGAAATTATTTATAATGAAAAACAAAAAAAAAAAAAACAAGTTATTTTTCTTTTCCTATACTGGTGTAATATTTTCAATGATGCCATTGCTGGTAAAAGGGGTGTGGTTACTATGGGTGTGACTACTGTAGGGGCGAAGCCATAGTGATCCCACCCCTGGATGGGTAGGGGTACCGACTAATAGGCTGCAGGGGGGCGCCAGAAACCCTAGCACCGGCCCTGACTGAGAAGCCAGGGTCCATTGAGCTGATCTCATGTGAAGAAGTGTCATGGGTGTAACGTACAATGTAGAAGCCATGTGGCCCAACAATCTCAACACTTGCCGAGCTGTGACACACTGAGAGGCACAAATCTTGGATGCGAGAGAGAGAGACAAGATTGTCAGCTTTCGTCTCCGGGAAGTAGGCTCGAACCCTCTGTGTGTTGAGCAGAGCTTCTATGAACGTCAATTACTGGACAGGGTGGAGATGAGACTTGGGGTAGTTTAAAACAAATCCTAGTAGCGCGAGCAACCGAATAGTCATCCGCATGGACTCCTGAGCACCCTCCTCCGAGGTGCTCTTCACCAGCCAATTGTCGAGATATGGGAACACATGGACTCCCAGTCTGCATAGCAATGCTGCAACTACCATTAGACACTTGGTGTAGACCCTGGGAATTGAAGCGAGGCCGAAGGCAACATGTGGTACTGAAAGAGATGTGTTCCAGCCAAAATCAAAGATACTTCCGGTGGGCTGGAAGTATTGGGATGTGTGAGTATATGCATCCTTTAAGTCCAGAGAGCAAAGTCAATCGTTTTTCTGACTCATTGAGAGAAGGGTCCCAAGGAAACCATCCTGAACTTTTCTCGGACTAGGAATTGATTCAGGGTCCTTAGGTCTAGGATGGAACACACCCCACCTTGTCTTCTTCTGCACAAGGAAGTACCTGGAATAGAATCCCAGTCCTTCTTCCCCTGGTGGAATAGGATTCTGTCAGGACAATTCTTCAAACACAATCCAAAAGTGGATCTTCCTCCTATCAGTAAAGCTTGTTCTTTTACTAAGCCATGAGTAGAAAACTCACCTACCATAAAAATAATTGTTCAAAGCTAAACTAGCAGCTGTTTGGAGGAACTGGGTAAGGTCCTCTGTGCCTCATGCCAGCCAGAGCTTGAATGTTGTAGAAACAATGTTCACAGTCCCTTGGGAAGTGTAGGGGGGGGGGGGGGATCTCATGGTTCCCTCACAGGTGTAAAGGAACATTGCTTCCAATGGATTAGTTTGATTGAATGAGGCATGTGTTTGGTTTTATGAAAGAGGGCTGAACGAGCCAACTGATTACTCATGATATAGGCAGTTTATGCTGAAACATCTAGATGTCAGATGTTCATTTTTAAAAGTCATGATGAGAGGAAAATAAATGACATTACCGAACTATCCCTTGGGAAATGACCTATAATTGAATGAAGAAAGGTTCTTCAGAGACTGCTTCAAAGTAAGGTTTTCATAAATGTTTGGTAGATAGATGGATTGCTTTGAGGAGGTAATGTCATTTTATAAAGGAACTAGTAAAAAAAAGCCCATTTCTCATTGAAATGAAACGGGCGCTAGCAAGGTAATGACCTTCTGCCATTAATGTCCCCCCCCCCCATCTGGGCCCCCCCTCTCCTCCCATTTCCGCCGGCCAGCGCCTCCCTCTGTCTCTGTGGCCTCCGACAGCAAGGAGGACGTGTGCAGGTGCCCCAGCCCTTGGTACGTGGCAGCTACTGTTTAAAAGGTTTTACCTCCTGCTCGTCCGGCAACACTGAAGTGCAGCAAGTACAGACGCCGCTTGTTTCAGCTGTTCTTCTGGTCCCGCCCTCATTTTCTGTTTGCAGAAGGGCGGGACCACAGGAACTGCAGAAACAGAAGCGAAACCACAGAGTTCCCTCGAGGGCAGGGCAGTGATTGGGAGTGCGATTATGAACCCTACAAACACTACATGGCTTCATTGCCATGCTGCTACGGAGTGAGCTTCAGAACGTTGGAGGTGCGAATTAGTATATTAGATTTTTGCCCGTATGATACGTCAAGAGCTATGATCTCAGAAGGAAAGGACTTCTTGGATGTCCCTGGGGTCAAACATTTTACCGAGATCCAAAAATGAGCTTTCTTCATTGTTGTGCCAGTTCTGTAGAAATCATCATCTGAGTGACTTGCATATTCTAATTCAGTCCCTTATTTTTCAGAAGCAGCTAAAACTATATTGCAACACAAACTACAACAATTTTATATGTGAAGCTTGTTTACACAAAACGTTGTGTGTCAGAATCTGTAGCAGTCTGGCTTATACTCTTTTCCTGACTGGAAATGTATTGCTGGCTTAAAAGGCAGTGCTGGTGTATTTTGAGTTCTTGGACTTGGTGCTGGTACGGTATGTTCCAGAGTGTTCATTTGCAGTTTTTGCATTACTTCACTCAGTATCTGGTAGTGGGGAGAGAAGAGGAATGTACTGCGGAGGGAGCATATAGGCAATGGAGTGGGGTGCGATGCAAAGACCATGGCCCTACCAATTTTTTGCCCCACACAGCATCACCAGGGGTGGGGAAGGCAGGAACAGAGCTTGGTTTGCTCCTCCCAAGTGACAAGAGATTTCACTGCCCTTAAGGGAAGGTGGAGGAAAAGAGAGGACAGAGAAGTGGGGAGGGGAATGTTAGAATGGATTGGAAGGTGAGGGAAAGGAGACCGAGGGCGAGAGGGTGTGTGCTAGAAAAGAGAGGTGAGGAGGAAAGAAGGTGGAAGGAAGAGATGGAAAAAACAGAAAGGAAATGATGAGGAATAATTGTTGAGAAAAGAGTGGGGAGGAAAGATGTTTTGTTTTGATACTATTGTTAATACGTTTTATTATTTTTTTTAATTATGTATGCTTTTATTGTTCGTTGCCATGCAGTCACAATTTACATCTGTATTTTATAAAATATGTGCGTACTTTAGGAGTCAGATTGGTAAGCGGACCCATGTTTCTTGCAGCTCCAGCTCACAGCACTTTCTATTTCCTTTATTATGACGGCACTTATTTAAGAATCTCCTGAGGACGCTTTTAGCGAAACATGGTGCCCATGTAGCAATTCTAAGATGAGATTTTGGACAAAAAATTTATATGAATGCTAAAAGATTCTGGAGGAGATAATCTTACTAATTATATAATGAAGATAAATCCATGATGAAATTTGCTCATCGAGACCTATATATGGAACATTACAAACTGGATCAGCAGATGAACTAGTAGCTTCAAGTGATGAACTCTACCCTTTTTTAAGTATAATTTTCAAAGACTCAAAAGAATGTAAATGGCAGGTGAAAGGCATTTGGGACTGCTACAAGTATCACTAACAAGCTAAGTATATGTATTTTTGAATTAGAGAATAATGTAGACTTTGTAAAATGTTATAATAACCTGAATGTTGAATAACAATGCCTCTCATGTAATCTATGGGTTTGGTGATTGAAAAAAATTCTGTTTGTTTATCAAAGGGTGGGATGACAAATTTTTATATCTATTTTTTTAAAATAAATTTTTGTACTTTTAAATATTTGGTATATACATACAGAAGTCTTTATAGTGATGTTATAATTTAGTGTCACAAATTCAAAAAAATCTAAGGGAAGAGGACAGCTTGGGGAAGAGCATAGAATAAAACTGAAGGCTTACTTACAGCGAGAGAAGTAGTCTGTAAACAGGCATTTCTAATTCTTGGTATTAATGAATTTTTCATGGATGGGTAGTCTATAAGGTTGGCAAAATTTGGGATTATGTTTAAACACAGTTCCTACAAAGAAACATATTGGCATTAGCTTGAAAATTGTTCTTTCAAAGCAATTCTTCACAATGCAATCATCACAGCACAGCCTGAACAAGTCAGTCTTCTGAAACACATCATGCTCCATTTAAAGATAGAATTTTTTAAAAAGGAGCTGCAACATCTTAACATGCTTAACAAAAGTAAATTCAGTTTTGTTTTATGTATTTATATATATTAAACCACAACATCCGAGTTTAAAAACCAAGCAGCAAGAGAAAACCACAACACGGTTTTTGAAGTTTCATTTATACCCTTATTATTATTATTATTAACATTTGTATAGCGCTGCCAGACGCACGCAGCGCTGAACATACAACATAGAGTGAGACAGTCCCTGCTCAAATTCTTGGGTACAAATTTCTTTGTTCTAAATCCCAAATGCCTGGAGAGTCAATCAGACAGCAAACTGTACTGCAACATTCTTCCCCCTGCCCCCAGTTTTAAGTTTGAGCCTGCTATGCTTATCAAACAAATTTTAATATAAGTAAGTTGTCAAGGTATTAACAGTACTGATTTATGTTTTATTTCCCTTAGGGCCCTGTTTACTAAAGCACGTTAGCGTTTTTAATGTTGTCTACAATTAGAGCGCCAACCATGTAGACGCCTATAGGGATATTGTAGGCGCATACACAGGTAATGTGTATACATGGTTAACGCGCGTTAAAAGATGCTAACGCACCTATAACGCTGCTTAGTAAACAGGACCCTTATTTATTTCACTTGATATACTGCCTTTACAAAACAGGTCAAAGTGGTTAAAAGTACTAGGTCAGTACTACACCTGAATCTGTATTGAAGGTGCTTCAAGAGCTCGGTACACCATGGGGAGAACACTGTTCTTTATCTCATCGGGGGGAGTTTTGGTCAACAGCAAGTCCATTTTTTGTAGAAAAATTAACAGAATCTGTACATAGAAAGTAAATATATAAAAATCAAATTGCTGTTTTTTAAAAACTATTTATTTATAAATTTTGTAACAAATTCCAAGTCAAAACTTGTTACAGAAATACAGAGAAAATATACATAAATGATGAAACAAATAAAATGCATCACATCTCTCGATCTAAGAAATGAACAATACCCCTTCCACATAATCCTATTACTTCAAACTGTACGAATTTTACCACGCCAGTCATAGGAGCCAACTTTTCAAAATTATTGGGGGTGCTAAGCCCAATGAAAATAACCCCTCCTTGGACACATACAAGGAATTTTCTCAATATTGGGGGCGCTCAAGCACCCACAGCACTCACCGAGTCGGCTCCAATGACGCCAGTTATAATTAAGTGTACTTCTACCCTTATCCTATTCTGTACTGCTCACTAGAAGCTGAAGTCCCATCCCCGGAGACTTATCAGCCTCATTGGGATTACTTTCCTCTATATGCTACTACATATTTGTCCCAGAGTTGTATTCTCTTTTCCGGAACCTTATCAGCTTCCTTGCACCTACTGTTACTCTATTTTCCACTCTATATATATTCCCGGAGTTGGTACTCTCCTCTCCGGAACCTGTAAGGCACACTGAGCCTACTGCTATGCGGGAAAATGTGGGGTACAAATGTAATAAATAAATAAAAATCAGGAAACCATATTAGTCTTCCTTAGACCCCAAACAAAAAGGGGAAGTGAACACAAATTTTAAAGGAGAGCTTGGAGGAAAAAGAATAATACAAGGAAAAGGCCCTAAATTGATTAATCTGCAGTCTATTTCATAAAGTCATGATACCATGATATCAAGTCCCACTGGAGATGATCTTAGTATCCAGGAAGGTACGCAAGTGTTGTGGGGCAAACAACACACACTTAACTCCTGTATAATGGATAATACATGTACAAGGATATGCTAACAAGAATGACGCCCCTAAAGACCTTGTTTCAACTCTCACAGCCAGAAACAACTTTCTTCTCTCCAATGTACTTTTGGCAACATCAGGATACAACTACACCTTCTCGCCACAAAAACATTTTGTGAGTTTTGAAAAAACAAACAGTATCATCACAGAATTGAAGTCCTGCTTAAATACGAAACAGACCAAGAACATTGCTCAATGTGATAAATCAGATAAAGAATTCTCCAAAATGACAGAGAGGTTTTGTAAATTCTCAATCCCTGGCTGAGGTTGCCCTTCTTCCAGTGGCTTCACTCCCATATTCTTTTATGGCACAGTCAAGTAATAAATCTGCACGATCATACCTAAACCTCCACTACCCAAGCAACAAAGGACTCAAATACAATTCCACTTATGTATCCAGCTTTTCCTACTTAAGCGCACAACTATGGAACGCACTGCCAAAAATAGTAAAAACTATGCCAGACCACCTTAAATTCCGGAAAGCACTAAAAACAGACCTGTTCAAAACAGCATACCCGACCGACCCAACATAAAAATACATGGACACCTGTGACACGATGTAACCAAAGAACGTAATGGACATTACCTGACTCCTCCCCCTCCCTAAATTCCCCCCAATTGTACCTACCATACATGTACCTTAAATCTAACACAATATCACCTTGTATTCATTCACACCATGTATTTGTTCAGACCGGAATCGGCTAACGCCGTTAACAGTAATATGTAAGCCACATTGAGCCTGCAAAAAGGTGGGAAAATGTGGGATACAAATGCAATAAATAAATAAGAAATAAAGAGAAATTGCACTAAAGGGAATATTTCAAAGTTTAATCTTCTACTGAAATTCTCAAACTGCTCCCATCTCAGATTTATCCCAACATTATCTTCTAATATAATAAAACGCACAGTGAACGTTCTGAAGACAACATTCTGAAGTCACTCAGTCACTCCCTGAAGGGTTCATGGATTCATGGTGGTGAAGCCACAACACTGACCATGTCTCTCTGCCCCACCCTCGCATGACGGACCAATCAGTAAATACACCCTCAACATTCTGAAACACAAAGGACCATCACAACACCGTTCCCAGGCAACACTAGGCAACGTAAGACGGACCAATCAGAGGAAACTACTTGACAATAAGGGAGGAGCATTCCCCAGCAGGATGGCTCATTATCTGTGCAGCACGGAGAGCACAGAACCACCGCTGGAACGAGAGAAGAATATTCCTGCTGTGGGTATGTGCAAAAATAGACCGGGGGAGGGGGGGGGGGGGAAATTTTAAATGCCTAATGCCAGTACTGAAGAGTGCCACAGGGCCTATAGAACAGACTATATTTGGGATCGCTTGACATGGAGTCAGAGGAGCTGGAAAACAACGTGCCTGTCACCATCTGGGACGTGGGCAAACAGGACAAGCTGCGGCCCAGCTGGAAGGATTACCCGCGACCCAGCCAGCAGCAAACAGCGCCCAAGGACAGCACAGCACATCCCCCAACCCCCAAGCAAAAAACAAAACAAAACAAAAAAAAGACACACATCAACAACCTGCACACACACCGCACCCACACAAAATAACTCTGTGACACATACACACACAAAAAAAGCCACATGCTAGCGCCCGTTTCATTGGTTTCGGAAACGGGCCTTTTTTTTACTAGTATTTAATAATTGCAGGAACAGAGCGTTTCAGTTCTTTAATGTCTGTCTTTGTTTGGTCCTCAAATTTTATATACTCCTGCTTCTTCTGCTCCAAGTTAGTAGATAAGAGTGTCCATTTTACTTACAAGCAAAGATGTTCCTTGAGCAGACTTCAGCACTACTGTTGTCAAAACTTGAACACACTTCCATATACTGTCCAGGGTAATCACCACAGGGAAGCTAATTCTTGTAGTTCCCTCAAATCGGCAGTCAATTCATCGAATCTAAAATTACCGCCAGAGTTCCTCTCTACAGCATCCTCATCCCTTCGAGGGTCCTTGACCCGAGATGCTGCTGGACATGGTAGGGGCATGCTAGATGGGGGTGACAATGAAGTGTCCAGTCCCAAGGAAACGGAGCCCCCTTCTTCTGTTCCAACAGCAGGATTGTTCTTCCTGCGGGCACTTCACAGCGTACCACTCCAAAGTCTGCTGCGCTGGGGAGGAGGTCTGAGTCGGTGGCAGCTGAACTTTAACCACCCCTTTGCGTTTAGTATGGGGCATAGTGCAATGTGGTAAGTGGAGAAAAAACACATTCACCAGGCTATCTCCGTAGCAGATACACACCATGCTGCCTTATCCCCCCCTCCTTCAAGCCACAACAAAATCAAATTGCTAAGAGAACCTATTAGTTTTAAGAACAAAATCCAGTCTGAATACATAACATTTCTGAGGAAAAAAATAAGGCTTAACACTCACCATGTTGCTAGCCTGAAGGCATGAAAGACAAGATAGATCATTTCAGGTTACATAAATAAAGTCAGCTTGTGATGAATGCCAGAGAAACATAGGCATCAATTTTTAAACGGCTGAGGCATCTGAGTCAGGTGCATAGATCTGCCTTTTGGAAAATGGACAAGTCGTCTAAAATGTGGATGACTACAGAAGTTAGAGCAGGGAAAAATTTATTTATATTTATTTAATTTATTGGGATTTACGGCAGTGGACAATGCAGCACTGATTAATAGCATTAGGTACCTAAAATTACAAAATGAGCTGCAGGACTAAATTTAGAAACCCCGGATTTAACGGACTAAAATGCAAATTGGCTTTGCTAATGTATACTGTGTATTAAAAAAAAAAAAGAAATATCTGGAAAATATACAATCATGTCACATTATCAGGCATTTTGTACTATTTTTCAAGCAAAATGCATTGAGGGGTCCTTTTACAAAGCCGTGGTAAAAAGTGGTCTGCGTTAGTGTGGGCATGTCTTTTTGGCACTTGCTGGGCCACTTTTTACCGCGGCTGGTGAAAAGGCATGTGCAAAAATTAAAACCAGTGCTCACTTATTTACTGCCTGAGCTCTTACAGCCAGCCACTAACTTAGCAGTAAGGACTCTGCACTACCTGCGCGGTAACCATGCAGCACATGTTAACATGGCCGCACTGACGATTACTGCTGGGAACGCCCCCCCCCCCCCCAGTAGAAAATAGAAAAATATTTTCTACTGCAGGATTTGGCGCATGCCAAACTCAGAATTACCGCCAGACGTGCTACCCTGGCAGTAGTGATTTGGCACGTGCTACCAGAGCATTAGCCCTCCCGCGGCTTTATAAAAGGGCCCCTTTATGAAAAGGTTTTGTTTTTTTTTTTATTTTATTTTTAACTGTGGTCTTTGTGTGAAAGTTTATTTAAAATGTGGCATTAATATAAGCTCTTGCAATGCAAATTCATGCAAAGCAGCTCATTAAGGCCAAGAGCCACAAAAACGAGTGTGCAAAAAAAAGAAAAAGAAAAACAACCAAACAAAAATACTTATACCGCCATAGGTCCATCCTGGGGACCCCATGGGTGAGTTGAGATCTGGGAGGGAGGAGGAAAAGGTAGAAGGCGGGCTCATCCTTCAGTTTTTGTTGAAAGAGACGAGGGGGAAAGAGAGACAGTGCATATGCAGGAAAGTCTTCACTGCAGCTGGAGTGATAGCAGACCACCAAGGACTTGGAGTCCACTAGGGTGGGTAGGTGTGCATCATAGTTGGAGTGAAGGTTCTCTGGGGGCAAAGATACAGAAAGCCTCCAGTTTGTTTCATACTTTACTGCAGCTGGGAATGTGTGAAGCTCCTGCTATGGCAACACACAAAAAAAGTTCTTGTAAAATATAGCTATGGAATGCAGGCGTTCACCTGCTCCCTGTAGCTAAATTTCACAAAACACTTTCACAGATTAATGCACGAGGCCTTAAATTAAGGAAAAAATTCAGCCCAAGAAATTCAAACTCAGGTGCTCCATTGTCTTAATGAAATAGTCTGAAACTTAGGATCTTAAATCAAGAGCTGAACATTTTTTTTAATGAACCAATTAGCTTATTGCACATCTATTTTCTGAATAAGGAAGAGAAAAATGATATTTTCTGAAAAATCAGATCTTTTGCTTTTCCTTTTCAATAAGCACTTGGAAGGAGAATATGACTAAGGGGATGAAAAAGGGGATGAACAACTTGAAGCAGCAAAAAAAGGAAACAATCCAGACGAAGAAGAGTGTAAAATGTTAAAATGGTGGAGAAATACTAGAACAAGTGCACAAATAGTTATAGCAAAAAAAAAAAAAGTAAAAAAAATTTCCACAGCACCTAATTTTCCAAAAACTTTTAAAAATTCAATCATGTACATGAGGAGGGCAAAAGTTAGTCTTTTATAATTATCTTAATTACTATTATAGGACAGACATCAAAAACTGCAAAAGCTACACAAGTCGGCAATATTTTCATTTTTTATTTCCTAGAATAAAAGATACTTTCATTTTAGGGTGCATAAAAATCACATGTGAAATTTCATTAAAAAAGACCTCTTGCTTAAATTTGGGTCATGTATACCCAGTGAACACTAACCTCTCTCTCAATAAAAAAAAAAATCTGTGCATGACTCAAAAACATACAACAAGAGAAATAACCTTTTTGTGAACCGTATAAGTGTTACATGTTCGTGAATAATGCATACATTTAAATAATTTTCACTTTATAAACTGTGCAGCAGCAGATATAATGAAATATACCTGGACTGGTTCTTGTTGTTTGAACACTGGGCCGAGTTCAGGTAGAATTAGCTTGATATACTCTTCTTTCGTGCATTCCTCAGCAATTAGTAGAACATTGGGCAAAACGAAGGGCACCATATCAGGATTTACAAATTCAGAGGTCAAGGATGGCAAAATACGTTGCACCACAACACGCTTAACAGGGAGGAAAAAAAACCCACAAATATTATGCAACTATGTTCTTTATATAGTAAACTTTCAGAGTGAAAAAGAAGCCACAAGCACACACACATTACTGTGACAATCATCAGTAAAATACCTTAATATTACAGGGGTGACATCTTATTTTATATATAAAGCTGCTTTATCAATATGCTGTTCAGGATCTGAATCATTCAAATTGGAGGCCTGACCAACAGTTGGTGCTGCGGGAAGTGGTGGAGATGAAAATGGTAACAGAGTTCAAACATGCGTGGGATATGCATAGAGGAATCCTGTGCAGAAGGAATGGATCCTCAGAAGCTTAGCTGAAATTGGGTGGCGGAGCAGGTGGGGGGAAGAGGGGGTGGTGGTTGGGAGGCGAGGATAGGGGAGGGCGGTCTTATACGATCTGTACCAGAGCCGGTGATGGGAGGCGGGACTGGTGGTTGGGAGGCGGGAAATACTGCTGGGCAGACTTATATGGTCTGTGCCCTGAAAAGAACGGGTACAAATTCAAGGTAAGGTATACACATATGAGTTTGTCTTGGGCAGACTGGATGGACCATGCAGGTCTTTTTCTGCCGTCATCTACTAAGTAAAGTGGATTCTATTTAACTATGTAATTTAACTAAAACTTATTCATTATTCTGGACTAACAGATCAGCTCAACATAAATAAAAGATATTCAAAGGTCATACAAAAAAAAAAATACCCAGCAAATTTAAAGTATCATAAAACAAGTAATATTGTCAAACTTACAAGTACTAAGATATAAAGGAGGGCCTTAAGTTGCATTATTTGGGCCTTTATGAAACTTAACATTTGGCATTTTTGGTCAAGCAGCGTTAGGGCCGTTAGGTAGTAAAGAGATGCAAAATATACAGTAACACACTGTAAGTTGCACTAGGGCCCAAAAACCAAGGTAAAAACACCAGACGTTTGATGGTGCTATTTCACTAACCAAGAGCATAGCAGGGGCCCATCACCCCCCACCTCTAAGGTAGCCCTCACCCCCCAAGGGCTACTTTGCTCTCCTTAGTGATCCGGAAAGGTCTTTGGGCAAGAACAAAGCCCAGTCATTTCTGCCTAGTTTAGTGCCAGCTTCAAAATCGTGCAACTAACACTAACAGAGCCATAAAGATATGCGCGCCGTCGCTAGGGCTGCCGAGAGAGGGGGGCAGGGGGGAGACAATATTCCCCTGGCTTGGGCCTCCAAGGGGGGCCCAGCACCGCAGTCCCCTCCACCCAGAGCCGGTTGTTCTCGAGGGCGAGCCGGCACTCTTCCATCCCCCGAGCTAAAAGGTCCCTCAGAGTACTACTACTATTTATCATTTCTATAGCGCTACAAGGCATACGCAGCGCTGTACACCATACACAAAAAGACAGTCCCTGCTCAAACAGCTTACAATCTAGATAAGACAGGTAAACAAACAGAACAATTAAGGGTAAGGGAATAAAAAGGTGAGGTTAAAGGACAGGGCAAGTGAGTAGTGGTTAGGAGTCAAAAGCAGTGGTAAAGAGGTGGGCTTTGAGTTTGGTCTTGAAAACGGCAAACACGGGGCTAGATGCACAGGCTCAGGAAGTCTATTCCAGGCGTGAGGTGATGCAAGACAAAAGGAACGGAGTCTAGAATTAGCAGTAGAGTACCTGAAGAAGGCATTGTTCGGGGCAGGCAGGAAAGATCCTCAGTCTTTCCTGCCCGCTGCCGGATCGCTCTTTAAAAATGGCTGCTAAGACTTCTGCTGAAGTCTTGGAGGCCGCCCTTGTAAGTCTCGGCGGCCATTTAGAAGAGTGATGCAGTAGCGCCACGGGAGAGACAGCGCCGGAAGTGGGCAGGAAAGACTGAGGATATTTCCTGCCTGCCCCAAAGAATCCACTGAACAACCTGGATGGCTGGAGGGGGGCGGGCAGGGGGAGAGAAGAGAATCGCTGGACATGGTTGGATGGAGGGGAGGGCAGGGGGAGCGGACGATTGCTGGACATGGGTGGATGGAGAGGAGGGTTGCTGGACATGGGTGGATGGAGGGGAGAGAAGAAATGCTGGACATGGATGGAGGGGAGGGATGAGTGAGGAAGGAGATGTGATGAGAGAAAAGGAAGAGAGGAGAAAAACTGCACATGGATGAAGAAAATAGGCAGAAGCTGGATCCACTGGACAGTCAAGTCTGCGGAGGACCCAGCTTTTACTTATGGATGTAGGACAAGAAATGAAGAAGAAAGGCAGCAAGTAAAGAAATAAATGGAAAGGAAGCCCTGGAAACGGAGTTAAGAGGACAGATACTGGGCCAGCATGATCACAAAAACAAAGTCACCAGACAACAAAGGTAGAAAAGATCATTTTATTTTCAACATAGTGCTTGGAATATGTCCACTTTGAGAATCAGGTGCTCAACATTAAAAGTTTATATTTATTTATTTATGGCATTTTATCTCACACTAGTAAAAAAGGCCCGTTTCTGACACAAATGAAGCAGGCGCTAGCAAGGTTTTCCTCGGAGTGTGTATGTTTGGGAGAGTGTATGTGAGAGTGACTGTGTGAGAGACAGAGTGAAAGTGTGAGTGTGTGAGAGAGAGAGAGTGAGTCTGGGTGTGAGTGTGTTTGTGAGAGAGTGTGTGTGTGAGAATGAGAGTGTGTGCAAGTGTGTATGTGAGACACAGTGTGAGAGAGAGTGTGTGTGTGAGACAAAGATTCTCTGTGAGAGTGAGTGTATGAGACCAAGCGAGTGTGTGAGTGACTGTGTGGCACATAGAGAGTGAATATGATACAGTGTGAGACAGAGTGTGTGAGAGTGAGAGTCAGAAAGACATTGTATATGAGAGAGAGAGTGTGAGCCCTGCCCTCCCAATCCATGCCCATCTGTCCCCTGCCCCCTCCATTCATCCTTTTCCAGCAATTCCCTTCTCTCCCTGAGCCATGCCCTCCCAATCCATGCCCATCTGTCCCCTCCATTCATCCCTATCCAGCAATTTCCCTCTCTCCCTGAGCCCTGCCCTCCCAATCCATGCCCATCCATGCTCCTCTGTCCCCTGCCCCCGCCATTCATCCCTTTCCAGCAATTCCCCTCTCTCCCTGAGCCCTGCAATCCATATCCATCCATGCTCCTCTGTCCCCTGCCCCCTCCATTCATCCTTTTCCAGCAATTCCCCTCTCTCCCTTCCATGACCCCCCTCGCATCCATGCTCCTCTCTCTCCCATGTCCCAGCCTGGCCCGCCCTCTTCTCCCCCCCCTTCGCATCCATGCTGTCGTTTCTCCCTTGCCCTCCCGCTCCCATTGTTCAACTTTACTGCCCACCCTCTTCTCTCCCCCCAACATCCCTTTTTTTTTTTTCTTTTTTAATTTACCTCCGTGGCGGTTCCGGCAGCGCGTCAGGGAAGGAGGCGGCGCTCCCGACGTCTAGCCTTCCCTTCGCTGTGTTCCGCCTTCTTCGGACGTCATCCTTGACGTCAGAAGAAGGCGGAACACAGCGAAGGGAAGGCTAGAGACGTCGGAAGCGCCGCCTCCTTCCCTGACGCTACGCTGCCTGAACCGCCACCACGGTTTGTTGTTTTTTTTTCCGCCCTCGACGTCATGACATTTGACGCGAGGACGGGGCAGAGACGGCTAGCTGGCTGGCTTCACACCATGAATCCACGAACCCTACAGCCAGGGAGTGTTTGAGTGACTTCAGAACGTTGTCTTCAGAACGTTCACGGTGCGTTTTATTATATTAGATTAAACATGAATTAGATTGGAACCTGGGATCATTTAATTGGGGCTGGTGGTTGGGAGGCGGGGATAGTGCTGGGCAGACTTATACGGTCTGTGCCCTGAAGAGCACAGGTACAAATCAAAGTAGGGTATACACAAAAAGTAGCACATATGAGTTATCTTGTTGGGCAGACTGGATGGACCGTGCAGGTCTTTTTCTGCCATCATCTACTACGTTACTATGTTAATTTGCAACAGCAAAAATCACATTAATTATTCAAAAGCATGCCAAATGCTTTTAAAGTTCTGTTATTCAGGTTAAATTGCCCTGTTGGCACTTTACGATAAATAATTAGATTTTGGGTTGCTGTTTGGGCACTCGGTCTTGAAAGGTTCGCCATCACTGAGCTACACTGATAAGTGCTTAATTACACGAGTCTGCCATTTAAACACACGGTCAGTGACCAGTCCAACCGAAAAAGTGTCACATGTGGCCCAATTCAAAATATCAATGATGTGCTATAACAGACTTAAAATCCAGTAAGCAAAACAAACCGCTGTGATTGCAACCAAGAATGAGAATAATCTGTGTTGCTAATAGTTTACAGGCGCTGGTGCAGCAGCTATCACTTACAAATTTTATTTGATAATTGGTGATCACCATAATCAATGTAGATTATTTTAAATGTTTTATAAAGAACATCGTTTTACATACTACCCTTCCAAAAAAAGTAACAAATAGCTCCTTCCCTTTTTAGAAACATGCAATCTGATGACAGATAGAAGTGGGGAACACAGGATAGAGAGGGAGAGGGAAGGAGAAATAGGGGATAGGGGGGATCCTGAATCGGGGGGGGGGGGGGGGGACGCTGACCCACTCACACAACACAACCCATTCAATTGCCTACTCTCTCTCTTTACCCCTGCTGCACCCCTTTTGATCCTTTCATCCTACCGGCAACCTTCCTCAATCTCATCCTGAAACATCTCCAGTCCCATCTTGCTCTCTCCTTACCCCTCTAATCCCTCCACCTGAACTTTCCCCCTTTGCCCCATAGCCCACTTCCCCACTCCCGTCCTGGCATACTACTGACAACAGCAGTGCAGCGTGCCTCAGGTCATGTCCTCCTCCTGTACTGTGTCATGATTTGAACCATAGTGTATATGCTCAAAGCACAATGCAATAGGCCTGGGTAGCAGACAAGGAAAAATGTGGCTTGAAGTGTTACACTGCCACTGTCCCCCTCCTCCTTCTCTTCACAGCAATGTGTGGCGATGGAAGAAGAGAAGAGGACAGTTACTAGTGCCACTACTGCTGATGCTTTGTCCTGGTCTCCAATTCACCACCTTGGTCCTTTTTCATGCTGCCCATTTCTTCTATAGTGTATAGTGTCAGCAGTGCTCTTGCTGGCATCTTCTCTACTTGGAAAAAACAAAGCTGCTGCAGACTGCAGCCCCAGAAGCTGCCTTGTATTTAGCAACCCTTAAAGGGGCCTTCAACCAGCATGCTCAATCAATGAAAATAAGGGAATAGTTAAACAGCTGTAGGGGTGGGCAGATGAGAAATAGCCCGCTGGCCTTGCCCTTGGTCTACAGGATCTGGTCCTCTTAGCAGTAGTGTGCTAATCTCTTGCCAGAATTTCTCACTTGAGGGATAACTACTTGCATAAAGTACTTTAATAAAGGGTACCTGGAGGCCCTCGAAAACCCCCACCAGCATATCACTGCCTCTTAGTTTCTCTAGCCTTACCCACTTTCCTGCCATTTGAAACATCTAATATAATAATTCGCACCTCCAATGTTCTGAAGCTGACTCCATGGCAGTGTGGCAGCGAAGCCCTGTACTGTTCGTAATCGCACTCCCGATCATTGCCCCGCCCTCGAGGGAACTCTGTATAGTTGCCAGGGAAAGAAACGCGACGTCAGAAGGAGAAGGGACCAACCACAGGCAATCGCTGTCAGTACCCTGCTCTCTGAGGGCAGGGAAGGCTGCATGATAACGCGACATCAGAAGGAGAAGGGAACAACCACAGGCAATCACACGCTTTCACTGCCCCGCCCTCGGAGGGAAGGGAAGGATGCATAGTAACGCCACGACCAGAGAACCACGGTGGTGGGAAGCACACAAACCGCCTGACAGGACTCTCACTTTCAAGAAACTTGAACTCCGAGGTACAGACAGTGCACTACAAATGCTGGCCCCTACCACGACCAAATGCCTTGGATTTGGCCGGCCCCAACCGTATTCCCACAACCAAATGCCTTGGCCGGGTTTGAGATGGCCGGCATCAGTTTTCGCCGATAATGGAAACCGATGACGGCCATCTCACATGTGGCCGGCCCCAACCATATTATCGAAATGAAGGATGGCCGGCCATCTTTTTCGATAATACGGTTGGGGACCACTCTTTGCGGCAACGGCCATACAGATGGCTGGCGCCATTCGATTATGCCCCTTCACGTGTATCTCTCTCTTCCACTCTCTGAAAATGAACTCCAAGGTACAGACATCAAAGGAGGCGGCAAATGGAGAAAATGGAAGGGGAGAAGAATCATTAATGGCAGAAGGTCATTACCTTGCCAGTGCCCGTTTCATTTCAATGAGAAACGGGCTTTTTTTTTACTAGTTCTTCAATAAATCTTTGTTGGAGGAGAGAAAATTTGCAGATTCATGTTGATATGTTATATTTCTCAGCCATATTGGGGAATACCATACATACCAAGTGAGAAATTCAGACCCTCTTGATACAGCATTCACACAGCAAAACACACAATGCATCAGGCTGGTAAATTCAAGCAGCTGGACAGTATTCTGAGCCACTAGCTAAGGGGCATGTAATGATTATAAATAGGGACAGGTCATGATTAGTTACCCCTCAGCAGATGACATCAGAAATGTTTCTAGTGATGTTCCTTCTGTTTGAGTAAGTCTGTTATATATTCCTATGTAATTCTGAATAAACAGTGTACTTTTTCAAATATATTAGCCTTTTTGTAATGAATAGCTTCAATGACTTTTTCCTTCATATATTGATTTATCACACTGCACTTTGTTATTTCCAGAAAAATTTTAAGACCTGTTCTCATGAATCAAGAACATAACATTCTTTAGAAGGATGACTGACCTGATCAGATGGTGATGCTCTTTGCACTGTATCATCTCACCTCTTCTATTGTGCAGCACTTTCAAAACTGAAAAGGCTAGGTAGGTTCTACGGACAGCGAATGGTTTACAATATCCACAATCAGAATGCATGAGACATATTTGTATGCAGTACTTCCATTGTAAGTGGATCTCTCTCATGCATGTTCATTGCAGACATCTTGACAACCAGGCTGGCCACAAGTGTCCTGACTCAGAAACCACTGGCATTCAAAATCATCTTTGCATATATAATAGCATGTTGGTTTGCAAAATGTTATGTTTAGTCCAGGGACCCGTATGCACATGAGTGGATGGACAGAATGCAGCACTACATGATGTCCATCTGTCAGGGGCGTAGTCAGACCTCGAGGTGGGAGGGGGCCAGAGACCAAAGTGGGGAGGAACATTTTGGTCCGCCGTCCCACCGCCACCCCCCACCACTGCTGAACATACCTCGGTTGGTAGGGGTCCCCAACCCCCTAGCTGAAGCACCATCACTGCCACACAGACCTTGGCTGGCAGGGGTTCCCAACCCCAGCCAGCTGAAGCCCCAACCCCCGCCAGCTGGACAAAGGCTTCAGCAGGTGGGGGTTGGGGACCCCCCCCCCCGTCAGCCAAACAAGGGCCCCAGAGTCAATTTGGGGGGGGGGGCAGGCCCCTATGGCCCCTCGTAGCTATGCCACTACCATCTGTTTCACACTGAGCTGCAGTGCAGAAGCTGAATAGAATGCAGACTCGAGAACAGCTGGATCAGGTGTGGGGGGGGGGGGGGGGGGAGAGGATGTGAACAGTGCTTCAAGTACACAGGTGGGGAGGCAGTCTGTCATTTCAGCAGACTTCTTCCACTAGTTTATTATATTGTTACTGTCAAAATGTTTACAAATTTTATTCATTATGAAATGGCCACAGACCATCTCAAGGAAATCACCTTGCAACCAACTTAGCTTTGTGAATCTTAAGAACATACCTTGGGCAGTTTTGGTACAACTTTAGGAAGTCCTTTAAAAAACTGAGACTTCTGAAGATTATCTCTTTGGAATAATGAATCAAAATACTGTAGTGTCATTGCACCAACATCATCAAAGAAAGGAATCTATAAAGAAAAAAAAGTGAGGTGTTGATAGGAGCCACTTTCAACAACAGCATGTATTTGTGAAGGTCCCCTATGAAAGGGATGCCAAAAGACAATTAAGTAGGGGTGGACAAATAAAAATGAACCTTGGCGTAAGAACAGATAAAACAAAAGTTTATTATAATAAGAAAAGATCGTAGTTCTACATAAAACAAAATTGGAAAAGTTGGGGGAAATTAGACTCAGGCTAAACACGGTTCCTTGTTTGACACCAAAGTCAACAATGATTGGGGGTTAGGTAATCTTCAAAGAGATAAACCAGTATAAATACTCTCTCTGCTTCAAGTTCTAAGAAAATACAGTATTTATAGCACTTATTTCCCTTCGAAGATTACCTAACCCCCAATTACAGTCACTTGTGTTTTAAATGATTCCGCTCATTGTTGAATGTTTTATCAGTTCTTACTCCAAGGTTCCACGATTCATTTTTATCATTCCACCCCTACTTCCTTTTTGAATTTTCAAAAGCCCAATTTCTCTGTTTTATGCAAGCAAACATATTTGAAAATTACCCTACAGATGAAAGCCTAAAACAAGTAGTTATACGATACGATGTAATTTCAAGTGTAGTGCTTCCTTTTAACTTTCCTAGTTCTATTTAGCTTCTCAAATTTCAGACATGGTTTGAAGGTAGCATTTAAAATCCAACATTATAAGAGAAAAAACCATTAAAAACTTTAAATATTAAAAAAGCAAAATACATCATAGCTAACTTCTATAATTGTAAATAACTCCTCAATTGTAAGCTCCTTTTAGATCTTGTACCTTCACTTAAAAGTTTGCTGAAACAATAAGGCTTTAAATAACTTCAGGAAATGCAAACAATTCTTCATACTGCATAGGTCCCAAGGAAGCAAGTTCAACATCTGGGCACCCTCCACATTTATTGGTAACATTTGGAATTCCTCCATTCAACAGGCCATCATGGTGGTTTACAAGATCCAGTATGTAATGATCAAAGCATAAAAACAAGAGACTAAAAGAGGACAAAAATGAGAAACACAAAAGAGGGAAACGGTAGCACAGCATATCAATCTAGTGTACAATCAGAAGAAAAAAAAAAAAAAAGAATAATGAAATCTGCTGTTGTATGAAAAGAAACAGGAAACTATCCAGTTTATGCTGATGGAAAGGCCAGAGTAAAAAAGCCAGGTCTTCAAAGCAGCCTTAAATATTTTTTTTCAGAAGACCCGAGTCAAAGTTGTACAGGAAATGTGTTCCAAAGAAATGAGGCAATACAGCAAAAAGCCAACCAGAAGCTCTCATGAAAACACTTTATTTGCATGAATCCAGACACCACAAAGCTCAGAAAAACAAACAAAATAAAAAGTATAGAAAATACAGTATCTAACTCCTCCATACCAAATAATGGTGAGAGTCAAAGTCTTATTTTTGATATTAAAATTAATATCACTTCAAGCACCTAGCTACCACCAACTATGCAAACAAGGGGGTGGCAATGGATTATAGCCATGTGCTCCAGATGTTCTGGAAACTGCAGAGTGCAGTCCGCTTAAGAACATAAGAATAACCATACTGAGTCAGACTAATAGTCCAGAGCGGAGGAGTGACCTAGTGGTTAGGGTGGTGGACTTTGGTCCTGGGGAACTGAGGAACTGAGTTCGATTCCCAGCACAGGCAGCTCCTTGTGACTCTGGGCAAGTCACTTAACCTCCATTGCCTGCCGCATAGAGCCTGCCATGAGTGGGAAAGCGCGGGGTACAAATGTAACAAAACAAAACAAAAAATCTAGCCTGCTTCCAGCGGTGGCCAATTCAGGTCACAAGTACCTGACAGAATCCCAAATAGTAGCAAGATTTATGCTACTGATCCTAGCGACAAGTAGTGGCTTCCCCATGTCTATCTCAATAGCATACTATGGACTTTTCCTCCATGAACTTGTCCAAGCCTTTTTTAAACCCAGATATACTAACCACTGTTACCACATCCTATGGCAACGAGTTCCAGAGCTTCCTATTCCCACTTACATTATCACTTTTTAGCTGCAAGATACTAGTGAACTTTTAACTAAATGTAAGAGGCTTGAAAATCCTATTTGATATAAAAAATGTGCCCCTCCCCCATATGCATTTTTGGGTAGCATAATTATTTTGGATCATAAATGTTAAAATGTTTTTTTAATCAAATATAGATCTTGCACTTCCCTCTCCTTACCAAAACCCAACATTAAAGTCTCTAGCAAAACACAACAGTCAGGAATTACTCAGTTGGATTTAAAAAATTACTATCAAGAACTAGAAAGGTATGAGCTAAATCTAAATAAATAACATTGATTACCAAGACATCTGGAATCAATCTCAGGTTACCCAACTTATGCCAAATTCTCTGAATTGTAACTTCATGCACAGCTCATTATAAAGCCATGATTCAATGCCTAAATGTGACTCAGCTATTCATGAGCAATAACTCATCAATTTAAAATTTACACTGAAATTAACTCCTTGCAGATGAAATCCTGAGGCCAGAAAAATCTGATATCACTACAGGAGGGAGCCTGGGCTCTGCTCACCAAAATGAATACCTCTGGGAAATGTGAGCATGGAGGTAGGTGTGGAGCCTGAGCCCTGCTCACCAATGAAATCCTGGGGCTGGGAAATCTGATCATGGCAAGTGAAAAGCCTAGGCCTCACCTGCATATGAAATGCTGGAGGTATGGAAACGTGGACATGTGGTGATGGAGCAACGTGAAAGACGGAGCTTGGCTAGTCTGCAGAACAAGGAACAGCGGGTGAATGGAAAAAAGTCCCTGCAAACAACACTACGTACACCGTTGTCAAATACACCTTCCCTCCTCCCCCATCCCCGACCATTCCATTATTGGCTGCCGTGCTCATTCAGTTTCCCTGCACTTGTTCAACTTCCTGCTCCCCATTTCTCCATGGAAAAGCACAATGAGTCAGCCACATACTGATGACATCATCCAACAGTACCATCGGTACAACTTGCTTTCCTAGAGCTCAGACAAGCCTAGAATGGCTTTCTAAGCACATGAAGCTGCCCCCACCGCAGCACCTACCCATTTCTGCCTCGGTCTGTTCTACAAGGCTGGCCAGACAAATGGATCCCTCTGCTTGCCTCATTTTATTTTGCTAGTCTGTTTTACAAACATCTTTTGTTGGGCTCCCTTGTTTATTTTCCCTACTCCAGCGACAGTCTCACACCCTCCCAGGACTTCATTCTTACAACATTCTTTTCTTTGGTGGTGGTTCCCCCTTGGCCCACCTTGCCTTCTTCATGGATCCTCCCCTCTTCCATTGCAACCTGCCACATGGGACAAGAGCTCTTGGCTTTTGAACTGTGACAATGGAATCTGAACCCCTGCTGGAAATTTATGCCAGAGATTGAAGGAGATGTCTTCTCTGGGGATCCACCTCACAAAGTAGTAGTCTTCTGGTCATGGGAAATCTTTCTGCTCATTGGACCTTCCTCTTGGTTCAAGGGTCCTCCTGTGACTGACTAATCTTGTGACCCACATGTTGCCATCCCTCACTGACAAAATAGCTGATTGCTTAATAGGCTGCAGTGGTATTTTCTCCCTGCATCATCCAAACGTGAGGGTCTCCTGGGCCTGGAGAACTTTTTATCACTAAACTGCTGTTGATGCAAGGTAAATAAACACAGCACAGCATGAATATGGAGTCCCCTGGAGCACCCACAGTCCCCTCAAGCTAACTGATATGGAGTGCGAGTCATCACTTTGCTGAATTCCAAGTTACTGAGGGCCAACACCTATTACTTCACACAGCCTGACCCTGCTTCAACCCTGGTATGACAATTTAGGTAGAAATGCAGACACAGCCCCACATCCTGGTGCCAACAACCCTGTGTCTACTCTTTGTGTCTGTTCCCTGTGTTGGTAATAGCATGCAGCCACTTACAGCAGACGCTAAAGTGCTGTACCTCCCTTGACACTGCTTCCAGCTCTTCTTGGTGCGGAGGAGCCACTCAGCTGACTTTTCACAGCACAGCTCATATGCTCTACAAGACTGATCTCACTTCACAAGCACTGTAGAGGAAAATCAGGGTTCAGATGAGTCAACCCTTGCCATTTCCACCAGCCAGAATCTCCTTACTCCCTACATTGAGTCTGGACACCACTGTTCCAGCTGATTCTTAGTGCTTTTGGGGGATCATGGGTACTTGGCACCTAGGTACTCACTCTATGGACCCTTGTGCATACTTCCTCCTGTGCTCTGCAGTGGAATACCCTTCTGCAAACCCAAGCCCTTAGCTATGCAACCTGAGGGGGAAAAAAAAGTCAGCTGCAACACTGTTGTAAGACTATTGGGAACCTGGGTAGGAGTTCTGTACTAAAGTACTGTCCCTGCAACAGTATAGATTCTCACCCCCTGCTGTTAGTGCAGGCTTCCATGTCACTGTAAAGATATTATTGTCAATATTTGCTTATCTTCAAAAACATCATCAAAAAATGTTTTCACTTTACAGCATGATAATATAATGTTGGCATAAGAATGGAAGTAGCAAAAATGTCTCCACATAACTGAAAAGTGTTTGTATGGGCAAGCTAGATTGAAATATGAAGCCTTCGGTTTTTTTCATGTTTTTCTGGCACACACGCTCACCTTTGTCATTTGATCTGCATCTGGTCTGACCGCAGGAGTTACATTTAACAGTAGCTTTAAATGTTCTTTGATCTCTTCAGGGATATTTGCCAGGATGCTCGGGCTTAAACGACTCAGCTGCATGAACAGAACATGGAGTTAAGAACGGGAAATCCCACTAATCTACACACATTTCAAAAAAGGGCACTAGTATATTTGTATCATGATGAACCACCTGAAGGGAAAAAGTCTCAATTTCTGAAAGCTCAGACACTCGCAAAATCTAAAAATGGGGAGGTAATACTCAGCTTCCAGTTAAATTGCCAAGTAAGTAATTCAGTATATGAAGGTTTTGGTTTGTCATCTCCGACATTGACTGAAGCGAGACTATTTATTGAAGAAAATTTCCTATATCACAAATGTCTATAACTTAACAATATGTGCAGTATCAGAAAAGGATAGATGATGCAATGACAGCCATTATGACTGGCCAATAAAACTATCAATTTCATATATTTAGCTCTCGGATCTTTGGAGGGTCGTAAATGAAAATCCTTTCCTACACACTTATTAATTTCTTTTTATATATTCCCTGTATTATTTCACATGCTAATAAGGGCAGGTTTTATTTTATGTGTGAGTATTACTTCCTTTTGTTGTATGGGTTTTGTGAGTGGTACATTCAATTTCTGAAAGAGTATATCCATATGAATTCTGCAGCCACTCTTCACAAGTTTATTATGACAACGTAACACGGCATTACACTGAAAACTCGGCTCAGTAAATGAATATAACTGATGAGCCATTAAAAAAATCAAATAGTAGTATTAAGTTTATTCAATCAAAAATAACAGTGGATGCCATGCAATAGGTCAAACATACAATTAAACAGAAACATGATTCAGAACTTCATCAATATTCCAGAAGATTTTCACCACAGATACCTGATCCAATTGTCTGCTGAAACTTTTATAAATATCTTGCTTGCCGACTTCAAAGATCGATTTTCCTTTATTAAACACAGCATGTATGACAACTCCAAGGGAATACATGTCACTCAAGATCTCACAGCTCACTGACAATATGTATTCTGGAGCCAAATATTCAGGATTTGGCAGACACAATGCTGGTAAATTAGGATCCCATTCTTTGCACAGAAATTTTGGCTAGGAGGAAAAAAAAATAAAAACAAAACATACATTGGGTAAATATATTCATGCAAAACAAACTAACCTAAGAGCCAATTAGTCGAGGAATTCAAAACAGCAGACAATTATAAAAATGGTTTAAAAAAATGTTTGCATTATGTATAGCGAACTACATAGACCTAAGCATTATTGTACTTCTGTATTATGTACTAGACTTCTACAAATCTAAATTTTGTAACCACCTTTTTAGCAATATGCAAGCCACATTGAATCTACCATACGGTGGGAAAACGTGGGATACAAATGCAATAAATAAATAACTAAATAATCTAATTATGGAAGAATAAAAAAAAGACATGCTTTTTGTAAGAATCAATATAGTGGCATGTAGGCATGCAGTATCCCTTTCCTTTCTTCATCATGTATTGATAAAGGCAGAGGGACTTAGAAGTTACTGATGGGACAATACAAGAGGGTAATACAACCCAAAAATATATTCAAAAAGAAAGATGGAATACAATTAAAAAAACACTTCAAAATGTCAAGCAGGCTTCAATAAAATGTAAAGAAGCAATATCTTTTGTAAGAAAGCAGCTCAAAAACAATAGGTAATATCGAAAAGAGAGGGATTTGGAGAAAAACGTAAGGAAATCCTACATCAAGAAGCAGCATACAACCCCGATTCTTAAAGGGCTAATAATAAGCATATTCACAAAAGTATAACTGCATACATTTGGCATGAGAATTAAGGTAATTTGTTTTACATTAGCAATTTGCAAAAACCTTGGGAGTAAAAAATGACTAAAATATTCAGAAGCATGGAGCAGTTTCTGGCCCATCGAAACTCAACTGGCATTCAACACTGGGGATGAGGCTTTAATTTCACGCTTTTCCTTTAAGAACTACACTGGATTGATTTCCAAGAAAACCAGATCTGTTTGCAAGCCTGAGGATCAAGACTGTGCAGCTGGTTTAGGGGGTATCTAATGCCCCAAACAGCCTCCTGATATACGTGATACTCAAACCCTGAAGTAAAATTTGTGGAACAGCGTATAAGATTATGGTAAGGGTCAGGAGATTCCCTCAACCCCTACCGGGACCAACCTTCAACATCAGACGACTCTGGATCAATTCGGGGTATCGTCTGGTCCCAGACAGGCTTCTACCCCCCGCTATCGGTGCTGGCGCATTGGCGTTAGCCGGCAGTGTAGACGAAGTTTCTCTGAGCCCCGAACATGCGGCTCCCCCTCAACCAGGAAGTAACAGCGTGGAAACAAGTCCAGCGGTTCAGGCTCCAAAGGGAGGGAACTTGCCCACACCAGGAGAGACAACTAGCAATAACAGGCTGGAGGAACGGCTTGCAACACAGGTTTTACCATCGCAGATTGCGAGTACCCTGGAACAGTATATTAATGCTCCTCTTCCTGTTTTTTTCTGTGGGGGTCTATGATAAAACCTGCCGTAGTGACAATGGAATCACTCTGGGACTTGACGTTCAATACACAGTCTTCTTTACAAGTGTTGATACATAAAAATACTAAAGGGAAAGAGGATTTGATATACCGCCTTTCTGAGGTTTTTGCAACTACATTCAAAGCGGGTTACATATATTCTGATACTTATTTTGTACCGGGAGCAATGGAGGGTTAAGTGACATACCCAGAGTCACAAGGAGCTGCAGTGGGAATCGAACTCAGTTCCCCAGGATCAAAGTCCACTGCACTAACCTCTAGGCTACTCCTCCACTCCTAAGATATTAAGCTATTATCTGAGGCAGTCCTTATCCAGGTACAGGCCACCGCACAACAATCCTCTGAAGTGGAACATTTAAAAGGAAAAATTCAAGAAGGGAAAATTAGGTTCTTACCTTGGTAATTTTCTTTCCTTTAGTCATAGCAGATGAAGCCATTACGTATGGGTTATGTCCATCAACCAGCAGGGGAGATAGAGAGCACTCAAACTTTCACAGTGCCCTCTTGGCCAGCTAGCTCCACTGCCTCTTCAGTATTTGAAGCTTCCAAAGCAGTATGGCAACCGCAATGGGAATCACAAGAGCTTTCCTCACAGCGAACGATGGCCCATCACAAGGGCATGAACTCATAAAGGAGGGAATGCACATCCTCCTGGAGGGAATAAACTCATCCTCCTTATTGTATAAGTGGAGGGGAACACATGCGCCTCCTGGAGGGAATCACACATCCTCCCAACACACTGGAGGGAATGAACTCATCCTCCTATTTATAGAACTGGAGGGGAACACACGTGCCTCCTGGAGAGAATCAACACATCCTCCAAAAAAAAAAACATGCTGGAGGGAATGAACACATCCTCCTAAATTTAAACTGAACATGAATCCTGAAGATTGTTTTCCAACTTTCTTCCAAGGAAGGAACTTCAGGAAATTAGAACAGAACCTGAAAAACAGATTCACAGCATACAGACAATCATACAGGGAGGGCTCATGGCTTCATCTGCTATGACTAAAGGAAAGAAAATTACCAAGGTAAGAACCTAATTTTCCCTTCCTTGTCATCAAGCAGATGAAGCCATTACGTATGGGATGTAACAAAGCAATCCCTAGATAGGGTGGGAACAAGCCACACCATGCGCTAGCACTTGTGCACCAAAACTCGCATCCCTCCTGGCAGCCACATCCAGCCTGTAATGTCGGGCAAAGGAGAGCTTAGAAGCCCATGTTGCTGCACTGCATATCTCTTGAAGAGAGAGTGCTCCAGTTTCAGCCAAGAGAGAAATCGCTCTAAGTAGAATGTGCCTTAAAGGCTACAGGCGGGAAAACCCTGCCGGGCCAGCAAATAAGCTGAAAAGATAGATTCTTTAAGCCAGCGGGCAATAGTGGCTTTAGACCGCTGGAGACCCTCTGCGAGAACCGGATAGCAAACCAACAGATGATCAGAAGTTCTGAAAGAGTTAGTAACTCGCAGATACTGCAGCAGAGTCCTGCGCACATCCAAAAAGTGCAGCTGCCCAAAAGATTCTGGAAACTCTTCCTCTGAAAAAGAGGGCAAGAAAATAGGCTGGTTTAGGTGAAAGGCTGAAACCACCTTAGGCATAAAGGAAGGCACGGTCCGAACCGTGACTCCGGACTCTGAAAATTGCAGAAATGGGTCTCTACAGGACCGCGCCTGGAGCTCTGACACCCGTCTCGCCGAGGTAATGGCCACCAGAAAAACGGCCTTCAGTGTCAAATCTTTCTCCGATGCTCGCCGAAGCGGCTCAAAGGAGATGCCCTGCAGGGTTTTCAAAACTAGCCCCAGGTTCCAAGCTGGACAGGGTGCTCGCACTGGAGGTCGGAGCCGAAGCACCCCTCTAAGAAACGTGCCACATCTGGGTGAGCAGCCAAAGACACGCCTTCCACCTTACCACGAAGGGAGGCAAACGCTGCCACCTGCACCCGCAGGGATTATAGGCCAAGCCTTTTTGTACACCTTCCTGTAAAAAGTCCAGAATCGGTGAGACAGGAGCCCGCATTGGAGCATGGCTCTGGAAGCACACCAAGACTCAAACAGGCACCAAATCCTGGCATAAGCCACGGAAGTGGACCGCTTGCGGGCTTGCAGGAGAGTGGAAATAACTTTATTGGATAACCTTTATCCCTCAATTGCGCCCTCTCAATAGCCATGCCGTAAGACCAAAGCGGCGGCGTCCTCCATGGCTACCGGTCCCTGAGTCAACAGGTTCGGTACCAGAGGTAACGGCAGAGGAGCCTCCAGGAGCATCTGTCGGAGGTCTGCATACCAAGGTCTCCTTGGCCAATCCGGGGCGATGAGGACCACTTCTCCTGGGTGCGACCGAATCCACAAGAGCAGGCGCCCTATCAAGGGCCATGGGGGAAACACATAAAGTAGACCCGGAGGCCAGGGTTGAGCCAAGGCATCCAACCCGCCGCCGAGCGAGGATCTCTCCGTCTGCTGAAGAAGCACGGGACTTTGGTATTGGCACTTGTCGCCATTAGATCCATCACGGGCTTGCCCCATTTGGCACAGATCTGCAGGAATACTTCGTCTGCCAGATTCCATTCTGCTGGATCGATCTGATGCCTGCTCAGATAATCGGCCTGCACATTGCTCTGACCTGCAATATAAGCTGCCGACAGACAATGAAGATGCAGCTCGGCCCAGTGGCAAATCAGTTCGGCCTGCGCGGCTAGTGCTCTGCACCTTGTTCCGCCTTGTCGATTTATATAGGCCACTGTTGTCGTGTTGTCCGACATCACTCTGACAGCCAATCCTTCCAGGGTCACTTGAAAGGCCAGAAGCGCCTGAAACAACGCTTTCAACACTAGGCGGTTGATGGACCACTCCGACTCCTCGGGTGTCCATAGACCCTGGGCATGCTTCCCCTTGCAATGTGCGCCCCAGCCCTTCAGGCTGGCATCTGTTACCACTAGGCACCAAACGGGGAGCGTCAGCGGCATTCCACGCCGCAGCATGCTGTCCGAGAGCCACCACTCCATGCTGAGTCGGGCCGCAGGGAGCCAAGGAAGTCTGCATTGGTAATCCTGAGAAATAGGAGACCATCTCCGGAGTAGGGAATACTGTAGAGGTCTCAGGTGCGCTCTCGCCCAGGGTACCACTTCCATCGTGGCTGTCATCGATCCCAGCAGCTGGACAATGTCCCAAGCTCGCGGGCGGGGCATCCTCAGGAGCAGACGGACCTGATTCTGAAGCTTGCACCGCCTTAGCTCGGGTAGGAACACATAGCCCGAGACTGTGTCGAACCTGGCCCCCAAAAACTCTAGAGATTGTGAAGGGGTCAGGTGACTTTTGGCTATATTGAAGACCCAGCCTAGAGATTGCAGTACTGAGACCACTCTGGCTGTAGCTTGTAAGCTCTCTGTTGCAGAGTCTGCTCTGATGAGCCAGTCGTCTAGGTACGGGTGAACCCTGATACCTTCTCGCCTGAGAAAAGCAGCTACCACCACCATTACCTTCGAAAAGGTTCGGGGAGCTGTGGCGAGGCCAAAAGGCAAGGCCCTGAACTGGAAATGTTTTCCCAACACCGCAAACCTCAGAAACTTCTGGTGCGGGGGCCAAATCGGTATGTGCAAGTAAGCTTCTTTCAGGTCTAGAGACGTGAGAAACTCTCCTGGCTGGACCGCTGCAATGACGGAGCGCAGGGATTCCATGTGGAAATGCCGCACTCTCAGGGACTTGTGCACTTCTTTTAAGTCCAGAATAGGGCGAAAGGACCCACCTTTTCGCGGCACCACAAAGTAGATGGAGTATCGGCCGCAGCCTTGCTCGGCGGGAGGCACCGGGGTCACTGCCCCTAACTGAATCAGACCTTGTAAAGTCTCCTCCACCGCCGCCCGTTTGACGGCAGAACCGCATCGGGACTCCACAAACACGTCTCTTACTGGGGCGTTGAATTCTATTCTGTATCCATCAGGTCCAGAACCCACTGATCTGAGGAAATCTTGGCCCACTCCTCGACAAAGAGGGAAAGCCGTCCTCCAATGACAGGCATCGAGGAGAGGGCCGGCGCACCATCATTGAGAGGGTCGCCCCTGAACTCCTGGTCTTGAGCCACCGGCTGCGGAACGCTTGTCCGAGCGAAAGGAGTTCCTCTGCTGACCATGGGCACGTGAAGTGAACCCAGCAGAACGCCCCGGGCGGTACCTTCTAGCTTCATGGAAGCGAGGTCTGTATGAGGAGTGGACCGCCTGGCCCTTAGAGGAAGGCCTCTGCCTATCTTCGGGCAAAAGCTGGGGTTTTGGATCACCCAGGCCTTTCACAATTTTCTCCAACTCCTCACCAAATAGGAGAAGTCCTTGAAAAGGCAACTTCACCAACCTTTGCTTAGAGGCCATGTCCGCTGCCCAGTGTCGTAGCCACAGACGACGGCGAGCCGCCACTGCTACTGCCATTTGTTTAGCCGAAGCTCTGACAAGGTCATAAAGGGCATCAGCCAGAAAGGACAAGGCCACCTCCATCCGCGGAGCCACATCCAAGAAGGGCTCCGCTCCATCTCCGGGCTGAGCCACTGCCTGTTGCAGCCAAGCTAGGCAGGCTCTAACAGCATAACAGCTGCATGCAGACGCCCGAACAGTGAGACCTGCAATTTCAAAGGACCGTTTCAATGCTGTTTCCAGCCTACGGTCTTAAACATCCTTCAGGGCAACACCTCCTTCAACAGGGAGGGTAGTTCTCTTTGTCACCGCAGTGACTAGGGCATCCACTGTAGGCATTTGAAAACGAGCCATATGTCCCTCACGCAGAGGGTATAACTGCCCCATAGCCCTGGAAACTCTCAAAGGTCCCTCGGGGTCAGCCCACTGAGCCGAAACAAGCTCTAGGATGAAGTCATGCAAAGGGAAGGCCCGAGCAGCTTTCTTGGTACTAGCCATCCTGGGATTACCCAAGGAGGCCATGCCACTGTCAGGATCTTCAATCGAGAGGGCCTGCAGGGTATCTGAAATAAGCGCTGGCAGCTCATCACGGTGGAAGATCCTCACCGCGGAGGGATCATCCAGATCCTGTGGTAAATCCGCACCCGACTCTGGTTCCTCAGACCAAGAACGTCTGTCAGAGTTCTCCGAATCCTCACACCCCGACCACGGGGGGGGGGGGGGGGGGGGTGCACCACAATCTGAAGGGGAATTAACCCTTCTGCGCTTATCTTTAGGCCAAGCATCTGGGAAAAAAACCTCACTGGGCAGTCCCAGGCCAGAATCCATCGGGGGGGGCAATCAGAGGAGCCTCAGGCGACCCTTGAGGAAGGGATCTTTTCATCATGTATGCTTTATGCAGCAAAAGCACAAAATCCGGGGAGAAAATCTCACCCTGGGCACCCAAATCCTGTCCGGTGCTAGCCACTCCTGAAATAACCTCATCTCGAGGTGCCCCACCCGGCTCAGGTCTCTCCGTGTCCACGGAGGCCGCGCCATGCGGTGTAAGCAAAATGGCGCCCGCTGCCAGCTCAGAGCGGGAAAAAACATCGCTCGCCATGCTCGGGCCGGCTCCTACGCCAATACAGCACAATTTACAGAGCCCTGCTGCTGATTTGCGCTTGCCACAAGTGGAACAGCGCTTTAGATTGTCCGCAGCCATCGCCGAAAAATGGCGGTAAAATCCAAAATGGCGGTTTCGCGCCAAAATCGCCCCGATCGCGGGCCCACCCCGGAGGAGTTGGAAAACACTCTTACCTCAAAGGATCTAGTGTACAACTACGATCCTGCTGAAAATCAGGTCAAAAACCTCTGTTCCAGCGTCTCTGCGTTTAAAAACGCGACGCGACTTTTTTTTTTTTTTTTTTTTAAGCTGTGAGGAAAGCAGAGGTATTGAAGACTCCGGAGGCTCAGATGAGTGGGAAAGGCAGGAAAAGGGCGAACCTATATGCCTGCATCCACTGTTGGTGGGTAAGGACAGGGAAAGCAAGGCAATATGTCCACATCCACAGAGGTATGGGTAAGGCAGGGAAAGGGCTAACCTATGTGCCTTTAAAGTGAAGCTGCTATAGCCTCCAACACCCCGGTTAACAACTGGCAAGCCAGGAACCACCTCCCGCAGATTTTTCTGGAGCTCGAACAAGCTGCAGCCACCCTGCTAAGGGAGATAGAGAATACTGAAGAGGCAGTGGAGCTAGCTGGCCAAGAGGGCACTGTGAAAGTTTGAGTGCTCTCTATCTCCCCTGCTGGTTGATGGACATAACCCATACGTAATGGCTTCATCTGCTTGATGACAAGGAATTGGAATTTGTGGGACAAAGTTCAATTAAAGAGAAAAATTTTACTTTTCGGCATCTGGAATACCTAGAAAATCAATCTAGGAGAATAAATTTGATGATGACAAATTTTCCTAGGTCTCCTTTAATTACACCGATACAGATGGTTAAAAAGTACTTGTTTGAAGATTTAGGTATGTCAGGGGATTCATTGCCTCCTATAACATGGAAGCAATATATACAGAGTAATGTTAAAATTCTGCCTGGTATTTCTCAATCCCAAGGAAAAGATGCTATGAATCTAACATCTTTTTTGGAATCCTCATTAGAGGAGATCACCCAGAGAACCACTGTGGTGGTCTCTTTTGCACTGGAGATGGACCAAGATGCAATACTAAAACTTTCCTTTCGTCATTTGGATTCTTTATTCTTGGAATCTAAACGAATTTACCCAGACCTGCCTAGAGACACAGAAATGGTGTAAAACCTTTTTGGCCCTACGCCCAAGGACTTTGGCATTAGGTGCAAATTTTTTACTTAAATTTTCTTGTATATGTAGGATATTATTTCAATCTAAACAATTTCAATCCTTTGACCCCAAGCATTTAGAAGATTTTTTTGTTAGCGAAAGAAGAGGTTAATGTAATAGTCCAGTCACAGATGTAACTCTGCATGATAGCTTGGAGTAAGCTATCTGGGAGGCATTAATATATTATTTAATTTTCCAGATTACCGGCTGAGGTGGGATTCCACTCCAGCTGTGCTATGATTTCTCTCTCTTGGATCTAATTTACCTGTAATAATGGACTATAGTAAAGATAGAAATTTGTGTGTGTGTGTGTATATAAATATATATATTTTTTTCTTTTCTTATTTTTATTTTTGTATGAATTTTCTAATTTTCCGTATTGTCACTTTAAAGAGTTGTATAATACAAAATTCAATAAAAATGTTAAACATAGGATTATTGTAAGGGTAAGACAAGACTGTCAGTGGTCAAGGTAGATGAAGAACTGGTTATCTGTGAACAACCATGCTACCAAGTTATGCTTTAGATAATATTAACTGACACCTTCCCCCTCCGCCCAGGAAAATGAAAAAAAATTTTCTCTCTCCTCCTTAATGGAACCCGAGACCTCAACATGGTACTACATAGCCAGCCACTAGTCCATCAAGATCTATTATTTTTAAAGAAGTACTAAGTTACATATAGGCCTCTTTTTTAAAAGCATTTCCTCATGTCAACAGCAGCATTTATAAATGTAGGTTGCATAAACACATAAAAGGCGAACTCAGAAAGCCCTTATTTACACACGATCGCTGGGATATAGCTTAGGTAAGCCAAAAATCTAGACATACAGGACTAGATTCAGTAGATGGTGCCCAAATTTGGGTGCAAAAAAAAAAAAAAAAATGAGCACCAAGCACTATTCTATAAATAGCGTTCCAAGTTGGGAGCCGTTTATGGAATAGCACTTAACACTGGGATTCACACCCAATTTTGGCCATGAAAATTTACATCAACTGAAACCTGTGTAAATCCTCTCCCATATTCTATAATACTGCGCGCATCTTTAGTGAAAGCCCCCGACAAGTTCATGCCCCTCCCATGGTCACACCCCCTTTTCAGTTGTGAGTTGAAAACTTATGCACGCATCTTTATAGAATAGTGCCTAGCAGATTGTGTAAATTTGAATTGTTGCCAATTAGAACCGATGGTTAGCACCCAATTATTGGCCCTAATAGGCTTGTTACTCAATTGGGAACACACCCAAATTTGCATATTCAATTTTGAGCGCCATTATAGAACAGGAGATATTCTCAATCTTACAAAACTACTACTACTAATCATGTCTATAGCACTTGTAGATAGATGTATGCAATGCTGTACACATTATATGCAGGTATTTTCTCTGTCCCTAGAGGGCTCACAATCTGGTTTTTTTTTGTACCTGGGGCAATGGAGGGTTAAGTGACTTGCCCAAAGTTACAAGGCACTGCATTGAGAATCAAACCCAGGTTGCTAGGATCAAAGCCTGCTGCACTAACCATTAGGCCATGCCTCCACCCTTAGAATACAAGTTTTTTTTTTTTGTTTGTTTTTTTAAACAAACTTCCTCCAGGTTTTATAACAGCTTGGAGGTATGCACAGATTTTTTTTGTTTAAGTGCTCATTCTGCCCAGGTACAAAACCTTAATCCTCCACTGCTGTAGGTAAACTGCTTTATACCCTTACCCTTATAAATGGAAAAAGCTGAGCTGATGCCACTTTATGTGCATATTAATTTGTAAAATGGCTGCTTCCACTGTATGCACTAGCAAATACATATGCACTACTGCACTTCCATACAGGCTCTGTGTCTGGAAAAACCATTTGTAAAATATTGCTAGAACAGAGCACGTCCCAAGCGGGATGTCTCAATTCCCATCTAGATGTTCTATGTAAAATTTGAGCCCAAGTTTGGCTTTGATCAAATGTGGCTACCAGTTTGTTTACTAAGCAGCGCTAGCGTTTTCAGCGTGCGCTAAACACTAGAGACACCCACAGGAAAATACGTGCGCTAAAAGCGCTAGGGCACCTTAGTAAACAGGGCCCTAAGAATGTGTCCTTTAATGCAATGCAACTTAAGACACAATAATATGGAAATTTAGAAGACCTATACATACATGATGGGAAGCAACAATAGTTCTCTTCATAAGGTTCTTACAGTACATTAATGGCCGGCAAGTTTGGGTACTTAAACTGAGCTGTATAAGCTATGCTGTGTTAACTGAAAGGATGGTGTACTCATGAGAAAATAAAAATTAAAAAAATGCATATACAGTACTTGTTTATATCCTCACAATATACAGAGCTAGGGTACTTTATCATGTACAAGTATCTATATATAAAAATACCCCTTCCCATCCCAGAGAATGTTAAAATCTGTCTACTGCGGTATCTTAAATGCTATTTATGAACAATTGCATATTATAATTTTCATCAGTCTATATTTAATTAGATGTTGTATACTAATTAGTACCTCTTGTTCAGAAGGATTAGTGGATGGGTTACAAAAATCAAATCCCATAATTTTCCATGCACCGGTCTTATTCAAAATAATGTTTTCAGGAGTTAAGTTTGAGTGAATCATTTTCACACTGCTATGTAAAAAAGCCAAGCCTTCACAAACCTGTAACGGAACACAAAACATGAGAACACTCTTTACAAATTTCTTACAGCAAAACAGATATCATTAGCCTATTCTGGAGAGTATTATTTCAGATAAAGTTCAAGCTTTTATCAGCACAGTTTTCTGTCAATTTCTCTTTGGAAAGTTTAAATTCATATGGACTAATGACTTTGCTAGTAATAACCATTTGTGGGATAGACCAGTAGCTTGGTGCAGAGGTATATAACACTTCCAGGCAGATCATTTCCTGGCCAAGCTTTTGCTATTCTGGCTGACCTGGAACAGAGATGCTGCAGCAGCAGTGTACACAGCCCCTCAAGGAGGGGAGTTTCAGCTATACTCAGTGGAGATTCCCATAGACCCAACATTAGTTTATTTTATTTATTAAGATTTATTTACCGCCTTTTTGAAGGAATTCACTCAAGGCGGTCTACAGTAAGAATAACAAACATAAGCAATAGACAATTACAGCAGTAAAAATATTCAAACAGCAATACAAAGTATGGCATAGTATACAACTTACAATGTCAACACAATACGTAATAGAACATTTTAATTAACAGCGTAGGGCAGTGATGGCGAACCTTTCAGAGACCGAGTGCCCAAACAGCAACCCAAAATCTAATGCCCCTCCCCCTCTCCTTTCCCCCCTCCCCCTCCCTCTGAGTTCCAGGCCCCCTCCCTCCCAGTTCCAGAATCGGCCCTCCCTCCCCCCCCCCCCCCCGAGTTCCAGGGTCCCCTCCTCCCTCCCTCCCAGTTCCAGGGTCCCCTCCTCCCTGCCTCCCAGTTCCAGGGGTAACAAAGGAGAGAATGTGTATATATCTGTGAGAAAGTATTAAGGGAGGGTGGAAGAGAGACAAATAAGCCTACCCACCCCCACCCTCAACTTCCACTGCCAATTAAACTTCTAACTAATCTATAGAGAATTTCACGGTGACAAAAAACTCCAAAGTTTGGGGATATTACCTGGGCTCTCTCTGCTCTACTCCTCCAACTGCAAGTCAAGATTCTTCTCTTCTACCGAGTGCCGACGATACCGGTGGCTCGGTGGGGGTGGAGTGCAGCACTGCAGCTGAAGTAGAAGGCGGGAGTTGCGGAGCGGCGGCTGCACTGAAGACCAGTGGGCGGGCGCACTTACGTGCTGGCGCAGGGGGAGGAAGACGCAATGCCATGACGTTTAGTTCAGATGGGCTGGACTGGAGACGGAGCAAACTTCCTTGGGCGGGACTTGGAAGAGAGGAGCCTTACAGTGGGAGGAGATGACGCAGTGAGCGAGGCAGCGAACGCAGCGTAAGTGGAAGGTGCGCGCTGGCGACACCCCCCTACTGGCTGCAGAGCCAAACAGCCAATGCGATGGCTGCCTGGGCTGCGGTGCCACGACTGTTTGTTTTTTTTTTTCTTTTTGTAGCGGCCACGAAGGATGAAGGGAAAGTGGCTGGGCGCGCGTGCCGCCATCACTGGTGTAGGGTATAAGCAAAGATGGAACGTATAGGGGATCTTTTATAAAAGAGCCATGTGTGCAGAGAGAGAGAGAATAGCATTTCCTTCTTCAGTGGTGGCAACCAATTCAAACAATCCCAAGTGCCAAGATTTAATTTTTAGGTGCCATGGTGACCTGGCACCAGGGATTTGTCAATCCCAGAATTACAATAGAATGTCAGAATACAGAAAGATATTCAATTCACTCAATTACTAAGAATCCCTTGAGCACGTAAAAATTATCCACTCAGTAATGTTGCACTTAAAATGGCAATTACAGATTCTTTAAAAAAAAAAAAAAAAAACTAGATAGTAGGACTTCTGGTTGACGTCCAAATGGCTGCTTGAGAGACTTAGGCTCCTGATGACCAGCTTATAATCAACGTTTACACCTTCCAATAAAAGCATCAATCGTCCCTATACATGATGCAGAACAGATACTCAAAGATTGGACAGCTGAAGTTAGCATCATGGTATGTAAGCTGAGCAACTTAGTTATTTTCACCCAGCCAGTCATGAGAAGGTAGCGAGCCTACAGCCCAATTTAATGACAGATACTGAAGAACAGAGCTTGGAAGACAGGGTTGAGTTAGAGAAGGAATCTGAGCTGGTGGGAGTCCGGCATACTGATGAGAAATTGATGAAAGCTGACCTATGGGAATTACTAGTCGAACTGAAAAGTGAATTGAAAAAGGAGCTGGTGATGAAAGGTAGGTAAACGAAAAATGATGGCAGAGTTGAAATCAGGCCTAGTAGATCTGGACACATAGGTGGAGGAAGCAGAACTGTTTAGATGAGCATGATGAGACAGTGGGGAACTTAAAGCTGCAGATGGTTCAGCTGGAGACAAAAACCAGTGACTTTGCTAGAAAGCATTGAAAACCACTCTAAGTGGACAAATTTAAGGCTGTGTGGAGTCCCAGAGGAAGGACGAGATGAGAACTACATTAAAATTGTGCAGCAAATCATAGGTACCTTGGGGGGGGGGGGGGGGGGGGGGGGTAGAGAGTAAGGGAGTATGAAGCTATGACTTTCCCTGTTCCGGTGTCTTGGGGGGGGTCATAAGGAACCAGGCCTTTCGAGACCTGGAGGGGGGATTTGTGTTGTTCTAGTATTTGGGGATAGGTGGGAAAGGGAAGGATAGGAGGGTTAGGGAGTGTTAAGGGAGGTGGGGTTTGTTACTATGATTATTGTTGATTTCAAGTTATTCAGCCCCAGGGTGGGACATGGGTGAAGGGAGTTAAATGAGAAATTGTTGGCGGCCTGTTTAATAATTTCCAGTTTCTGTGCTCTATTTGAAAGGTCTTCTATGAAGCGGCCAGGGGCAGATTTAAATAAATGACTGGGACATATGTCCAGTTTGCAATGGGTATTGGCGGACCTATGAGTCGCTTGTGTAACTGATTCAGAGGTGAGTAGATTAAATGTTGACCAGATACGGTCAGCTGGGTATCCGCCCGGAATTATGTCCAGGTCGTCAAAGAATTTTTCGATGTCGGTGTTGTGGTGAGGAAGAGTACTGTGTAGTTTTGTTATTTTTTCGTTAAAGTAGGTAGCCAGTTTGTCTGCGGGTGGGGTGTCTGTGTTGTTTGTGGTGACAGGGGTGGTGTCTAGTAGCTTATTCATGAGTTGAAATAGTTTCTTCAGATCTTTGTTATCCGGTCCAAATTTAGTTTTGTAGTAGGACCTTTTGGTTTGTCTTATTGTATACTAGTAAAAAAAGCCCGTTTCTCATTTAAATGAAACGGGCGCTAGCAAAGTAATGACCTTCTGCCATTAATGTTTTTAAGGGAAGTGTTAGGAGAAATGTACTCTGATGGTAATCAATAATTTTCAGTGGTGTATTTTCAGTACTATCATGCTGCAGAATGAGATGCATATTGTTTTATGTACTTGTATTCTTTTGTTTCTGTCAGTGAATTTTAATTATAGGATTTTCTAAAAGGTATAGAGTATGCACAATTTCAAAAACTTGTATTCCGAATATAATTCTTGTTTACATTTCTAAGATTTCTTTATAAACAATATTTTTAGAGTAAACTTTGTTACGATGAAGTGGAGGAGTGGCCTAGTGGTTAGGGTGGTGGACTTTGGTCCTGGGGAACTGAGGAACGGAGTTCGATTCCCACTTCAGGCACAGGCAGCTCCTTGTGACTCTGGGCAAGTCACTTAACCCTCCATTGCCCCATGTAAGCCGCATTGAACCTGCCATGAGTGGGAAAGCACGGGGTACAAATGTAACCAAAAGAAAAAAAAAAGCTTTCCTTGTTCAGGACCATCAATCACTTTAACAAATGCATCAGAACAGTTCCAAACTTGTGAATGAAAGTTATCATGTAATGGCAATTATGTGTTAAAAAGGGAACCGTTAAGACAGAGTATGTGTGAGAGAGACAGAAAGTGAGTATGTGTGAGAGAGAGGGTAGTGCACCGCAGGCCCGCGGTAGTGCCTTTTACTGTGCGGTAAGTTCTTTTTATCAAAAGCCTTACCTTTTTTTTTTTACCCCTCCAAATGTATTTTGTGATTGTGGTCAAACATTTCAAATTTTGTTTCATTGGTCCAAACTACTTTTGTTCCAAAAACTTTTGTGCTTATCAAGGCCTCATTTGCATACTTGAGACTTCCTTCTGATAACTCTCCTATGCAAATTATTCTCATGTAAGCAAAGCTAGGCCCATGAACAATTACTTCACTTTCAGCAAAGCATTTCAGTAGATTGTCTGCAGGGATCTGTGGATTCTGTATTTAGACACCAGACTAGTTTTTGGGCAGTTATTTCAGAGGTGTGTGTTTTGTTTTTTTGTGTGTTTCCATTCCTTAACATTTGACATTGCTAATTGGAAGTGTGTGTTACAGAATTTTTGTATAGCCCTTCTCTTGTTTTGTAAGAACAAATTATCTTTATTTTCAATTGGTCAACCAACTGTGGCTGTTGTTTACTTTCCATAAAGGAGGTTAGAGTTGGAGTATTTAATGCACCTGATTAACTGAATACTTAACAAGGGGCCCTTTTACTAAGCGATGATAAGCACTAACATGTGCATCTTGACTACCATTAAGCATGGGGATGGGTCTTATGTTTTGGGACAGTGCAGCAGGCAGAGGCATGGGAAAATTTGTGTAGGGGGAAGGATGATTGGATTCAATTAAACATATACCCTAGAAGCTAATGTCCCACAGCCTTTGAAGAAACTGAAGATGAAAAAGAGGTTAGATATTACAGCAAGACAAAGATCTGAAACATTCCTCAAAATTATGAAGTACTTAGATGAAGGCTTTTTCTTCTAAAGGCGGTGTTGCAAGGTATTGACTAAAAGGGTGTCCAAACCTTTGCTCCTACTATATTCCCTGTTTTCTTAGTCTGAATCTATAAACTACTACAAATAAAATTAAGTATGCATTAAAATTTTCAGAATGATGCTGCTGAGGCAACTCTACAAGGTGGAAAGTTATATGCATCTATTCACTTAGGGATTCACTGAAACAAATTTGACCAAGGTTGTCTAAACATTTGTATACAACTCACTCAGATGGAAAGGATATATACTGATCATTTATTCAATAAAAAGACAGTAAGTATCCTTGTGAACCCTTCATTCAGAAACTGGTGGCACCTCCTTGGGCAGAAGAATTTCAATTAAACATTTCCTGTAATAATCAGTCCCCCTTATACTGTCATGAAAATGTTTGCCAAATCTTCCATACAGACTACTCTAACATATAAGGGCTTCCTTATATGAACACATCACCACAACCTTTCAGTAGGTTTAGGTCAGAATTTTGACTTGGCTAAATCCAAAATAATAGATTTATTCTTCAGCAATTAACACCAAAGTGCAATAGTGTAGTTTGTTACAGTACCGGCTGCTATGTGTACTGACTCCTAAGTGGTAGAGATGCAGAGGAAGAAGTGTTTGGTACAGTGGTATCCTGTGGTTAAAAACTATAAAATGCATCTTTAGATATCTGTTGACAGTGGCACATAATGGCTGAATAAGTTAATCACTTTGTTTTATTTACTCTGCAACCCAACAGAACTTTGCAAATAAATTATACACTGGCTCAAAACTGTTACATATATAATCCACTAGGTAACACACACACACACACACACACAAAGGGTCAGAGAGAATTCCATGAGCTAAGCCCTGCATACTTTCCCCACTTGTTTAATTGAAACCAGTCATTTTCTATGCAGTCACCAGGACATCATGGCAAAAACTTATTCTCATTTTATTTCACAACATTTCTCTGTACTGTAATACATATAGGGCCCTGTTTACTAAGCCACACTAGCATTTTTAGCAAGTGCTAACACTAGACGCCCACAGGAATATATGGGTGTCTCTAGTGTTTAGCGTGCGCTAGTTTCAGTGCATGCTAAAAACGCTAGCGCACCATAGTAAACAGGGCCCATAATTTTAGAAGTTCAGATTATAACCAAACATCAATTTCTTTACATAAACTTGAGAGGGAGGGCATCTACTATAAAGTTTATATAAGCACTTGAGCAATCAGCACCACAAAGTATTTTCATAGGACAGATGAGGCAAACAAGTTAGTTTATGAAAAGGGGGAAAAAAATTCTATGTACATACCTGAAGTAAGCCATATTTTGTTTCCACATCATAAAGCTTATGCTCCTTTATTTCGGAAGGTACAGGAGATGGAAGATTGTCCCAGTTGCCAAGAACATTAGCTAGGCTTGCAAAGACAGGTTCTGTGCAAAATGCCAGGCAATCTCTACAGAGAAAGAAAGTAAACATCAGCCTATCCACACCATCTGTTGTTTCTAGTTTGTATATAGTACTAACAGCTGGTGTTCTATGTGAGGCATACCATCACACCACTGGGGATTTTGTCTTTTATTCTCCCAATTTCTTTAGTATTTATTGCAAACTGATCCAGAACACCCAAGGTTTTATGATTAAATTCCCATTTCCACCCATCGCTACTCATATTTCACTGAATACAAAATGAATATACTAAAAACACTGATCAGAGAATATATGTCTTAACTACTTATATTAAAAATGTACAAGATATGAAAACAATTTGTACTGGTTAAGGTATACATGTTTAATATATTTGCCAGTGTCAGTGTATAATGGTTCCAATAAATAACAATACTTAGGCTCCTGTATCTCGTCTCAGACAGCCCAGCTTTGACGGTCATTTACTTTTACTCTGATATCCCAATCAAATTAGTTAATGCTCACTTAAAAAAAAAAAAAAAAACACTCCCTGAATTTGGTTAATAAACAAAATATGGTTTTCTCCATTTTATTTGTAATTTGGAAGGCCATTTAGAACTAATGAAATAAATATACTATAGGCTTGTATTCTGCCAATTGCCTTAAGGAAAAGTGCAAGGCAGGTAACAAAAGATTTATGTTTAACTACACAATCAATGTCTCCTAAATTCACAGAACATACTTTGCAAAAAGAGAAAGGCATGGAAAACTAAAGATTGGACATATAGCAATCTCCGTTTCATGCTTTTCAAGGTAGGAAACTGTAAAATACCCTTAAAGGAAGTATCAGACAAAGAAAATAAAAGAAAATCTCTCAGAGCATCACTATATACTGTTTTAAACACTAAACAAAAGTTTAAAAGCAATTTGTGCATCTTTAGGCAGCCAATGGAGACCAACGGGGGGGGGGGTGTCACAGGATCAAATCTAATTTTCCTACAAATCAGTCTAGCAGCTGTGTTTTGAGTCAACCTTTGCTTTTTCAGTAATTTGTGCGAAATACCTAGTGAATTGCAGTAGTCCAGAGATGACAAATAATAGCCTGAATTAATACTTTGAAACCTTGAGGGAAAAAAATAAAGATCAAATTAAGTGTAATTGCTTCAATTTGTGCACACACTTTTTTTTTTTTTAAACTACAGCATTAATCTGAGGTTCCATCATTAAGGATGTGTCTAGAAGCACCTCCAAAATCCTGAGCTTCAAATCCACTTCAAGGCTTATCTATCTAATCTGCTGCGGTACTGAACCCTGATTAATAGCCAACCAGAGTAACTTAGGGGCCGATGCATTAAACTTACTGGGCCAGCAAGTGCTTTCTTGACCAGTTCTAGCTAGTTTAGCGAGCAGGTTATTCACTGGGAGATGTACAAAGGAGTCCTATGGGCTTTTTAACGTTCCCAACAGCAACCAACAGGAGTTGTATGCAAAACAATTTAAGTGAACTAGTTAGTATGTAGATGTGCATTCTGACAGATATGCAGCTGTTCCTGAGCGATGCACAGAATACCACCTCAGCTTTTTATAAGCAAATTTTAACAGGCGGTCAGGAGCAGTCAGAAGTGCTAGGCTGGTAAAGAAACTGTCAGTTCCCAGTTAGAAAGGCTCTAGCGAAGGTGTGGGTTTGAAGCAAGGATGCCCCGAATTCTCCCCTTCATTAATTTATGCACCTCGTGTGTCTCTCCTCTTCCTCCTGCTGCTGCCGAGTGTGCAGCTCAGCACCTACTGACGGAGGGAAGGAGAGGAACTCAGCTTCACAATCCTCCTCAGAAGTCCGATAGTCTGCAATAGTAGCTCCAGGGAAGGGACAGACTATGCCTACCGGCAGCCTCTCAAGGTAACACAGCTTCCCCTGTGTGTTTAGCCCTCAACACAATACATGGGCTCACTGCTTGAAATCTCTCCACACCAGCAGTTAAAAAAAAAAAAAAAAGCTACACCTGGCTTTCATAAATGCAGCTTGTATGCGTATATGAAAGCCAGGTGTAGCACACTCTGGACTGCTCTGCATATGCCCTGGCAGCCTTTCCTACTGAGATGCACAGTAAAAGTCCGTGCAGCTCATTTGCATAGGATTTCTTTTGCAATCACCCGCTATTTTTACCAGTGTGGAAATAGCGAGCAATTGCTTCCAGGAACTTAAGTGCATCGGCTCCTTAGTTTTTCAGCATTCAGTTTTAAATGATATTGTATAGATCAGCATTTCCATGGCCATCATTTATGGTCCTGATCTGCTTGTAATGTTTCTCCAGTATGTAAAGGAAAAAAAAAAGTTACTAAACTGGATAAAAGATCTTTTTGTAGTCTATATTTGAGTTATATGTATTGTCCAATTTATACTGCTTTTTTCATTTTTTTTTCATATAGTCCCATATACACACACACTTTTTCTCCTTCATTCAAGAATGAATTTCTTGAAAGTAACTTAGAAAAACTCTATACTTATTAAAGTACTCTGAGCACTCTACCACAACCCTTATCCACATTATCACCTCGCGTCTTGATTATTGTAACCTGCTTCTCACCAGCCTACCTCTTTGCCATCTCTCTCCTCTTCACTCAGTCCAAAACTCTGCTGCGCGACTCATTTTCCACCAAAGACGCTATGCTCACATTAGCCCTCTCCTTAAGTCACTTCACTGGCTCCCTATCCGTTTCCGCTTTCAATTCAAACTTCTCTTATTGACCTGTAAGTGCATTCACTCTGCTGCTCCCCAGTACCTCTCCACTCTTGTCTCTCCCTACGCCCCCCCCCCCCCTCAGGTACTCTGTTCTGCTGATAAATCTCTCTTATCTTTCCCCTTCTCCTCTACTGCTAATTCCAGACTCCATTCCTTTTATCTTTCTGCACCTCACGCCTGGAATAGACTACCCGAGCCTGTACGTCTAGCCCCCGTCTTTGGCCGTTTTCAAGTCCAAATTTATAGCCCACCTCTTTACCACTGCTTTTGATTCCTAATCACTACTCACTTGCCCTGTCCTTTTATCCTCACCTCTTTATTCCCTTACCCTTATTGCTCTGTTTATCTGTTTTATCTAGATTGTAAGCTCTTTGAGCAGGGACTGTCTTTTTGTATATGGTGTACAGCGCTGCGTATGCCTTGTAGCGCTACAGAAATGATAAGTAGTAGTAAAGTAAATAAATTGGCTAAAAGAATCCCAAGAAATCTTCTCATGTATTTGTTTTTGAAAACTGAAACTCTTAATCAAGAGAACGAACTAATTTTAGGGGTCCAAGACTAAAATTATTTGTTAGTTCTAAAGATAAGCTTGATCAGGTTTCCATTCCCTTCAATATAAGGGCCCATAGGCCTTTGATGGCTCCTGGGGTTTCTTTAAAGCAGCTTCCATTCGGAATTGCCTTTTATAATTTAAATTTATATGGTAAAAGGTAAGGGTCATAGATTTCATATACCACTTTTCTGTGATACAACCAAAGCATTTTTCATATATTAAACTGGATGTATGCTGATACACTGCTAGGCTTAATAAGCATAAGCACTGCCACGCTGGAAAAAGACCAAAGGTCTATCAAGCCCAGCACTCTGTCTCCGACAGCGGCCAATCCAGGCCCCAAGAACCTGGCAAAAACCCAAAATTTAATAACGATCAATGGACTTTTCCTTCAGGAATCTGTCCAGACCCCCTTTAAACTCAGCAAGGCCAGCTACCATCACTACCTTCTCCGACAATGAGTTTCAGAGTCTAACCACGCGCTGAGTAAAGAAAAACGTTCTCCGATTTGTTTTAAACATACCACATTCTAATTTCATCTTGTGTCCCCTGGTTCTATTATTGTTAGAAAGTGTAAACAAACGCTTCACATCTGTCCGCTCTACCCCACTCATTATTTTGTAGATCTCTATCGTTTCACCCCTCAGCTGCCTTTTCTCCAGGCTAAAGAGTCCTAACCTTCTTAACCTCTCCTCATAAGATGGTCTGATATCTTGCTGTTTGCTTCCAAAGAAAACTTATGTAAACACTTGGACTCTAAAGAGTACAAACCAAAAAAGCTCTTCTAGACCACGTTAAAAATGTTCTTACTAAATCATCATTAAATAGAGATTCTTCAGGTTTTTTTCCCTTCTGATTGACGATATGGTGTCTTGTCTGCATGATTTGTAAAACTGTAAAATTTTATTTTGTTGCCGTATCTTCGTTACAGGTTTTCAGGTTATTAGAAAGATGTATATGTAAGTTTATAACATAACATTACCCCCCCCCCCCGACACACACACACGTATAAATGCACCACATTGCACAGGACAAGAAAAATGAGACAAAGGACAGGGCACGTGGGCTTTGTTGATTATCTGATTTAGTGAAAAGGTTTGCAGTAGTAACTGGATGACATGTTGGGCACCTGTATGTGAGGTGATGTATTTGTATGCCCTTGAGGATAAGCTAAGCCAGTTTTGATTCTACCTCATTGCATGAACTGAAAGAACCCTGCTTTTCTAAGAGAATTCACTAGGGATTACATATATATATCCATGCATGCAATGACTGCGAGATCCTTTTACTAAGAGGTGGTAAGAAATGCTGCATGTTTCCCGTGCACCAAAAACCACTACCATCGGGCATGCTCAGGCACCCTGCGGTAGTTCAGGCATCTGTGCAAGCTTTCCGCTGCTAAAAATACTGTAGCACGGGTCTGTATTTGGGGGGGGGGGGGGGCGGGGCACAGAGTAGGCATGCCTAGCGCTAATTGGTTAGCGCAGCTACCTTGCCGCACGCCAACCAGTTAGCACATGAGCCTTTTCTGCCTACTAAATAGGTGTTGGTAAGGGTTCATGTGCTAATTTGGAAGTTCGCTCCTGGCCATTAATGGAAATGTGTCCATTTTTGCAGGTGCACTAAAAGTGTCTTCAACGCACAGGGAAACCCATAAGCTAATCGTAGCACATGGCCTCTTAGCGCAGCTTAGTAAAAAAAGAGCCCCGTTAGTTTGTCCGCCTGGACATGGCACTGCACCGATATGTGAAACAACTTGCAGGGCTGTATAGTTATAAAACTTTCTCTCTTATCTTTTATTTTCTGCTTTTGTAAACTTTTCCATCACCAGCTGCACAATTGGTAATATATATTTTGTAACTTATGGTTTTGCAGTACAGTTTTCTTCATGTCCAAGATTTTATCATGTAAGTTCATTCAGAGGAAAACAGTGTGTGTGTATGTATATATATATATATATATATATATATATATATATATATATATATATATATATATATATATACACATATACACACACTAGTAAAAAAAGCCCCGTTTCTGATGCAAATGAAACGGGGGCTAGCAATGTTTTCTTTTGTGTGCATGTGGGAGTGTGTGTGCCCGTGCCCGTGCCCTCTGGCCTCTCTCCCCTCCCCCTCTGAGTCCTTCACTGTTACAGAACCAGCGATTTGATTTCGTGCTCTGCTGTTTTCCTTCACTGACTGTGTTACAGAGAGGGCGGGGCAGACACTCATAGGGAAACCGGATGTCTCGTCCCCTTTACACTTCCAGCTGGAGGCTTCATAGAACGTTGGTGTTGCTTTTTATATAGAGATATATATATATATATATATACACACATACACATATATACATACACACAGATGGCTCAATGGTATAATAAAAATCTTTAAGGAAAAGGTAATAAAATACAGTAATAAAATACAAAAAGTTTCGCAAAACACAGCCTTGCAAGAAGTTAGCTAAGAATTCACTGAAGAACAAAACACGTCATCAGGAAGTGTTACTCAACTATATTGCTTAAGTGTGTGCAGGAAAAGCATGACTTATCAGTAGTTCTTTAAAAAAACAAACCACAGCTATGTACGAGTTACTTAGGGGAACAGGCGCTACAGCTCAGCATGCACTCGATGCGTTACATTTCTAATGTGCATGTTGAACATTTTCAGAAGATACACATGCCAATAAGGGAATAGCCAAAGCTAAGAGACTCTTGTAAACATACAGAAATAGCACAATATCTTTTTCCACCTGCTTATTAAGAACATGATCACCAAGTCCTAAAATGTAACATCTGTCAACGTTCTTGCTCATGCTTTATTTCAATGGCTCAGCTGCCAGGATGTATTATGAGATATTGAGGAGGAGATAGGGCAGGAAAAAGAGATGGTGAGGGAAGACATCATGCATTTGATGGCCTCAAATCTAACACTGATGACAATGCTTTGCTTACACTGTATAATAAATATTGCAACTATTGAATACAAAAGGTCTATCCTACATGTTACAATCAAATGTCGTAACTTCAAACATGGCATTGCTTGTGTTCTGTGTCCACTATGTTCTCAGATGAAACTGTCTGTAAGAAAGGTGCTGCAGCAGTGAGGAGGCTGAAGCAACTGACACACCTACTTTCCAGCTGAAGTCAGACACCCCTTTCCACTTCAGTTAAGATGCTCCTGGATACCATGGCAGCAGTGGATTAGTTAAGGAATATGGAGCACACTGTGGTGTTGATTTGGTTGGGGTATTTTGCTTGCCCTTCCCAAACTCATATGATAGTTACAAAAGGAGAAAATCCCTCAGAAACCTATCGGATTGCAAATCCTAGGTTACAATGGGTATAAATTTAACCGTTGATTAGTTTGTAGTTTGATCAACTAAAAATATGTAAAAATCAAAATATGCAGCACATGTTCTTGAAGAAGCCAAACACAGGTGAAACAGTGGCCCCTGTCGAACAGAAGTGTTGCTATTTATATATTCGGTGCTTTAATACTGTTTGAACTTCAGCTAAGAACTTTAAAAAAATGAAATTGCATAAAAAAGAAAAAAAATACAAGGCGTTTTTAATCCCCGTGATAGAAACTAATCAACGGTTACATTTATACCTGTTGTAACCTAGGATTTGCAATCCGATAGTTACAAAGGAGAAAACCCCTCAGAAGCCTATCATACGAGTTGGGGAAGCTCAGTATATATACTAGTGTTCTCAACGTGTTTGTATAGATTTACCCCACTGTCACACTAGCTTCTACTGCATTCTTTGCAGAGGGTTGAAAACAATAACTGCAGTATTTTGATTGCCATTGTTGTCTCTAGTCAGTCTGTCCAAAGTACAGCAGCTATTTACATAGTAACATAGTAGATGATGGCAGAAAAAGACCCGCACGGTCCATCCAGTCTGCCCAACAAGATGAACTCATGTGTATACCTTACCTTGATTTGTACCTGTCTTTTTCAGGGCACAGACCATATAAGTCTGCCCAGCACTATTCTCTGCCTCCCAACCACCAGTCCCGGCTCCCACCACCGGATCTGGCACAGACCGTATAAGTCTGCCCACCACTATCTTCGCCTCCCAACCACCAACCCCTCTCCCCCCACCGGCTCCACCACCCAATTTCGGCTAAGCTTCTGAGGATCCATTCCTTCTGCACAGGATTCCTTTATGTATATCCCACTCATGTTGAATTCCGTTACCGTTTCATCTCCACCACCTCCCGGGGGAGGGCATTCCAAGCATCCACCACTCTCTCTGTGAAAAAATACTTCCTGACATCTTTTTTGAGTCCTGGCCCCCCTTCAATCTCATTTCATGTCCTCCTCGTTCTACCGCCTTTCCATCTCCGGAAAAGGTTTGTTTGTGGATTAATACCTTTCAAATATTTGAACGTCTGTATCATATCACCCCTGTTCCTCCTTTCCTCCCAGTACATTTCCAGAAATATAAGAAACAGAAGCCTAGTGACCATAAGAATGAATATATTTGAAGGTGTTGATGACAAGCAACTGCTCTATAAATATAGCAAAACACAGTATAGAAAGATGCTTCATAAAAAAAAAGAAATCTACTGATTAGCTGAATAGGCTACTTTGACTGCTATAGCCCATATAAATGTACATAAAAGATGACCAGTAACATTAGGTATAAGACATAAGCATGAGATTATCAGTGGCTTCTAAAAGAAATAACGTCCTGGATTTCCTTATAATAAACGGGAAGTTCTTGTGGTTACGATGCACAATACACATTGTTTTCTGGCCTTTGCTAAATCTTTAAATGACAAGGCATTAGCTAGTTTAACCATCAGAGCATGTGTGAAAAACATACTGCAAATGAACAGGACACATGCAGTTTGTAACCTAAATTTATCAAATGTTATAAAACATCCACTTCTATAATCATTTCTGTACCTAGATTCTTCCAAAGGATGCTGGACAGTAAGTAGTCGAGGGTGTCGAAGCCTGGTTAACTGTTGAACGCCTCGTTTTACACAATCAATGACCTGATCTTTTTCATATTCTGATACTTGTCCATTAACTTTTTATCAAAGACAAAAACAGCAACTTCCTAATAAAATTAGAAAGAAACAAAAACTGTTATCAAGATGAAACCTGCACAAGTTATACTATATTCAGAGCTAGAGAAATGTATTACATTTTCAGTTAAAGACATTGTCCTAAAAATTTTCTGTTTGATTCCATTTTCGGCTACCCTGTTATTTTAATTCTATAAACATGTTCCTCACATTACAGCATTATACAAGAGACTCAAGATCTTCAAAAGGTAGCAAATATTTCAAGCATATGAATTACTGGCACTTTTCAGCATTTTATTATGGTAATACAACTGATCTGATATTGTGCATTTGGAAAAAAAAAATGATGATATGTACAATTTATTGTGTCTTTCACTCAAGGAGGCTGTGTACTAAGAAAGCAAAACTTTGCAAATGTTGCTTCATATGTGACCACAGCAGATAAAAAAAATACAACCCATAGTTAGCAAATTACAAACTCAGCATCAAACAACATTATTTTTCCAAAGTACAACATGAAAAAAAAAAAAAAAAAAAAAAAAAGAGGCATCAAGGTGTACGTCCCAACGTTAACAGATTTAAACTAAATCACTCATATAAAGGAAATGCTTAAACAACGCTCAGATTTTGAGGTTACTTTTCACAAAAATATTCCATGTGTAAAATAGTGAAACAGTTCAAATAGGGTAGAAACAGCAAATCAAATCTCAGATAATATTACATGTCACACCAATCCCAGTATGAATCCCAAATCCAGACTTTTAGAACCCTAAAATGATTAGAGCCAATAGAAGTCCCTCATGAATATTTCATTGCACAGACAGTGAATGATACATACCTGTATGCAGGTGTTCCTCCGAGGACAGCAGGCTGATTGTTCTCACGACTGGGTGACGTCCGCGGCAGCCCCCACCAACCGGAAAAAAAGCTTCGCGGGACGGTCGGCACGCAGGGCACGCCCACCGCGCATGCGCGGCCGTCTTCCCGCCCGTGCGCGACCGCTCCCGCCAGTTGAATGACAAGCAATAAAATATGAAACACAACTCCAAAGGGGAGGAGGGAGGGTAGGTGAGAACAATCAGCCTGCTGTCCTCGGAGAACACCTGCTACAGGTATGTATCATTCACTTTCTCCGAGGACAAGCAGGCTGCTTGTTCTCACGACTGGGGTATCCCTAGCTCTCAGGCTCACTCAAAACAAGAACCCAGGTCAATTGAACCTCGCAACGGCGAGGGTACAACAGAAATTGACCTACGAAGAACAACTAACTGAGAGTGCAGCCTGACCAGAATAAATTCGGGTCCTGGAGGGTGGAGTTGGATTTACACCCCAAACAGATTCTGCAGCACCGACTGCCCGAACCGACTGTCGCGTCGGGTATCCTGCTGGAGGCAGTAATGTGATGTGAATGTGTGGACAGATGACCACGTCGCAGCCTTGCAAATCTCTTCAATAGTGGCTGACTTCAAGTGGGCCACTGACGCTGCCATGGCTCTAACACTATGAGCCGTGACATGACCCTCAAGAGTCAGCCCAGCCTGGGCGTAAGTGAAGGAAATGCAATCTGCTAGCCAATTGGAGATGGTGCGTTTCCCGACAGCAACCCCTAGCCTGTTAGGGTCGAAAGAAACAAACAATTGGGCGGACTGTCTGTGGGGCTGTGTCCGCTCCAAGTAGAAGGCCAATGCTCTCTTGCAGTCCAATGTGTGCAACTGACGTTCAGCAGGGCGGGTATGCGGCCTGGGGAAGAATGTTGGCAAGACAATTGACTGGTTAAGATGGAACTCCGACACCACCTTCGGCAGGAACTTTGGGTGGGTGCGGAGCACTACTCTGTTATGATGAAATTTGGTATATGGAGCATGAGCTACTAGGGCTTGAAGCTCACTGACCCTACGAGCTGAAGTAACTGCCACCAAGAAAATGACCTTCCAGGTCAAGTACTTCAGATGGCAGGAATTCAGTGGCTCAAAAGGAGGTTTCATCAGCTGGGTGAGGACGACGTTGAGATCCCATGACACTGTAGGAGGCTTGATAGAGGGCTTTGACAAAAGCAAGCCTCTCATGAATCGAACGACTAAAGGCTCTCCAGAGATGGCTTTACCTTCCACACGATAATGGTAAGCACTAATCGCACTAAGGTGATTCCTTACTGAGTTGGTCTTGAGGCCAGACTCTGATAAGTGCAGAAGGTATTCAAGCAGGTTCTGTGCAGGGCAAGAACAAGGTTCTAGGGCCTTGCTCTCACACCAAACGACAAACCTCCTCCACTTGAAAAAGTAACTCTTTTTAGTGGAATCCTTCCTAGAGGCAAGCAATACCCGGGAGACACCCTCAGACAGACCCAACGCAGCGAAGTCTACGCCTTCAACATCCAGGCCGTGAGAGCCAGGGATTGAAGGTTGGGGTGCAGCAACGCTCCGTCGTTCTGCGAAATGAGAGTCGGAAAACACTCCAATCTCCACGGTTCTTCGGAGGACAACTCCAGAAGAAGAGGGAACCAGATCTGACGGGGCCAAAAGGGCGCTATCAGAATCATGGTGCCGCGGTCTTGCTTGAGCTTCAGTAAGGTCTTCCCCACCAAAGGTATGGGAGGATAAGCATACAGGAGGCCGGTCCCCCAATGAAGGAGAAAGGCATCTGACGCTAGCCTGCCGTGTGTCTGAAGTCTGGAACAGAACAGAGGCAGCTTGTGGTTGGTCTGAGAGGCGAAAAGATCCACCGAGGGGGTGCCCCACTCTCGGAAGATCTTGCGTACCACTCTGGAATGGAGCGACCACTCGTGCGGTTGCATGACTCTGCTCAGTCTGTCGGCCAGACTGTTGTTTACGCCTGCCAGGTACGTGGCTTGGAGGAGCATGCCGAACTGGCACGCCCAACGCCACAGCCCGACGGCTTCCTGACACAGGGGGCGAGATCCGGTGCCCCCCTGCTTGTTGACGTAATACATTGCAACCTGATTGTCTGTCCGAATTTGGATAATTTGGCAGGACAGCCGATCTCTGAAAGCCTTCAGCGCGTTCCAGATCGCTCGGAGCTCCAGGAGGTTGATCTGCAGATCCTTTTCCTGGAGGGACCACAGACCCTGGGTGTGAAGCCCATCGACATGAGCTCCCCAACCCAGGCGAGATGCATCCGTCGTCAGCACCTTTGTGGGCTGCGGAATTTGGAATGGACGCCCCAGGGTCAAATTGGTCCGGATGGTCCACCAGAGCAGTGAAGTGCGGCAACTGGTGGAGAGGCGGATGACATCTTCTAGATTCCCGGTGCCTTGGAACCACTGGGAAGCTAGGGTCCATTGAGCAGATCTCATGCGAAGACGAGCCATGGGAGTCACATGAACTGTGGAGGCCATATGACCCAGAAGTCTCAACATCTGCCGAGCTGTGACCTGCTGAGACGCTCTGGTCTGCGAAGCGAGGGACAGGAGGTTGTTGGCCCTCGCTTCGGGAAGGAAGGCCTGAGCCGTCTGGGTATTCAGCAGCGCTCCTATGAATTCCAGAGACTGGGTTGGCTGGAGATGGGACTTTGGGTAATTTATCACAAACCCCAGCAGCTCCAGGAGTTGAATAGTGCACTGCATGGACCGGAGGGCTCCTGCCTCCGAGGTGTTCTTGACCAGCCAATCGTCGAGATATGGGAACACGTGCACTCCCAGCCTGCGTAGGTACGCCGCCACCACCACGAGGCACTTTGTAAACACTCGTGGGGCGGAGGCGAGCCCAAAGGGCAGCACACAGTACTGAAAGTGTCGTGCGCCCAGGCGGAATCTGAGATACTGTCTGTGAGCTGGCAGTATCGGGATGTGAGTATATGCATCCTTTAAATCCAGGGAACATAGCCAATCGTTTTTCTGAATCATCGGCAGAAGGGTGCCCAAGGAAAGCATCCTGAACTTTTCTTTGACCAGGAATTTGTTCAGGCCTCTCAGGTCTAGGATGGGACGCATCCCCCCTGTTTTCTTTTCCACAAGGAAGTACCTGGAATAGAATCCATGCCCTTCCTGCCCGGGTGGTACGGGCTCGACCGCATTGGCGCTGAGAAGGGCGGAGAGTTCCTCTGCAAGTACCTGCTTGTGATGGGAGCTGAAGGATTGAGCTCCCGGAGGACAATTTGGAGGCAGGGAGGTCAAATTCAGGGCGTATCCGCACCGCACTATTTGGAGAACCCACTGGTCGGAGGTTATGAGAGGCCACCTTTGGTGAAAATATTTTAACCTCCCCCCGACCGGCAGATCGTCCGGTACGGACACTTTGAGGGCGGCTATGTTCCCGTGGATCCAGTCAAAAGCCCGTCCCTGGCTTTTGCTGTGGAGGCGCAGGGGGCTGCTTAGGCGCACGCTGTTGACGGGAACGAGCGCGTTGGGGCTGTCCCTGTGCCTGACGAGGCCTTCGGGCCGGCTGGTTGTACCTACGCTTTGCAAAAGAATAGGGTGCAGCCTGCCGGGCCCGGGAAAACCGTCCACCTGCTGAGGTGGATGCTGAAGGCGCCCGGTGGGAGAGCTTGTCGAGAGCGGTTTCCCGCTGATGCAGTTGGTCCACCATCTGCTCGACCTTCTCACCAAAAATGTTATCCCCCCGGCAAGGGACGTCGGCCAGTCTCTGCTGGGTGCGGTTGTCCAGGTCAGAGGCACGCAGCCATGAGAGCCTGCGCATCACTATACCTTGGGCCGCAGCACGAGATGCCACGTCACAGGTGTCATAGATACCCCTGGACAGGAACTTTCTGCACGCCTTCAGCTGCCTGACCACCTCCTGATAAGGCCTGGACTGCTCCGGCGGGAGCTTCTCGACCAGGTCCGCCAGTTGTTGCACATAGGTCCGCATGTGGATGCTCATATAGAGCAGGTATGATTGGATGCGGGTCACGAGCATGGAGGATTGGTAGGCCTTCCTCCCAAACGAGTCCAGAGTGCGAGACTCCCGCCCCGGGGGCGCCGAGGCGGTATCCCTCGAACTCCGTGCCCTCTTGAGAGCAGAATCCACGACCGCTGAGTCATGGGGCAATTGTGGCCGCATCAGCTCTGGGTCAGAGTGGATCCTGTACTGGGACTCTGCTTTCTTGGGAATGGTGGGGTTAGTTAATGGTCGCACCCAGTTCCGAAGCAGCGTCTCCTTTAGGACATTGTGCAGCGGCACCGTGGAGGACTCTCTAGGTGGTGATGGATAGTCGAGGACCTCGAGCATCTCGGCCCTCGGCTCTTCCACAGAGACCACGGGGAAGGGAATGCTAATAGACATATCCCGCACAAAGGAGGCAAAGGAGAGACTCTCGGGAGGTGAGAGTTTCCTCTCCGGTGAAGGCGTGGGGACCGAGGGAAGGCCCGTAGACTCCTCTGAGGAGAAATATCTAGGGTCCTCCTCTTCCCCCCACGAGTCCTCATCCTCGGTGTCGGACATAAGCTCATGTAGCTGAGTCCTGAACCGGGCCCGGCTCGACGTCGAGGCACCAGGGTCTCGGTGTCGTCGAGCGGCGGACTCCCGCGCCGGCGGGGACGGAGCTCCCTCCATCGACGTCGACAGGGACTCCACCTGCGTGGCGGTCGAGACCGGCACCGCAAGCGGCGACGGTGTCGACGGCCCCGGCGCCGGGCTAGAGCTCGCCGGCGCCACAGTCATCGGCGCCGAGGGCGCAAGCACCCCCGGCGCCGGCACAGCCTGGCGCATCAGCCCTTCCAGGATCCCTGGAAGGATGGCTCTGAGGCACTCGTCCAGGCCCGCTGCCGGGAAAGGCGATGGGGCCGGTAGGGGTGTCAGTGCCCGAATCTGGTGGGAGCCAGGAGACGGCACCGAGGTGCCGGGACCCTGTTGCGTCGGCACCTCTATCACCGACGGGGATCTCTCCTCTCGATGGAGACGCTTCGGCGTCGACTCCTCTCCGATGTGCATCGAGGGCGACCGGTGACGGCGCTTCTTATCCTTCTTCCGATGCCCGTCACCGGCGCCGGGAGGCATGGAGGAGGAGGATGACGATCCCCCTCGGTCTCGAGGAACCGGGTCAGACAGGGTTCGGTCCCGTGGGCCACGGGCTGAGGGAGTGACCGGGGCCGACTGCCCACGCGGCCTCTCACCTCTACCCTCACCAGAGGACCGGCGGGCCGACGGGACCTGTTCTCCTGGGGTCGATGCCATCGGTGCCGATGTCTCGGGCATCGATACCGGTACCGAAGGGCCGGGCGTCGATACCGATGCCGTCGAGGTCGACGTCGAGGGGCCGGCGCAAGTTCCAAAAATATGGTCCCGTTGAACTTGCCTCGCAACCTGAGTCCGTTTCCGGAGACCGAGACACAGGGGACACGACTTGAAATTGTGCTCCGGCCCGAGGCACTGGAGGCACCAAGCGTGGGTGTCGGTCTGCGAGATGGGCCGGCCGCACCGACCACACTTTTTAAATCCACTCGGGACCTTCGAGGACATCGACGGAAAAATCGCGTCGGCGAAATTAAAGTCGTCGATGGTGGCGGAAATCACACCTCGAAAAAGAAAAACGACCGTGCGGCCACCAGGCCGCAACGCAACGTCCCCGCTGGAAGCGAGGGAAAATGGGAGCGCGTGCTCCTTTTTTTTTTTTTTTTTGTAAAGAAAAGAAAAGTGGAGCGCGCGGCAATTAAATAAATATAAAAGAAAAGGAGAAGTTCGCGTAAACGCGACGGTTTTTCCGGGGCTGAAACAGAGAGAGCGGCACAGGCACGACTCTCTCCAGGCGCGGAAAAAAAGGAACTGGCGGGAGCGGTTGCGCACGGGCGGGAAGACGGCCGCGCATGCGCGGTGGGCGTGCCCTGCGTGCCGACCGTCCCGCGAAGCTTTTTTCCGGTTGGTGGGGGCTGCCGCGGACGTCACCCAGTCGTGAGAACAAGCAGCCTGCTTGTCCTCGGAGAACAACAACTACATGTTGGGCAACTGAAGGCTGGAATATAGTGCCTCTTTACTCTATACTAAAAAAAAAAAAAAATGTCCAAAATACTGGAGTGGCAGTACTGACTTGAGTACATGCTCTAAGTGTGTTTTCTCTGCAACCAGCTCTTTAAAATCACTTGCATTCTTTATATAAACAAATTCTACCCCACTTGACTGAAAACTACAGAAGTGATGAAGTTGCTCCATAGACTAAGCCGACAGCTACAGTATGCTGCTAAGAAACTGCAAGGGGGAACTCTGGGCAAAAAAAAGTTTTCCAAATTTAGCACACTTTGTAATCTTGTGCAGATTTCCACCCATTTTATAAGAGCTGGACCTCCTTGCCTCCCCCCCCCCACCCCCCGCGCACACACACACACCACCATCCACCTTACTTCAGCCCTCCATCCCCTTCCCATGGAGCGCACTCACTCCATCAACCCCTTTTCCAGCCAACTCACCTCCACCACCACCACACACACTCCATCCACCCCTTACCCTCCTTGCATAATCAACACTACAGTGCGGCAAGCAAGGAGATGCAGAGCCACACACCGGGCTGCTTCATGTACCTCCTCCTCCTCTGCTGTCCTGGGCTTAACTGTCCCTTTGAACTGTATGGACCTCTGTACAACTGCGCGGCTTAAAGGAACCGTTGGGAACAAGGGTGACAGCAGCCTGATGTGCGGCTGTGCATCTCCTCTTGCTGCACTCTAGTGGTGCATATGCAGACAGAATGATGCAACCAGCCAGCCAGAAACACAGCATATTCTGTGCCATGCTCCGCAGAATCCTAAGTGGGAAAGGCAGAATTCTGCACAAATTCTGCATTGTGCAGGATTCCCCCAGGAATATAAGATGTGTGGCCATGCTGAGACCATTTTGGATCACCATTAAATGCATATCATTCTTACTAGTTCAATAAAAGGAAACCAGAACTAGGCAAATCTCTTAGCCTCCTTGGCATATAGAAATAAAGTCAATGTATTCAACTTTTAACCTGTTATATTCTATACCAATATACCTGAAAGCAAATTAGTATTTCATAAGGGAGCTGGCTTTGAACTAAGAAGCCACATTGATGATGAAAGTCTAGAAAGCATCTTTTGATGTTTCTGATGTTCCAAATAGTTGGAATATGAATTAGCTTTCAACCCCAAATCTCTGCTAGTTTGTAATGAAATACAAAACACCTCACAATTAGATCTGTTTTAATAAAGGTTTCAACAGGATTTGTGAAATTTCCCAAATGAATAATCAAGAAATGCAGAAAACTGTTTTTGGTTGTTGTTTTATTAAATAATACACTTGACACAGGAAAAGCAATTCTATAGCAGGGTACCTTATAAAAGCCTATTCCATAAAGGAAAGTAGAGTCTATGTTTCCTTACAAAATACTAGCCTAATGAGTATTAACGCACCTACAATTCAGGTGCAACCATTTATGCCAGCCATAGAGCTGGTCTAAATGGTGCAGGGATGTGCATTAACAGTATTATGTACATTATGCTTGTAAAGGGGAGAGCAGCCTATGCCCTGCCCATGCTCTGCCCCCTTGCAAATACACACTACGTAAATTAAACAAATATTTGCAGAAAGGCAGCATAACACCTAAGTGCTATTTACATGTGTAAGTGCACACACATGCATGTAAATGCCAGTATTCTAACATCTAATATAATAATTCGCACCTCCAACGTTCTGAAGCTGACTCCGTGGCAGTGAAGCCCTGAAGCCGTGTAGTGTTCGTAATCGCCCCACCCTGGAGGGAACTCTGAGCCTCCGCGCCTCCCTCCCTCTGCCCTCCAAGCACGACCTGTCTTCCGGCAGCCCCTCGCCTTCCTAACTGCTGGCTGTATTTTAAAACTTCTTACCTTGGGGTGCGGCGTCCACAGTGAAGGCGAGCGGCGCTTCAAACTGCTTTCGCATGTGTCTCCGCTCTGCCTCTGGTCCCCTTCCGGAAACAGGAAATGAGGATGGGACCAGAGACAGAGCTGAGACACAAGCGAAGACAGTTTGAAGCCAGGACAGCCAGGTTTCAATACACTTACATTTTAGAAAGCATCCTCCTAGCAGTGATGCATCTGAGTATACAAGAAAATAATACATACCGTATTTTCGGACTATAAGATGCACTTTTTTCCCCCTCAAATTTGGGAGGAAAATGGGGGGTGCGTCTTATAGTCCGAAGGTAGCGAGGTCCGATTTCGGGATCGCCCTCCCCTATTCACGTCATGCGATGTTCCCTGGTGGTCTAGTGACGTTGGGGCAGGAAAGAGCCCCCTCTTTCCTGCCCAGCGCGCTGCTCTCCGTCCTCCTGTATGCTGCCTGACGGTCTCGGCGAGATTCAAAATGGCCGCCAAGAATTGAAGTCTCGGCGGCCATTTTTAATCTCGCCGAGACCGTCAGGCAACATACAGGAGGACGGAGAGCAGCGCGCTGGGCAGGAAAGAGGGAGCTCTTTCCTGCCCTGACGTCACTAGACCACCAGGAGAACATCGCGTGACGTGAGTAGGGGAGGACGATCCCGAACTCGGACAAGACGCACCGGAGCACCTAGGTTTTAGAGGAGGGAAAAAGGAAAATTTTTTTTTTCCTATTTCCTCCTCTAAAACCTAGGTGCGTCTTATGGTCCGGTGCGTCTTATAGTCCGAAAAATACGGTATATTTATATTCTAGGTCTTTTTTTCCCTCTCAACATTTGACAAACACAAATCTGGGTCCAGGCCAAACAGACAGAAAACAAAAGTCACTCTAAAGTTTGAGATGCCCAAAACAAGCTTTAGTAGCATATTCCATTTTAAACTGAAATGCTGATCCAGGGATAACATTTATAACCAGCATGACAGCTTCCCAGGAAATACTAGTAAGACTGCACTACAGCTCAAAGGTTCACTTTACATGCCTTATCAATGACAAGACTAAATGTGACAAAGGCCCAATAGTACAAAATTAGTTTCACATATCTTAAAATATTAGTTTCCATGGATTCTCTCTCCAGCTCTCCCTTCTTTAAAAAATGGCTGCTTTTTAATGAGATTCAAAATCTAGAAATGTGCTATTTTCAAAGCAACTATTCAAAAGATGGTGCTGAGTTAACAGTGAAATGTCATTAATAAACAGTGGATAGAAAAGATACCTGCTTACTATACACAATCATTTCTTATTGGGGGGGGGGGAAGAAATCATCTCTAGAGCATTTGTATCTCTGTCTGAGCAATGTCTGATCATTCTTATTAGCTGTAAATATTGCTGCATTTACCATTGGAGGCTGCAATTTTAAAACTGTCATATTTTTAGATTTATTTTTTTTACATGATACTGCAAGAAACGTCCAGCATCCCTGCAGGACACCAAAAGCCCACACTATCACTATCACAGTTAAAGTTAAAACAACCCCCCCCCCCCCCCACCTTGAACAGGATATTAAGGGGCACTACAGAAAACCATTACATCTTGGGCTTAATGTACCATAATGCAGGATTTTAATGAACATTAAGTAAACACTGTCCCAAACATTTGTGTCATACGCAGGGTATATCAACATACCAGTTGATACCTGGGGAAAATCAGATTAACTGCGTCTCACAACCATCTGAACATTCTTGTTCTTTCGCACAGGCGAAATGGTATGGAGCAAATCCTCATATACTCCCCTTATTTCTTTTACAATGAATCTTATCTTATCTTGTTTTTTAATTCTTCAAAGCTGTGCAAATATGCATAAAACCCTATATTCATAGTTCTTCTTTCATAATTATTCTTTCCAAACTTTTACTTATCTTTAAGGCAGCAATCTAACAGTAACAGGGAACCCCCGCCGACATGGCCATTTTCTGGTAGACAGGGTTATAAGCAGGATGTAAAGAGAGCCTCTTCCTTGATAAAGCACTATGCGAAACTTGGCCATGTCGGCGGGGGTTCCCTGTTACTGTTAGATTGCTGCCTTAAAGATAAGTAAAAGTTTGGAAAGAATAATTATGAAAGAAGAACTATGAATATAGGGTTTTATGCATATTTGCACAGCTTTGAAGAATTAAAAAACAAGATAAGATAAGATTCATTGTAAAAGAAATAAGTGGAGTATATGAGGATTTGCTCCACACCATTTCGCCTGTGCGAAAGAACAAGAATGTTCAGATGGTTGTGAGACGCAGTTAATCTGATTTTCCCCAGGTATCAACTGGTATGTTGATATACCCTGCGTATGACACGGATTTTAATGAACAGCATGCCTAAAAGTAACCCTGCATATATAAAAAAAAATTCCCATTTTTTTTATTGCAGGTTGGGCATCAGCATTCAGATTAATGTACAGTACCTGTGCCGAATTAATGTGGAAGCACTTATTGCCTCCTATTTATGAGGCATTAAGTGGTCCTGCGTTAATTCTGTGCTAGGCAGAAAGTGTAACACGGTAGCTAGCTAAAGCTTCCACTCCCACTCTCTGCCCATCCAATGCCCCCCCCCCCCCCCCCGACAGAAAATTCAGTGGTGTGTGCTTTAATGCACAGAAACAGCATGTTAAATACTTAATATAGTAACATAGTAGATGACGGCAGAAAAAGACCTGCACGGTCCATCCAGTCTGCCCAACAAGATAAACTCATATGTGCTAGTTTTTGTGTATACCCTACCTTGATTTGTACCTGTCCTTTTCAGGGCACAGACCGTGTAAGTCTGCCCAGCACTATCCCCGCCTCCCACCACTGGATCTGGCACAGACCATATAAGTCTGCCCAGCACCATCCCTACCTCCCGCCACCGGCTCTGCCACCCAATCTCGGCTAAGCTCCTTAGGATCCATTCCTTCTGAACAGAATTCCTTTATGTTTATCCCACGCATGTTTGAACTCCGTTACCGTTTTCGTTTCCACCACCTCCCGTGGGAGGGCATTCCAAGCATCCACTACTCTCTCCGTGAAAAAATACTTCCTGACATTTTTCCTGAGTCTGCCCCCCTTCAATCTCATTTCATGTCCTCTCGTTCTACCGCCTTCGCATCTCCAGAAAAGGTTGGTTTGCAGATTAATACCTTTCAAATAATTGAACGTCTGTAAAAATACTTAATGTCCTTTAGTAGAAGGGCCCTTAAAGCAAGTGCTATTTCCAGATTACTAATATTCATATATAGTAATATTGTTCCAAAAATAAATCTCAGTAGTTGTTCCTTAAATGATGCACCAAGCTTATGTGGCACGAGTTCAATGTCTAACAATAAAAAACATTTTGGCAACAGACATGCATTAACCCAGGGGGAATTTTCCTTTAAGAAATATCAAGAGCCTGTGATGGAAGCCAAAGATCTTAAAGGAAATTTTTCATACTAACATGCCACTAATCATTTTATCTTGATGGTAACAAAGAAAGCCCACCTGTTTTGTTGACTTTTTAGTACCATGGAAGATCTTCCAAGCAAGTCCATTGCCACCGCTAGCAATGTGTCGTCCAACATCAAACTCTCTTGTAACAGGATTTCCCATCACTGCACTGGTAACATCAGCAGTTACCTTTGTAACAGTACTTTCAGTTTATTTAGCATGGACTCCATTGTTTCAGCTGTGCCTTATCTTCTTTGCCTACGGAGACAAGCATTAAAATCCTTAAACAGTTGTTGGCCTTTTATGCTGAAACAAAACATTTGGTGTTACACTTATTACCAAGACTAAGGGGCCTTTTTACTAAGTGCCAGCGCTATCCTCAGCACAATCCCACACACACTGAGGCTACTTTTAGCGCAGCAGTAAACTGGCCCCATTTTCCATTAGCGCATGATTATTATTATGTGAACTCTTATCAATACCTATTTTCTAGGCAATATGGGTTCATATGCTAACCATGCACTATTCGGTTAGCACACGCCGATGTAGCTGCTTTAACTGATTAGCCCCCCCAGACATGCCCTAAGCTCTAAAACATAAGCGCAAGTACTTGGGAAGTGTGCATATCCCACGGTAGTGCTTTTTACCCAGCGGTAAGGACACATTAAGTACTTACCGCAACTTAGTGAAAGGGCTTCTAAGAAAACTACACAGGTTGTTGTAGTCCATCTCCTTTCAGATTTTACTGCTATAAAAATATCACTAAATAGCAATACTGTTTTCCGATCTCAGCAAACCAACTAAACATAATAAGAGTCATGGATTACACCTACCAGAAAAGGTGTTTATAAATGTTCTTTCTGATTGGTCAACATTTCTTCTCTCTCAAAGAGCTGAAGGAAGCAGAAAAAAAGAAAGCTACATTTAGTATTTTCAAATGTTTATTTTCTAAATATTTGGCATTTGTCTTAAGAAGGGAGTACTAACACTATATACACCTTCTCGAAGATCCTTGGCTTTCACTCCCAGTCCTCAAGGACTGCCAATAGATATCCCTAATAAATATTCATGAGAGTGGCATACAGTGGACGAAGTATGCAAATGTGATTCATGCATATTCATTAGAGAAAAACTTGACTTGTCGGCAGCCCTCACAGACCGAAGTGACGAGTAAGGTCCTAGATTCTCAACCAATGAAAGTGCTTACTGTTCATTTCTGCTTTCAAGCTATTGCTGTATTAAGTGACCCTTCTCAGTAGACAAGACATTTAGGGATATTTTCAATATAACATCTAAGTCCAACTTTGAATGTTTTGTACAAAATGTCCAAAATCTGAATAGGAAAGAAGGTTATTTTTGAAAAAAGAAAAATCTTTTTTTTTCCAAAAAAACTGTTTCAAACATATTGTTTTTTGGTCCGTTTTCGGGAAAAAAAACCCCTAAGTACAAAACATAGAAAATCAAGCCTTTGGGATGTAGGAGGAGCCAGCATTTTTAGCCGACTGGTCCCCCAGACATCCGAGGAGAACAATGGGGCACTTCTGTGCACTTCATAAGAATGGTCCCAGGTACAGATCTCACCTTTGCTCCCTTATCTTGTCCCTTGAGCTCTCCAAAACCTACTGCCCCCCCCCCCCCCCCAACTGTACACCACCATAATAGCCCTTATGGGTGAAGGGGGCACAGTTTCCATCACAAGTGTGACAGGTAAAGGGAGGTAGGGAACCAATCCCCCACTCCATAGTGCACTGCACAGACCACTACACTACTCCAGGGACCTGCATGCTGCTTTAATAGACCTGGCTATAACATCTGAGGCTGTCAGAGGCTGGTAAGTCATATTTTATTCACATTTTTGAGGGATGGGAGGGGTCATCCACGATTCCCCCCAGTGGTCATTTAGGGCACCTTTTTGTGCCTTATTCATTATAAAAACAGGCCTAGCTCAAAACATTTTAGTTTTGTTCCATAATGGCTGAAAAACATCTAAGTCTTAGGAATGCCCAAATCCTGGCCTTAACACGCCCCCTTGAGATTTGGACGCACTGCAGACGAACAGCGTAGACAAACATATGAAAATACTGATTTGGATGTTTTTGTGAGAAAAACGTCCAAATGCTGCTTTATGTCACTTTTTAGACATTTTTCTCTTTTGAAAATGAGCCCCATTATCTTCCATTAGCCAAGTGAAAACAGCAGAGTATGGAACAGAACAAAATCTTTGATTCAGTTGTACAAATTCATGAGGCCGCATAGCCCTCATCATTGGCTCCAATGCCACTCAATTACCCATATGTTGTCTGTTGGCACCAAACTAACATTTTTAGGAAAGAAAACAGTTATATAACTGGAGTTTTTATCTGTGATATGTGCTCTCCCTAGTGGGGATTAGTGCTGCAGGCATACAAACTGACGTGGGGTAGGAAGGGGATTTCTGGAAAAGGGAACACATGAAGTGTCGTTCAGAGAGGGCTGAGTTAGGTTTGTACTTTACACTTGTGAGAACTGAGTACAGATCAGAGCAGTCAAAAGTCTCTGCAGCCCAAGCATAGTTAAAGCAGGAACAGGGCAAACGCTATAAAAACTGAAGCCATGAACAGGTGGGTGTGCAGCACAGGAATGCCGAGAGGAGCACAGCTTGACACTGGGTTCTTGGTCCTAGCCTCCAACACGTCCTCCTAGACCAGTCTCATGTATAGTTAACTTGATCCAAGATGGTGCCTAAATGAGAAGCCAGTCAAACCCAAGTCTTTCAGCACCCAGGATGGAAGTGTGCTGGTGCAGAACCAATAATTTTCCAGCCATTTCCAGGAGCCATGCCAAAAAAAGCACCACTGCTGAAGAAGCTTTTCCTTTCAGTCACTCAGATGGTGGTGCTGCAGTCACCTCCATTAGGGCTTGGTATGATACACTAGCCAGGTTTACTAAACTTTAGAGCAGTGTTTCCCCAAGTTCAGTCCTGGAGTACCCCTTGCCAGTCAGGTTTTCAGACTATCCACAATGAATATGCATGAACCTGATTTGAATACACTGCCTCCATTATATGCAAATCATTCATGCATACTGTGGATATCCCGAAAACCTGACTGGTAAGGGGTACTCCAGGACTGGACTTGGGCAACACTGCTTTAGGGCATGCCAATGGGAGATACTGCGAGCTAACTGCTGTCATGCCATTAGGAATAACTTAGGTACGGTAGCAGTTAGCAAACATGGTCCTAAATTGATATAAGCAGCACACTCTTTGCTAGTATAATCACGTTCAAATTTTATAGGGGCTTCTTCTGATCTATGATCGGGAAAATTAGATCTCAGTATGAATTGTTCACAAAGCCATTAGTCTCCGAGGTCTTTTTCTGCTATCAACAAAAATGAATTCATTCAGCTAATAAGGCTATTTTTTTTCTTTTTAACTTACAACCAAATCCTTTCTGCTTGTTATTTTGACAATGCATTTCTTAGTACCAACATGGCTAGAAAAGCTTTCATAGTATCAGCATAGGACAGTCAACCAGGTAAAAAGCAAGAAGACTATGGCATCTCTTCACCATGAGTATCCAATAACCTGTAGATAGCATTCTTACACCCTCAACAAGCATCTTTGCAGATGATTCCAAAACCTGTAATAGGGTAGACACCCCTGATGATGTGGATAACATGAGGAAAGACAGAATACAGCTTGAAGAATGGTAAGGAATTTGGCATCTAAAATTTATACCCCTGATGATGTGGATAACATGAGGAAAGACAGAATACAGCTTGAAGAATGGTAAGGAATTTGGCATCTAAGATTTAATGCTAAAAAATGCAGAGTCATGTATTTGGGCTGCAAAACCCAGAACGGCACAATTTAGCGGGGTGAAGAGCTTTTGTGCATGAAAGAGGAGCAGGACTTGGGTGTGATTGTATGTGATGATCTTAAGGTGGCCAGACACGTAGAAAAGGTGATGGCAAAGCTAGAAGGATGCTTGGGTGCATAGGAAGAAAAATAGCCAGTAGGAAAAAGGAGGTGATGATGCCCCTGTATAAAAGACTCTGGTAAGACCTCATTTAGAATACTGTGTACAATTCTAAAGACAGATATGGGTAAAAAGTGGGATGTTTGACCACCGAAGTACCAATCCTGGAGACAATATCTTAAAAACTTCTTTATTGATGAAAAGACTCGACACAACTGTTGTGTTTCGGCCTGATGCAGGCCTGTTGGCCGAAACACAACAGTTGTGTCGAGTCTTCATCAATAAAGAAGTTTTTAAGGTATTGTCTCCAGGATTGGTACTTCCGTGGTCAAACATCCCACTTTTTACCCATATCTGCGTTTTCCCGTGGGGCGTTCGAGTTCTCCACTTGATTGCGGATTTTTTTGTACAATTCTAAAGACTGCACCTTCAAAGTGATATCAATAGGATGGAGTCGGTTCAGAGGGCAGTTACTAAAATGGTCAGTGGTCTTCATCATAAAGCTTATGGGGAAAGACTTAAAGATCTCAATATGTATACTTTTGGAGAGGGAAGATATGATAAGAGAGGTTTAAAACATGTATGTGGAAAAAAGGCATAGGAGGCGAGTCTCTCAACTGAAAGGGAGCTCTGGAAAGAGGGGGCAGAGAACAAAGGTGAAAGGGGATAGACTCAGAAGTAACCTGAGGAAATCAAACATATAAATTGCGAGTGACCGTACTCACTCGCAAATGTGCAGTAGAGACTTTTTCTCTCTGTCCCGCCCCCGCGTCAATAAGTGATGACGGGGCGGGACAGAGGGAAACTGCGCGAAGGGGAGGGAGGGAACCGCCGAGGTCGCTACCGCTCCACCCCCCCCCTGAGGTCGCCGCTACCGCTCCCCCCACCCGGAGGCGCCGCCGCTGCCCCCCCTCCACCCGGCCCCTCTCTTCGCAATTGAACTTACAGCACCGAAAACGCAGCAGGCAGATCAGCTGACCTCCCGTCGGCCTTCCTTCTCTGCCTGTGTCCCGCCCTCGCCAACATTACGTCACACGAGGGCGGGACAGAGGCAGAGAAGGAAGGCCGACGTGACCTCAGCTGATTTGCCTGCTGCATTTTCAGCGCTGTAAGTTCAGTAGCAAACAGAGCGCCCGGCCTGGGTGGAGGGGAGGCGACGACGACCTGCTGAGGGTAGCTGGAAATCGTGCCCGTTTTAACGGGCATAATGGCTAGTACTTCACAGAAAAGGGGGAGGTGAATTTGTAGAACAGCCTCCAGGTGGCTTGAACCAAGTATATATGATCTCTATGGGAGTGAAAGTGAGAATAGATGGCATGGATGGGCAAACTGGATAGGCTATGTAGTCTTTGCCTTTGTTTTACCGTTTTTAAATTGTTATATTTTACTGCAAGGAATTCAGAACAGTAATTCTGAATCTGCATATGCAAATATAATATCAGCAAATCAAACTGCATGACAACTTAGAAGAGCACATTTGTATGAGAGAGAGAGAGAGAATATATTTTGATTTATGAATTGGTGTGGATAATGAAGCCCCAGGCTAAGCTGATGTGGAAGCGTAACATATAGTCCAGCCACAATCAAAATAGCTTGATTTTTCATAACACACATTTAAGTGGCCATGCAATTCTAGACCTTATGTGTTAGATTCCATATATGGCGCCAAAAAGAAATTTTTTTAAAAATCAGCGCTGAAATGACAAGGACAAATCAAGGTCAGATAGACTCGTATGTTCTACTTTATATGCATATCTTGTTGGACAGACTGGATGGACCGTACAGGTCTTTATCTGCCATCATCTATGTTATGAATGTTACTATGAAAAAAAGAAGTGCTATTCTATAAACCACAACTAACATTAGGCACAGTTTACAGAATAGGGCTTACACCCAGGAGTTGTGCATAAATTTAGGTGTCATCATGTGCACCATCGAAAACATGGTGCAAATGCCCACGCCTAAATTTAAGAGTGGCGCCCCCCATATTCTATAATTATGCACGTTAACAAAGCCATGCCCCTGAACCGCCTCAAAACACCCATGACCCTCCCATTTCCGTGCCTCCTTTTCTGGACCACATGTAAAATTTAGGCACGGTTCCAGTACCTAAATTTATGCGTCTAAGTTCTAATTAAAACTAGTTACTGCCAATAATTGCTTGTTAAAAAGCCAAGTATCTGCACTAATTGGCTCATTATGTAATTAAATTGTGCGCGCAAATTCCACACACCCCAAATTTGTGTATGCATATTTTATAGAATTCAGGGGTATATGCACACACACTTCAAGTTGATTGTTTGGGTGCCATTTGCACACTTGGTCAGTACCATGTGAGCAATGAAAGCCTGACCTTCTGGGAAAGGTACACAGGCTTAGTGCTACTGCTTTCAAGTAAGCAGCGACTCAGCATGAATTACACCTATACCACATGGAAAAGATGGCTCATAGCATTAAACACCCTCCCCCACAGATTTTAACCAGTTATATAAGGAGAAATATTCTCTCTATGGCCAAAAGACAGAATTGCCTCACAAGCTTTAAGTTGTTAGCCATGCTCCTCCTCAGATCACAGGACACCTATAAAACTAAATAGAGCCTGAGGTTATGCTAACAGTGGAGACTGCTCAATTTTGCTTTTTTTTTATAGCAACCTGTTACCCATATTGTCATCACCTATTGCAGGAAAGAATTTTACATAAATTCTTTAAAAACTCCATGGTTATTTGCCAGTTTAAGAAGTCACCAAGTACCTCTCTGTTTCAAATAGTGTACCAATGTGCAAGCTAGGGGCATAGGAAAGCTAACATGATGAAAAAATAATTCATGTTTCATATAATTTGGTACACTGTATGTGGGGTTCTCTGTACAAAACTCTGGTAAGACCCCATTTAGAGTACTGTGTACAATTTTGGAGATGGCACCTTTAAAAAGATGTAAACAGGATGGAATCCGTGCAGAGGGCAGTTACTAAAATGATCACAAGTTTCCATCATAAAGCGTATGGGGTTTCGGCGCCTGGGGACTGAGGAGAGCAATCCAGCAGACCGGTCACTGCTGAGCGGGCACCATGGCATGCGATGGGGCCGTTGGTAAAGTGGAGCTGCCAGGCTACCTGTGCTGGAGCATACCAGAGTTGCAGGCCCGGCTGGCGGAGATCGCGGACCGGTGCTCTCCATCTTCATCCTCGGCACTGCCGGTTCAACGCGATGCCAATCTGCAAGGTGGATGTTTGACGCCGCTCATTCAGCACTTCCCTGGTGCCTTTGTGTCCCGATTCTTCACCAGCCTTTCCAATGTCTCCCGCAGGCCGCGGTCATCGCCCGCACTGCTTGTCTCAGGCATCTGTCACTACCTTCTCGGCTTTGCTGTCCTGTTCGCCTGCCTTAATGAGTCTCAGCGAGTCAAGACCTGATTTTGGCCTTTTCCTTCCTTCCTCCTTTTTTTTGCTTTCATTTCCCTGCCTACTTATTTGTTTTAAGATTATATTCCCTTCTTTCCTCTCTCTCTGTTCCATCTATCCTCTCAATTCTCATTGTAATTATTTCATTAGTTCATTGTAAGCCGCTTTGGGGCTGCTAAAATGAGGCAAAAGGCGGGGTATAAATGACCTAAATAAATAAAATGTCAATATATACACTTTGAAAGGAAAAGTGGAAAATAGGAGATACGACAGACTATGGGGTAAATTCTACAAGTAGCACCTAAAATTTGGTGCCAATGATGTGATGCGCTTAGCGCGATTCTGTAACGAGCATGCGTTTTTTTTTTAAACAGTATGTTTATTGATTTTCACTTAACAGAATACAGAAAACATTCCAGCCATATAATACAAGAAGACATCATCTTCTGTTAGTTACAAAAAGTATATACCAACGTGGATTTAACCAAGGGAAATGTATCAGATTGGCTATAAACATGTGGATAGTGGTAAGCTCCACTGGTGTGAGGACATCGGCAACGTGCTTGCTAACAGCCAACGTAGCATTCCATGCATGCTCAGTTCGTGCACATGAACTGAGCATGTGTGAGGAGTGCTTACTTTATTTTTTGTCTATTAGATTGTAAGCTCTTTGAGCAGGGACTGTCTTTCTTCTATGTTTGTGCAGCGCTGTGTACGCCTTGTAGCGCTATAGAAATGCTAAATAGTAGTAGTAGTAGTAGTAGAGTGCTGACATCAGTGGTTAGAAAGCATGCTGCCGACTTCCTCACACTACGGAGTTCTTTGGCTGGCTGGTAGTGCATCAGTAAAGATAAAATTTTAAAATTGAGGGGTGAGGGAGTCAGGGAGAGAGAAGGGAACGAGTGCCCCTCCCAAAAAAGTGGGCTTCTGGCTCAGCTCCTGCTTTCCACTGTGACTGATGGTGCAGCAGGGCAGGGGCCCTCCTAAGGCTGTTTGCCCTGGCTCTGCTCCCCAGTATCTCTCCACACTTGTCCTTCCCTACACCCCTTCCCGTGCACTCCGCTCCATGGATAAATCCTTCTTATCTGTTCCCTTCTCCACTACTGCCAACTCCAGACTTCGCGCCTTCTGTCTCGCTGCACCCTACGCCTGGAATAAACTTCCTGAGCCCCTACGTCTTGCCCCATCCTTGGCCACCTTTAAATCTAGACTGAAAGCCCACCTCTTTAACATTGCTTTTGACTCGTAACCTCTCGCCTCCACCTACCCTCCTCTCCTCCTTCCTGTACACATTAATTGATTTGCTTACTTTATTTTTGTCGATTAGATTGTAAGCTCTTTGAGCAGGGACTGTCTTTCTTCTATGTTTGTGCAGCGCTGCGCACGCCTTGTAGCGCTATAGAAATGCTAAATAGTAGTAGTAGTAGCTTTGTCTCTCGGCAGTACTGATCAAAGACAAATGATTTTGATCAATATGGGGTTTTTTTGTTGATGGATTCATGGCCCAGGGGAAAATCAACCATGAAGGTAGCCCCTCTTCTGTCCTCTTGCCCCATTTCTTAAAATGCTTTAAAATGTATCGGGTCTTTATCTGCTGTCATATGGTGAGTGTGTGTATCAGTCAAATCAAGTTTTCTATTCAGAAAATGCACACCTTTAAGTAGACACATAAAAAAACTTATTTGGCTGCTTACTTTGGTTTTTCATCTTTCCTACTTTTGACTTTAGCTCTTCCTATCCCTCATCTGTTCTCTCTCCCTTTAGCCCACCTCAGCTTCTTCCATGTCACCCTTTTTTCAGCCTTCAAACTCCCAAAACTTCTTCCTTCGTGGTTGATAACTAGGGAACCTAGCTACTTTTTGGAATCTTTCCAGGTGCTTGTGGACTGGATCAGCCACTGTTGTAAACAGGATACTGGGCTTCATGGACCTTTGGTCTGACCCAGTATGGCAGTTTTTAATTCTTATGTTCTTAGCTGATCACTCAAACGCAGGTATAGGCATCTGCTTAAGAGTACAGAAGCTCAGGTGTAAACTAATTTGTGCTAATGCCAGCAAGAAGTAGGCAAAAATCAGGACTGGGTCAACCTGGACAGGACCACTGCACTGCTGATATATATAATGCCTGCTGAAGACACGGGAAACCTTCGCATTGAATGCGGTGGCCATTAAGTCCATCACCGGCATCCCCCAACGGGCAGCTATCTGATCGAAGGCCAGAGTGTCCACCCCCAGCTCCAACTGGTAGCGACTGAGAAAGTCTGCTTGCACATTCTGTGACCCTGCTATATGAGCCACCATCAAGAGAGAGAGATGAGGAGTCTCTGCACAAAGGCAGATCAGGACCACCTCGCACGCTAGTGGGGCACTCCTGGTGCCCCCCTGATGGTTCACATAGGCGACCGCTGTCGCATTGTCCGAGAGAACTCGAACTGGGCAACCACGGAGAATTATTTATTTATTTGTGGCATTTATACCCCACTCTTTCCCGCTAGATAGCAGGTTCAGTGCGGCTTACAAAGTATCACAGAGATAATACAAAGCATGGACAAAGTATCACATGGGTGACATAGTTACATAGGGTAGGCTTACAAAGTATGGTCATAGTTACATAGAGTAGGCTTACAAAGTATGGTACCAAGTATCACAGAGATAATACAAAGTATGGAACAAAGTATCACATAGATGACATAGTTACATAGAGTAGGACAATAGTGATAGATGTGGGGAAAGAATTGGAGTATGGGTAATGCTAATGGTGTGGAATTAGGATCGGGGTTTAGGATTGGAGTGTGGGTACTGCTAGTGATGTGGAATTAGGATCGGGGTTTAGGATTGGTCATTTGGGTGGGCTTGTTTCAAGAGGTAAGTCTTCAGGAGTTTTTGGAAGGGTAGGTATTCATTGGTTTTTTCGGATGTGTCGAGGCATGGCGTTCCAGAGTTGGCTGCCTATAACAGAGAAGTTGGATGCGTAGTAGGTTTTGTATTTGAGGGCCAGACGAATCGCACGCAACTCCAAGTGGTTGATGGACCAAAATGCCTCCGTCGAGGTCCAAATGCCCCGGGCCATCTGTTGGAGGCAATGAGCCCCCCAACCAGACAGCAACACATCCGTGGTCACGATCTTCCATTCTGGGGTTTGCAGAGGAATGCCCGACACTAGATTCTTTTGAAAGAACCACCAATGCATGATTGTGTGCAGACGGGTCGAACATGGCACCCGAACCTCATAATCCTCAGAGTGGAGACCAATGGCTCAGAAGGTGCCACTACAGGGGGTGCATGTGAGCTCTGGCCCACTTTACGACGTCCAAGGTAGAGGCCATGGAACCCAGAACTTGTACGTAGTCCCAAGCCCGCAGGTTTGGAGTTTGGAACATAGCTCGCAACTGACCCTGCAACTGCTGTGCTCGAGCTGAAGGAAAAGAAACCATCCCTGTTCGGGTATCGAAGCACACTCCCAAGTATTCCAGCTTCTGGGAGGGCGCAAGGCTGCACTTTGGGAAGTTGATCACCCAACCAAGCGACTGAAGCACCCCAACCACTCTGTCAGTTGCCCGTCGACTTTCCTTGAAAGAGGATGCCCGCACAAGCCAGGCGTCTAGATAAGGATGGACTTGAATCCCTTACTTTCTGAGATAGGCCGCCACTACGACAAGGACCTTGGAAAAAGTCCGAGGTGCTGTGGCTAGGCTGAAGGGCATCGCTTTGAAAATGATGACCGAGCACTGCAAAGCGAAGAAAACGCCTGTGGGGAGGCCAAATTGGAATGTGTAAATAGGCCTCTGAGATCGAGAGACGTCAAAAACTCCCCTGGCTGTACCGCTGCAATCACTGAGCAGAGGGTTTCCATGCGGAAATGCCGAACCCGTAAGGACCTGTTGAAGCACCACAAAATAAATGGAGTATCGACCGCACCCTCTTTCTGCTGGGGGTACAGGCTGGACGGCACCCAGTCGTTGTAAGTTGAGGAGGGTGTGACGAACTGCCCGCACCTTGGTGGCAAATTTGCCAAACTCTTGAGCACCTGGTTGAATACAGATCTTGGCTCAGCAGCCCCTGGTCACACTTCTTAGTACTACCAGGCGAGACTTTGGCAGGTCCCCATCCCCCACCCTTTTTGCCGTACACTGTTTGGGTGTAACCCGCCCAGGCTCCCCTGCAGCCCCCACCAGGTTCTTAAAAGAAAATTTTTTTTTGGCCTGGCTAGCTTTATTCCCTGTATAATAGGAAATAAGGCTGTCCTTGGCAATTTGGAGCCAATTTAGCACCTAGAAGCTACAGAGGGACCCAAACAGGGTGAAAAGAAGAGAGTTGGGGGGTGGGGATCCTTACCCCTCAGGTGAGATCCCGTGGGACCGTCAAAGCTTCACCCAGTGGCACTAAGTGCAACCGGGGACTGCGGAGCCAAGCTCCGTGCTCAGTCAGGTATGGTTAGAGACCATGAACCTGGATGCAACTGTTAAGCTCAACCATGCTCTGTGGCCACGGCCAACAGAGCAGGAAGCTAGACCAGGGACAGGAGCATCAACAGCCGACCTACCACCTCCTGGAAAGTTGAGAAAAATACAGAATTGTTCCAGGGAGCACCAACCACAGTTTCTACAGTCATGTCACTGGTACAATTCAGTTTTCTTTACCTCCATCTGCTGATATGAAGGGATAAAGCCCATTGGTTCAGAACAGTGGAAGCCGATACTAAAAAATTAGTTTAATCTCTTTGACCACCTGTTTCATGGCCCTCGGAAAGGCCAGACGGCCTCTAAGGCCTCCATTGTGAGGTGGATCAAAGCAAGTATTGAGTCTGCCTCTAAGTCTCTCCATTTTCACGGAGAGAGTGGTGGATGCTTGGAATGCCCTCCCGCGGGAGGTGGTGGAGATGAAAACGGTAACGGAATTCAAACATGCGTGGAATAAACATAAAGGAATCCTGTTCAGAAGAAATGGATCCTCAGGAGCTTAGTCGAGATTGGATAACAGAGTCGGTAGTGGGAGGCAGGGCTGGTGGTTGGGAGGCGGGGATAGTGCTTGGCAGACTTATACGGTCTGTGCCAGAGCCGATGGAGGGAGGCGGGGATAGTGCTGGGCAGACTTGTACGGTCTGTGTCCTGAAAAAGACAGGTACAAATCAAGGTAAGGTATAAACAAAAAAGTGGCACATTTCTTGGGCAGACTGAATGGACCGTGCAGGTCTTTTTCTGCCGTCATCTACTATGTTACTATGTTACTATTGTGAGGTGGATCAAAGCAAGTATTGAGTGTGCCTATATTTCTAAGAATTGTCCTGTGCCTCAGGGGCTCAAAGCCCACTCTACTAGGCAGACACACAGGTGATTTCCCCTGAGGAGATTTGCAGGGCGGTGATTTGATCATTCCATTCCTTTGCTAAGCAGGACATATTGGACAGAGTCCACTTGGACTTTGGCACAGCCAGCATTCAGGGGGACCTTGTCATCTCCTGCCCAATAGACTTGCTTCAGCACATCCCATTTGTACAGAACAGTAGAGCTGATGCTAAGAAAGGAGAAATTATGTCTTACCAGATAATTTTCTTTTCTTTAGTCAGTGACACCATTCTAGAATCCTTAGAAGAGTTTGGCTCTGTGCTTCCTTTTCAGTTCTAAAAAAAAAAAAAAAATTCCCCTTTATGACTGGCAGCTATACTGGGTTCCTGTGATATGGCTATATCCTGGTATAATAAAAACAAACAAAAACCTAGCACAAATATTCTACGAGAAACCACACAAGCTACAGAAGAGTGGAATAAGCCAAATACAGTGTCCAAGAAGATCAAAGTTTATTCTTCCAAAAGGATGTGCTGACACATCCTTTTGGAAGAATAAACTCTGATTTTCTTGGACATTGTGGTTGGCTTATTCCACTCTATATCCTGGTATATGCAGGGTAGTGAATGCCACTCTGTGGTGTTTTGCTCGCTTGACTATCATTGCAGCTGAAGTGGTTGATGGAGCATGGGTGCGTTGCGCAAAACGACCTTTTACTGCTTGGCCAGCTATACAAGTACATAAGTGTTGCCATACTGGGTCAGACCGAAGGTCCATCAAGCCCAGTATCCTGTTTCCAACAGTGGCCAATCCATGTCACAAGTACCTGGCAAGATAACAAAACAGTACAATACATTTTATGCTGCTTATCCCAGAAATAAGCAGTGGATTTTCCCAAGTCCATTTTAATAATGGCTTATGGACTTTTCTTTTAGGAAGCTATCCAAACTTTTTTTAAACCCAGCTAAGCTAACTGCTTTTACCACATTCTCTGGCAACGAATTCCAGAGTTTAATTACATGTTGAGTGAAGAAATACACTGGATTGTTCCATAAAGCACCACAGCTTATACAGTGATGTCACTGGTAGAATTCAGTTTTATCCCTGCCTACCAGCAGGTGGAGGTAGCAAACACCCATTTGTGCAGAATGGTGTTGCTGACTAAAGAAAAGAAAATTAACTGGTAAGACATAATTTCTCTTTTCTACACATCATGCCCACCATGATGCATACCTCCTCCTCCCTCCCTCCCCCCATCTTTAATTTAGCTATACAAGACATTATTCTATTCTTAAATTTATATTCCATCTGATTTCATTAAAATTCAAAAAAAGATTACAGTATAAGACATCTTCGACCTACAATGAAGACAAGAATTTCAAGCCAAATAACAATAGAATTACTAATTTAGATCAGATTTCAACCAATTTTGAGAATAAATGTCTTTAAAGCCTTTCAGAATGGAGTATATTATATTGAAGGGTGTTCTCTGCATAAAGAACCCACCCAACCACCTCCCTTACCAGTTTCACCTACCCAGTAAAACTGCCATTTATTTACATTGTACTTTTATGATTTTGATACTTTGTAAACCATCTCAAATAGATAACCCAAGGAGAGTCTATAAATTTATATAAGTACATAAATAAATACTGTAGCATCATTCAACAAATTGGAGATCTATTTGCGTACAATGGAAGTAATCTCATACATATTCATTGTGGAAATCTTGAAAACCTGACTGGATTGTGGACCTCAAGGACTGTGGCTGCCCCCCGCTCTACAGGATTGGACTGAACCTAATGTACATCCTGAAACTCCAGTTCTGTATCACAAACTCCATGTTCCCCAACAATGGAGCTATTCCACTGACAACGTGCCACTGTATACAAAAAAACCCGGACAAAGTTAATTTACTAGCACATTTGAGATTGGTTCTTGATTACTAGTTTCTCAAACACTGGAATTCTAAACAGAAATGTAATCTGACAAGGGACAACACAGAGATGACTAGTGTGAGGCATGCCAGACAGCACTCCAAAGTTTACCACCAAGATATGCTTATTTCAGCTTTGGCAATTATTGGGGTCCCAAGACAACCACCCTGGTTGCACACCCCTCCCCCTAGTATTGACCCTGATTAAGGCCACCAACAGAATCTGGGAATTTTCTCCTATGCTGTAATTTTATTTTCATTTACTATTTAGATTTATTTTCTCCTTTACCTTAATTGCTAAATGTATTATTTTGGCAATACAAAACTGATATGCCAATAAAATTATCTGATTCTGCATTGGACCCAACCCCCATCCTCCTGCCAGCTGGGATTGAGCTGCTATATTAAATACAGGTTTGGTTTTGAGGGGGGAAACATGGTTGGTTGGTGTGTGTGTGTGTGTGTGTGTATATATATCGGGGGGGGGGGGGGGGGGGGGGGGGGGGGGAGGCCACAAATACAAAACTGGTCCACAGTTGACAGAGACCAATCGTACATCACTAAACCATCGATTATCTTCCCTCAGTCCCAATTCCTGATGCGGCACCACCTGGCTCCCGACTGAGTACCTCTTTCACAGATAGACAAACTGATACATTGGTAGGTTTTCCTTTATCAAACATGCTTAAAAACATATACATTCTCCCTGTTATACAAACAAGTTGATCTGAATTTAGGAACAAAATCGAAGACGGTATGTTTCCCTTTCCCCTCCCCCAAATCCCTGTACCTCACAGCAGATGACACTAGTGCTGTCCAATTCGCCGATTCGTTTTGGGGGGTGGGGGAATCGGGAGTCCCGATTCGGGATTTCTCCACCTCCCACCCGCTGTTACCCAAACCATTGCCACTTCCCTCCCTTAACCCACTGCAGCTCAGAAAATAAACTTACCTTAGCAAGGACCAAGGTCTCTCTATTGTTGGCGCATATAAGTCAATCTATTAATTTGGAGCGCAGTCGGAACAGGAACTGACATCAGGGGGCGGGACCGGCAACCACGCCAAGCCCAAGCCACCAATGCGAGGCGCAAGGAAGGACTCGGAGGTTGGCTGAAAAGTGGAGGCTTCTGGGGCGGGGCGGCATGTCAAAACCTATGAGCTGCTGTATCCACGTTGTAGTTCTTTATTGTTTGTTGGTAGCATTTTTATTCAATGGATATACACAGAGGAATCATAATAACGTAATAAGTTGTTATAGGTAAAGTAGTGAATTGTTTTATAAATTCACTCTCATCTCGCTTGTCGTCCCCCTTCTCCTCCACTGCTAACTCCAGGCTTCCTTCCTTTCCTCTCGCGGCACCTTATGCCTGGATTAAACTTCCTGAGCCTGTATATCTAACTCCATCTCTATCTGTTTTCAAGTCTATGCTGAAAACCCACCTTTTCACTGCTGTTTTTGGCTCCTAGCCACTACTCATTTGCCTCCCCCCCCCCCCCTTGTTCCTTCTCACCCAGTGCTTCCCTCGCCCTTAATTGTCTTGTTTGTCTGTATTATTTTAGATTGTAAGCTCTATTGAGCAGGGACTGTCTGGTGTTCAGCGCAGCGTGCGCCTGGTAGCGCTATACAAATGCTAATAATAATAATAAATCGTAATTAGTGTGTCATTTGGAGGGGCTGGTTATACGGACACCCTAGTACTGTTATATTCATGCAGAGAACTTTTCTTTCTCTGGTAAAGGACCACTAAAACATTAGGTTGAAATCTGTGAACATTTAAACATTTTTTTTCTTTTCCTGTGCTTAGATCAAAAGAAAAAGATGACATATAGGAACTTGCTCCTTTTGTTTTGTGGATTGCAGTAGTATATTATAAAAATGCACTTGATATTTTTTATTACTACTATTTGAAAGACAAATATTGACTGAGGGCAGAGCTACCTTCACGCAGAAGTCCAGAGTCAGTCTAACGCCAATGTTTACTAAGGTGCTCTATGAGCACGTTAGCATTTTCCCTTGGCCTCCCCCCACCCGTCCACCAACCCTCCCCTCCCCTCCATTGATCCATGTCCAGCAACCCTGCTGTCTCCCATGCTCTCCCCCCCCCCATGTCCAGCAGCCCTCCTGTCTCCCCTGGCCTCACCCCATCCACTGCCCCTCCTCTCTCCCCTGCCCTCCCCCCATATCCAGCAACCCTCCTCTCAGCCCTGCTCTCTCCCCATGTCCAGCAACTCTCCTCTCTCCCCCCCCATGCCCTCCCCCCATGTCCAGCAGTGCTTCCACACGGAGGTGAGAGGCACTGTCATGTCAGTGCAGGGGGCCCGATACGGAGGGGAGGGGGGGTGGAGGTTGGTGCGCCAGCGATGTTGCTTCGTCTCCAGGCTCCAGCAGCAGCGTCCGTTTCCCTCTCTGTTCCGCCCTCTGACGTCATCACGTCTTGACGTGCGGGTGGGACAGAGAGGGAAGTCGCTACTGCGCATTTGCAGGTTAGTCGGTCACTTGTCATTTATATGTTTGATTGTTCAACCACTCTTAGGATTCACCTTTGGGTTTAAAAAGCAAACCATATGTGTGTAAGGTTTGGATAAACAAATTAAAACAATCAAAGTTTAAAGTGAATGTCCATATGTAATATGTGCTAGCAATAATGAACCAATGATGGAATATTCACATAGCAGGAAGCCTGGACCAACAGATTTATTTTCCACTGAACATAATTAACTTTGTATGAACTTGGCAGCTAATAGTATGCTGAACTGGACAATGTTGGCACATTTAGACTGACTCTGGACTTCTGCATGAAGGTAGCTCTGTCCTCATTATTCAATATCTGTCTTTTAAATAATAGTAATAAAAATATCAAGTGCATTTTTATAATATGCCTCTGCAATCCACAAAACGAGCAAGTTATTATACTTCCTCTGTATACATCCGTATGCAGCACAAGCCGGCATGTTTGAAAATAAAAGTGAGTTTCAATACAAATGCTACCACCAATAAAGAGCGAGAACATGGATGCAGCAGCTCATAGGTTTGAGAGTATGGCGATGACGGCTGGGGAAGGAGAAACTGATACTGACCTCATTGGTTTCAACGTTTTGACGTCAATTGGTCTCTTGTCTATTAAACCTCCTTGGGTGGGGTGCTTGGTGTAGCTGCCGGTCCCGCCCTCTGAGGTCAGTTCCTATTCCGGCTGCGCGTTAATAGAGAGTCAGAGACCGGAGCGACTTGCCTGCGCCAACAATAGAGGGACCTTGGGCCCTGCTATGGTAAGTTTATCTTGTCACTGTTGCTACTTCATTCCTCAGCAGTTATAGTGGCTCTTGGGTGACAGTGTGAGGGGAAAAAGGGAGGGAAGCAGAGGTTTGGGCGACAGCGGGTGGGAGGTAGGTAGGTAGGTGAAGGAAAGCCCGACTCTTTTGTGTACGGTCAGTCTGTGTGTGAATCCTTTGGGGAGGATAATTCTTTCCAGGGCTCAGGCATAGTTTGAATGGTTTTATATATGTTGACCTACGTCAGTTTTCTATAAAGATCTTTATCTTGTGAAATTTAATTGTAAACACAATACATGAAAGAATTTGTATTGAAACTCACTTTTATTTTCAAACATGCCGGCTTGTGCTGCATACGGATGTATACAGAGGAAGTATAATAACTTGCTCGTTTGTGGATTGCAGAGGCATATTATAAAAATGCACTTGATATTTTTATTACTATTATTTAAAAGACAGATATTGAATAATGAGGACAGAGCTACCTTCATGCAGAAGTCCAGAGTCAGTCTAAATGTGCCAACATTGTCCAGTTCAGCATACTATTAGCTGCCAAGTTCATACAAAGTTAATTATGTTCAGTGGAAAATAAATCTGTTGGTCCAGGCTTCCTGCTATGTGAATATTCCATCATTGGTTCATTATTGCTAGCACATATTACATATGGGCATTCACTTTAAACTTTGATTGTTTTAATTTGTTTATCCAAACCTTACATACATATGGTTTGCTTTTTAAACCCAAAGGTGAATCCTAAGAGTGGTTGAACAATCAAACATATAAATAACAAGTGACCGACTAACCTGCAAATGCGCAGTAGCGACTTCCCTCTCTGTCCCACCCGCACGTCAAGACGTGATGACGTCAGAGGGCGGAACAGAGAGGGAAACGGACGCTGCTGCTGGAGCCTGGAGACGAAGCAACATCGCTGGCGCACCAACCTCCACCCCCCCCCCTCCGTATCGGGCCCCCTGCACTGACATGACAGTGCCTCTCACCTCCGTGTGGAAGCACTGCTGGACATGGGGGGAGGGCATGGGGGGGGGAGAGAGGAGAGTTGCTGGACATGGGGAGAGAGCAGGGCTGAGAGGAGGGTTGCTGGATATGGGGGGAGGGCAGGGGAGAGAGGAGGGGCAGTGGATGGGGTGAGGCCAGGGGAGACAGGAGGGCTGCTGGACATGGGGGGGGGGGAGAGCATGGGAGACAGCAGGGTTGCTGGACATGGATCAATGGAGGGGAGGGGAGAGAGGAGGGTTGGTGGACGGGTGGGGGGAGGCCAAGGGAAAATGCTAACGTGCTCATAGAGCACCTTAGTAAACATAGGCGTTAGACTGACTCTGGACTTCTGCGTGAAGGTAGCTCTGCCCTCAGTCAATATTTGTCTTTCAAATAGTAGTAATAAAAAATATCAAGTGCATTTTTATAATATACTACTGCAATCCACAAAACAAAAGGAGCAAGTTCCTATATGTCATCTTTTTCTTTTGATCTAAGCACAGGAAAAGAAAAAAAATGTTTAAATGTTCACAGATTTCAACCTAATGTTTTAGTGGTCCTTTACCAGAGAAAGAAAAGTTCTCTGCATGAATATAACAGTGCTAGGGTGTCCGTATAACCAGCCCCTCCAAATGACACACTAATTATTTATTATTATTATTAGCATTTGTATAGCGCTACCAGGCGCACGCTGCGCTGAACACCAGACAATCCCTGCTCAATAGAGCTTACAATCTAAAATAATACAGACAAACAAGACAATTAAGGGCGAGGGAAGCACTGGGTGAGAAGGAACAAGGTGGGGGGGGAGGCAAATGAGTAGTGGCTAGGAGCCAAAAACAGCAGTGAAAAGGTGGGTTTTCAGCATAGACTTGAAAACAGATAGAGATGGAGTTAGATATACAGGCTCAGGAAGTTTAATCCAGGCATAAGGTGCCGCGAGAGAAAAGGAAGGAAGCCTGGAGTTAGCAGTGGAGGAGAAGGGGGACGACAAGCGAGATGAGAGTGAATTTATAAAACAATTTACTACTTTACCTATAACAACTTATTCCGTTATTATGATTCCTCTGTGTATATCCATTGAATAAAAATGCTACCAACAAACAATAAAGAACTACAACGTGGATACAGCAGCTCATAGGTTTTGACATGCCGCCCCGCCCCAGAAGCCTCCACTTTTCAGCCAACCTCCGAGTCCTTCCTTGCGCCTCGCATTGGTGGCTTGGGCTTGGCGTGGTTGCCGGTCCCGCCCCCTGATGTCAGTTCCTGTTCCGACTGCGCTCCAAATTAATAGATTGACTTATATGCGCCAACAATAGAGAGACCTTGGTCCTTGCTAAGGTAAGTTTATTTTCTGAGCTGCAGTGGGTTAAGGGAGGGAAGTGGCAATGGTTTGGGTAACAGCGGGTGGGAGGTGGAGAAATCCCGAATCGGGACTCCCGATTCCCCCACCCCCCAAAACGAATCGGCGAATTGGACAGCACTAGTGTCATCTGCTGTGAGGTACAGGGATTTGGGGGAGGGGAAAGGGAAACATACCGTCTTCGATTTTGTGCCTAAATTCAGATCAACTTGTTTGTATAACAGGGAGACTGTATATGTTTTTAAGCATGTTTGATAAAGGAAAACCTACCAATGTATCAGTTTGTCTGTCTGTGAAAGAGGTACTCAGTCGGGAGCCAGGTGGTGCCGCATCAGGAATTGGGACTGAGGGAAGATAATCGATGGTTTAGTGATGTACGATTGGTCTCTGTCAACTGTGGACCAGTTTTGTATTTGTGGCCTCCCCCCTCAAAACCAAACCTGTATTTAATGTAGCAGCTCAATCCCAGCTGGCAGGAGGATGGGGGTTGGGTCCAATGCAGAATCAGATAATTTTATTGGCATATCAGTTTTGTATTGCCAAAATAATACATTTAGCAATTAAGGTAAAGGAGAAAATAAATCTAAATAGTAAATGAAAATAAAATTACAGCATAGGAGACAATTCCCAGATTCTGTTGGTGGCCTTAATCAGGGTCAATATTAGGGGGAGGGGTGTGCAACCAGGGTGGTTGTCTTGGGACCCCAATAATTGCCAAAGCTGAAATAAGCATATCTTGGTGGTAAACTTTGGAGTGCCGTCTGGCATGCCTCACACTAGTCATCTCTGTGTTGTCCCTTGTCAGATTACATTTCTGTTTAGAATTCCAGTGTTTGAGAAACTAGTAATCAAGAACCAATCTCAAATGTGCTAGTAAATTAACTTTGTCCGGGTTTTTTTTTGTTTTTTTGTATACAGTGGCACGTTGTCAGTGGAATAGCTCCATTGTTGGGGAACATGGAGTTTGTGATACAGAACTGGAGTTTCAGGATGTACATTAGGTTCAGTCCAATCCTGTAGAGCGGGGGGGCAGCCACAGTCCTTGAGGTCCACAATCCAGTCAGGTTTTCAAGATTTCCACAATGAATATGTATGAGATTACTTCCATTGTACGCAAATAGATCTCCAATTTGTTGAATGATGCTACAGTATTTATTTATGTACTTATATAAATTTATAGACTCTCCTTGGGTTATCTATTTGAGATGGTTTACAAAGTATCAAAATCATAAAAGTACAATGTAAATAAATGGCAGTTTTACTGGGTAGGTGAAACTGGTAAGGGAGGTGGTTGGGTGGGTTCTTTATGCAGAGAAGACCCTTCAATATAATATACTCCATTCTGAAAGGCTTTAAAGACATTTATTCTCAAAATTGGTTGAAATCTGATCTAAATTAGTAATTCTATTGTTATTTGGCTTGTAATTCTTGTCTTCATTGTAGGTCGAAGATGTCTTATACTGTAATCTTTTTTGAATTTTAATGAAATCAGGTGGAATATAAATTTAAGAATAGAATAATGTCTTGTATAGCTAAATTAAAGATGGGGGGAGGGAGGGAGGAGGAGGTATGCATGATGTGTAGAAAAGAGAAATTATGTCTTACCAGTTAATTTTCTTTTCTTTAGTCAGCAACACCATTCTGCACAAATGGGTGTTTGCTACCTCCACCTGCTGGTAGGCAGGGATAAAACTGAATTCTACCAGTGACATCACTGTATAAGCTGTGGTGCTTTGTGGAACAATCCAGTGTATTTCTTCACTCAACATGTAATTAAACTCTGGAATTCGTTGCCAGAGAATGTGGTAAAAGCAGTTAGCTTAGCTGGGTTTTAAAAAGTTTGGATAGCTTCCTAAAAGAAAAGTCCATAAGCCATTATTAAAATGGACTTGGGAAAATCCACTGCTTATTTCTGGGATAAGCAGCATAAAATGTATTGTACTGTTTTGTTATCTTGCCAGGTACTTGTGACATGGATTGGCCACTGTTGGAAACAGGATACTGGGCTTGATGGACCTTCGGTCTGACCCAGTATGGCAACACTTATGTACTTGTATAGCTGGCCAAGCAGTAAAAGGTCGTTTTGCGCAACGCACCCATGCTCCATCAACCACTTCAGCTGCAATGATAGTCAAGCGAGCAAAACACCACAGAGTGGCATTCACTACCCTGCATATACCAGGATATAGAGTGGAATAAGCCAACCACAATGTCCAAGAAAATCAGAGTTTATTCTTCCAAAAGGATGTGTCAGCACATCCTTTTGGAAGAATAAACTTTGATGATCTTGGACACTGTATTTGGCTTATTCCACTCTTCTGTAGCTTGTGTGGTTTCTAGTAGAATATTTGTGCTAGGTTTTTGTTTGTTTTTATTATACCAGGATATAGCCATATCACAGGAACCCAGTATAGCTGCCAGTCATAAAGGGGAATTTTTTTTTTTTTAAGAACTGAAAAGGAAGCACAGAGCCAAACTCTTCTAAGGATTCTAGAATGGTGTCACTGACTAAAGAAAAGAAAATTATCTGGTAAGACATAATTTCTCCTTTCTTAGCATCAGCTCTACTGTTCTGTACAAATGGGATGTGCTGAAGCAAGTCTATTGGGCAGGAGATGACAAGGTCCCCCTGAATGCTGGCTGTGCCAAAGTCCAAGTGGACTCTGTCCAATATGTCCTGCTTAGCAAAGGAATGGAATGATCAAATCACCGCCCTGCAAATCTCCTCAGGGGAAATCACCTGTGTGTCTGCCTAGTAGACTGGTCTTTGAGCCCCTGAGGCACAGGACAATTCTTAGAAATATAGGCAGACTCAATACTTGCTTTGATCCACCTCACAATAGTAACATAGTAGATGACGGCAGAAAAAGACCTGCACGGTCCATTCAGTCTGCCCAAGAAATGTGCCACTTTTTTGTTTATACCTTACCTTGATTTGTACCTGTCTTTTTCAGGACACAGACCGTACAAGTCTGCCCAGCACTATCCCCGCCTCCCTCCATCGGCTCTGGCACAGACCGTATAAGTCTGCCAAGCACTATCCCCGCCTCCCAACCACCAGCCCTGCCTCCCACTACCGACTCTGTTATCCAATCTCGGCTAAGCTCCTGAGGATCCATTTCTTCTGAACAGGATTCCTTTATGTTTATTCCACGCATGTTTGAATTCCGTTACCGTTTTCATCTCCACCACCTCCCGCGGGAGGGCATTCCAAGCATCCACCACTCTCTCCGTGAAAATGGAGAGACTTAGAGGCAGACTCAATACTTGCTTTGATCCACCTCACAATGGAGGCCTTAGAGGCCGTCTGGCCTTTCCGAGGGCCATGAAACAGGTGGTCAAAGAGATTAAACTAATTTTTTAGTATCGGCTTCCACTGTTCTGAACCAATGGGCTTTATCCCTTCATATCAGCAGATGGAGGTAAAGAAAACTGAATTGTACCAGTGACATGACTGTAGAAACTGTGGTTGGTGCTCCCTGGAACAATTCTGTATTTTCTCAACTTTCCAGGAGGTGGTAGGTCGGCTGTTGATGCTCCTGTCCCTGGTCTAGCTTCCTGCTCTGTTGGCCGTGGCCACAGAGCATGGTTGAGCTTAACAGTTGCATCCAGGTTCATGGTCTCTAACCATACCTGACTGAGCACGGAGCTTGGCTCCGCAGTCCCCGGTTGCACTTAGTGCCACTGGGTGAAGCTTTGACGGTCCCACGGGATCTCACCTGAGGGGTAAGGATCCCCACCCCCCCAACTCTCTTCTTTTCACCCTGTTTGGGTCCCTCTGTAGCTTCTAGGTGCTAAATTGGCTCCAAATTGCCAAGGACAGCCTTATTTCCTATTATACAGGGAATAAAGCTAGCCAGGCCAAAAAAAATTTTCTTTTAAGAACCTGGTGGGGGCTGCAGGGGAGCCTGGGCGGGTTACACCCAAACAGTGTACGGCAAAAAGGGTGGGGGATGGGGACCTGCCAAAGTCTCGCCTGGTAGTACTAAGAAGTGTGACCAGGGGCTGCTGAGCCAAGATCTGTATTCAACCAGGTGCTCAAGAGTTTGGCAAATTTGCCACCAAGGTGCGGGCAGTTCGTCACACCCTCCTCAACTTACAACGACTGGGTGCCGTCCAGCCTGTACCCCCAGCAGAAAGAGGGTGCGGTCGATACTCCATTTATTTTGTGGTGCTTCAACAGGTCCTTACGGGTTCGGCATTTCCGCATGGAAACCCTCTGCTCAGTGATTGCAGCGGTACAGCCAGGGGAGTTTTTGATGTCTCTCGATCTCAGAGGCCTATTTACACATTCCAATTTGGCCTCCCCACAGGCGTTTTCTTCGCTTTGCAGTGCTCGGTCATCATTTTCAAAGCGATGCCCTTCAGCCTAGCCACAGCACCTCGGACTTTTTCCAAGGTCCTTGTCGTAGTGGCGGCCTATCTCAGAAAGAAAGGGATTCAAGTCCATCCTTATCTAGACGCCTGGCTTGTGCGGGCATCCTCTTTCAAGGAAAGTCGACGGGCAACTGACAGAGTGGTTGGGGTGCTTCAGTCGCTTGGTTGGGTGATCAACTTCCCAAAGTGCAGCCTTGCGCCCTCCCAGAAGCTGGAATACTTGGGAGTGTGCTTCGATACCCGAACAGGGATAGTTTCTTTTCCTTCAGCTCGAGCACAGCAGTTGCAGGGTCAGTTGCGAGCTATGTTCCAAACTCCAAACCTGCGGGCTTGGGACTACGTACAAGTTCTGGGTTCCATGGCCTCTACCTTGGACGTCGTAAAGTGGGCCAGAGCTCACATGCACCCCCTGTATTGGCACCTTCTGAGCCATTGGTCTCCACTCTGAGGATTATGAGGTTCGGGTGCCATGTTCGACCCGTCTGCACACAATCATGCATTGGTGGTTCTTTCAAAAGAATCTAGTGTCGGGCATTCCTCTGCAAACCCCAGAATGGAAGATTGTGACTACGGATGTGTTGCTGTCTGGTTGGGGGGCTCATTGCCTCCAACAGATGGCCCGGGGCATTTGGACCTCGACGGAGGCATTTTGGTCCATCAACCACTTGGAGTTGCGTGCGATTCGTCTGGCCCTCAAATACAAAACCTACTACGCATCCAACTTCTCTGTTATAGGCAGCCAACTCTGGAACGCCATGCCTCGACACATCCGAAAAACCAATGAATACCTACCCTTCCAAAAACTCCTGAAGACTTACCTCTTGAAACAAGCCCACCCAAATGACCAATCCTAAACCCCGATCCTAATTCCACATCACTAGCAGTACCCACACTCCAATCCTAAACCCCGATCCTAATTCCACACCATTAGCATTACCCATACTCCAATTCTTTCCCCACATCTATCACTATTGTCCTACTCTATGTAACTATGTCATCTATGTGATACTTTGTTCCATACTTTGTATTATCTCTGTGATACTTGGTACCATACTTTGTAAGCCTACTCTATGTAACTATGACCATACTTTGTAAGCCTACCCTATGTAACTATGTCACCCATGTGATACTTTGTCCATGCTTTGTATTATCTCTGTGATACTTTGTACCATACTTTGTAAGCCGCACTGAACCTGCTATCTAGCGGGAAAGAGTGGGGTATAAATGCCACAAATAAATAAATAATTCTCCGTGGTTGCCCAGTTCGAGTTCTCTCGAACAATGCGACAGCGGTCGCCTATGTGAACCATCAGGGGGGCACCAGGAGTGCCCCACTAGCGTGCGAGGTGGTCCTGATCTGCCTTTGTGCAGAGACTCCTCATCTCTCTCTCTTGACGGTGGCTCATATAGCAGGGTCACAGAATGTTCAAGCAGACTTTCTCAGTCGCTACCAGTTGGAGCTGGGGGTGGACACTCTGGCCTTCGATCAGATAGCTGCCCGTTGGGGGATGCCGGTGATGGACTTAATGGCCACCGCATTCAATGCGAAGGTTTCCCGTGTCTTCAGCAGGCATTATATATATCAGCAGTGCAGTGGTCCTGTCCAGGTTGACCCAGTCCTGATTTTTGCCTACTTCTTGCTGGCATTAGCACAAATTAGTTTACACCTGAGCTTCTGTACTCTTAAGCAGATGCCTATACCTGCGTTTGAGTGATCAGCTAAGAACATAAGAATTAAAAACTGCCATACTGGGTCAGACCAAAGGTCCATGAAGCCCAGTATCCTGTTTACAACAGTGGCTGATCCAGTCCACAAGCACCTGGAAAGATTCCAAAAAGTAGCTAGGTTCCCTAGTTATCAACCACGAAGGAAGAAGTTTTGGGAGTTTGAAGGCTGAAAAAAGGGTGACATGGAAGAAGCTGAGGTGGGCTAAAGGGAGAGAGAACAGATGAGGGATAGGAAGAGCTAAAGTCAAAAGTAGGAAAGATGAAAAACCAAAGTAAGCAGCCAAATAAGTTTTTTTTATGTGTCTACTTAAAGGTGTGCATTTTCTGAATAGAAAACTTGATTTGACTGATACACACACTCACCATATGACAGCAGATAAAGACCCGATACATTTTAAAGCATTTAAGAAATGGGGCAAGAGGACAGAAGAGGGGCTACCTTCATGGTTGATTTTCCCCTGGGCCATGAATCCATCAACAAAAAAACCCCATATTGATCAAAATCATTTGTCTTTTGATCAGTACTGCCGAGAGACAAAGCTACTACTACTACTATTTAGCATTTCTATAGCGCTACAAGGCGTGCGCAGCGCTGCACAAACTTAGAAGAAAGACAGTCCCTGCTCAAAGAGCTTACAATCTAATCGACAAAAATAAAGTAAGCAAATCAAATCAATTAATGTGTACAGGAAGGAGGAGAGGAGGGTAGGTGGAGGCGAGAGGTTACGAGTCAAAAGCAATGTTAAAGAGGTGGGCTTTCAGTCTAGATTTAAAGGTGGCCAAGGATGGGGCAAGACGTAGGGGCTCAGGAAGTTTATTCCAGGCGTAGGGTGCAGCGAGACAGAAGGCGCGAAGTCTGGAGTTGGCAGTAGTGGAGAAGGGAACAGATAAGAAGGATTTATCCATGGAGCGGAGTGCACGGGAAGGGGTGTAGGGAACGACAAGTGTGGAGAGATACTGGGGAGCAGAGCCAGGGCAAACAGCCTTAGGAGGGCCCCTGCCCTGCTGCACCATCAGTCACAGTGGAAAGCAGGAGCTGAGCCAGAAGCCCACTTTTTTGGGAGGGGGCACTCGTTCCCTTCTCTCTCCCTGACTCCCTCACCCCTCAATTTTAAAATTTTATCTTTACTGATGCACTACCAGCCAGCCAAAGAACTCCGTAGTGTGAGGAAGTCGGCAGCATGCTTTCTAACCACTGATGTCAGCACTCTACTACTACTACTACTATTTAGCATTTCTATAGCGCTACAAGGCGTACACAGCGCTGCAGAAACATAGAAGAAAGACAGTCCCTGCTCAAAGAGCTTACAATCTAATAGACAAAAAATAAAGTAAGCACTCCTCACACATGCTCAGTTCATGTGCACGAACTGAGCATGCATGGAATGCTACGTTGGCTGTTAGCAAGCACGTTGCCGATGTCTTCACACCAGTGGAGGTTCGGGCTGTGGAGTTCTTTGGCTGGTGGGGCTTGGGGATCTCTGCCAGCCATTCAGGGTATTGTAGTTGGTGGGACCCAAGCACAAAGTGGAAGAGGCCAAGCCTCCCATGCCACTGGTTAAGCTGGGCCTGGGTAATCTTGCCCCTCCCCCCCCCCCCCCCCTGTCCTTTTGGCAGACCTGCTTTTGATAAAACTGGCTCTCTTAAGTTGCCATTCTAGACTTTTTGCCATTTTTCCATCTTACCATTTGTGATACATAGCTTTCCAGCATATGATAACTTTTTGTAAAATACAATAATTTTCTATTTCAGATCTGTCAATGCTGTTTGGCTTTCCCTTTTTCGTCCTATTGATGTGGCTGCACATGTGACATTCGACTATGCTCCAATGGCAGTGAATCTGACGCCTCGGTTCCGCAGGCTTAGCAGCCGAAGTGATTGCAGAGCTCGGAGAGGCCGGTGGAGGGGAGGTAGTAGCCACTGTGTTAGGCCTGTAGGTCTCATAGCAATAAACTGGGCATTAGAGGGCTCTACATGTGGGCAATAAAGGGAATGTGTTGTGACGTCCTGGGTAAAGGATGATATAAACCAGATTTTAAGCAAAATAATAAGCTTTTCCTCCACCTCCCAAGTATGAGACAAATATCTGTTCTATGTCTGTGCAGAGTCCATCTAGAGGAGGCTCCCAAGAGCCACAAAGAGAATCTGTTTGAAAGGAGCACATTTGGCAATGTAGAACTGTCAAACCCAAAGAAATAAGCAGAATACAATGAAATGACCACAGGCTTGATATATGATTAGAGCTGTAGCCTCCAATGACAGCTTGACATTTTGAACTTGTGCTTGTTTTATTATTTTCTTTTCAGGGCATGGGACATAAGAGGATCTAGATCCAGTGAGACAAAATGAAGCTAGCCTAGCCTGTGCTTAGCTCAGCTGGTGGCACTGAGAGGTTTTTTTTAGCCGCCATGTCCAGGCACCGGCATTAACTATCCAGGTTTATGTAGCCGGCTATTTTTTTCGGTTAAGTTTGATATTAACACCACGTAAAGATAGGGCTTTGTTTTATGCGCTCCAGTTTGGCCACTTAACTTGGGCAGTTAAGGGCTGAATATCAATACTTAACTGAATAAGGGCCAACTCTGTCCACAAAATGGCCAGCTTCTTGTTTAGTGGTCGGTGCTGATATTCAGCAGTATTAACTGGTTAAGTCCACTGAATTTTGCTGGGTATCCCCTCACAAGCAATTTAACTGGGAAGGAGCCTCTCCTGGCCGCTTATATCACTTTGAATATCGACCAGGTACAGTCCATCAATCCTGTCTCTGCCTCTCCAGAGGTCTTTGCTGAGAAACGGTCTCTTTAATAGGAATAACCAAACACCAACATCGTTTTTATACTTTCATGAAAGCTTATTGCTTTGAGCAAAGGGTGTAAATTTCAAGACAGATTAAGTCTATCCACTCTTCACTGTGGAGCTGGGAGTAAGGTTTAAGGTTCATAGTATTTAATTACTGCCTTTCATTCGAGAAACAGCAAAAGTGTAGAAGGTCTAAAAATACATGGGAGCAGTTCTATAAAGTGGTTCCTAGAAGTAGGTGTTGCTCACGTGCGTCAAAGGTGCCATCAGGTTGACATGCGCCTGTGTGCACTAGGCGCTATTCTATAAAGTATCGCCTAAGTGCAAGGGGGCATAGATGGCGGGCCATGGACGTGCCTCCCAGTTAGGCATTTGGTTAATAGAATACTATAAAGCATGTACACCACTTGACGCACCTAGGCACGCCAACTTAATGCCTGCCATTGACATGGTGTAAGAGGGCATGCCTACACATGGGTGCAACAATGACAACCTTATGCTAGTATTCTATAACGGAATCTTCATGCCAAGTTGCCATTTAAGAATCGGCACTAAACACATGGCATTGGGGCTTCTAGACTGAGACGCCAATTTATAGAATTACTCTTTAATTTTGGCACTTATATTCCGCTTGACCAAATATAGCTCTAGGCAGAGCACAACATAATGAAATGTACAAGTAATATACAAGAAAAACAACACACACATCAAATTTAGAAAAGTAACTAGAGGCCGACCAAAACTGGTTTTTTTTACGTTTCGGCTGTGACCAAAACTGCCATTGAAACAATTGATTTATTTTCGGCCGAATCCAAAAATATACCTGAAACTAGGCACGTGTTCTCAGCTGAAACTAAAATAAAAGAAAAAGCTCCCATCTTGCTGGCCTCGGAGTCATGGAGGGCAGTAAAGACTGAAGTGTGGGTGTTGAAATTTAGAATAGGATCATGGCTATATTTTTATCTACCCATGCACACACAAATGTTTGTAAGTGAGGCTAGCTGGAACCTAAGAAGGCAAACAATGGAGCTTTCCTCGTAATAACACATCATACAAAAATATTCAAATTCTGGATATCACCTCAGAAACAACATACGCTCCTTCCACTATAAACACTGTTTAAAGCAGACGGGTTTTTGTTTGTGTGGTGACTACATGACATGGATGGGGTTACCATATGTCTGGTTTTACCTGGACATGTCCTCTTGTTGAAGACATGACCAGGCATCCGGGCAGGTATTACCAGCCTGGATTTGTGGACGAATGGGCAGGTGGGCCTCAGGGTGTCCTATCCTCCAATCCCCTCCTTTACCTTACTGTAGTGCCCTGGTGGTCTAGTGACCTCTTCGGGGCAAGAAAGAGCCCCCTCTTTCCTGCCCAGTGCGGCTGCAGCTGTTTTGCTCCTGGCGCCACTTCAAAATGGCTGCCAAGAGTTCAAGCAGTGGCCTCGCGAGCCTTTATCCTCCCTATGTTCAACCCAGCCATAAAACCACAGTGAGTTCCCATCAGCACCCATGTCTGGAGTGAAGGGTCAAAAGCTGCTTTTCATCTTGGTGAACTTCCATCAGTTAAATTAAATTGTCTCCCCTGCTAGTGTAAGCTAAAATATAATTAGTTAATAGTGGTTTTCCATGTATTAATCAAAATTGTTTAAATGATTTGTTTCCAGGTTATTCTGGTCCATTCCAGGCCACTCAACTGTGGAATAGCATCATCCATGCACTTCATACTCGGGTGGAAGTAAAGCGGCGCCGACAGCATCTGAGGACATACAGTAACTGCTTTACTGGATCAGATGCTGTTGATGTGGTGCTGAGCCATCTTATGCAAAATATATATCTGAGTAGCAGTGACATTTCCCGGCTCCAGGGTGTCCAACTTTGCCAAGCTCTGATGGATCACAAGGTGTTTGAGCCAGTGGGAGCAAAGCTATTCAGAAGCGAAAAAGAGGGAGTGTTTGAGGACACAAATAATAGCTTATACAGATTTGTAAACTGCAAATTTTCTCCCATTTCATGGAAAAAGAGAGATGCTGAGAATTTCTCACCTGGTGAAAGACATGATGTGAAGACAAAAAGATTGTCCAGGTTTGTAATAAGGTGAAAAATTTCATGATGCTTAGTTTTCCTGCTTGACTACAAGCATTAGCAGTGGGAATGAAGCTTTCAGAGTTTTCGGTGCCATCACAATGTGCTGTGCCCCCTCTTCCCAAAGATTTCAACTGAATTAAAATGATTTTATAACTTCCATGGTGGTTAAAAGCAAGTAGATACTCTTCACTGTAAGGGCTTCTGAGGATTTTCAAAGTAAAAAGACAATATCCACACCAGGCGCGCGGCCAGATCTCAATATTTTTTGGGGGGAGGGGGGGACACATTTTGCCCTGCCTCCCTACTGCTTTCCATCTCACTGCTACCCAACATACCTGGAACGGTGGGGGGTCTCCAAGCTCCGCCAGCAGAAGCCTCTCTCCAGTGATGTTCGTTGCCACGCCGCATGCCCTACTTCCCTCGCGGCGCACATACTTAGTTTTAATGAAATTGAGCATGCGCAAAGCCTTTTGCATGCTCAATTTCACTAAAGCCAAGCATGCATTCTAGGGGTGGGGAAGCAGAGCAGGAAGCGCAAGGGTGAACAGCACTGGAGGAAGGCCTCTGCTGGCAGGGCTTTGGGACCTTTGCCAGCCAAACCAGCAGACCATGGGGGGCCCAGGCCCCTGTGGCTATGCCACTGATCCACACATTTGCACCTGCTAAATTGGTGCAGATACTTATTTTTATCACTAAAAATGTTGGTGCATGTTAATACTATTACTACTACTAATCATTGCGCTACTAGATGTACGCTGCTCTGTACACTTAATATGTAGGTACGTTCTCTGTCCCTAGAGGGCTCACAATCTATGTTTTTGTACCTGGGGCAATGGAGGGTTAAGTGACTTGCCCAAGGTCACAAGGAGCTGCAGTGGGAATTGAACCCAGGTCGCCAGGCTCAAAGCCTGCTGCACTAACCATTAGGCTACTCTTCCACCACTCCAACATTGTAAATAGTTCTGCCCCCAGAAACATGTCTCCTTACAACAAGTGACAATGGCACCATGGGGACAGTTCCATAACCTAAGTGCTCATATTTACTGTCACAAAACGCTTACCCGCCTGGGGTTACCCTGCGGCCACCTGAAGGGACTGCCCAGCCTCAGCTGCACTTGTGCTTGTGCTGTGTACTAGCACCCTTCACCTACTGACTGGGTCCTGCTTGTCTCTGGGCTGGTCTCCCCACTCGGGTTATTCTCCAGTGATTTCTAGGACACTGGGGCCACAGAAAGCACCCACAGACCCAAATACACAAACCAGGATTCTTAGTCCAGGACAGCAGAGTCAATAAACTAAATAAGGTTTATTGTCACAGAACTTGAACAGAAAAAAGTGAACTCAGCAAACAGGTAACTGACTATGGATCAATTATAAAACTATAAACATTTGTTTAGTACCTTGGGAGTTCAGGAACTGTAGCTGCTCACAGGTTATAAAATATAACTGCTCACAAGGCCTCAGTAAAGAGATTTTTCTCTCTCTGCTCCCTGGCTGAGACTGGGGAAAATTCAGTACCTTTAGGCTAGATTTGAAATCCAAGGCCAATCAAAGCCCGGGGCATCAATTTTTAAATTAGCTGCCCAATAGTACTGCAGATTTTCTTTCCATAAGCTGAAACTGGAAGAGAGAGAGTCTTTTTCTGCAACAGCTTTAAAACTCAAAACAAGTGCCATCTGCAGGCTAATTAGGAGAAATACAATTCATGAAATAATACCGTTTTCAGGTGCAAAAACCCACAGTTTCATCACATCTACATAGTGTTATTTATGTAATTGTTTAGAATTAGGGCTGCATTTTAATTAAAAACTTAATTTTGATTAAACACTTGATTAAAGGTATGTTTATTTTTATTCCCACTATAGCACCTTGTGACTGGGCAAGTCACTTAACCCTCCATTGCCCAGAGTCACAAGGAGCTGCAGTGGGAACCCCAAAAAATAACACACCGTTAATTGTACAATTAATCGCAATTATAAATTTTAATCAAAATGCAGCCCTAAATTAAAGAATAAAAAGTAGTGAAAAGATACAAAATACAAACTGGAAAAATTATAAATTAAAGAATCTAAAACAGCATGCAGAATAGCTATAAATGGCCTTACAATTTTCACAGCCTACCTCGGAAATGCAGCCCTATTTAAAATATGGGCATTTTCACACACAAATGCTAGCAGCTGTCAAAGTTGTATTCAGCAAATACCCTCTTAACACATGTTTGCACAGAGGCAGAGCATGGGCAGGACAAAGGTGGGGTTCTTATGTATGTAACTTATCCTGTAAGGTTTTTTTTTTTTTTTTTGCTTGTTTTTTTAATGTGGGTCATTGCCACGCTTACGCAAGCTCTGCGGTTGGCAGTGAGTCCAAGCGTCTACAGTCACAGCGTTTTTATGAGAGACTGATCCCAGAATCTAGCTTGCTATGTTTTAACAGTTACAGCAACCAAGCTATTTTTGAAATTTTAGATCAGCCCCTGACGCAGCCATTTTATACTTGTGAAACATGGCCATGTATGGCATTTTATGTTAAATTTCTGGGAGCTTTTAATCTATTAATAAAAACTGTGGGGCTTGGTTTTTTTTTTTTTACAAGGTCTGCCTTGTTTTATCTTCCATTTTGGATTTGACGCAGTCATTTTATACTGGTAAAACATGGCCATGTAGGGCATTTTATTTAAGTTTCTGGGAGCTTTTGTATACAGGGTGGATGGTTTTATAATGGCACTGTTTTACCTGAAATCTATACTGAAAGGTGAAGAAAATCCCTTCTTTTTTTTTTTATCAGGACACACTGTGCCACAACAATTTCCAACCCTTTAGCTCTGGAAATGGCTGATGAGAGGATAGAGGAACTTCTGCATACAATCAGCCTGCATTCATCTTTTCCTCCAAACATTGTGATTAATGAACCTTCTCGTCAGCTTTCGAAAAACGGTGAGGAGTGACTGTGCCCTTTGGGGTTCTTTTCCGACTGTTTTTCTTTTGATTTGTGAACTGCTTTGACCTTCTGGTTAGTAAAGGTTGTATAGAAAGTGTAAAGAAACTGAACTAAACTGATGCCAGTTTCCACTGCAGGATACCAACTTTATATATTTTTCACTTTTATAAGTTCACATTAGCTGCATATGGTCCAGGGGAAGTTTATAATTAAGTTCAAGAAACTGCACAAAAGTCATTAAACTGTCTTAGAGGTCTTAAGTATAACAGATTATAATTCTAGGCAGCATCAGTGTAGTTTGCCTACTTTGTGGGGGGCAAAAGTCATATGGAGGACGAAACCAATTCAGCATTAGCACCCGCAGCATTTAGAGGGGAAGGGATATTGTTCTCTGCCTCACCCACCCCAAACTATTCTAGGCATGTTATCAACAAACCCCATGTCATAAGGGATAGGCCGAGCCAATCCTGGTTTTTACCCTGTTGGGTTAAATTTAGCAATGCATGCATTCTGATTCAGTGTAAACTAGGACTGATTCTGGCTATCCTTGGATGTGGAACTTTTTGGAAGCCTAAAATGATAGAGCTGTGCATGCGATTAATTTGTCTCCATTTAATTGTAACTGTGCACATCATGCAGGACATTGCCATAGTTCTGAACAATCTATGGTTAATTCAGTGCAGGTACACTTACTAAGCATTATAGTCAGACAATTTCGAAATGTTGCTTGCTTACTTGCTGTGTCCAGAGATTCTGGAGATTTTCAGGGAAAACTTTAGGATAACTTCAAATATGGTAGACAATCAATTGGGAAAATATATATTTTTTATTATTATGGAAGAAGTATGCATTTGCTCAAATAAACCTTCAGTTTCTCATTGTAACATTTCGTTTTTTTTCATTCTCCTAAGCTGTGGATGACGTTTGGAAGCAGCAGATACTGGTACGCCTTCTTCAACTAATCCATCTTCCAGTCCTGGAGAATATTTTAGAGTCTCCAAGTAAGATGGATCAGAGGAAACCAATTATCAGAGAAGAAGATCTTGTTGTCTCTAACACTTTCTTGGATAGAGAGGTTACCCAAAGCCTAAAGCTGCCCAAGTTAGTACTAAGAAAACAGAAAACTTGCCTTAATGGTTGTAAGTGAGGAAACAGAGTATGTTTGGACCAAAGCCCAAGAGTCATCATTTTATTGTTACCTCACAATAGAGGTATAGAGAGGTTTGCTATAGAGAGGTTAATTTTTTTCTAAGTGCTTATACATTTAGCACAATATTCAAAATGTAATTTAAAAACTGACTTGGTTTGTAGGACACAGTATATACATGGGGAAACCCTAAATGTTTTTTGGAATCATATGACCCAAAAAGAGGAAGGGAAGGTTTGGGAGCCATAGAGGCATATTTTCAAAGCACTTTGGGAGGCTAAGTTCCATAGGTTTCTATGGAACTTTGGGAGGCTAAGTGCTTTGAAAATGAGCCCCATTGTGTTTATATTGAATTGTGAGCATCTGTTAGCCTGCTCAATACTGGCAGCAGGGGTGGAAACTTTTCCAGGTACCAGATTATCCAGCTTTCTAGGATTGGCTCCAAAGATAGCTACCATCTCTTTGGAGAACCTAGACTCGGAAGAGAGTTGCCTCTTTGTTCATGGGAGGATATACCTTTGCTAAAACTAGCTTGGGAGGGCTGCCTCTGCAGTGGGCCCAAGGCTAGGGGGGTTTGGCCCTACAAACATGGAAGGGGAGAGAAAAAAAATAGGAAGTACAGATAGAAAAAAAACAAACAAAAAAGGAAAAATACAAATAGACAAAAAAATGCCAAGATATTAAAAAAAAAAATCATAAAATTACAAAAGAGAACAGCAAGAAAACCAAAAAGTAGACAACCCCCCCCCCCCCCACAAGAACAAAAGAAACAAAAAATCCAAAATTTGAAAAACCAAAAACAAATGTGAAAAAAGGAATTTTTTCCTACCTGCTAGAAAACAAGTGTTGCATGACAATTTGGCTGAAGCACATGTTTTCTAAGACTGATATAGTAATAGATTAATCCAGTTTCTTCATAAAACATTTATAAATTTAGATAAATGCTCTTCTGTAAGGCCTAACAGTTTTTGACTTGATAAATTCATTGGCAAGTTTTAGAGGAGAGTTTGGACTAATGCCCTACTATGTCAGTGGGCACTAATTGTTCTGCCCACACAACTTGTATGTGCATGCTTATACTATGTTTCTTTAAATTGTGCTGCCTGGAGCTAACTAGTTTCTTGCAAGTGCCATGTAATATTTTTTTGAATTAAAACACGGAAATGATATTCCAGTCAGTGTACTAGAGAGAAAGCTGGTAACACAAATCCAAAATGAAAAATATCAGCTCAAAATTCTCATGAGGAGATAATACTAAGGCAATATACACGAAGGAAGAAAAAAAAGAATAGAGAAGTGGTTCCCAAACCTGGTCCTAGAGGCATCCCAGCGAGTCAGGTTTTCAGGATACCCATAATGAATGTTCATGAGAGAGAAATTTGCATGTGCTGCCTCCACTACATGCAAATCTATCATGAATATTCATTGTGGGTATCCTGAAAACCTGACTGGCTGGGGTGCCTTCAGGATTGGAGATCGGCAGATGTGGTCCCTCTTCACAAAAGTGGTGATAGGGAAGAAGCTGGAAACTACAGGCCGGTAAGCCTCACTTTGGTTATTGGAAAAGTAATGGAAGCGATGCTGAAGGAAAGGATAGTGAATTTCCTGGAAGCCAATAAGTTGCAAGATCTGAGACAACATGGATTTACCAAAGGGAAATCGTGCCAAACGAACCTCATTGAGTTCTTTGATTGGGTGACAGGAGAATTGAATCAGGGACGAGCTATGGACGTAATCTACTTAGATTTCAGCAAAGCTTTTGACACGGTTCCCCACAGGAGGCTCTTAAATAAACTGGATGGGCTGAAGATAGGACCCGAAGTGGTGAACTGGATTAGGAACTGGTTGACGGACAGACGCCAGAGGGTGGTGGTGAATGGAATTCGCTCGGAGGAGCGAAAGGTAAGTAGTGGAGTGCCTCAAGGATCGGTGCTGGGGCCGATTCTGTTCAATATATTTGTGAGTGACATTGCCGAAGGGTTAGAAGGTAAAGTTTGCCTATTTGCGGATGATACTAAGATCTGTAACAGAGTGGACACCCCGGAGGGAGTGGAAAACATGAAAAAGGACCTACGGAAGCTAGAAGAATGGTCTAAGGTTTGGCAATTAAAATTCAATGCGAAGAAATGCAAAGTGATGCACTTAGGAAGTAGAAATCCACTGGAGACGTATGTGTTAGGCGGGGAGAGTTTGATAGGTACGGACGGAGAGAGGGATCTTGGGGTGATAGTATCTGAGGATTTGAAGGCGATGGCCGTAGCTAGAAGGTTGTTAGGCTGTATAAAGAGAGGTGTGACCAGCAGAAGAAAGGGGGTGTTCATGCCCATGTACAAGTCGTTGGTGAGGCCCCACCTGGAGTATTGTGTTCAGTTTTGGAGGCCGTATCTTGTTAAGGATGTAAAAAGAATTGAAGCGATGCAAAGAAAAGCTACGAGAATGGTATGGGATTTGCGTTACAAGACGTATGAGGAGAGACTTGCTGAACTAAACATGTATACTCTGGAGGAAAGGAGAAACAGGGGTGATATGATACAGACGTTCAAATATTTGAAAGGTATTAATCCGCAAACGAACCTTTTCCGGAGATGGGAAGGTGGTAGAACGAGAGGACATGAAATGAGATTGAAGGGGGGCAGACTCAAGAAAAATGTCAGGAAGTATTTTTTCACGGAGAGAATAGTGGATGCTTGGAATGCCCTCCCGCGGGAGGTGATGGAAATGAAAACGGTAACTGAATTCAAACATGCGTGGGATAAGCATAAAGGAATCCTTTGCCGAAGGAATGGATCCTCAGGAGCTTAGTCAAGATCGGGAGGCGGGGATAGGGCTGGGCAAACTTATACTGTCTGTACCAGAGCCGGTGGTGGGAAGCGGGACTGGTGGTTGGGAGGCGGGGATAGTGCTGGACAGACTTGCACGGTCTGTGCCAGAGCCGGTGGTTGGGAGGCAGGGCTGGTGGTGGGGAGGTGAGGATAGTGCTGGGCAGATTTATACGGTCTGTGCCTGTGCCAGAGCCGGTGGTTGGGAGGTGGGGCTGGTGGTTGGGAGGCGGGGATAGTGCAGGGCAGACTTTCGGTCTGTGCCCTGAAGAGCACAGGTACAAATCAAAGTAGGGTATACACAAAAAGCAGCAAATATGAGTTATCTTGTTGGGCAGACTGGATGGACCGTGCAGGTCTTTTTCTGCCGTCCTCTACTATGTTACTATGTTACGTTTGGGAACTACTGGCATAGAGAATAGACCAGGAGCGGGTAACTTTGGTCCTCGACTGCCACAACATAGTGGGTTTTCAGGATTTCCACAATGAATATGTATGAGATCTATTTGCATACAATGGAGGCAATTCGTTCAAACAGATCTCATGTATATTTGTTATAGAAAACCTGAAAACCCAACTGGGTTGCAGCCCTCAAGGACCGAGGTTGCCCAACCTGGAATAGATTCTGTCCTTGATTATACTTAACACCACGAATTTTATCTCACTGGTACCCAGTATAAGCAATACAAGCCTTCTAGGTAATAGTTGACTCAACCTTTTTCTCAGCCAAAAAAGTCTCTAGTTGGCAGGGCTGAAAAAGGAATAACTATGACCCTGAAAACTAACCAAGCACTTGCAGGGAAACTTTAAAAAAAAACAAAAAACTGCACTGAGTGGCATAAGCCACATTGAGGAAGACTTCCAACTTATGCCCACAAAATAAAGCATTCTTATTTGTGAAGAAATATTTTGTGGGCATTATTTTATGTAATTCATACTGCAGAAACGAGGGTAGCTCTAGAGGCAATATCAGTTTGGGATGACTCCAAAAACCTGGTCAAATCAAAGCTCAAAGAGGCAACCACCTTATGAAGACCGCCCTCGGTCTCATCTGTCACCACTGTGCTTTTTGATAGGCCCAAGGATTTGCATGTCTCTTCCAGGTACAGCAGTATTATCTGAATTTGGAATTAACAAAGACCTCCTTTATTTAAGTGTTTCTTTAACAAAAATTTTGGAGACAGCAAATGATTCACAGGGAAATTTTTAAAACCTCAGGTTCTTGGTCCTGGATGCATTCTCAAGTGGCTCCGATTTATAATGAACATTCAACCTATATTTTATTCCTGCCATCCCTGTGGTTTGCAGTGTAGCCACTTCTAGGAAAGAGACTAAAAAGCCATACAACCTCAATTGCTCAAGAACCTAATGGTTAGTGCAGCGGGCTTTGATCCTGGCAACCTGGGATCAATTCTCACTGCAGCTCCTTGTAACCTTGGGCAAGTAATTTTGGGGCCCTTTTACAGAGCGGCGGTAAGCCCCACGTGGGCTTACCACTCACTCATCCGGAAATGCCGCCAGCGGTAGTCCCGAGCTGAGCACGTTGCCATCTCTGGGGGAAAAAGAAAATCCTTGGAAATGGCTTGTGCTGCAGTAAGCTGGCGGTAACTGGGCATCGCCGCCGGGTTAGCACAGGAGCCCTTATCGCCATCTCGGCGCCTGTGTGGCTGGGGGCTTTTTACCCACAGCGGTAAAAAGGGTCCTGGCGTGCGGGGAAAAATAGCCCCCGCTGCTCGTGCAGGGCCCTTTTCCCCCATAGCTTGGTAAAAGGATCCCTTAACCCTCCATTGCCCCAGGTACAAAAATTTAGATTGTGAGCCCTCTAGGGACAGAGAAAGTACCTGCATATAATGTGTATAGCGCTGGGTACGTCTAGTAGCGCTATAGAAATGATTAGTAATAGAATGAGTCAGAGGGAAATATTAAAAACCTGTGGTTCTTGGTCCTGGATGTATTCTCAAGTAACTTGAATTTATAATGAACATTCAGCGTATAATTTATTCCTTCCAGCCCTGTGGCTTGCAATGTAGCCACTTGAGGTTGTAAGACTTTGTCTCTTTCCTACAACTGCTCAAGGACAGCCTCTTATCACCGAACTTCTTAATAGTCCCTCCATTTTGTCACCACATTCCAAATGCCCAGTAAGGAAATATTCTCCTTTGACCGCCCCTAATTTTAAGGGGCTTCAGAAATAGCCAGAGATGCACCACCATCAAGAGGGTGGGGAAAACCCACTTTTCTACTGCACTGGGAGTAAAGTCTCATAATTCCCTCCTCTACTACTACAGAATCAGGGGCTGTGGATGGAGATAGAGTGGGTTTGACCACTGGGATCAAGGAAGCTCTGGATACAGTGAACAAAATAGGTTGGCTCACCATCCGAGCATGAAGACATTTACTGGAAGAGACACGCACGTCCTTAGGGCCTTTCGCTTTGGCAGAGGGAGGAAGACGCCTTATTTTTTATTTCTTTCCCCCATGGCTAGTTGTAGACGAGGTTAACCACTGATCAGTTCACCAAATGGCTGACCTCTCCACAGGTTTTTCCAGTCAAAGTTCCTCCTTTGTGGCTCCAAAAGGGTACTTCCCCCTTGGCCACAACCCTTCATGCATGCAGCTGCATGCCACAGAAAGGGTGTGGTTTTAAAGTTTCATCAGCCCACCCCTGTTGCAGATGTCACAGTGCTGCTGCTGTTCGGTGGACCTCTCCAGGCCCCAATCTTTGTTTTATAGGTTGAATGTTGCATGTGATCCATCCCCCCCCTGTCTCTTGAAATCATTGGCTTTGTGCCCTAACTTAATAATCAACCTTTTTGTTATATCTAGGGGTGTTATTTATTTTAAAATATTTATATACTGGAACTCACACATTGGTTCAAAGCAGTTTATAATAATGCATAAGGAATAAGACAATATATTCAACGTATATTACATCATCCGCATTATAAACTAAAAACATAATTTACTTAAGACACATAAATCCTTCCTGCTTTACCTATCAACACAGAATCCCCCTAAATACCTGAAAATAGTAAGTAATAAATAGACAATACATACCACACACCTCATCAATATTACAAATTAAATGAGTGACAGAAGACAAATAAACCTCTCTTGTCCTTGTGGGTAATCTATTTTACGTCTTGAACAGAAAGGAAGCTGCCTCAGGGCTTTTCCTCCCCTCTCTCTGTTCCTGTAAACCTCATCATCTTTTTACCAATTCAACCATTCATTCAATCAGGAATTAGTCAATCAGCCATTCCTTCAGTTATTCAACCAAAGTATTTACAGAAGGGTTCATCACACTTGTATTAGATAAAACTATGCAGCATCCTTTATTTCAATTATCTACAGTAAGTTTGTAATAAAACAGTTGAAAATAAAAGAAGTCTTCTGTTATTGTTGATTTGGTTTATGTTGCTGTATGTTATGAGGTTAGTTAGACTAATTTCCTTAAGCATGTTAATAGTAAATAGGTACCATCCATTAAATTGAGTCTGAAGTAAATAACGTTCTAATGCGTGTTAATCTAGTCTGTTGGATGTTATCTGTTTACCTCTTAAAAAGTGTTAACATAAATTATGGACCTAAAGCCTTTCTCCAACACTTTCCTGTCTTTAAAGGCTTAAGCCATCTGTTGTATGTGATCTGCATGGAGGAGTGGCCTAGTGGTTAGGGTGGTGGACTTTGGTCCTGAGGAACTGAGTTCGACTCCCGTCACAGGCGGCTCCTTGTGACTCTGGGCAAGTCACTTAACCCTCCATTGCCTGCCGCATTGAGCCTGCCATGAGTGGGAAAGTGCGGGGTACAAATGTAACTAAAATAAAATAAATAAAAAATAATAGTAACACATCCACCTGAGTCTCTGATAGTGCCCAGGCCTTATACAGTTTGGAGGCTGAAAAGATTCACTGACCTATCCTAGACAGCTCCAGCATCACTGCCCTAGCAGAGCCTGATGTTGTCAGATTTTGGAATCTAACCAGGGTCAGGTCTGGCTAATGGATGATGGAAGACCAGGGGTGTCACAGGCCACAGCAAACCCCTACAGTATGTTACCAATAATTTCACTGCCATATGATCACAAAAGCCTGTCACAGATCAGGTAAGGTACCTACCACCACAGTTCATGTGCAAACAATGCCTTTTTAGAAAGGATCAAGTTTTGTTTTGTTTTTTTACAACATCAGGGTTTTCTCTAAATTGCTAGACTCATTCTTCAACTCATTTTGTAGAATCAGAAAGGGTGAGTAAATAAGGCCCTAAAGTAAAGACCAGTTCTTCAAAATGGCTGATATCCTATTCAATGTATTAATATTTTTTTATTAAATTGACTTCTCATACAGGACTGTTATTGAAAGAAGACCATTGTGGTGCCAATTTGATTCATTGTAATTTTTCTTCTTCTAGACTTGACAGATGGCTTTGTGCAGCAGTGGATTGCTTGGAATATTTCCCTGATCAGCAGATAGTAATGCTCAGTCAGCAGCTACCTCAGAATACTGAGGACAAAATTGAACTAGATGTGCACAAAAAAATGTTCTTTGATGTTCTAGCAAAATATTACAATCAAGCAAGAGAGCCATTCCTTCACAACCATTATGTCGATACTCACTCAGGAATCCTTGAACTTCTGGGTAAGTTCAACTTAGAAAATCCTTTTGATTATTGACAAGTTAAAATTAGCTGAAATAACTATGTATGCAAGAGGAGATCCTTTTAAATTTTTTTTTTAACTGAATTTTTTTTTTTTTTTACATTTTTCTAGTTTTATAATTTGTTAGATTTGCTGGCACAACATGTATCCAGGCTGAGAAATCAGAGATGTTCTCATCTGGCTGAAGTGCTTATGTTCTTATCTTGTTGTGTCTTTCACAGACTGACGAGGGGACCCAGCATATATTTTTCTGTACTTGTTGGGAAGGGCAAAAAACACGCTGGTCCCCCTCTTTAACAGTTAGTGGCACTGAAAATGTGTGGTAAGCACCTATGTCAAAACCGGCTATTTTGGAAGCATTCTATGGGCGGAGTCGGTACTTGGCCGGTTAAGTGCCAATATTCAGTACTTAACCAGCCAAGGTAACTGCATAAATAGGACCACATAAAAGTCAGTCCTATCTTTATGTGATTCACCAGTAAGTTAAGTGCTGAATATTGCAGTTAACCAGCTATGCATTAGCTGGCTCTGCAAACCCAGAAATTCAATGCTAAAGCTCAGGCATGGCCCTGCATTGACTTTCTGGGCATGTTTGTGCAGCGCTGCGTACGCCTTGTAGCGCTATAAAAATGCTAAATAGTAGTAGTAGTAGTAGTAATGCCAGTGGCGGTCAGCAAAATGCTGAGTGCTGCCGGCTGAATAATGGGTCCCCGATATTTTTCTATTAATTTTATGTCCCACTGTCCCCAACACACTTAGAGGCCTATTTATTAAATCATAGTTTGGTACAAGGGGTAAATTTACCTTGGAATTCACTAAACTGCAGAAACCAAGTACTGCAGGTTAGTAAATTCTGCCATAAATTTATTTTTGCGTTCAGGTTTATTAAAGGCTTACTATCCCACAAATCAAAAAAATATCTATGTGACGGCTTACAATTTTATATATATATTCCGCTCTCTCTCTATCTATCTATCTATCTATCTATCTATCTATCTATCTATATATATATGAGAGGGAGGGAGGAGAATAGAATGGGGGAGGGTGGAAACAACTCCATTATTGGACAGAAAGATAGGTTAAAGACTGATCAGAGGAGGGGGTGGGGTATGTGTAAACTGGTGCTCAGGCCAGTGCCTAGGCTAATATGAAGGCATCAAACAGGTAGGTTTTAGGATCTGCCTTGAATTTAATCATGGAGGTCTGTGACCTAAGGAAAAGGGATAATACATTCTATAGGCAGGGACCTGTAACAGAGAAGAGAGGATGCTCCCTTGAGTCTATCTGATGTGCCGGAATGATGGTTTAGCCAATCAGTGTTGTTGGCATGAGCGAAGGTGTAAGTAGGAGCTGCAGCTGGGAATGTCTTTCATTCCTGGTTGTAGCAATGCAAAGACAGTGGACCCTATGTTGAGCACGCTATCTTTAAAAGGGCAAGGCCAGTGCTTTAGTTAAAAAAAATAAATAAAATTGAAAAACCCTTTTTCGTACACCCTCCACACCCCTGCATCTCTTGTCAAATTATTGATTCTCCTAGACCCCCTTCTCCAAAACCAGTCTCTACATCCTCCTAGCATGTACTGGGAGTCTCCTTGGTGGGTACAGTAGTGGAGGGGGGGGGGGGGGGCAGCAGCAATCCCCTGGTTCTTCTGCCCCAGCAGCTTCTGACTCCAAATAGTGGTCTTAGTTCCTATCTGTATACTATAAGACTAGTGCTACGAGACCAAGGCTATCATTTGGATTAAGGGAATGGCTGGGGGATTGTTCCCCCAACTACTTGACTAGCAGGTGCTAGGGGAGGTATGGGGGAGGGGGATGGGTAAGAGGGGGTTTGAAAAGGGATCAGAGGCAGGGGACTTTATTTCTAAGCAATGGCCCCTTTAAATTGCTCTTGGGGGAGTGATTTGTCGTTCAAATAGAACACAGATGGACAAACTAGAACTCATGAGCCACAACCATCTTGTGGCAAGTTCAGCTCCGGTCCATGGCAGCTGCTAGAGCATGTTAATTTCATATAGAAGTGATATTGTCGGGCTCAAAGTGGTTTTGCCACTGGTGATAACAGAGAAAATCCAAGGTATACTTCCCCCTCCCCCCAATCCTTTTGCTTGTCTCTGGTGGAGCTCCAGAGATGGGGACATTACCTCATCCCTCTCTGGAGAACTGTTGGCTGTCCTACCCAGATCAGGCCTTCAATGCCAAAATGTTTGCTTATCCCTGAATAAGACAGACAGACTGTTTTTATTTTTTAACATTTTGGGCCAGTTTCTCTTACTGTTGTCTTATCCTTCTGTGTGTTGTTGTTTTCATTATGCAAAGTGTATTACTGATTGGACTAGCGCAGGGGTTCTCAGCCCAGTCCCGGGACACACCCAGCCAATCGTGTTTTTAGGATATCCACAATGAAATATGCATGAGAGAAATTTGCATTCACTACCTCTGCTGTATGCAAATCTGTCTCACGTATATTCCTAGTATGTTAGCCTGAAAACCTGACTGGCTAGGTGTGTGCCAAGGACTGGTTGAAAAACCTTAATCTAGGGAACCTGCTGTCAGTACTTCATTGGGAAGAACTTTTTTTTTTAAATATATATATATAATTATTAAATCAAAAGAGGTGAACACTGTTTGGCTGTATTTTACAGAGAGTGAGAAGCATGCTCATGCACTGGAGGCCTTGCAGCTTTATATAAGATTATTGGCGCCAAATGCCCGAGAAGAACTGCGTAGACTTCTGACATTCATGGCTACTGCAGCTGAACCCCAAGGCTACAAATTGCAGAAGCAGGTAAATTTGCCTTGAATGTTAGAAAACAGAGAAAATGACAGCAGATAAAACACTTCTATGGCCTATCAAGATTTCCCATCCATACTGTCTATTATCCCCCTCCTTTCCATTAGAGGTTCTCTGTGCTTGTCCCATTCTCTGTTAGTCTTTTTCACCACCCTTTTCGTAGAGAAAGTATTTCTTTACTTTATGCCCGAGCCTATTCCCTTTCACCTTAATCTTATACCCTTTTGTACCAGAGCTTCCTTTCAATTGAAAGAGACTTGCCTCCTGTGCATGAATGCCACAGAGATATTTAAACATCTCTATATCTCCCCTCTCCCGCTTTTCTTCCAAACAATACATATTGAGATCTTTGTCTGTCCTCATACACTTTATAATGAAGACCATTAGTAACTACCTTCTGGACGGACTGCATCTTGTTTCTATCCTTTTGAAAGTGCAGTCTCCTACTAACCTACAAATGCACTCGATCTGCAGCCCCTCCTTACCTCTCTACCCTCATCTCCCCTTAAGTTCCTACCCGTAACCTCCGCTCTCAAGACAAATCCCTCCTCTCAGTACCCTTCTCCACCACCGCCAACTCCAGGCTCCGCCCTTTCTGCCTCGCCTCACCCCATGCTTGGAATAAACTCCCTGAGCCCATACGCCAGGCCCCCTCCCTGCCCATCTTCAAATCCTTGCTCAAAGCCCACCTCTTCAGTGTCGCCTTCGGCACCTAACCACTACACCTCTATTCAGGAAATCTTGACTGCCCCAACTTGACATTTCGTCCTTTAGATTGTAAGCTCCTTCGAGCAGGGACTGGCCTTCTTTGTTAAACTGTACAGCACTGCGTAACCCTAGTAGCGCTCTAGAAATGTTTAGTAGTAGTAGTATTTTTTATTTATTTTTATTTATTTACATCAATTTATATACCGTATCTTATTGCTACTGCAAGACAGAACGGTTTACAATTTATAAAAAAAAAAAAAAAAAAAGCAGTACAATAAGTACAAATTGGACAAACATTAGAACTCCAATCATTACAGGAAAGCACAGCAAACCCAACAAACTAGCTACATAAGATGAAAACAATATAACTCATGATTAATACACAGGAGAACACTGCAGATACAAAATTAAATACATAATATAATCTACACAGACAGATAATACAGTTTTGACTTAGTATATATTACAGATGCCCATTTATAACCTTTCTTCCATTATTCTAAATTCTGATCTACATACTCGATAAAGTAGAAGGTTTTCAAAAGTTTCCGAAAATGAAAGTAAGATTTCTCAAGTCTGATCTCTTTTGGAAGGCCATTCCAAAGAGAGGGAGACAGATAGAAAAAAGCCGAATTCCGTGTAGATTCCCATCTAGCCCTAGCAAGAGGAGGAATCACTAACCTGTTATCTGTCAGGGATCTAAGGGTTCGTGTGGCAGTGTAAGGAATAGTTATATACAGAATAGTTATATACAGTACTCTAAGTGGGGCACTCCTTTTCCTACTGGCCATTCTTCTCTCTATGCACCCAAGCATCCTTCTGGCTTTTGCCATCACCTTTTCTACTTGTTCAGCTACCTTTATATCATCAGATATGATCACCCCCAAGTCCTGCTCTTCTTTCATGCACAGGAAGTACTTCACCCCTTATCGGTACCGCTCCCTCAAGGTTAATGCAATCCAAATGCATGACCCTGCATTTATTTTAGCTTTAAATCTTGGCTGTCAAATTCTATATTGTTCTTCAAGTTTTGCTAGATTCCTCTTCATGGTATCCACACCATCAGATATATCTACCTTATTGCAGATTTTGGTGTCATCTGCAAAGAAGCAGACCTTACCAGACAGCCCTTCAGCAAGTCACTTACAAAAAGGTTAAAAAGAACCGACCCGAGAACCAACCTTGCAGCACATGTATATTGTAAAAAGGGGGGGGGGGGTCCGCTTCCTCCTCTTGGGTGGAGCCAGCAAGCCTGTGGGGCTCCCAGGGTTCCAGGACAGAATACTGCTGATACTGGGACTCAGGGCCAAAGCATTTTATTATCAAGGCAATTTCATACCAAAAATCTTCAAAACAAAAAGGTACAGTCCTCATAAGATAATCTTCAAAAGAAAAAAAAGGTACAGTCCAAGTCCCGAAATCCCTCAGCAAAGGCTCAGCTCCTCAAGGCCTCAGGTCTTCTATTAGGGCATTAGCTTTCACTTCCCCCCTCCTTCAGAAGGGTTTAGTAAGTGTTAGCACACTTTCAATATAGCACAACCATTCAGAACAAATCTTCATGGACAGTCTTTGCACATCAAACCAGTACCACAAATCACCTGCCTTTTCACAGCACAGAGGGAACCCTGTAAGGAGCAGGGTTGGCAGTTTCTCCCACCTCTCAGCACCACGCCCGGTGTGACCTCCTTCACTTCCTTCAAGTGCTGGGCAGGGCAACCTTTGAATTCTCCCACTCCATGGTAGCTGACTCCTCTCCCTTAGGCAGCTCTAGTGGCAGGCTACTTCCTTCCTCCACATACTCCATGGAATCTCTCTCTCCGTTCGTCTCCCCTCTCTCCTGGTGACTGAGAACCTCCAGGAAATCTGCTCTCCCCTTCTCACAGCTGGGGGCAATTATATCGCTGTGTAACCCTAGTAGCGCTCTAGAAATGTCAAGTAGTAGTAGTATATACTGAATGGTGAAGCCAGGGAAACTGAGCTTCATTCATCCTTCCATCGCCCTCTAGTGGGGAGGGGAGTAACAGGCTCCCCCTGCTGGGACTGGGAATCCATTCCATCTTTTTAGGACTACTCTCCTCACTCATCCTTGCAAGGACTTCTAGGACCCGTAGTTCTGGGCTCAACTGCTTCACTGGGGAGTCTCTGGGGCTGTAAAATAGCTGCTTCTGTGTGCCAGCAAATTCATGTTCATCTCTACATGTTCTTATACATATTGGACCCAATTCTATAACTGGCGCACAAAACTTGATGCCAGAAAAAAATCAGTGCTAAGCACTATTCTGTAAAGGGTGCATAGTACAGAGATGTTTTTACTTGTTGTGGTAACAAATTAGGAAATATTTAAGTAAAGGGAAACATGATGCTCTTACCGTTTGATATTTTGGCTGCTTTTGATGCAGTTGATCAACTTCTTTTATTGGAAAGGCTTAATGAAATGGGATTAGCGGGCAAGGTTAACAGATTTGAGTGTTTTGAGAAATAGAAAATACTATTCCATTCTTTTACACAAAGTATCAACTTCTTGGCCTTCTGAGTGTGGTGTTCCACAGGGATCCCCAGTCTCACCTTTGCTGTTTATTGTTTGAGTGCATTGGGGAAAATTCTGACAAGCCTGGAAAGATTTGTTTTGCCTGTGCAGATGAATATTTTTTCCTTCTATGTCCCAAACAAGACTCATTTGAGAAAAATATTAAGCAAATTCAAACATATATTAACTTAGTGGATAAATAGACACAACTTTTCATGTGATGCTATTAATAATTTTGTGTATATGTATATACAACAATGATACAGAAACGAGTCTGTTCATATTACATACTCAGCAGGGAAGGAAATAAGGAAAAAATGGGGGGGGGGGGGGGGGGAGACCTCAGAAAAGGTGACACACAGCTAAACTGCTGGAATTAGTTCAAAAAAAGAAACGTCACCATCGCTTCTTTAATCATTGGTCTCAAAAAACCCCAATCCTCCCTGTAAAAGGATCCCAGTATGAGGTAAGATCTGTAATTGGACCTACAATCTAAAATGATCCTTGAAAAAATATCTAATAAAACATACATGCCTCAGTCTGAGAAATATAGTCTCAAATATTTTTTTTTAACCTGTGGCTCCATAGTTAGAGCAGAGTCTAAAATAACCCTTAGAATCCTAGATGTTCTGTCAACTGGAAGTTTTATTCCTGAGGAAAGAGAGAACTCTGCAGATATTACATCCAGAACATTACTGAAGCAGAGGATCACCTCCTAAATGTATTTTACATTTTATGTTTTAACTCATAAGCCAGATTATAACACAATTAAACTGCAAAACCTTCATTATATCTAAATGTTCTTTTCTTTCTGTAGTTTGAAAACAAACAAGTATTGATCAAGACTTTTACCACAGCAATTATACAGAACAAGGCCTTATCCAAAATCCAGACTGATCAGCTGATCCAGTTTCTGATCGAAAACTCTTCAGGGCTCTTCCAGGTATATGGGTACTAGAACTGGCTGTCATAAAGGAATTGTTAGCTTTATTTTCTGGTGCAGGCAGAGCTCAGCAGTAGGCTGATATTTCCATTTATACCTGTTACTTTCACATGTTAATGTCAAAGTCAAATAAGTTGCTTTAGAATTAAAGGGCCTGATATTCTAAGGATTTATGTTTCTAACTTTGACAGTTATGCTCATAAATTGGCCTCTTTGAAAATTTACTAGAGCTGAATGTATAAATTTTTTACTCAAAAGTTTATTAAACTCTTAAATTTAGGAGCATAAAAAGTGGGTGGTAACAGGGGCAGATTTAGGTCAGGGAAAATACATTGCCAATTAAAAACCTTGGGCCTGATATTCAGCTGTCTGTTTTCTCACCACCAGTGGCATGCCCGTATATTTAAAGCCGGGACTTGTATTGGCTTCGGCTTTGATATCTAGTTATTTTGGAGCCGGCTAACACGTAGCCGCTTAAGTCGATATTCATCAATTAAGCGACCGTGGGTTACCACATAAAAATAGGACATACTTTTATGCATTCCCATTTGTATGGGAAACTTGGCTGCTTCAGGACTGAATATCAGCCCTTAAGTGGCCGTGCTGACCCCGGGAACACCTACACCATAGCCAGCTTTGAGTTCTGAGCTAACTGTAATATTCAGTGGCACTTAGCTGCTTGAGCCCCAATCACGTGATTTAAACAGTCAGTGGCTGGCTAAATTGTTTTAAATATCAGACACCTTGGGTCCTCTATTCAGAAAATGCTGAGCTAAGTTAGCTTCCTAAATTTGTACTCTATTTTAGCCAAACTTAGGAGCATAACTTTTCTGCAGAAAATTCATCTTAATTTAGGAGCTTAAAAGTTATGCTCATAAATATAGACCCATCCTTTGCTTAGATTTACGAGCCTAGTACTGAACATTGGTGTTAAACTCCTAATTTTAATATACTAATATCGAAGCATAATTTTATTGTTATACAGACTCCGCTGACTTTATTGGAACTCATAAGTACAAAACTAAGAAACCTGCAGAATGGAAAAGATCCAGATGCCATTTCAGGTAGAAAATTTATCATGACTTTCTCCTTGTCTTTTTTTTCTTAATATTCTACATTTTTAAGAATGAGTCAAATTGCTGAAAATATTTGATACAAACCAAAACGCAGAACAAAACGCATTAATAATTTTGTTTAAAAATATGAATAATATAAAACTCATATCCTGCATTTTCACACCTTGGCATGTAGAAAGTGGTATATGTAACATCAAATAACACAAAAACAACCAGATTTTCAGTTGCAGACAGACCTGTTGATAATCCATCACCTTCACTAACCCATGATGGAAGACTATACCACAGCCTTGGACCCGCTCCTGAAGAGCATGTTTCATTCTTAACCTACCAAAAATCACCAGGCCCAGATGTCACAAAATTCTTTGGATTGCAAGGCACGTCTTGTTCACCACCAATTTTGTTAACATTTCCATTACATAAGTTGGGCCACCTTTCCAGAATAAACAAAAGGCCAGGCATAGTTATTTGAACTTCCAAAGATCTGTGGACAGTCACTGTAGTGAATACATTTAGCACACGTAGTTACCGTCTTAGTTATACTTACTGATAGCTACTGATGGTCTTCTTAGATAGTCCAGCATAAATCACATTACAGTATGCCAGATGATACAGGCCATCAGTTTGCTGACCGCTACTGAAATTATCTAATTACCTGACACTGGTGTTTCTGACTTACCCCCAACATTTTTGTTTTCTTTAGTTTGAGCCTTACTTTAAGGTTCAACCACTTCTTCTGGTTCTGCAAACAGTTATTCATAGACTGTAGGTCTTGCTTTTACCACACAAACATCTGGGTGTCTTTGGCTTAAATATAAGGCTAAAAAGCAATAGTAGTATTACCTGCCAGGCATATAAAAATATTAGAAGAAAGGGGAGAGCCCCTCAGGACCCCCCCCCCCCCCTTGTAAATTCTGTGCCCTTGACAGTTTTTGTGGTAGTCCAGGAATGTTATCAGAAAGAAATGATTTCACCCATGCTTAGGGCTCCCTATAGACCCCATTTGAACTAGATGATCCACCAGGATCTCATCATAGGATGGTGATTCCCTCCCATTTGTGTGCCCATTCAGTCTCTAGCCAAGAGACTGCCTTCTTTTGATTAGTACCCTTGCTTTGGAACCAGCTCCCGACTGACATGCTGAAGAGTCCTTGAAAAAATTAAAACTTTATTAAAGGCTTATTCCGACTCCTCACGCAGAATGAGGAATCTCTTCTGCAGCCCAACCTCCAGTCTCTGGCCCTCACAGCCTGGATCTTGAGAGCTTAGAATTTGCATCCTCGCCTCTTTCTGAGGGTGTTCTACAATCTTGCTGGCTTTCAGGAAAGATTCCACTAAGAGGTGTTACTCTTTTAAATGGAGAAGGTTTGCCATCTAGTGTGAGGGCAAGGGCCTAGCTCCTATTTCCTGCCCTGCACAAACCCTGCTTGAATACCTTCTGCACCTCTCCGAGTCTGGTCTCAAGACCAACTCCGTAAGGGTTCACCTCAGTGCAATTAGTGCTTATCAGTATGGAGAGGGTAAGCCTATCTCTGGACAGGCTCTAGTTATTCGCTTCAGGAGAGGTTTGCTGCTGACAAAACCCCTGTCAAGCCTCCACCTGGTCATGGGACCTCAACATCTTCCTCACCCAGCTGATGAAAAAGCTCCTTTTGAGCCACTTTGTTCCTGTCATCTGAAATATTTGACCTGGCAGGTCATATTTTTGTCGGCTGTTACTTCAACATGCAGAGTCAGTGAGCTTCAGGCGTTAGTGGCGGATGCACCTTATACAAAGTTTAATCATAACAGAGTATTTCTCTGCACGCACCCCAAGTTCCTACCTAAGGTTGAGTCTGAGTTCCATCTGAACCAGTCATTTGTCTTGCCTACATCCTTTCCCCGAGCTCATGTCCATCCTGGCAAAAGCACTTCACACCTTGGACTGCACACGAGCATTAGCCTTTTACTTGGAGCAGACTAGGGCCTACAGACAAGTCCACCCAAACGTTTCTTTTGATCCCAATAGGATGGGGGTCACCACTGGGAAACTCACCATTTCTAGTTGGCTAGCAGATTGCATTTCTTTCATTTATACCCAGGCTTGGCTGACTGTGGAGGGTCATGTCAGAGCCATAGCTGCGTCAGTAGCCCACTTGAGGTCAGCCTCCATTAAGAAATTTGTGAGGCTGCAATGTGGTCTTCAGTCCACCCATTCACAAGTCATTACTGCCTTGAGTAGGATACCTGGTGCGACAGACAGTTCTGCAGAATTTGTTTGGGGGCTGGAGTCCAACTCCTAGGCCCATTTTGTTATGATCTAGGCTGCACTCTCCCCAAGTTGTATATAGCTTCAAGTTAATTACTTTTTTGCCCTTGTTGTTGTAAGGTCCAGTTGACCACTGTTTTGTTGTTTTTGGTGAGCCTGGTAGCTAGGGATTCCCACATGTGAGAAATATAGGCCTGCTTGTCCTTGTGGAAAGCAGATATTCAAGGACAGCAGCCCTTATATTCTCACATACCCTCCCACATCCCCTTGGAGTTGTCTTCTCTTTATTATGCTTTATATTGTTTTGTTGGTCCCCCATACTTGTGGTGGGTGGGAAGGCACTTGAGCATGCGCGATGAAGCGTGTCTTGCACTCAAAGACCTATTTTTAAGCTTGTAACAAGTTCCAGACAGGCAACACGGACCCACATTACCCGTTTGTGAGAATATAAGGCCTGCTGTCCTCAGATAATACCTGCTACAGGGTAAGTACCTTTGCTTTACTTGAAGTCTACTACTACTACTACTACTATTTAGCATAATAAGTTTTGCACGTCTGTCCTTAAAGTTACTAAACAGCAGTCTCTGTCTGTAATTTGACTTTAATCTTTAACATAGTCAAAGAGCATCAGTCTGTTTTTGGATTTAAACTCAATTTGTTTAATTTTATTCCTTACCCAAAAGATGTAAATATATATTAAACAAGACAGCTGATAGCACTGAGCTGTGCAGAAAATCATAAAAGAACAGCCAAGCTTCTAACCACCCCTCATTAACACTTCCTATCAGAAATGAGTGTAACCAGTTTTCATTTTGACCTGGCAGTTGCCTCGTTATGATTCTGACTCAGGCAGAATCAGGACTGGGATTCCCTGGGATCCAACGCCATAAGCCTTCATTTCATGCTACATGGAGAATTTTTACCTTATTTTATATCCTCACCTTCCTCCTTCTAGAACACAGCTATTCTGGTTACAGTAATGACATCTCAGCCACAGGCATGCACCAGGTCGTCTCTGCAATAATTGACCCTGAATCTGATGCCTAGGTGTGACCCTTAATCAGTACTATGACTCTTACTCACCAGAAACAAGAATACTGCCTTCATAGCAGCACCAGCCCCATGGTTTAGAGGCAGGGCAGGGCCGCTTTAACCACCTGTGCCACCCTGCTGGTCTGGAACTTCAACAAGCTAAAAAATAGGTCTGAGTGCAAGACATACTTCCTCACGCATGCGCACGTGCCTTCCCGCCCACTGCACAAAATACAGACCCTTAAATATGAAACAAGGGACTACACATCAGTAATAGATATAAAAGGCAAAAAAAACTCAATTGGAACCTCAAGAAATCAGATGCTGTACATACAGCAAATGAGAAATAGAAACTGAATTGCAAGCAGTGGCATAGCTACAGGTGGGCACAGGCCCACCCTTTCTGGCTCCCAAAACAGTTCAGAAGCAGTTGCTTCATTTCCCTCTCCTCTGCCCCTGAATCCGGATTTTGCCCTCTCCCTGCTCTACCTTAACACCTTTGTGCATCCTGCCCTCGCTGTTTTCTCTCTGGTGGGACAAGGCAGAGGGAAGCTGGCAGAACCAGCGGCGGCTGTGGATGTGTATCACTCCTACTGCCACTGGCAAAGGTACTGATATAAAGTGGGGAGAGGGGTTCAGAGAAGGGGGTTGCTGGGCTACCAGGGGAGGGTGCATGCAAAAGCCAGATCCACAGGGGGCGGAAGAGAGATGCAAGACAGAGAGGGGGAGTTCTGGAAGGCCCACCCAAAATGACATTTGCAGGGGTGTAGCCATACCTATCAGAGATGCATTTCCAAAAACTGTCACATTCCAATTAATATGAAATTCAAAATAACATTTTTTCCTACCTTTGTTTTAACTTACTGTTCCATTCACCTTTGGTCCCAGTGTCTTTTTTCTGTTTCTTCTGTCTTTGCAGGGTCTCCTGTCTATCTGACATTTCTTCTCTATGTCCACTATCTCTTTTCTCTCTGCAGCCCCGTTATCTCCCCTTTTGCAGCACTGCATTCCTCTGTCCCTACTTGCAATTTCTTTTCCATGCCCATGGTCACCTTATATCCTGTCTCTTAAGCACTCCCCACTCCACCTCAGGGCCACAGATCTCCCCAGCCTGCTCCTGCAGTCCAGAATTTCTCCCTGTTTCTTTCCTTCCTCCAGTCCTTCCTTCTCCACAACCCCCCACCGCACAAATCTTACATCTCTCCCTTTCTTGTCCCCAGGGTCCTCCATAGTACTTTCTCTGACACCGGTGATTAACACAGTCAGCTTTCTGCCAGCATTAGGGCCTCCCCTCAGGTGCATCCCGCCTAGGCAGAAAAGAGGAAGTTACATCAGAGTAGGCGGGACGCACCTGAGGAGAGGCTGCAACCTCGACAGAAGGCAGACTATGTTAATCGCCAGGGCCGGAGTACTACGGAGGACGCTGGGGGCGGTTAAGGGAGAGATCCAGGGTTCATTGGGGGGGGGGGGGGTGGCAAAGGTAGAGAGAAATACCTGACTCAAGGATGAATTTATCAGTGGGGAACAGGGGTGGCTGGCTGGCTGGGCTCCTTATAGGCCGGGTGCCTGAGGCAACTGCCCCCATTGCACATTGGTAAAAGCAGCCCCCACTGGAGATGAGGTTTAGTATCATTGTCTGGTTGTAAAATATTTAGACCCTTTCTAAATAATTTTTAACATAGCTGATGGCAGCATACATAAATCGGTTGGACCACCCACTTGTTTTGGCACAACCGGGTGTGCTTTGGGTTCCTTATTGTTTTCTTTATTCACATTCAGGCTTCACATTTTGCCAGCGTGTGACCTGCCAAAAATTTGAAGAACAGAGGAGACAGACAACACAACACCTGCAACAGCTAATTCACAGAATCAGTACTCACCCCACCCTCCCTCTGAAGCAAAAGAGAAAGCTGTTTAAAGAATTCCAGAAGCATCATGTTGAAGTATGCACTGAGCATGTCTGACCTTTCTGGAAGGGGATAATCTGGAAGTAGTTTTGCACATTGTGTCTACAACGGAATTAGTTTCCAATGGAATTGCGCACATACTTGTGTTGCTGACTGAAATCTATACCAGGAACTAGCCCTTAAGATCTTTTACCCATCTTGTGCTTTTTTTTATTTTTATAAGAGTCCTTGTAGGGTTCCCGTTTATCTCCTGTGTTTAAAGAAAATAGGAAAGAGGTACTCCCTGCAGTACATAACTTCCAAAGATGTTTTTTACTTTGATTGGTAATTTCCAAAATGTATGTGTGCGCAAGTTGCATGTGTAATTGTCAGACTTTTGGGGAGCTGTTCTAGGTGCTAATGTGCATATACATGTATAAATGTTTAGATTAGCAGCATATACATCTATATACACCCTTACACTCCTATACATTAACATGTCGCCTAAGTGCTCTTCTGCAAATACCTGCTCGACTTATAGTGTGTATTTGCAAGAGGGGTATATATGAAGGGGTGGAACATGGGTGGGGTTCCCACTTTGTAACAGGCCAATGCTCAGAACTAAATGCAAGCAGTAGAGGCCGTTAGCGCAGAACGCTTAGAGGCTGTAGATTGGGTGATAACAAACGTGCCACAGATTAGCGCAAATAGCATGCTAATGTAGATGTTAATGAGGGCATTTCCTATTCCATCCCACTGTTCAAAGAACAGTGCACAAAACAAAGCTGCCTTACCGCTAAAAAAAAAAAAAAAGAACAAAGCTCGGAGCAAGCATTAGGGTGTTTGAAGAGAGGATTTCTCGTGATTCTTTCTTTAAAATCTGCCAGTTTTTATATAGTATGGCAGCAGAAGGAAGCCTGGGTAAGCCCCTAAACAGTGGTAGTGAGAAACGAATGTAGGTGAGTCAGAGAAAACCCAAAAGTGAAAGCACACGTTGGTGCCCGTTTCCTGCACTTAAATATAAGCGTGCCAAGTTTTTAAAAAATTGAAACACTTGTATTTAAAGGCGCAGAAAACAGATGCCAATGTGGGCTTTCACGTTTGCCAGGCGCATACGCATAGGAGCTGAGCTTACCACAAAAAACTCTTCTGTACATACACCAATCATGTCCCCATCCCCCCCCCTTGCTTTCACATTTACAGCACGCATATAATTTGAATATCATTTCCTTTGAGCATTGGAAGTTAGGTTTCTGCGTTGTTGGCTTACTGCAGTTCTGAGCATTGGTCTACTCAACCCAGTCCTCAGAGCACACCGTCCCACTGGGTTTTCTAGATATCCACCATAAATATGCATGAGATTGGTATGCAAATCTCTCAATCAAATTCATGGTGTATATCCTGAAAATCCGCTGGCTTTGTGTGCCCCAGAAGTCCTGCTCTAAGTTACACAGGTATCTGCTGGACTTTAGGACCAGAGTAAGTGCTCATGTTACACTCTTACCATGCACCCACTGCACACTTAATGGTAGGCACCAAGTTATGGCATTGCCCCCTTTGTGTGTAACTCAGTTCCAAGCTTAACTCTGAGACCCATTAGTTTCTACATGTGCACAGATGGAAAAACAACACAGACGTAGTCAGGCACACAAGACGTTCCATACTGTAAAGAACACCAAATGTACCCTTTAAAACATTTTAGGTGCATAAAATAGCTTTTTACAAGTTATTTTTATAAAGCTTTTTGCTCAAAATAATAATTGTACAACTTAAAGAAAATTCTTCCAAGTTCAACTGATTTGATTTTTTTTTTTTTTTAATCAGGGTCAGATAGAATAACAAGAGCTGCTTTTGCATTAGTCACTTTAAGAAAGAAAAAAATCTTCAGCACATTAGATTTGAGGTGCCTTGTTAGGCCCGTAAACACCTTCTTCCCTATATTGTTACTACACCTACATAGGAATAATGGTAATATATCTGTGGATTTTAAGTTATACTTCATCACTGGAGAACATCAAATCTCCATTTCTGTAAGCACAGTGCTATTATATTTTAGTTATTTTACAAAGGGAAAGAAAAGCAGACCCAAAGGTCCTTGAATGGCTCAAAATTTTTTTTTAATAATTCCCATAGCGTTCTGCTGCTTTTCTTTATATACTTGACAAAACAAACAATTGTGCCTGTGCTCTGTCGAGCATCAAAATATAACAAAATATTTAAACACACATGAATACAAGTGTATTGCTTCTTCAGCTTATTGAGAGTACTCCACTCTCCATAAGCTGAAGAAGCAATACACTTGTATTCATGTGTGTTTAAATATTTTGTTATATTTCTTTATATACTGCCAGTAGGATAGTAAACTTGTAGCACTGATTGAAGCAGTACTATCATAACATTGTGAGTGGGGGTGGGGCCTAATTATCAATTTGGGCTACCTTAGTGTTATTTTACACCCTCAGAGCTAGTTAATAATTGAGGTTAACAGTAGCCCATGGTGACAACTCCCCGCCCCATAGTTTTCCCTTGACCAATAAATAAATAAATTTTGGATTGGTAGCTATAAGGAAGGCATCCAAAATCCAGGCTTCTGTACAGAGTAGAGCACAAACAGCTGGATGGTGAATTATGTGAAAGAATTAGACATACATTAGAACAGGAAAGAGTAAATTGGTGATAACACTTAATGTTAAGATGATATTTTAAGCAGTCTTGCTATTACAGGTTCTTTAAAAAAATTGTAGCCACTTACCCACTTCTGGGGCTCATGAAGGTAAACACCATCAGACAGTATTGTCAGAGCAGTTAGGCTTTGGGTAAAACCACAGTGGTTTAGGAAAGTGATGTGAGAAGTTCAGCTTTAAGCCAGTTTAGGTATCTTGTACAACTGCCTCGCTTGAAGAGATTTGTTTTGCACAGCACTAGCCTGCAACCTTTGCCTTTAACACTGCTGAAAGGCCGCTAGTGGGCCTGCAAGCAGGAAGAAAGGATAAGAGATAGTGAAGAAAGGAGGGAGACAAGAAAGGGAAATCACTTGACACAGAAAAAAAAAAGGAGCAAGGCACACCTTGAGGGAATTATTTTATACAATGCAACAAGAAACTGATGCGATAAAGAATTAGGGGAAAAGAACTGGGCCCAGTAAGAAGAAAAAGAGGCAAAGAAAGAGACCTAAAAGTCAAATCATAAAAACAAGACAAAGATTAAAAAGATATTTTGTTTTGGTCTTCAGTACTGTCATTTTAGCTTAAGATTAGTGATCAAAAGGTAAAATAAACCTCTATATATTGTCAGATTTAGTATTTCTTTTGTTTACTGAGGAAGGCAATGGTATCCGAAAGGTTTCTTCCTTTGCCCAACTTATGTCATTGCTGGAAGATGGATATAAGCATAGGAGTTTAGAAGATACCAACCAGAAGAACTTTCTTAGGATAAGAAAGATAGCTTGTAGCTTGGCTGCTATATGTGAAACTAGTTAGCATTTTACTAGCGAAGATAAAATAGAATTTGAATTTAGAACAGAATTATGATTTGAAAATTAATTTTTGCACTAAGCTCCTGAACCCCAAGGATTAATCACTGTCATTCTTTTTAAACTGTGCTTTTAATGATGAAAATTGTATTTAAATGTGTAATAAAGAATTTCATATGTCCTATATTAGTGAGCATATTTTGTATACTATAATTAATATACATGAGGTGCGCCATGCTGGCTAAAGGTCCATTGAGCCCAGTATCCTGTCTCAAACAGCGACCAGTTTGGGTCAATAGGAAGTATCTAGATTATCCCTAAATGGTAGATTCATGCTCACTCTCAGGGATAAGCCATGACTTTCCCAATTCTACCTGGCTAATAACTGTTTTTGAACTTTTCCAAACCCCTTTAAAACTGACCTTTGTTAAATGCCTTGACCAACCCATTTAGCAATACAAAATCAAGCTATAGAATTTAAGTACAAAAAAAATCTTTCTACAATTTGTTTTAAATTTGCTGTCATGTCCTCTAGTCTTAGTAGTACTTGAATATAAACCACTTTGGTTGTACCACAGAAAGACAGTATATCAAATCTATGACCCTATCCAGCTTATTTTCGAAAGAGAAAGACGCCCATATTTCGAACCAAATCGGGAGATAGGCATCTTTCTCCCGTGGGTGCCCAAATCGGTATAATCGAAAGCAGATTTTGGGCAGCTTCAACTGCAATCTGTCACGGAAACGACCAAAGTTGACGGGGGTGTGTTGGAGGCGGGACTGGGGCATGGTTATCGGCTGAAGAGAGATGGGCGTCCTCGGCCGATAATCGAAAAAAGAAAGGTGTTTTTAGCACGAATGTGTGTCACTTTTTTTGGACCCTGTTTTTTCACGAACAAGTCCCCCAAAAGTGGCCCAGATGACCACCGGAGGGAATCGGGGATGACCTCCCCCAGTGGTCACTAACCCCCTCCCACCAAAAAAGAACCCACTTGAAAAACCTTTTTTGCCAGCCTCAAATGCCGTACCCACCTTCATGACAGCAGAATGTGTTCCATCCTGTGACAGCCTTTCCCTGGTTCTGATGTGGCTCTTGGGTGAGTGTGACACCTTTTCTGTTATGTGCACTGCAGAGTCACATCAGCAATGCATTGTGGTGGGTGTAGGGTATTGGCCTCCGTGATTCCACTAGCTTGTGTTAAATGCTCACGATGTTGGTAGGTGGTAGGCTCTACTCCCATGGTGCTTTTCCCCCTGCCTACTGGGTCAGAGTGTGCCCTGTTTTGTTTCCGGTAGTCCATGAGGTAGTGGCCATTTTTGTAAGGCAGTTTTAGATCCCTTTCATGTGTTAGCCACGTTACAGAACCTAGTTCTTACCTTGAATGTTGCTGAAAGAGGGCATTGTACACCATTCTGCCAGCTCTGGCCTACTGCTAATCTCAGTACCAGGGAGACTCGTTGCCAGTGGGGCACAACCTCTGATCTGCAGTTAACTGAGTAAACGTGCTTATTCCAATAAAGGATGTTTTCGGAGCGATTAGTCTTCAGGTGTCAACTGGTGTGCCAAGGTTATACAGCAGCAACAAGTCCTAGAGGCCTGTGTGTATGCAGGTCCCTGGAGCACTTTTAGTGGGTACCGCAGTGCACTTCAGACAGGTGGACCCAGGCCCATCCCCCTCCCACCTGTAACACTTGTGCTGGTAAATGGGAGCCCTCCAAAACCCACTGTACCCACATGTAGGTGCCCCCTTCACCCCTAAGAGCTATGGTAGTGTTGTACATTTGTGGGTAGTGGGTTTTGTGGGAGGGGGGTTGGGGGCTCTGCACCCGTGGTAAGGGAGCTATGCATGTGGGAGCAGTTTCTGAAGTCCACCACACTGACCTCTAGGGTGCCCAGTTGGTGTCCTGGCATGTCAGGGGGGCCAGTGTACTACGAATCCTGGCCCCTCCCACGACCAAATGGCTTGGATTAGGACGTTTGTGAGCTGGGCGTTTTTAGTTTCCATTATCGCTAAAAAAAAAACAACGCCCAGTTCACAAACGACTAAATCCATGGCACATTTGGTCCGTACAAACTGTATTTTCGAACCGAAAGATGGACGCCCATTTTTTTTTTTTTTCGAAAATACGGTCTGGTCCGCCCCTTCACGTACCCGTTTTCGGAAATAGTCGCTCATGGAGATGGGCTTTCGCGTTCGATTATGCCCCTCCCCATGACCCCTTTAATTGAAAAAGCAAATAACCCATTCCATTCATGATTTTGTAGATCCCCATTGTATACCCTAAGCCATCTCTCTTCCAATCCGGTTAGTCTTTCTTTACGCAGGAGACATTCCATTTTCTTTATCATTTTGGTTCTTTTCTAGGCCCTCTATCTTTTTTGAGATGTGGCAACCAGAACTACACACAGTACTTAAAGTGCAATTGCTCCATGGATCAATACAGAAGTATAATAATTTATTTATAATCCATTCCTTTCTGAGTATTTGTTAGTGTCCTCACCAGACCAGTCCAGAGCTTGTGGGTTGGGTCTGTCATCCAGCAGATGGAGACAGAGAAATAAAATAGATCTGTGTAATGACTTCCCTATGAGGAAAGGCTATTGTTTAGGGCTCTTCAGCTTGGAGAAGAGATGGCTGAGGTGAGATATGATAGAGGTCTATAAAATACTAAGGAGTGGAATGAGCGGAGGTAAATCGCTTGTTTACTCTTTCCAAAACTATTAGGACTAGGGACCCATAGTGAAACTACAAAGTAGTAACTTTAAAACAAATTGGAGAAAATATTTCTCCACTGAATGTGTAATTAAACTCTGGAATTTATTACCAGAGAATGGGGTAAAAGCAGTTAGCTTAACATGGTTTAAAAAAATAGTTTGGACAAGTCCTTACAAGAAAAGTCCATAGTCCATTATTAAGATGGACTTAAGAATATCCACTGCTTATCCCTGGAAATACTTTTAAAACAAATGGGAAGAAATGTTTTTTTCATACAAAGAAAAGATCTGGAATTCACTGCCGGAGGATGTGGTAATGGCAGTTAACATATCTATGTTTTAAAAAAAGGTGTGGACAAGTTCCTGGAGGAAAAGTCCATAGTCTGCTATTGAGATAGACATAGGGGAAGCCACTATTTGCACTGGGTTTGGGTAGCTTGGAATGTTGCTGCTGTTTGGGTTTGTGTCAGGTACTTGTGACCTGGATTGGCTACTGCAGGAAGCAGGATACTGGGCTAGATGGACCATTGGTCTGACCCAGTATGGCTATTCTTATGTACATCTTATGTGACTCATCCCATAAAGGCACCATGCAGCCTGATGCTCAGTACTTTTCTGTCTTCCACTCTGCAGGTCCTGGTCTGGACAAGCCAAATAGGCTCTTAAAGGGTTATGGACAACCAAAACTGTTTACATTTATTATATGCTGGCACATTCTCTGTGCCTATCGCAATCTATTTTTGTATCTGGGAAAATGGAAGGTTAAGTGACTTGCCCAAGATCACAAGGAGCCATAGTGGGAATTGAACCCAGTTCTCCATTTAACCGGTTAGTACTGGTTAAGTAGAGCACAACAACCTCTCAGCTTAATAAAGCCTGAAAGAGAAGGAAGAGAATGCTTAGGAGTCCAACCCCTTCACTTTAGCTCCCTATTTTTCCCTGGAGGAGTTTTCTTGTTTAAGTGCCTTTAAAGGATAAGTTTTACACCACCACTCAAGTTGGCAAGTGAAGGCACAGAAATGATCATCATTTTAATGCTACCTTGGATGCTGCCTTTAAAACATGGTTGCTAGCAAAAGCTGAAACACAGTAATGACAAGCACAACTTGGCCAACTCACTAGCTGATTTTTGCAGCATTGCAGTAACCCTGAAGCACAGAGATGTGCATGAAAAGGGCCAAATCAGCTGTTGGCTTTCCAGCATTTTCTTTGCTGGAGGCACAAAAATAACAGGCAGTAAGATAGGAGTTGATTTTGTAGCATTACTATCATCAGCAGTTGTACAGTGGTGGAAATAAGTATTTGATCCCTTGCTGATTTTGTAAGTTTGCCCACTGACAAAGACATGAGCAGCCCATAATTGAAGGGTAGGTTATTGGTAACAGTGAGAGATAGCACATCACAAATTAAATCCGGAAAATCACATTGTGGAAAGTATATGAATTTATTTGCATTCTGCAGAGGGAAATAAGTATTTAATCCCTCTGGCAAACAAGACCTAATACTTGGTGGCAAAACCCTTGTTGGCAAGCACAGCGGTCAGACGTCTTCTGTAGTTGATGATGAGGTTTGCACACATGTCAGGAGGAATTTTGGTCCACTCCTCTTTGCAGATCATCTCTAAATCATTAAGAGTTCTGGGCTGTCGCTTGGCAACTCGCAGCTTCAGCTCCCTCCATAAGTTTTCAATGGGATTAAGGTCTGGTGACTGGCTAGGCCACTCCATGACCCTAATGTGCTTCTTCCTGAGCCACTCCTTTGTTGCCTTGGCTGTATGTTTTGGGTCATTGTCGTGCTGGAAGACCCAGCCACGACCCATTTTTAAGGCCCTGGCGGAGGGAAGGAGGTTGTCACTCAGAATTGTACGGTACATGGCCCCATCCATTCTCCCATTGATGCGGTGAAGTAGTCCTGTGCCCTTAGCAGAGAAACACCCCCAAAACATAACATTTCCACCTCCATGCTTGACAGTGGGGACGGTGTTCTTTGGGTCATAGGCAGCATTTCTCTTCCTCCAAACACGGCGAGTTGAGTTCATGCCAAAGAGCTCAATTTTTGTCTCATCTGACCACAGCACCTTCTCCCAATCACTCTCGGCATCATCCAGGTGTTCACTGGCAAACTTCAGACGGGCCGTCACATGTGCCTTCCGGAGCAGGGGGACCTTGCGGGCACTGCAGGATTGCAATCCGTTATGTCGTAATGTGTTACCAATGGTTTTCGTGGTGACAGTGGTCCCAGCTGCCTTGAGATCATTGACAAGTTCCCCCCTTGTAGTTGTAGGCTGATTTCTAACCTTCCTCATGATCAAGGATACCCCACGAGGTGAGATTTTGCGTGGAGCCCCAGATCTTTGTCGATTGACAGTCATTTTGTACTTCTTCCATTTTCTTACTATGGCACCAACAGTTGTCTCCTTCTCGCCCAGCGTCTTACTGATGGTTTTGTAGCCCATTCCAGCCTTGTGCAGGTGTATGATCTTGTCCCTGACATCCTTAGACAGCTCCTTGCTCTTGGCCATTTTGTAGAGGTTAGAGTCTGACTGATTCACTGAGTCTGTGGACAGGTGTCTTTCATACAGGTGACCATTGCCGACAGCTGTCTGTCATGCAGGTAACGAGTTGATTTGGAGCATCTACCTGGTCTGTAGGGGCCAGATCTCTTACTGGTTGGTGGGGGATCAAATACTTATTTCCCTCTGCAGAATGCAAATAAATTCATATACTTTCCACAATGTGATTTTCCGGATTTAATTTGTGATGTGCTATCTCTCACTGTTACCAATAACCTACCCTTCAATTATGGGCTGCTCATGTCTTTGTCAGTGGGCAAACTTACAAAATCAGCAAGGGATCAAATACTTATTTCCACCACTGTACGTGGAACTAAAGTCAGCTGGAATGGCTTCTGAGGGCTGAAATGCTGCATGTATATCAAATTTGAATAAACATACACATGGCACAGGCTTGACCAGATAACATAAAAAAACAGCCATATTGGGTCAGGCTAATGGTCCATCTAGCCCAGTATCCGTTTTCCAATAGTGGCCAATCCAGAAACCCAAATAGCTAAGTTCCATGCTACCAATCCCAGGGCAAGCAGGCTTCTCCTATGTCTATCTTAATAGCAGACTATCGATTTTTCCTCCAGGAACTTACCCAACCCTTTTTTAAATCCAGATACGCTAACCGCTGTTACCACATCCTCTGCCAACGAGTTCCAGAGCTTAACTATTTGTTAAATGAAAAAAACAGTACTAGTCACACTCCAGGCCAAATTCAAGCAGGAAATAGCAACTGGCAAAAACATCCTCCTACTCCAAGTCAACCGTATTTAATATGATAGACCACCACTCACTACTACTAAGAATCCTCGATAAGATAGGAATTGGAGGGAAAATACTTACTTGGATCAAAAGATTCCTGACCACCAGGTCTTATCAAGTAAAATCAAACTCCGATATCTCCCCACCTTGGAAAGCAGAATGCGGAGTGCCACAGGGATCACCACTCTCGCCTATACTATTCAACCTAATGATGACCCCACTAGCCAGATCCATATCCAAACGAGGCCTTAACCCATTTCTATATATGAACGACATCACAATTTATATCCTCTTCAAAAAGAACCCATCAAAATCACCACCAAAATCACGAACAGCATGAAAACCATGGAAGCCTGGGAATCAGCATTCAAGCCAAAACTCAATAATAAAAAAAAAAAAACACTGCCTCATTCTCTCATCCCAACACAACACTGAACATCCCACAACCATCAATGTCTTAGGCTCACCTTTCCCAATCTCAGACAACCTGAAAATCCTAGGCATTACCATAGACCATAACATGTCACTTGAGAACCAAGCCAAGGCCACTACAAAGAAAATGTTTTACATAAATGTGGAAACTCAAACGCATAAAACAATACTTCCCAAGGGACATATTTCACAACATGATCCAAACAATGGTGCTAGTCCATGTAGACTACTCCAATGGAATCTACGCAGGATGCAAAGATCAAATCTTAAAGAAACTACACACTGCATAAAACACTGCAGTCAGGCTCATCTACGGAAAAACACGATTCAAAAGTGTGAAACCCCTCCTACAAAAAAACTACACTGGATACCAATCAAAGCACGCATAGCCTTCAAGATCTGTTCTCCGGCACACAAAATAATCTATGGCCTAGCACTGGGCTACATGACCGAACTGACTTATCCTTTAGAAATACAGATAAATTAGCAAGATCTTACCTAAGCCTTCATTTCCCCAATGTAAGGGCCTGAAATACAAATCAACAGACACCTCCAGTTTCTCCTTCATATGCACCTAACTATGGAACTCATTACCAAAAGACCTGAAACTCACATTTACCTAAACGTCCAAAAAAAAACAAAAAACCTGAAGAACCACCTTTTCAGAAAGTTCATCCCCACAGAACCAACAAACATCCAGACCACCGAAACACAACCTAAATAATCACGAAATCAGACAACAATGCAAACCTTTTACCGCCCAATCCGCGTCATACAAATTGTAAATGCAGACTACGCAATCTCTAATCAATTGTACTAAGCACTCTGTATTCAATTGCTCCGGAATCTGTAACCATCTCTCTGGGAACATGTAAGCCACATTGAACCTATCAATAAGTGGGGAAATGTGGGGTACAAATGCAATAAATAAATACTGTCTTCTCTGATTACAGTCAGTATTGGATTGTTGTTCCTGCTAGTAGAGGATTGTGGAAGGCATTTCATTTTGTTAGGACCCATGGACTGTGTGCCTACGTTAATGCTTCTGATAACCAAGTCCTCAAGCAACAAGGATTTTCTGCTTTTGAGCTGATTTGTCAGCCTTTTGAGTAGTATTTTTAACTCAGTTCAAAATACTACTCAAAAGGCTGACAAATCAGCTCTCTAGCTCCACCTCAATTCTTATTTTCTGATCATCATAATGCTCCAGTGCAGCAAAAGAATTTCATAAGGGCAATGATTGGTGGTGGTATTGGAGTGGGGGGGGGGGGGGGGAGAGAATGACTCGCGACACAGAGGTATTCTACCGGAGCCAAATGTGACCCATCTATTCTTGGGTTGCTTTATTTGCTCTGGCAGTGGTGGTAGTAAGTTGGTTGGGAATTGCATAATTTTGGAAGGTCCTTTAATTGCTGTCAATTCTTGTTTGAGTTTGTTGACTCCATCTTTCATAGTTGAAAGCTGGAGACAAATGGGGCAAGCTCTAAGCCTCTAGACAGTCTACCTTAAATACTGCACTGAATGAGTCATTGGTTGGTTGATTGTAATAAGTATGAATAGGTGCAGCGTAATAAGTGATACCAATAAAGCAAGATTACCTGATTGTAACTTTGAGGATTACTGATATTTATTGGGTTGTCTATATAGGAGTAACAAGCCCAGGAGTGGGAGGGACTATAGGTGTAAAATATATGCTCAAAGCCTACAGGCTATCTTTACAAAAACAGGTCCAAATAAATTAAAAACAAGTTGTAACTATGAACCAGAAATGTTCAAACCCACCTAATCAGGACAATCCAGAGATATACATATCTTAAGAATCCAGCTATTTTTACCCTATAAACTAGCCAATATAAATGCCACCTCTTCTAATTAGGACAACTCAGTTATGTGTCCAGGGCCTGAGTATAGAATTTGGACTAAAAACAATCACTAATCCTTTGTTTATTAAAAGGTATCTCACATACAGCAGTAGTGAAGGGCAATCAGTAAAAAAGTATACAAATATAATTCAGTATCTCAAAACCGCAGTAAAGAAGAGAAAGCAACAACAAAGCAAGACAGAAGTATCTAAAAAAAATAGCCATAGAGAAGGCCAAGAGGCAGAAGTAGTAGGATTTTTTTAAACAATCAGCAGTAAACACACCCCACCACAATATAGATTAACTCAAAACATAAAATTGGGGTTAGAGAAAAACAAAAAAAAACACAAATTGAGGTTAGACAAAAATATACAAACCCCCCCCCCCCCCCCCCCCCCCCCCCCCCCCCACAGAGAATGCTTAGCTGGGGAGATGTGGAGAAGTCTGGTACCAGCAGAGTACTAGACCCCTTATTAACTTTCTGAATTTTCATACTGAACTCTTGACTGGTGGCTTTCATGGCCTTTATGGGTGGGTTCTGGACTGATGTGGAAAGGAAATTAACAGACAAATCCAAAATTTCCTTTTGTTAGTGTTCAGTTTTTTTTGTTGTTGTTTTAATTTTGGACACAGCAGTTTTCCAGATCAGCTGGCACAAAAACTGGGATCCTGGTCAGAAGCATAGCCAGGTTGAGACGGCAGGGGGAGCGGAGAGCGGACTGCCAACGGCACCTATTTTACATATGCCTTGTGACTCTGGGCAAGTCACTTAACCCTCCATTGCCCCATGTAAGCCGCATTGAGCCTGCCATGAGTGGGAAAGCGCGGGGTACAAATGTAACAAAAATAAATAAAATATGACATCGCGTGAAAAATAGGCGATGTCGGAAAGTACGTTTGGGGGAGCGTTCACTCCCCTAGCGACCCACCTAGTTATGCTTCTGATTCTGATATCATGAGCATTCTTAATGACATGGATTTTATGGCTCCAGCCTGAACACTGCAGTGGCAATTCTGGGCTGGGGACCAAGCATCAGGGCCCTTTCCAGAATCCTGCAATCATGGTCCTTGTTTGCAGGTGATGCATACTGGCCACATGCAATCTCCACCCCAACTCAATGGGGCCTGCAAATGCTACCTCCACAAGACCAAGGAGCAGAAGACAGACTTAAAGCAACTAAGGGATCTTCTGTACAACAGTGCACAGCACTGACATGGAGCTGACTCATGTAAACCATGAAATATTACACTCCTGCTCATCTGGTCTGGAAGAGCTGCATTGGAGACACATAGAGAACCTCCTGCATAAGAATGTGTGCTATAATACATATTGGCCCATGCTGGATTTAAACGTTTGTGCAAAAATCTTGCTCTTAGCTGTGCTATTGCTTAAATTTCCTCACATTTTTAGTCGAGGAGCTTAGTTCAATAATAACTAAATTATATAGCTAAATTGTTGCAGAATCTTGGTCTCTACCAGCTATTGTAAAAGATAGGGAAGGGCAAGTCTGAACTAGCTTCCTACATTCAGCCACACTAGAAAGCGCTCCCGACAAAAAGAGAAGCTGTCACAAACTTTCCAAAATAATCTGTGTTCCACTTTGACTCAACATACTAAAAATCACATTTAACTGCAACAAAGTAACTATCAGTTCATCTTTATAAAACAGCAAGAAACAAAACATTTAGATAAGTGTCATTAAAATATGACAAAAGTAGCACTATACAAAGGCACCAACTCCAATGACAAGAGGCATCCAAGACACTAATAACTGGCCCCTTCCTGCTCCGTCAGCTTGGAAGACCAATACTGCAAGACAGACTACTGACTTTCAGTACAGGAGAAACTCATTGTTACAATAAAACTCAGTCCAATTTAAATATCAAATTTTTCTTCACATATAGCATGACCATTTTCTTCGTATTCTTCTCTGGTAACAACCATGTCTTCAAAATCATCATTTTCAGATATTAGTTTTCCACCTTCCCAGGAATAAATAATTGGGCTGAAAATAGTAAAAGGAGTAAAAAAAAAAAAAAAAGGGATCAACATACATGTTAAAAGTATACAGACCCATATACTTAGGATTATAATCTAACTAGTAAAAAAGGCCCGTTTCTGAAGCAAGGAAACGGGCCCTAGGCAGGCAATTTCTCCCCCCCCCCCCAACCGCGTTACGGCCCGTGGACCCCCCCTTCCGCGACCCTGACGACCTCCCCCCCCCATGCTGGCGAAAGCCGCCCCCGCCGCCGTTGTGGATGCACGCAGAGAAACTTGCAGAGAAGATGATTGAGGAAGCAACGCGAAGGGCACAACAGCACTTCGGCTGTCGGGGGTTTGGGTCCCCCATCAGCACAGATAGTCCACAACAGCGGCGGGGGGGGGGGGGCGGTTTTCGGCGGGCCGGGGGGGGGTCGACAGGTTCACGGAAGGGGGGGGTCGAGGGGGCCGTAGCGCGGCGGGTGACAGATGATTCCGAGGCAGGGGGAGGAGTAGGGAAATACTCCTCCCCTTGCCTTGGAATCAGCTGTCATGACGTCAGTGCGTGCCTGCCTAGCAGACCACCTCTAGGGACCCACGGTCCCCAGGCACAGAACGTTGGAGATGAGAATTATTATATAGGATTGCAACATATCTAATTCTTTTCATAGTGCTCACCATCTGTCTATTCTGTGGGTTGAACTATACTGTCATGATGCAAGACAGAGGACCTCAAAGGGACAAGTACAGACTGGATGGACCATGCAGACCTTTATCTGCCATCATAAACTATGTTACTAGATCATCAGAACCATGAGAGAAACAAATGATAACCGCACAAATCCTGCTCTGAAAACAAAATAAAAAGCTCATTTTCACATAGCCATTCAGCAATACCATCAAGCTAGGTTTATCACTGAAACACTAGTTTGGAAGGCCAACATATTTATCAACTGGAGCATCCTCAGTGGCATAGCCATGGGTGGGCTCAGACTCGCCCAAAATTGTAGCACTCTTGCTACATCTGGTGGGAATCCCCAAGCCTCACCAGCTGAATAGGTCCTTCTCCAGTGGTCAGAACACTCCTATACTCAACAGTTGGTGGCACCACCCCCCACTCACTTTTCTCACACATGTGAAAATTGTGAACGTGCAGGGTGGGGCCAGGCACTGCTGACTGCCAAGCATAGAGGATGGTTCTGGCCACTTGAGAACCTTTTCAGCTGGTGGGGCTTGGGGATCCCTGCCAGATCAGGTATTTATAATTTAAGTTGGGGCTCACAGAAGGGGAGGGGGCAGGGGTAGAGGAAAAGTGTTTTGCCCACCCACTTTGGGCTCAGGCCAACCAATAATTACATGTCTGGCTATACCACTGTTCTTTTCAATTTCCTTTGACTCCATATTTGACCAGAAATTTAAAACCTCTGTTATCTAACGAGATCAAAATTCCAGAGACACTAATTTTGTTAAAAATTTATATTCATTCAATCTATATTGTAAGCCACATTGAACTCAAGACTTTTTGGGATAATGTGGGATATAAATGCCACAAATAAATAAATAAGAGAGAGAGACATTTCTATTTGTTCCAAAACCAAATCTGAACTTTTTTTTAAATTATTATTATTTTTGAGGAAAGGACATACACATAGCTGGTAAGTGCACCACTGAGACTGGCATGAGAAGTTGTTACACAGAGGATCTACCAGCGGTCATTCATGCTATGACCTTAATGTCACATCATATCATCTTCAAGACTATTAGTTCCTGGAGAAGGGACCTTATAACCAAATAATATCTTGTACAGCAGGGATCAGCAACTCTGTTAGGCGAGACGGTCTGGGGAAAATAATACCCCACACCACCACCACCACCACACCCGTAAGTTCCACACCCTGCTGCTCAGAGCCAGACAGAACTGTCTTAAGGACGCAACCATCTGAGCCTGACCCTGCCCTGTTCTGCATCAGTAGCACACACAGTTCTCCACAAGGCCCTCTTCATTTCCATTAAACGAAATACGATAGGGCTGGCTTTCAGGACCAGCCTGGGCAGAGTACAGTTCTAAAAGCTTCCACACCAGCTTGTCTTGGTGCCCCCTTAAAAAGATCAGGACGGTGGCAAACAGCCTAAAGGAGGAACAGATTGCAATGAGCGCCCACCTTTCCTCCAAAGCCAGAGACAGATGTGCTTGCAGTGAGTTGAGATACAGCAAGTGAGAGCCTACCCTGCCCCCACACCCATTTTGTTGATCCTGCATGTTGGCATCTTACAAATACGTGGTGCTTTCTTCTTTAAGACTTTGCCCCAAAACTTTGCTGAGCCTTGTAAATGTAGAATGTTGTTGACATACATTTTACTATTTCGATATTATTCGATATACTTATTCTCACTGAGCTGTGTGGTATCCAGTAAAAGCTCTCACTTTGGCAAGCAAGCTGGAAAAGAACACTCACTTTTCTGGTAATATAACAGCAACCTCATATTCTGTAGGAGTGAGACGTCGTACATCAGCATATACTCGATCTCTGAAGCCAGGAAAAAGGGTATTGCCCCCAGTCAAAACAATATTCTTGAGGAAATGGGGCTGCATTTCTTTAAAAAGAAGTGGAGACATATTAATGCAAAATTTTCATTTTTCTTTTAATATGCTGCACTATAACCTTTTCCTACCTTTGAGATAGCCAATTTGAAATTTAAATATAAACATTTTATATTAACGTATGACTAAGATTTTAGATGATTCTTTGCACATCACAATCTGTACTTTTGAGGACCGGTACCAGTACAAGCTTCAAAAACAATTTCCCAAGAAGTCCCTCCCCCCCTCCCCAATGTAAACATTGCTTCCCTATAGGATCTGATTGGAGTGTGCTTGGGACTCCTTGAAACAATCTTACAGGGGCCAATGCAGAAAACTAATTGTGCAGTTAAGATACAAAATGCCGCAGCATGCTTGCTCACAGCGTTTTTTTTTTTGTTTTTTTTTTGGGGGGGGGGGGGGGGGTCATCCTTCCGTCACCATCTTGGTGAGACAGGAAAAGTGACATTCAGCAGTGAGCTGCGGATTACTGTCACAATTTTAATGCGGCAGTAATTTGCAAGCTCATTGCTTTCAGAATGCTAAGGTATTTTGGTATCAATTCCACAGCACATTTTGCATTGACCCCACAATTTGTTTCTTTTAAGAAAAAAGAAAAGAAAAATCATCCAAGTCATTTTAAAACTGAGCTGACAAAAGAATACAGAAACATGTGTGTTCTGCTACAGCACAAATATATACTTTAAAGGAGGCATGATTCAGGCTGCCCTTTAATTTATCACATGTTGCTGCATCAGTAATACCTTTTCTAAAATCACAATTTTTATATTTAGTCCATTTACATATGTAAATAGCTCCTAAGACTTCTAAAAATAAGAACATAAGTAGCCATACTGGGTCAGACCAATTGTCCATCTAGCCCAGTATCCTGTTTCCAACAGTGGCCAAGCCAGGTCACAAGTACGTGGCCAAAATGCTACTCCAGCATATTTACATATAGAGGGGCTACAGCCACCTTAAAACCAGAGCTGCTATACCTTCAGGCAGGTTCTGGATTGAATGCACAATGGCCTCTGGTATCCCCATTTCTTGAATGCCAATATCTGAAGGATGAAAAAGGATTTCAGGGACAGCAAATCTTTCATTGGACAAGCGAAGGATTTGTTCTCCAGCCTTGTATTTTCCACTGTACACCATCTCCTCTCTGGGCTACATGGAAAAACACAAGTTAATTTAAATCCAAACTCCATATGGTGATATTTTAATTGAATAAAAGACCAATTGTATTTCTTTAGCACTAACATGTCAATTGTGACCTTGCATGGTTGCTAATCACCTGCTCTTTGGGAACACAGATTTATGATCAGCAGCTCACACCAAAATTATGTGCTAAACGTCATATTTAAGACCGATTACACTCATCTTCACCACCTCAGAGGTTTTAATAGTTGCTGAATAGCAATTCTACATAACTTACCCTTGCACTCCTGCTGATTAACACAGATACTGATGGTTTGAAGATGTTTTAATCTGTATGCATACATGTGTTTCACATGCTTCCATACACATTTTTAGTATCAGGTCACTAGAGTAGACTTAGATGATAACTTTATACAATACATCAATCTACCCTTCTAGTTGAAACTGGACTATGATCCTACCAATAACTTGGATATTCTTGGAAAGGGGACCCAGATCATATTACTCAAATTCAATTAAACTGAGGCAGAAAAATGATAAAAGTCCCTGTTAGCACTGAGATTTTGATTGCATGTTATTGCAAGTTATGGATGGAAGAGTCACTAGTTATGAGAAATGGAGTGAGATGCCATTTATATACCACTAATGACAGACGGCACAAAAGATATCCATACAGAGTTTGTAAAACAGAAATGCAAAAACCTGCCAATTCCAAATTTTTGAATGAAATTAAACTCTTAAAACAACTGTTACCTCAAGGTTATGGTGCTGTCCCAGTTTTTCCTAATTTGATTTTAGGACAGAACAAATATAGTATAAATAATCTTAATTATAGCAATAAAACAGTTATCAGATTGATTATTCCCATATAAACAAAGTTTGCTTCTGGAACCTCTCATTCTTTTCTGGAATAAAAGGAGACAAGTCTCTTTACAAGCATAAATAGGAATACAAAGCTGGCACATAGCTGAATTTCTATCTAACAGACATTAGCTTGACTATCAAGAGGTATGGCATTACTAATAAAGCCTACTGGGATGACCCTGAGAGGCCAGTAATGACAACTTTGCATAGTACAAGAGACTCTCTTAGTTAGCACATACTGCTCCCTGTTCTCTCTAGAAATTCTAGGGCCAAAGGAAGGTCAACCACTGAAAACAGCACATAAACAAAAAATTCACAAACCTGCAGTGACCCACATGTCACCACAGGCAAGCACCTGCTCAGGGTAAAGTCAGAGTTCAAAGGTGAATGCATGCAAGTACAGTATTTATCTCCAATCCCAAGAATCTTATGACTTAATCCCTTCATTTATTAGGCTACATTAACATATTAAAATGTGTAAACACAGGTTTAAGGGGTCCTTTTACTAAGGTGCACTGAAAAATGGCCTGCAGTAGTGTAGGCGCGGGTTTTGTGCGCGCACAGAATCATTTTTCAGCAAACCTGTAAAAAAGGCCTTTTTAAAATTCTTGCCGAAAATGGATGTGCAGCAAAATCAAAATTGCCGCATGCCCGTTTTGGGTCTGAGACCATACCGCCAGCCATTGACCTAGTGGTAAAGTCTCACACGGTAATGACCTACACTGCACCAAATGCCACTTGGTGTGCGTCCGAATATGAACGGCAGAAAATAAAAATTATTTTTCGGTCACGCGTATCTGATGTGCGCCAAAAATGAAATTACCACAAGAGCCACGTGGTAGCCGTGCGGTAACTCCATTTTGGTGCACGTTGGGCATGTGTAGACGCTTACGCAGCTTAGTAAAAGGGCCCCTAAGTGAACAATTAACAGGTCCCCTTAAGAACAATGGTGCTTGTGTGACTTAACAGGCATTAAGTTACGATAACACAGTAAATGAGGTCCTATATTTGCAGTAGCCTATGACAGAAGACTGCCTAGGTTGATGTTATGGGATGCCTTTTACAAGTAATATGAAAAACAGGAGGGAAACAGAGCAAAGAGGATGGGATAAAAAGAAGTGAGGTAGCCCAAGAGGCATTTAATTCTTGTGTATTAGTTCTGTTGTACATGTATTAATAGCTCTTGTGAGATGTTTAGATGTTTTAAGTATAGATCTCCTGGGGGTGCATGTCCAAATATGCTGATAGAGAAATTAAATACAATTGTAAAAAAACAAAAATAAAACAAAAAACCCAAGTAAAAGACAGAAAACCAATGAAAAAATGACAACACAAATATAAAACAATTACCTTACAAAAACCTTTCTTAATAGTACTGAAGTCCGGTAAAACATAGTCTATCATAACTGTACTTTCTTCCCCCTTCAATCTAGGAAAAAAGAAAAAAAAAAAAAGACACAGATTTGCAACATTTTAGGTACAAGATTATATTCACTGGGAATGAGTTTTAATACCAGTCACAAACTCCACATACTTGGCAATCTCCATGTCCTTGTAGAAGTCTTGGGATACATAACATACATCTTCTTTCACTTGGTTAATTACATGCGTTTCATCCATGACATGAAGCTGCCTATAGGAAAATTAAAAAACATTAACAGGCATATATATATATTAACAGGCATCTGAAGCTGAATATATTCAGCATCCGCATACCTTACTGTTTCACTCTAATTTCAGTAAAGATGGCCGATTCTGACCAAATTTCTTTTAAAATTAGTCCCCTTATTTTCTTACTCCTGTTACTCTTATATGTTCCGTCTTTGCTTACACCCTGTGCTGTCTATTAAAATGTTTTATTGTGTGTTGTGTTGGCATTATATGCCATACCTTTTATTATAAGTCTATTGCTTATGTTCGGCTTTCTGTACACTGCCTTGAGTGAATTCCTTCAAAAAGGTAGTAAATAAATCCTAATACATAAATAAATATTCCTCATCCAAGAGTGTATAGTGCCAACCATATTAAGGGCCAGGAAAGCAAAAAGCCTGTCAAGCCCATTTTCTTCCATAATTCTGAACAACATAACTATTTCTAAAGATTTCACTTCCTATAACCCGTGTAGGGAAAGCAAGCTTCTAGAGAAAATATCTTACAAGATTTGTATAGGTGGCAGCTTGGAACTTCACCCAGCTCTTTGTGCGACCCCTTCATTCAGCATTCCTTATGTGCACCTTGTTTCTTCTTTTACCCCTTAAACTCCATCTGTATCTGCAGAACATACTACCCACGCAGACCCGCACATGAGTTTATATAAGACAGCTAATGAAGAACACCCCAAATGTAGCCTAGTAGTTAGAATAGTGTACTGAGAACCAGAGATTCAAATCCCACTACTGCTCCTTGTGATCTAGGGCAAGTCAGTCAACCCTCCATTGCCTCAGGTACAACCAAACTGTAAGTTGGCTTAAACTACTACTGAAAAAGGCACGAGCTATTTCCAGATCCATCCATCAGCTACAGCAGCCGACTGAGATCTAGCACACATTAACCTGAAAATTCTATATAGTGCAACTCAATTAGAATTTATGCGCACTACTCGCTAAGCATATTCTATAAAGTAGTCTGTGTAAATTCTACCACGTGGATCTCAAAGTGGGCGTGGCCATGGGAGGGTCGCGGGCATTCCTATAATTTACATGCAGTGTTATAGAATAACCCGTTCCAAACCTAAAGTTAGGCATGGGCATTTACATCACCTTTTCATCGGTATAAATGGCTGTGCCTAAATTTTTGTCATGCGGATGGCGCTACGCGTATTCTACGAACCGTGTCTAACTTTAGGTGTGGTTTATAGCATACACAAAGGTGCATTTTGTATTGGTGCCAAATATAGAATCTGGCCTTAAGGGGGAAGGGAGGATAAAAAAAGCATGTTATACATGTGAGAAAGGACCAAGTATATTTATGCATACAAGTATGCATGCTGCCAAGAGCACATGTACTTTTATGCATACAGTAAGTAGGCATTACCAAAGGCATGGTTTGGGCAGAGCAGGGGCGGAGTTATGAGATACATGAATACCCATATATTACAAGTATAGAGCAGTGGCATACCTAGGGTAGTTGACACCCCCCTCCAAATTCCAGTACTAGGCATACCGAGAATGCAAAACACTTAGGACCTATAGAGCAATTCTACCATACCATAAGCAGTAATTTCTACGAGTCACACAAGGAAAAGGAAAGCATCTTAAACACTACAGTGAGCACTAGAACATCAATTCACCTATTGTAAAACGAAACCAGACAGAATAGTACAGATCGTAGATCCTGCACAGTCAATGCCAACTGAAAGCCATGTCTTTTTCACAAACACAGATACACCCTAATCCAATATAGAATAAGTAATCATAAACTTTCTATTTAGACAAAAATTAAACTGAACCCCCAATGCCAGACTCTGCATACAATGCAACACCACAGAAACAGAAACTGTCCCCTAGTACTGTGCAAAATATAAAGACAGCAGATGTAAATTTGAAAAAACTAACAAATACCAATCACCACTTTAGAAATTAACAAATAGAAATAAAACAAATATAAAAAATGAAATACCATTTTATTGGACTAATACATTTAGCTTTCAGAGGCCAAACCTCCTTCTTCAGGTCAATACAGTATAGTGCTGTTACAGTATCCTATCCTGACCTGAGGAAGGGGGTTTAGTTCTCCGAAAGTTAGTCAAAATGTATTAAAATTAGTCCAATAAAAAGATTACCTTATTTACATGTTCTATTTATAAACATTTATTAACACAGCTACAATACTACTTTATCCTAAAGCAAAAAAAAAAAAAAAAAAAATATTTGTTACATTTGTATCCCACATTTTCCCACATATTTGCAGGCTCAATGTGGCTTACATGGTACATACAGTAAGGCGTTCGCCAACTCCGGTAGAGAACTATTACAAAATGATTTGTGGTTGAAAAGGTTCATGTGTCTCTGGTTTCTGCTTTCCTCATCTTCTTTTCACTGTCTTCCTTCCATCCAGCATCTGTCTTCGCTCTCTCTGCCATCCAGTGTCTGCCCTCTCTCCCTGCTCCTTCCATCCAGTGTCTGCCCTCTCTCTCTCTCTCCCTTCCATCCATCCACACATGCCCTCTCTCTCCACTTCCATCCACATCTGCCTTCTATCTCTGCCCCTTCCAGCCACCATATGCCCGTCTGCCCTCTCTCCCTCCCTCTTCCATCCACTGTCTGCCCTTTCTCTCTGCTCCTTCAATCCACCATTTGCCCTCCCTCTCCCATCCATCCAGGGTCTGTCCTCCCTCTTACTCACCCTTCCATCCAGGGTCTGCCCTCCCTCTCGCTCCCCCTTCCATCCAGGATCTGTCCCTTCTCGCTCTCTCTCTCTCTGCCCCCAGTTCCAGCCCCATTATCCCACCTGCCCCTAGCTCCAGCCCCAGCCCACATCTCCCACCTGCCCCCCCTTCAGCCCCACTATCTCATCAGTCCCCAGTTTCAGCCCCAGCCCTTTTCTCCCACCAGTCCCGAGCTTCAGCCCCAGCCACTTCTCCCTGTCTCCTTTTCAGCCCCCAGTCCCCCCAATTTCAGCCCCTGCCCCTTTTCAGCCCCCAGTTCCAGTACTTTCAGCCCCAGACCCATTCTCCCACCTGCCCCAGGCATGGCCCCATTCTCCTGCCCCCTTCTCAAACCCCAGTTCCAGCTCCAGGCCCCTTCTCCGCCCCCCCCCCCCGACCAAGTCTTCTCCCATCTGCACCCCCCCCCCCCCCCGACCGTCCTCACATGCCTACCAGCTCCGAGAGCGGGACACAGTGAGGGAAGGCCCAACGTGACGAGGCGATTTGCTGGAGCTGGTAGGCAGCTGGGGACTGCAATGCCAGCGGAGCACCCCCCTACCTGCTGACACCCGGGGCAGACTGCCCCCACCGCCCCATCCTTGGTACGCCACTGGTATTGAGTTTCAAGTGAGACCATTTGTGTGCTACTGTTATAAGAGCCTATTTTATAAAATGCGCATACACAAAGAATTAAGATGACACTCTGAAGGAAGAATGGGTTAGTTGGGGTACTTTGTCACTGTGCTCCCTTTGCAATTTATCAAAATTTAGGGGTATGTTTACTAAGGTGCGTTAGCATTTTTAACGCGCCTGTAAATTTAAGGTACGTTAAGGTAAAATTATGTATAATCATACCTGATAATTTTCTTTCCATTAATCATAGCTGATCAATCCATAGACTGGTGGGTTGTGTCCATCTACCAGCAGGTGGAGATAGAGAGCAAACTTTTGCCTCCCTATATGTGGTCATGTGCTGCCGGAAACTCCTCAGTATGTCGATATCAAAGCTCCATCCGCAGGACTCAGCACTTAGAGAATTACACCCACGAAGGGACACTCTGCCCAGCTCACCACCGCCGAAACGGGGGAGGGGAATTAACCCAGCTCATCCCCACACAAGTGGGGGAGGGGAATCCGTCCAGCTCATCCCCGCGGAGCGGGGGAGGGACACCACACCCGCCGATGCGGGGGGATCTGGCTTATCCTGCAACCGCAACCGCGGGAGGAGCTGACTGACCCTAACACCGCCGAAGCGGGAGGGGTACAAAGCTGCCCTACAGCCGCACGAAGCGGGAGGGAGTGCCGGCAGAATTTATGTCTCAATCCAGCCCCGTAAAACGGAGGGGAGAGGAATGCAGCAGCTCACTGTAACACAAACTCGTCTCAACTCTTGAAGAATCCAAGTGAAAGAAGAACTTGAACATGAAGTCCTCCTGAAGTAACTGAAGGCTAAACTTGAACCTAAAATTCAACCAGAATATAAACAGTACAGATATCTGGGAGGGGCTATGGATTGATCAGCTATGATTAATGGAAAGAAAATTATCAGGTATGATTATACATAATTTTACCTTCCATATCATCAAGCTGATCAATCCATAGACTGGTGGGATGTACCGAAGCAGTACTCACCCAGGGCGGGACATAGAAATCCCTGACCTCAACACTGAAGCTCCAAACCGGGCCTCCGCCCGTGCAGCCACAGTCAAACGGTAATGCTTGGAGAATGTATGAGCCGAAGCCCACGTTGCCGCCTTGCATATCTCTTCCAAGGAGACGGATCCGGCCTCTGCCATCGAGGCCGCCTGAGCTCTCGTGGAGTGAGCCTTCAGCTGGATAGGCGGCACCTTCCCCGCGGCCACATAAGCCGCTGCAATGGCTTCCTTGACCCATCTTGCCACTGTAGGCTTAGCAGCCTGCAGACCCTTACGAGGACCTGCAAACAGGACAAACCGATGATCCGATTTCCGGAAATCATTGGTCACTTCCAAGTATCTGATGATGACTCGTCTCACATCCAGATATTCAAGAGCGGAGTACTCCTCTGGGTAGTCCTCCCTACGAAAGGAAGGGAGACAGAGCTGCTGATTCACATGGAAGCGAGAACCAATCTTGGGCAGGAAGGCAGGCACTGTGCGAATAGTCACTCCTGCCTCAGTGAACTGCAGAAAAGGCTCTCGACATGAGAGCGCCTGGAGCTCGGAAACTCTTCTGGCTGAAGTGATAGCCACCAAAAAGACTGCTTTCAACGTCAGGTCTTTCAGAGATGCCCTCGACAAGGGTTCCAAAGGCGGCTTCTGCAATGCTCTTAGCACCAGGTTGAGATTCCACGCAGGCACCACTGAGTGCAGAGGAGGGCGCAGGTGATTAACTCCCTTGAGAAAGCGCACCACATCTGGCTGCGAAGCCAGGGAAGCACCCTTCAGGCGGCCCCTGAAGCAAGCCAGAGCCGCTACCTGGACTTTAAGGGAACTGAGCGACAAGCCTTTCTCCAGACCTTCTTGCAGGAACGCCAACACTGAAGAAATTGGAGCAGTGAAGGGAGAAAGTGAGCCTGCTTCACACCATGCTGCAAAGATACGCCAAACCCTGGCGTAAGCAGTAGAAGTAGAGCGCTTCCTCGCTCTCAGCATAGTGGCGATGACCTTGTCTGAGAAGCCCTTCTTCCTCAGACGCTGCCGCTCAATAGCCAGGCCGTAAGACCAAAGGGAGAGGGATACTCCATCACCACGGGACCCTGATGTAACAGGCCCTGCTCCACTGACAGCCGCAGAGGATCGTCGACTGAGAGCCTGAACAAGTCCGCATACCAGGGACGTCTGGGCCAATCCGGACCCACCAGGATTACCCTGCCGGGATGCTTTGCCACCCGGTCTAGCACCCTGCCCAACATGGGCCAGGGCGGGAACACATAGAGGAGCTCTTGTGTCGGCCACTGTTGGAGAAGAGCATCTACTCCCAGGGATCGAGGGTCCCGTCCTCTGCTGAAAAAGCGCGGCACTTGGCCATTGGCCGATGACGCCATCAGATCTAGGCTCGGCTGGCCCCAGCGCTTCGTGATGTCCAAGAACGCCTGAGCAGATAGTTGCCACTCTCCGGGCTCCAAGGTATGGCGACTGAGAAAGTCCGCCTTGACATTCATGACTCCGGCAATGTGGGCCGCTGAAAGCTGCTCCAGGTTCGCTTCCGCCCACTGGCAAAGACTCATAGCCTCCTGGCTAGAGGGGCGCTCTTGGTACCTCCCTGGCGGTTGATATAGGCCACAGCCGTGGCATTGTCCGACAGGACCCGTACAGGCTTCAACACCAGTACCGGGATGAACTCCAATAACACCAACCGAATGGCTCTGAGTTCCAGGAGGTTAATAGACCACTTGCCTCTGCAGGAGACTAGAGCCCCTGCGCTGTCCTTCCCAAGCAGTGGGCTCCCCAGCCCATCAAAGAGGCGTCTGTCGTGACGACAATCCACTCCGGGGTCACCAGAGGCAATCCTGCAGACAACTTGTCTGTCTGCGTCCACCAGCTCAGCGCCTTGCGCACTGCTGGGTCCACGGGAAGGCGCACAGCATAATCCTCCGACATCGGAGTCCAGCGCAGCAGCAGAGATAGCTGTAGTGGTCTCATATGAGCCCTGGCCCAGGGCACTACTTCCATCGTGGCCGTCATAGAGTCCAACAGCTGCACGTAGTCCCAAGCCCGAATAGGAGAGGCTACTAGGAACTAGTCCACCTGAGCCTGAAGCTTGACAATCCGATTGTCTGGCAGGAACACTCTGCCCACTTGGGTGTCGAATCGAGCTCCCAGATACACCAGGGACTGAGTCGGGCGCAGCTGGCTCTTCTTCCAGTTGATGATCCATCCCAGGGAGCTCAAAAGAGCAACTACCCGGTCCATAGCTTTGCCGCACTCTGCATAAGAGGGGGCTCGGATCAACCAGTCGTCCAGATAAGGATGGACTTGTACTCCTTCCTTTAGCAGGAAGGCCGCTATGACCCCCATTACTTTGGAAAAGGTCCGCGGAGCAGTAGCCAACCCGAAAGGGAGGGCTCTGAACTGTAAAACGCAGAAAGCGTTGGAGAGGAGGCCAGATGGGAATATGCAGGTACGCTTCCTTGATGTCCAAGGAAGCCAAGAACTCTCCTGCCTTCACTGCCGCTATAACAGAGCGGAGAGTCTCCATGCGAAAGTGCCTCACTTTCCAGGCCCGATTGACCCCTTTGAGGTCGAGGATAGGCCGGACAGAACCTCCTTTCTTTGGAACCACAAAGTAAATGGAGTAACGTCCCTTGCCAATCTGATTTTTTGGCACCGGAACGACCGCACCCAGGCGGATCAGGTTGTCCAAGGTCTGCTGCACTACCACAGCTTGACCGGAGACTTGCAGGGAGAGAGTACAAACCCGTCTCTTAAGGGTTGGCAGAACTCTAGCTTGAAGCCGTCTCTGATGACTTCCAGCACCCACGCGTCTGAAGTTATAGTGGTCCACTCGCCCAGAAACGAGGACAGCCGTCCTCCAATCTGCACTGGGGCGTGGACCAAGGCCCCGTCATTGGGTACGAGACCCTGGGGGAGGACCGGAGGGAGCACCTCCGGGACGGCGGTCTCTGCGAAAGGAATGCTGCTTGGGGGAGAAATTCCTCTTGAAGGAAGAGGGGGCAGAGGAACCCGACTTGCCCGGGCGGTACCGATGGGCTTCCTGCAACCGTCCTCTGGAGGTATCGGGACGAGTACTAACCCGAGCCCTGACCTCTGGTAATTTCTTGCCCTTAGACGTGCCGAGATCGGTCACGATTTTGTCCAGCTCGACCCCAAAGAGCAGCTTGCCTTTAAAAGGCAATCTAGCCAGGCGGGATTTAAAGGCGTGGTCAGCAGACCAATGTTTCAGCCAAAGCCACCGCCGCGCAGAGACTGTCTGAGCCATGCCCTTTAGCTGAGGCTCTCCAGACATCATACAGCAAGTCTGCCAAATAGGCTAAGCCCGATTCCAGGGCCGGCCAATCAGCCCTCAAGGAATGATCCGAGGGGGAAGCCCGCTGCACCATAGTCCGGCACGCCCTGGCCACATAGGAGCCGCAAACTGAGGCCTGCAAACTTAAAGCAGCTGCCTCAAAGGACGACCTTAAGGCCGCCTTCAATCTTCTGTCTTGGGCGTCCTTTAGGGCCGTGCCACCTTCCACCGGCAACGCCGTTTTCTTAGTCACCGCAGTGATTAAAGAATCCACGGTAGGCCACAGATAGGCCTCACGTTCACTCACAGCCAAAGGATAGAGGCGGGACATAGCCCTAGCCACTTTAAGGCTCGATTCCGGGACATCCCATTGAGCCGCAATTAAGGTGTGCATGGCATCATGCACGTGGAAGGTTCTAGGCGGGCGCTTCGTCCCCAGCATAATGGCAGAGCCAACAGGGGCTGAGGGAGAGACGTCCTCCGGAGAGGAAATCTTCAAAGTGTCCATGGCCTGTAACAACAGGTTGGGCAAATCCTCTGGGCTAAAAAGCCGCGCTGCAGAGGGGTCATCCGCTCCATCCGAGCGGGGATCTATCTCCTCCAAGGAATCCGCAAAGGATCGTTGGGAGACCTCAGACACGCTGCCCTCATCTACATCGGAGGAGACAAAAGTCCTCCAAGGCCTGGAAATCAACCCGAGGGCGTTTACCTCTGGGAACCTCAACCTCTTTATCCGAAGAGGGAGCAGGGGCAGCGTTTTGCATGAGGAAAGCCTGATGCAGCAGCAAAACAAACTCGGGGGAGAAACCCCCCAGACTGTGCACTTCCGCAGCCTGGGCAACAGCCCTAGACGCACTCTCAACCGGCGCTCGCAATAGCGGGGGAGAGACATGCTGCGCATCCAAAATGGCGTCCGGCGCGAAACTCCGTGAAGGAGCCGCGCGGGAAGAACGGCGCTTAACTTTAGCCGCTTTTGTGCCGTCGCCCAAATTAAGGGCGTTCATGGCATTAATGTCTCCAACCTCAAGGGCGGCCCCGAAGAAGCCGTCCGAGCCGCGTGGCCGGCCAAGATGGCGGAGGCGAGGAGCGGGGGATGGGCGTTTATGGTGGGAAAAAACCGCCACGCCGGAGGAACGACCGGGACATTCATCGGTCACTAAACTATCACCCATCAAGGGCGAATCAGGTTGTAAAACCCCCGCATCCCCTCTAGAAGCGCTCCAGCGATCCGGGGAGCGACCCTTTGCGCCCTCGCCCTCCGACGCCATTGCCACGAGGAGAAGAATCGGGGAACCCCCTGCCCGCTATAAAAAGGTAAAATTACCTGCTTGCCGCTCCGAGCTGTAACGAACTGGTGTCCCAGTGAGTAGCTGCAATGAACGTTTAAAGAAACGTCGAATTAAACGCCTTTAAAGACGTTTAAAATTTTTTTTTTTTTTTTTTTTTAACGGAGCCAGCGGGAGGGGGGAGAAAAGGAGGGACCTGGCACCACCAGGTTTGCACTTGCTCAAAAGAGCCCTCAACCCCAGGCCTCAACAAAACCTAAGGATTAGGCTTGGAGGCCTAGCCAGAGCTGCTGCTGTGTGTGACCACCACCTGCTGAGATAGAGAACATACTGAGGAGTTTCCGGCAGCACATGACCACATATAGGGAGGCAAAAGTTTGCTCTCTATCTCCACCTGCTGGTAGATGGACACAACCCACCAGTCTATGGATTGATCAGCTTGATGATATGGAAACCCAATTGCCCTATACATTTATATGGGCACGTTAGCGTTTAACGCACGTACACAATTTACGCACGTTAAAAACGCTAACACACCCACAACACCGCTTAGTTAACCTAGCCCTTAATATGGTCCCACAAAACAGACCTGCAAGTTCCAAAACAAACGAAGACATAGGAACAGACACAATGATAAAAAAACAGGAGAATTTATTAACGATTAAAAGTAGTGCCCAACATGACAGTGTTTCACCCGGCAAGGGCTGCTTCAGGGGTTAAAAGTACTGTTAAAACAAAAAAAGACCAATATGTGAATAAAAACATACCCCCATTTACTAAGCCGCGCTAGCGGCTTCCATGTGCTAATGCTGACGCAGCCCATTCATTTTGACTGTTGCTGTCTTAACAAGAATAAATTATTAGCTCTTTGGACCTCTGTTCTTGCTTGCATAAGATTTCCACCAGGGCCAAAAGTTTGCCCACAACTGACAGGGCCTGATGTGCCATAACTCCCCCCCCTTTCCCCATTTTGGGCCTATGAAAAACAAATGAAAAATCTAAAACCCTTCTAAGCAGCTGTGGCACCTATTTGAATAACTGAAGAACCTGTCTCATGTCATAGATATTCTGTGTAAGGTGCCAGTCTTACAATTCTCTCAGCTTCCTTCAAAACTAAGTTAAATAACGCATTTGATAAAATGTATACTAGTTTCATTTAAACACTTATACCCTAATTCTATATATGGCGCTCAAAATTCAACATGCCCAATTTGTGTATGTAATTTAATCACTTAACAAGCCAATTCACGCTGCTAATCGGGTGCAATTATTGGAGCTAACAGGCAATAACTGAAATTTACACACTCATCTTTATAGTTGCTATTCTATGAAGATGTGCATGTAAATTTTTCTGCAAGGATCTGGACAGGAGGTGTGGCCATGGGAGGAGTATGGGTGGGTCAGGGACGTTTCTAGGCTTTCTGCTCAGTGTTACAGAATTCGGGGGATCTGCACCTAATTTAGAAGCTGGGATTTACACCAGGGTTCAATTGGTGTAAATCCTCGTACTCTAAATGGGTGCGGATCCTGGCATTAAGACTATTCTATAAATGGCCAAACTTGGAGCACTTTTTATAGAATAGCACTTGGCATGCATTTTTTTTTTTTACACAATTGAGTCTAACATATAAAAAGTTTTTAACATTTGGTCTATTTGATTTAGCTCATGCCTTTATCAGTTGTAGCTATAAGTGAATTGCATTCAGGTACAGTAGGTATTTCCCTGTTTCTGGGGAACATACAATCTAACTTTATACCTGAGGCAACAAAGGACTCAAGATCACAAGAAGCCACAGTGGGATTCGAACCAGACTTTCCTAGTTCAGCCCATTGCTCTACTGGACTACTTACTCCTATTTTGTAATTATCTTTTATTATGTATGTATTGTTTGAACCTAGCTAGAAGTGTAATGATAGGCAGGGTATAAATTTTACCTATAAGAGATGATCTCCTTTAGATGATTTGTCATGAGCTTTCCTCCTACATTTATCCTAGGAACAAAATTTAAAAGCATCACGCATTTATGCTGAGGTACAGATGACAGACTATGACAAACACCACACAGGACCACTATACGATGTGCAGTAATCAAACTTTCAGATTCCTACCATAAGGAGATTACAGCATAGATAACGACAATGGTCAACACATGCTGGGAAAATAAAGAAACTACTAAAATGTGAACAGCTAAATATTCAAGTAGCAAGAATGAAGTCGGCTGCTTCAATCCCCAAACTCCATATGTGCCAATGCTTATACACTTCCTGGTCAATGGCAATTTGAGTGTGGTGGGACTCACTCCTTTATCTGCAGCCCAACAGTTACATAACTATTAACGGACTAACTGGTAAGACCTTACTTGATAGTTAATTGATTTTACATAATTGTGATTTTCCAACAAGCAAATTAACAGAATAGGTGACTTTCTACAATGAACAAATTTTCAAGCAAGATTTGAAGGTGGCACAAGTGGAGTTCTACAGACAGACTATCTTAAGAAGAGAGAAAAGTACAAAGAAAGCTTAAAGAAATACAATAAACCAGAAAATAAAGCAGTACAGTTACCGAATAATTCCTTCCTGCTTCTTTTTACTTCTGCAGTATGGTACAATATGTGTAAAGGAAAAGCCACTGTCCACAATGATACAGCACAACTCCGATGGATTATCCCGAAAGTATCTATGTGCACCGAGTGCTCCAGCTGAAAGACAAGACTCTAAAATGTAATTTCAGTATGCATAAACCTTTTAAAAGAGTTACTTCTAACTAGCTTTGATAATGTACAAATCAACCATTCCCCATCAACTTGTAATAATAGATGCATTTATTTAAAAAAAGCAAAAAAAAAAGGAAAAAGTGAAACATTGAAAAGCCACATTTATTTGGTAAGTCTAACATAGTAAATAGTGGCAAATAAAGAAAGATCAGTCAGTCCATTCAGTCTGCCCAAACTAGATTACTCTTCCTCAGGTCTGCTACTTCAGGTAAATAAATACAAAAAAAAAAAAAAAATCCCATACTTAAATCAACATTAGCTCCCATACCTGATCTTTATCCCAATCCTCTATATTTGTCCCAAGCATGTATCAGTGGCATAGCCACAGGTGGGCCTGGGTGGGCTGGTGCCCACCCACTTAGGGTTCAGTCCCACCCAACGGTAGCTGGTGGGGATCCCAAGCTCTGCCTGCTGAAGACTTCCCCCTGATGGTAATGAAAATGCTGCTCTCCACAATACTGGCACCTGCACATGCTCAGTTTTCAGCGCATGCCTGCTGCAGACTACCAAGGTGGAGAGAAGCATTTTCCCACCAGCTGAGATATTTTTTGGGTAGTGTGTGTGTGTGGGGGGGGGGGGGGGGGAGAACATTTGGTGCCCACCCACTTCTTGTCTAGGCCCACCCAAAATCTGCTGTCTGGCTACGCCCTTGGCATGTATACATATTTTGCTACAGTGAAGGGGTTTCCACTACCTCCACCAGCAAGCTATTCAAGCACTGTTGATTATTACAATCCATCATCCAACATCCAAACATTCTTCATTCAATGTCTTATCACCAAGTTTCATAATTCAACCTCTCAAATTTTGGAGCTGTGTATTGTCCAAAATCATCTGGCCTCTCCACACTCACCGATATTTATTTTTAACCATGGTCTCTGTTTACCCCATCTTTCTTGGAACCCCGTGCAGCTGTACCACTGCTGTTAGGGTTGTACCTATGGCTGCCTAATGCAGGCATGACATTACATAAGCATTGCCATACTGGGATGGACCGAAGGTCCATCAAGCCTAGTTTCCAGCAGTAGCCAATCCGGATCACAAGTACCTGCCAAGATCCCAAAAGAGTAAAACAGATTTTATGCTGCTTATCCCAGAATACGCAGAGGATTTTCCCAAATCCATCTTTAATAATGGTTTATGGAATTTTCTTTTAGGAACTTGTCCAAACCTTTTCTAAACCCTGCTAAGTTAACTTTTTCCCACATTCTCTGGCAACAAATTCCAGAACTTAATTAAATGTTGAGCAAAGAAAAGTTTTCTGATTTGTTTTAAATTCATTGCATGCCTTCTAATCCTTGAATTCTTGGAAACAGGAAACAAGTGATTCACGTCCTGTTCCACTCCACTCAGATTTTATACACCTCTATCATATCTCCCCTCAGCCATTTCTTCTCAAAGCTAAAGTGCTCTTTAGCCTTTCCAAATAGTGGTCATCCCAATCACTATCATTTTTGTTGCCTTTCCCGGCTCCTTTTCTAATTCCGCTATATTATTTTTGAGATGCAGTGACCAGAATTGCACACAATATTCGAGGTGCAGTTGCACCATGGAACGATACAAAGGCATTATAACATTCTCAGTTTTGTTCTCCACTCCTTTCCTAATAATTCTTAACATTTTATTTGATTTCTTACCCACCGCTGCACACTGAGCAGAGGGTTACAACATATCAATGATGACACCTACAGCCTTTCCCTGGGCAGTGACTTTTAATGTAAAATCATGCATCATGTAGTTATTGTTTGGGTTCCTCTTTCCTACATGCATCACTTGGCAGATAATATTTAATGTGAGCAACTGCAATTTGGATGCCCAGTCTCAAAATCCTCTTGCACTTTTTCACAATACTCTTGTGATTTAACAACTTTGAATAACTTTGTGTTGCCAGTAAATTTAGTCACCTCCCTGGAGAACCCCATTATTTACCCTTCTCCACTCAGGATATTGACCATTTAACCCTACTCTGTTTTCTGTCTTAACCAGTTCTTAACCCACAAGATGAAAGTTTGCCACCAGGATATATTATCATGGGGTGGAGGGACCGGAGGGAGGAAATTTGGGAAAGGTGGTGGGATGCTTTTAGATTCAGGGTGGGTTCAAAAATGTTGGGGGAGGATGCTTTGGGTGGGGTTTGCAGCATGATGATATGGGATGAAGTGCCATGTGCGAATGCCAGGGTGTAGTGGAAATTGCACTTGGATGGGGGATAGTACTTTCACCTTGAACACATGGACCATAAAGGGTGCAAAATCCAAGTAAACGTTAAAAAAAAAAAAGGGATTTTACAGATGCTCCATGGAAAGCATGTGTGTGTGGCTTTTCTTCAACAAACTCACTGGGTGGGAAATGGGCCCAAACTGAGAGCGAACTGGATGGAGGAATGTTATATGACAAATAGGTCAAAGAAGAAAAGGAGAATGGCTATTTGATGGGGGAAATTGAATTTCAATGTGAAGGAGTGATTACGGATAGGGAGGGGATACAGGACAACATGGTGGGGGTGGGGGGAAAGAAAGATCACCTTTATAAACATTTTTGTTCCAATGGGAAATTTTTTCAAAAACCTTTTTCATGTAATTTCACAGGAGTGTCACGAGATGCTTGTAACTGCAGGAGACTTCAATTTAATTTTGGATTATGATTTAAGGGAGACATACAGCTTGACATATTAGAGAAAAGGGGCTCTGCAAGGCTATTAAGGGACAAATGAATGAACTGGGAAGGTGGAAGCAACCACTGGCTGAGGATGTCACTTTTTAAACCGCCCGTACTCTAGCTTGGATATGTGGTAGATGAAAAGAGCATCTCTGTTGAGTTAGGTGTTTTGAGGCTGACATCACTACATGAGTACATGCTTTAGTACTCTTGGGTCTGTTCTGGGAGTGAGGAGAAAATGGAAACAACGAATCTGTTTTGTAAGATGAACATACTGAGGGACTATAAGGGAAAAGTGGAAGGAGTATTGGAGTTCAATATCGTTTATATTATTGAAGTGGAGACTCTCTAAGATGCATTTAAAGCGACACTGAGGGATTATTATTATTCGAAAACTATTGATTTTTTAGAAGTTGTTGCTCCTAATGATAAATCGTTGGTTACTAAGTCATTCTTTTGGGCATTTAATTCCATTTCTTCAGAATACTGTGTGCAATTCTGGAGACTGCACCTAAGATATAAACAGGACAGAGTCGGTCCAGAGGGCGGCTACAAACATTGGTCAGTGGTCTCTGTCACAAAGCATACAGGGACAGGCTTATAGACCGCAACATGTATACTCTGGAAGAAAGGCAGGAGAGAGAGGGAATATGATAGAGATTTTTAAATACTTCAGTGGCATTAATGTACAGAAAGTTAGCCTTTTTCAAATGAAGGAAAACTCTGGGACGAGACGGCATAGGATGAAGTTAAGAGGAAATAGGCTCAGGAGTAACCTACAAAAATACTCTTTCACAGAAAGGGCGGTGGACGTGTGAAATGGCCTCCCAGTGGAGGTCATGGAGACAAGGACTGTGTCTGAACTTAAGAAAGCATGGGACAAGCACATGGGATCTCTTAGGAAAAGGAGATGATAGACTGGATGGGCCATTTGGCCCTTACCTGCCGTCATGTTTCTATGTTTCAATTTCCCAAATCTTGTACAATTGAGGATGTAGAAATATTATTTGTTCAGAAAGTAAAATCTTTAGGCGTTCTGGATCATTCACTCACAATACAGGAACAGGTGCTAAAGGTTATAAAAACAATCTTTGTGACACTGAGAATAGTCAGATGTTTGAAAGATTTGTTAGCCCACGATAATTTTTTAATTGTATTTCTAAGTACTGTCATTCCTCATTTTGACTAATAATTTATTGATGGGAGATTTTTAAGATCTCTTTAGTCCACAATGAATGCTGTTGCTTCAGTAATGAAAGGAATATCTACATTTGAGCACATTATTCCATCTTTTATTGCCCTTCATTAGTTACGTATAGAATCTCGTATTTGTTATAAGATTGTGATGTTGATTTTTAAGACTTTATGTAGTAAGCTTTATCCCGTTTTTGCATCTATTTTACACCTTCATCAGTCTGCTCATTCACTTCAATCATCAAACATTTTAGATATACTTTCCTTCCGTTCTATTTGGAGAAATTTAGGAATTCTGTTTTTTACATTAAAGGTACTCAGTTGTGGATCACATAGACCAACTTCGATCGCTTGAGATATAAGAGTTTAAATCTATGTTAAAGACTCTGCTATTTCAGGAAGCTTATACCATCAACCTGTTGTAATCTAAAGACTGTTTTCTGGCCTGATGTAATTGCCTAAACTGTTAATCCTGTACAACGTATGTATTGTATAGGTAATGGTCAGGCTGTCTTATTTAGTGAAGGTAATATGGATGTAGATTGTATTGCTATTTTGTTTTTATGCTATACTGTTTATTTCAAATTTTATTTTATGCATGTAATGTTGTAATCTGCCTAGAATTGGTAGACAGTATGAAATATAAATTTTGAAACAAATACATTTTTCCCAACGAGGATAGTACTCTTGTTTGGCATGTCAAGGATGTCAGCAAGAATTTGGAATTTTAAATCAGCATGGGTGCAGGATTGTAACCAAAGGTGCTCTATACAGTGGGTACAGGAATGTAAATAGCAGATTCTGGAGGTCTACTACTACTTGACATTTCTATAGCACTACTAGGGTTACGCAGCGCTGTACAGTTTAACAAAAAAGGACAGTCCCTGCTCAAAGGAGCTTACAATCTAAAGGACGAAATGACAAGTTGGGGCAGTCTAGATTTCTTGAATAGTGGTTAGGTGCCAAAAGCAACATTGAAGAGATGGGCTTTGAGCAAGGATTTGAAGATGGGCAGGGAGGGGGCCTGGCGTATGGGCTCAGGGAGTTTATTCCAAGCACGGGGTGAGGCGAGGCAGAAAGGGCGGAGCCTGGAGTTGGTGGTGGTGGAGAAAGGTACTGAAAGGAGGGATTTGTCTTGAGAGCGGAGGTTACGGGTAGGAAGAGGTAAGGAGGGGCTGCAGATCGAGTGCATTTGTAGGTTAGAAGGAGAAGCTTGAACTGTATGCGGTACCTGATCGGAAGCCAGTGAAGTGATTTGAGGAGAGGGGTGATGTGAGTATATCGGTCCAGGCGGAAGATAAAACGTGCAGCAGAGTTCTGAACGGACTGAAGGGGGGATAGGTGGCAAAGTGGGAGGCCAGTGAGGAATAGGTTGCAGTAGTCAAGGTGAGAGGTAATGAGAGAGTGGATGAGAGTTTGGGTGGTGTGCTCAGACAGGAAAGGGCGAATTTTGCTAATGTTGTAGAGGAAGAAGCGACAGGGCTATCTGCTGGATATGCACAGAGGAGAGGGAGGAGTCGAAGATGACTCCAAGGTTGCAGGCAGATGAGACGGGGATGATGAGGGTGTTGTCAACTGAGATAGAGAGTGGAGGGAGAGGAGAAGTGGGTTTGGGTGGGAAGACAATAAGCTCGGTCTTGGCCATGTTCAGCTTCAGGTGGCAGTTGGACATCCAGGCAGCAATGTCGGACAAGCAGGCCGATACTTTGGCCTGGGTTTCCGCAGTGATGTCTGGTGTGGAGAGGTAAAGCTGGGTGTCATCAGCATAAAGATGATACTGGAAACCATGAGATGAGATCAGGGAGCCCAGGGAAGAGGTGTAGATTGAAAAAAGAAGGGGTCCAAAGACAGATCCTTGAGGAACTCCAACAGAGAGCGGGATGGAGGTGGAGGAAGAGCCATGATAGTGTACTCTGAAGGTACGGTGGGAGAGATAAGAGGAGAACCAGGAGAGGACAGAGCCCTGGAACCCAAATGAGGACAGTGTGGCAAGAAGTAAATTGTGATTGACAGTGTCAAAAGCGGCAGATAGGTCGAGGAGGATGAGGATGGAGTAGTGACCTTTGGATTTGGCAAGGAACAGGTCATTGCAGACTTTAGATAGTGCCGTTTCTGTCGAGTGTAGGGGGCGAAAGCCAGATTGAAGGTCTGGGGTTTGGTACACAGTATAAAATGGGGAATGGAAACAGAAAGTGTCCAAAGCAGAAGGAAACATAGAAAGACATAGGAAGAGACTGCCTCATTGACAAATATGGGTAACAGTGGATGAGAGGAGAGATGTAGTGGTGGAGAGTGCACAAAGGTCAACAGCCTGAAGATTCCTAGATGTACTGGTGAGACAAACACACTTGCCTGTAAAGGCTGGTGAGATAACCACACTCACCTGTAAAGTGTAAAAGTTATCAGATAATGGTCAGACAGGGAAAGAATTGAGAATGACCATTTGGAGAAAGACAAGACTGAGGCAGTAGCTAAGCTGGTGGGGTAGGGGTAGTAAAGCAATTGCTGAAGGCTGAGAGGTTAAAGAAGCATAAGAGTCATAGGGACCACCAGCATGAATTCCTAAAATCCTGAAAAATGAGGGAGAAGGAAGAAGGATCAAGAAAAGAAAAAAAAACAAAAAAAACAGGAAAGCTAGGAGTCAAAAGTCAGTGAGAAAGGAAGAGGGAGGACTTAGGATCAATAAATGATAGCCAACTGCAGAAGCAGTAGAGTGAATAGGCACATGAGTGCACTTCAAAAGGATGAAAAAAAATGGAGTGAGGCTTAGGTGGAGGAAGGTTTGAAACTCACAGGAAGGGGAATGCAGCAACATATCATCACCGCTGAGGCCAACCAGGTACATGGGAGAAAGGTAACCATCATCACAGAGAACAGCAACCGAAGCAGAATCTTCAGAGAAAAGCTAAGTCTCCATTCAAGAAGATAACATAAGATTTTTATATACCATCCTTATCATTAGCTCTAGACCGTTTACAAATAAATCAGTAAGTTATAAAAGTAAACAGCATACCAACTAACTATATAATGATATCCTAACTACTAAGTGGCACAAAAATCACAGGAGTCAATTTAAATATTTTTGAAAAAGCCAAAAGTTTAGAGATCGCCTAAATTTCACACACTCTTGTTCTAATCTAAGAACAGTAAGCAACATGTTCCAAGACGAAACTGTAGTAAACTGAAATAATTATTTCCAAGATAACAAGCATTAAAGAGGAGGATGAATGAATTACAAGATTATTTTTGTGGATTAACCTACAGATACAAAGTATCAGAGATAAAGAGGTTGTGAATGTGGGCAAACTTGTTGGAGACAGGGCAGACATTCTTCAGGGAACATGAGAAAGGGAGAGAGAAGAGAAGAAGGAAAGAAATAGCAATAAGACTGGAAAGGCTGAGATTTTATCTGCACAGGTGGACCGAGGGCAGCCTTAGAGGGATAGGATTGGGATTGATATACCTAAGAGGACAAGGAGCAAGAGTAGACAGAAAAGATAGGGGAGGCATGATGACAGCAACAAAGATGAGATATACTCAGAGAGAAAAGAGAAAGCAGAATAAAAACACTGAAGTGCTTTGAATAAAAAGTCTAAGTGCTTTGAAAAGGAGCCCCATAGTGTACTGAAGCCATAGGAAACTAGAGAAGAAAAAAATACAAGCTTGTGTAACTAGATCGAACATGGGATCACAGAAGTGGAGACCCGAATGGGTCAGGGTGGACCTGGGAGCTACGTTGGAGTATGCTGGAAGGAATGGGCAGATGTTCTGCAAAACCTCCTCACCACCTAGTAAGCAGGTGGGTGGAGTGCATGATAGCAAGAACAGAGGTCTAAGTGGATCTGGGAGTCTCTCTGGAGGATGCTAGGAGGAACATGCAAAGTGTCTGCAAACCTCCCTAGCCCCAAATACTTTCATGAACAAATCAAACAATTTCACATCATTAAAATTCCTAGGAATGAAACTGTACACAATTAGATATCTCAAATGATTATCCAGGGAACACACTTCTAGGTATCACTAAATTGTTTCTCCAATGTTCCCTTTATCTTGCCAAGAAGTACACAAAGCAATAAGTCTAAAGCCCAAAAGCAAAAAAAGAAAGAGTAAGATTTAAGTTTGTTCAACAATATTGATTCTAAATATTTCTGCTCACTTACCATTTACTCTGAGGACTGCCTGAAACTGGTATTCTTCAAAAAGTATCTCATTCATAGAATCCTGTATTGAACTGAAGTTAAAATACGGTTCAGTGATGATAATATTGGAATCTACAAAGTCCACCTGAAGGAACAAGAAGACTGTTTGAGTTCAATAGATTTGTCAAAGAACAACTGTGCAGCATCAAGGAGGACCTAGACAAGGTAGGAGCAATTACAAAAGGAAAGTTCATCTTGTTAGGAAGCCTAAGAGTTCACCCTCCAATTTAAAATAAAGCTTATTGAATGGATAGAGTACTATTGATGCAATCAGTTCAAACGCCTTAGCAATAAATAAGAAAACACGGTAGACTAGGGACTACAAAGGGACAGACATTACTGGCTGTTTTAGCTACTACAGTTTATGTTCTACTAGTAAAAAAGGCCCGTTTCTGACACAAATGAAACGGGCGCTAGCAAGGTTTTCCTTGGAGTGTGTATGTTTGAGAGAGTGTATGTGAGAGTGACTGTGTGTGAGAGAGTGAATGTGCGAGTGTGTCTGTGAGAGAGTGAGTGTGTGTGTGTGTGTGAGAGAGAATGAGAGTATGTGCAAGTGTGTATGTGAGACACAGTGTGAGAGAGAGAGAGAGTGTGTTTCACACAGATACAGTGTGTGCGAAAGAGAGAGAGTGTGTGTGAGAGACACAGACTCTCTGTGAGACTGAGTGTATGAGACCAAGAGAGTGTGTGAGTGACTGTGTGACACATAGAGAGTGAATGTGATACAGTGTGAGACAGAGTGTGTGAGAGACAGTGTGTGAGAGTGAGAAAGACATTGACTGTGTGAGAGAGTGTGTATGTGACAGAGATACCTCCCCCCCACCCTCTCTGTTGTCAGGCCCCCCCTCCCTCCCTCTCTCTGGTGTCTGAGCATTACTGTGCAGGACGCTGAGCTCTGGCTGTGCTTCAAGGAACTGACCAATCCTATTTAACAGAATGCACCACCAACATTCTGAAGCCGAGAAACCTCGTGTGGTTGGTCACTTCTGATTGTGACGAACCCGGAAGTACGTGATGTCAATTCAGGAGATGGATACAGAGAGCAGGAATACCTCAGCCATGCAGTCAGCTTCAGAATGTTGGAGGTGCGTTTTATTATATAGGATATGTAGGTGCATGAAACAAATCCAGATTAAAATTCCAGAAGGTAGCATTACCTTTCTTGAAAGCCTAGTCAACCCGCCAACTATCAGCTACCTATGTCCTTGTACATGCCTCCTGTTCACGCTATAATACATAAAAGAAAACTCAAATCATGGTAGTCTTCAGCTTTCTTTTTCTTATCACCATCATTGTGGAATTCTCTCCCAAAATATATTAGGGTAGAAGAATCATTTATGCTCTTTCGTAAAGCTTTAAAAACTTATTTCTTTCAAACAGCTTTTGATATCTAGTGTTGTTTATAAGGGGAAATTCAGTGTCATTTATTGGAGAAAACCACTCGGGAAATGAAATATGGTATTTTTGAACAGGGAATATATTATGTTAAGGTAGCAGCCTTATTTGCATGTGATATGTATGAGTGATATATGTAATTGGTTTGCTTTCTCTGGTATGGAAGTTTGTTAGAGCTGTCCTATCATAAATGGATTTCTTTTATGTTAGAATATTGTTGTATTTTTATTTGTATTTTAAAGATGTAAACCGTTCTGATTTGCTATGCAAGAAGTAACGGTATAGTAAATAAATAAATGATAAACAAATACACAGAAATTGCTTCTGTAGAAAGTTCTGAAGGTTCTCTTTTAAAACAGGTCAATCCCCAAACAGGAATTCACAAGAAAGTTATAGCTTGCACTGACCTAATGGCAGTATTGCAGGCCATGAAGTAAGCAGGTTGATATAAGGCCACAACTCGCATGAAGTACCAAGTTGGTATGTGTAGATTAGTGATGACCAGGTAACCATTCAACAAGATCCCAGGGAATTGGGAGGCCAGATATTTTTATAATCAAAGTAAGACTCAGTAGCTTTTGTAGCTGTTAAGGGGTTTGGTTTGGAGGTGGGAGTAAGAAATGTTGAATTACGATTGGAAACTTATATGAAGTGGCATCTCTAGACAGAAATACTTGAGGTGGCAACAGGGGGGCCTGCTCGGTATGTGGTGGTGATGGTGTGGGAGGGGGGGGGGATTCAAAGCAACATTTCTGCATGTCATAACCCCCCTTTTCCCCCACTTTTAAAATTAACAATAAAACACCACACTCTTCCATGCATTAAAAAAACCCTCCCCCACCCTGCAGCTACTACTACTACTACTATTTAGCATTTATATAGTGCTACAAATCATAAGCAGCGCTGCACAAACATAGAAGAAAGACAGCTAGTTTTAACTATCCAGCAAAATCATCATTATAATAGCATCATCCAACAAATTCTTCTTTGTGGGTGTGGAGTTTGGATTCTCTACAGAATTGGTCAGAATCTCAATATAAACCCTGAAGATCCTGTTCTGTATTACAAACTCCATATTCCCCAACAATGAAACTTTCTCCCTTACAACTCACCACACAAAAAAATATTCAAATTGTAATTATCGCCTAGGAACAGCACAAGCTCTGCTACACTGTTTAAAGCAGATGTGTTTTTATTTGTGTGGTGACTCTACCAGATGTAGAGATCACTAGTCCTTTGCATTTTTTTTTTAATATAAAACCCTGCAAAAAGACACTCAAAACCTATACAGGAAACTTACCAAACCATAATAGCCCTAACCCACCTATGAAAAGACATTGCTATACATATTACACTGGGCCCTAAAGCAGCAATATACCTGCTACTGTGAAACTGAAACAAGCTGGTCTGTTACAGATTCTACAGACACTGCGCATACTAGCAGAATCCTTCACCTCAGTCGCAGATGCAGACTATAACTCTCACCTGATACAAAATAGGGGACCACAAAAACGTGAAGCCAAAAACTGAAATCAGAGATGCAAGACTTTCCATGTTGTGCAGAAATAGAAAGAAATACATGTCCTCCTATACAGTGCAAAATAAAGCCAACAGATGAAAATTCTCAATAACATAATTCAATAATTAAACTGAAAATAAAATCAATTTTCCTAACTTTGTTGCCTGGTGAATTTATTATTCTAATTATCTTGTTTCCCAGTCTCTGGTTCTGTTTCCAGGGCATTCTGTCCATTTGCGATTTTCTTCTCACCTCCTTTCTTCTTCACTTCTTGCCCTATGCCTCCTCCTCCAACCTAGTTTTCCCATCTCCCTCTCCTTTCTTGTGCCGCATGTCTCTCCTGCTCCCTTCATGTGCAGCATGTTTCTCTCCCTCTCCTTCATGTTTTGTTCAGCATGTGTCTCCCTTTCTCTTCCCTTTCTGTGTAGCATATCTCTGCCTCTACCTTTCTCTTCCCTTCCTGTGCAGGTGTCTCTCCCTCTATCTTACTATGCAGCATGTCACCCCTCCTTCCCACCTCCATTTCCTCCCGGGTATCCAATCTCTCTACCTGCTTCCTCCTCAACCCTCCCTCCGGTTTCTTTCCTCTCTACCACGAGTTTACTAACTTGTAAGCTATCGCTGGCAGTGATTTTATCAGTCTTTCCTTTGGTCACCCCCAATGCTTATCCCTCTGCCTGATGTAATCGCTGCTGGCAACAGCTACAACTTTGTAAGCTCGCAGCTGAGGGGAGAAAAACCACAACTGAGGAATGGGGGGAGGAAGGAGGTAGGTTAGGCGATGCCAGACTTTCCCAGGGGAAGTGGCACTGATTTGGGTTGGGATGGCAAAGGGACGGCAAAGCAATTTTTTGGAGTGGCACTTGTCACCCCATAGTAGTCCCTATGGTAGAGACCCAAATAAAAAGGGAAAAAAAATAACCTGGATCGAAAGCAATATTCTATAAGCACTTTAGCTTCTGCAGCTCATGGTTGAGATGAGATATACCATCAGCTGTGTGGACAGGAACAACTGGGCAGACTGGAGGGCCAACTTGTCTTTTTCCATCACTATTTATGTTACCATTTGACTGTCAATTCCGACACGTAGTCCTCAAAACCAACATAAACAACAAAAAATGAAAAACACCCTAACTAGGAAACGAACAATTCTCAATACCTTGTTACACGATCCCACCCCTTGCACTCTGCTTGGGGCGGTCCACACCAGATAGAAACATGACGGCAGATAAAGGCCATATGACCCATCCAGTCTGCCCATCCTCTGTAATCCCTAATTCTTCCTGTTCCTAAGCGATCCCACATGCTTAGCCCATGCCTTTTTAAATTCTGGAACAGTCCTCCACTCCACCACCTCCACCGGGAGGCCATTCCACGCCTCCACCACCCTTTCTGTGAAATAATACTTCCTTAGGTTACTCGTAAGCCTATTCCCTCTTTGTCGTATGCCCCCTCATTCCAGAGCTCTCCTTCATTTGAAAAAGGCTCTCTTCCTGTACATAAATGCCCTTGAGATATTTAAATGTTTCTATCATGTCTCCTCTCCGGAACTATGTAAGCCACATTGAGCCTACAAATAGGTGGGAAAATGTGGGATACAAATGTAACAAATAAATAAATAACTACAGTAACACTCCTCTTCCTATGGAGGATCTCATTACAATTGCCACGCTGCACAACACTGGTTTTTCAAGATCCACAATATTTGTGATATGTAAAGTTTCACGATCTTATATCCAAAAATATTCAGTTTAAATGTCAACTTGGCTGTATGTTTTCTTTTCAAGCAGTTGCTGTCTGGAATAACTTACCAGGTATGATATGATTAGACCAGAATTATATGCATTTGCATAAGAGATTGAAAACTTTTATTTGATAAATATGATGGTTAATATTCTGTTTTATTGTAACTCCTCATTTTGGCTGAGCCTCTTTCACTGTAAACCATCTGGAACCTCCTGCTGGGATAGAGCGGTATACAAGGTATGTATTGGATTGGAAGTTTACTTATGGTATACAGATACTTTCAAAGAGCTCTAAGAATGTAGACTATTGGATAGGGCAACAGGGGATTGGGAAGCTAAGGCAGCTAGAGGAAGTATTCTTATCTTTATAAGTACATAAGTAATGCCATACTGGGAAAAGACCAAGGGTCCATCGAGCCCAGCATCTTGTCCACGACAGCGGCCAATCCAGGCCAAGGGCACCTGGCAAGCTTCCCAAACGTACAAACATTCTATACATGTTATTCCTGGGATTTTGGATTTTTCCAAGTCCGTTTAGTAGCGGTTTATGGACTTGTCCTTTAGGAAACTGTCCAACCCCTTTTTAAACTCTGCTAAGCTAACCGCCTTCACCACATTTTCCGGCAATGAATTGCAGAGTTTAATTACACGTTGGGTGAAGAAAAATTTTCTCCGATTTGTTTTAAATTTACTACACTGTAGTTTAATCGCATGCCCCCTAGTCCTAGTATTTTTGGAAAGCGTGAACAGACGCTTCACATCCACCTGTTCCACTCCACTCATTATTTTATATACCTCTATCATGTCTCCCCTCAGCCGTCTCTTCTCCAAGCTGAATAGCCCTAGCCTCCTTAGTCTTTCTTCATAGGGAAGTTGTCCCATCCCCGCTATCATTTTAGTCGCCCTTCGCTGCACCTTTTCCAATTCTACTATATCTTTCTTGAGATGCGGCGACCAGAATTGAACACAATACTCAAGGTGCGGTCGCACCATGGAGCGATACAACGGCATTATAACATCCTCACACCTGTTTTCCATACCTTTCCTAATAATACCCAACATTCTATTCGCTTTCCTAGCCGCAGCAGCACACTGAGCAGAAGGCTTCAGTGTGTTATCGACGACGACACCCAGATCCCTTTCTTGGTCCGTAACTCCTAACGTGGAACCTTGCATGACGTAGCTATAATTCCATTTTGTCAGGAAGTTAAAGCAGCTAAGAAATGTTTCTACTCTAAACAAAATTACCAGTGGATCTAATTGCTCCCAAGTGGCAGAGGATTTATGAAAGGCATCCTCCCTTTAAGTCAGTCAAGTAGAAAATGCTCCTTCTGATAGTTAGTTGACAACGTTTTTTTTATATCAGAGTGGCAAAATTGCATGAGTATCTTAGGAGGTGCTAAGGACAAGATCAGGGAAATCCAATGCAGACAATGTAGATGGAATCAACGGGTAGAGTTTAAGTCCATTACTACCCTTATGTGAGGTGTTTGGTGGGAGATTGCTTTGGGAAGCCCCAGAGTTTTTAGTAGTTTCACTGTCTCAATTTATAAACCAATGCTTTGAAGAAAGTTTTTATCCAGGGAATTTAAAACAGGTAATTATTGCCCACCACCCCACAAAAAAAGGCTCCATTCTTATGAGAGCAGTATTAGCCATTTTTAGGGAAGTTGCTAGAGGCTGTAGATGTAGTAGTGGCAATGGATTTGGTTGGAAATAACATTCTGACCCGGTAGAGTCCACATTCAGGAAGTCCTTCAGTACTGAGATAGCTCTGGCAGCATTAATGGAGAAAATGAAGCTGAGCCTTGATCATGGGCAAGAGAATTTCTTGTTTCAACTGGATCTCTCCAACATTTAACCTCAGAAAACGGCATTTTGTCACTCATCTATGTAATCTTGGTCTGGGGAGGGGGGGGGGGGGGGGGGGAGAGGGACAGGGAGAGGTTTTCATGTTTTTGAAGGAGTGGAAGCAAACAGAACCAATAAGGAGAGGGGCAAGATTCCCCAGGCCTGGACTCCAAGGGGGGCCCAGTGCTGGGGTCTGTCTCTCTCCTGCTCCTGTGTGTCGGGACACAGGTGACTGAGTTAATGCAATAACCCAGTCCGGGCACACAGGAGCAGGAGAGTAACAGAACAAGGGAGGAGCAGGGGTGGCCCGAATGGGAGGGGGTAGCTGTGGCAGACTGGCCCCGGGCCTGGCTTTTTCTCTCAGCGGCCCTAGAAGCAAGTTCACATGGGGGGGGGGGGGGGGAAACAAGCTGACTGAATGATTGTGGGGTGCCTCAAGGATCCCCATTCTCACTTTGTTTTGTGTCTGTGCGCTTTTTTGGCATCCTGTAATAAATATAAATTGGGCAGCTGGGCGTTTGATTTTTATTTATGCAGATAACATCCATTCCATGCAATTTTACGAGAGATGAGACCTTTATTGTAATTAATAAATGTGTTGAATAACTTGGATTTGACATCTACTTCCCAATCAGTTGAAATTCAATTCAAATAAGATGGTGGCATTTTGGGGGGGGTGGGGGGGGGGAGGATCGTTTATTAATGGCAAGTAATTCTACAATTGATAATGTGATCATTCCCCCTTCTGAATTATACACTGCATAACGAGAATGGGTCAATATCTTTTGAAGAAAGCTTATGTGAATTTATGTTAAATTAGGTAGATTAAACCATTTCAATGTCAACAGGAACTTTGTCAGATTGTGCAAGGCAGCATATCACACACAGACTACTGCAACGTTGTTTATCTGGTTCTTCCTGAAAAGCAACTTGCTCATCTTCGATTGGTACAAAATGCCACTGCAAAGTTGTTAACAGGTAGTATAAAGTGGGTGAATGTTACTCTCCTTCTACAGACATTACACTGGATTCTCATATGAATCAGGAGCCAATTTAAAATGTGTCTCTCAAAGGAATTGGTCCACGGTACTTGGCTCCTTATACTCAGCTTTATGTGCCCTCACAAATATTAAGATCTCAGTCTGACCACCTTTTGACTGTTCCTGCAGAGAAACGTTTGACTGGCCATGACCCAAAAGAAATATAGAAAAAGATTTACCCCACAGATATGGAATGCCATGCCTAAGAATTGAGATTAATATGTCAGATTATGGAAAAAAATCTAGAAGCTAAAAAAAAAAAAAGCCAGATCTAACTATTAAAAGTATTATGTTACATGCTTAGCAGAGGGCGGCTGCGGGGGGGGGGGGGGGGGGGGGGGGGGGGGGAGAGATGAGACAGTTTGGTAGTCTTCTAGAGTATTCAGTGGAATCGTATGCAAGTGTATAGTTCTTTTCAAATATTTATGAATTATAGTTTATTATGATGGCAGGTTTATATATTATTGGAATCAACCTTGTACTACCTTGCTGCATAAGTGGAACAGAAATTGGTTTCCAACAACCTGGTCAATTTACACATTATATTTTAATTACTCTGTAACCTAAACCTATTTATGGTCATGAAGAACTAGTCTTGTGCACTCTTGAAAAACAGAATTGCAGAAGTCTGACTATAGGTCATGAAATAGTTCTTGTGAACCTGCTACACATACACAAAAGAAACACAAGAAATACAATTTATATTACCTGATACATTTCTCTTCCAAAAAGGTAATCCCAAACTTGTCTTTGAACATCCCAATTCACCAAGTAGCCCTAATTCAATTAAAAAAAGAACCTCAGTTAAGGAGAAAGAATATTTAACTCTAAACCCAGTCTCCATTTATTATGAAGGCACTTTGTCAAGCTCTTAGAACTTCAATTTACTTCATAGCATTTTCTATTGTGGGATTTTGGAAGGCATCTGAAGATATCAAAATGTATGTTACCCACGTAAGGAGAAAGTTTGTGTCTTACCCACTAATTTTCTAGACCAGTCCAGAACCTGTGGGTTGTGCCCATCTACCAACAGATGGAGGAGTCAAAGAAATTAAGTCTTGCATATTTTACCCCATAAGGGCACCATGCAGCAATAGGTCCTCAGTATTTTGTATAACAAAGCAACGCAGCTGATACATTAGTTTTAACTGTATTTTTAAAACAAATCTGTCAACACAGTGAAAAATTAGTAAAAGTTATAAAACTGAAACAGCAAGAGAACGACTTGTGAATAACAACCATGTCAACTGAATAGGGATGAAATCTGGACTGGTCTGGTAAGACTCAAGGAAAGAAAATTAGAAGGGAAGAATTTCTCCTTCACCAGACCAGTTCAGAAACTGTGGGATGTATCAAAGGAATCCTTAAGATGGAAAGGATTTTGCAACCCTTGCTCTAAGCATTTCTTCCCCCAAAATGCAGCTTTTGCTCTTTTAACTACATCCAATCTGTAGTGCCTAGCAAATATATTCCACAAAGACTACACTGCTGCTCTGCAAATGTCAATTTGTGCCACAGTACGAAATTTGCCTACATGGTGGCCTACCTCTCATGGAATGAGCTCTCGAGCCCTTAGGCAGATGAACTTAGCTTATATATTGTATATATATATTGTATATATATTGTAGCCTTAGAAGCTGCCTGACCTTTTCTGCTGCCTCCAAATAGGATAAATATATCCAAAATTCTAAACTCAATGGTTACTTCCAAATACCCCATAAGTGTCCAACGCATCTCAAAAAAGATATAATGGAATTAGAAAAAGTACAGAGAAGGGTGACGAAAATGATAAAGGTGATGGGATGACTTCCTTATGAGGAAAGGCTAAAGAGGCTAAGGCTCTTCAGCTTGGAGAAAAGATGGCTGAGGGGAGATATGATAGAGGTCTATAAAATGAGTGGAATGGAGTGGAACAGGTAGACGTGAATTACACGCTTACTCTTTCCAAAAATACTAGGACCAAGGGCATGCAAGGAAGCTACAAAGTAGTAAATTTAAAACGAATCAGAGAAAATGTTTCTTCACTCAACGTGTAATTAGACTCTGGAATTCATTGCCAGAGAATGTAGTAAAAGCAGTTAGCATAATGGGGCTTTAAAAAGGTTTGGATAGCTTCCTAAAAGAAAAGTCCATAAGCCATTATTAAAATGAACTTGGGGAAAATCCACTGCTTATTTTAAGAAGCATAAAATGTATTATGCTATTTTGGGATCTTGCCAGGTACTTCTAACCTGGATTGGCCACTGTTGGAAACAGAATGTTGGGATTGATGGACCTTCAGTCTGCCCCAGTATGGCAATACTTATGTACTTAAGGACATTTAACAAATGCAAGATTTTAAAACTCATCCCTACATACTTTTCTTCAAATGCTGGTAGAACCACCAACTGATTTACATGAAAAGGGGAAACCACCTTTGAAAAAAGGGAAAGAAATGTTCTAATTGAAATGATGGTTTCTATAAAATGGAGTAAAGGATCCCTACAAAAGAACGCTTACAACTCAAACTCTGTGCACTGAAGACATGGCTAAAAGGAAGAAAGGACTTAAGTGTGAGGTCCATAAGCATCCCTCTTCAGGGGTTCAAAAGAAGGAATAACCAATGCACTGAACGTTAAATTAAGATTCCAATCTAGGCATGAGGACTATAACAGAGGCCTCAGACAATTGATTTCCCTCAGTAAACAAACTACATCAGGATAAGTGGCTAAGGAAGTCTTCTCTGACCTTCCATGAAAGCACACTAAGGCTGCCACCTGAACTTTTTTTTAAAGAGTACATAAGAACATAAGAGTAGCCATACTGGGTCAGACCAATGGTCCATCTAGCCCAGTATCCTGTTTTCCTAACAGTGGCCAAGCCAGGTCACACAAATACCTGGCAGAAACCCAAATCGTGGCAACACTCCATACCACAAATCCCAAGGCAAGAAGTTGCTTCCCATGTCTGTCTCAATAGCAGTTTAGTGCTAAGCCCTTCTGGAGCTCATCTTAATGAAATGCTAAAATAAAACTAATCGTGGCTGTTAAAGGGAAGGCTGACTGGTCTGCATACCATGACTTAAAAGTACCCCACATTCTAGTATTATTCACCAAGGTGGATATTTTCCATGTGGAGAAGCCTAGCTGTAACCTTTCCATCTCAGGCACAACCTCTCAAAAGCCAAGTCATAAAACAAAAGGGAGACAGATCTTTACTGATTTGAAGCCTCTTCTTCTGAAAAAGTCCGAGTGGGATGAGAAGGTGAACTAAACATGCAAACCAGGGCCTCTAAGACCTCTCCGGCACCACCACTCAGCCTGGGTGAGAAGTAATTCTCTGTAGCATGCTTCCCAGCATCGGAAGCAGAGTAAACACATAAGAGCTTATCCTGTGGCTACGATTTTATTAGGTCATCCTGACCTTCGGCCCCATGCTCTTTTCTGGAACAGAAGAGCCGCAGAACCTCGGCACTGGCTCTGGAGGCCATTAGGCCTAGACAAGGCGTCCCCCAGTAATTCTTCATGAACCTAGAAGCTTCCTCCAACACCTCCTGTTTTCCTGGATTAAAAGAGTATCTACTGAGAAAGTCTGCCTGAACATTCTGAATGCCTGCAGTGTGTGCTGCTGAGACAGCAACCAAGTGTGCTTCTGTTCAAACACAGAAGGAAATGCCTTGTGTGCTGCTGCCACACTTGTCCTCCTTGCTTTTAAGTTATTGTTGTTATGTTATCTGAAAACAGCCTCACCACTGTGGTGAAAGATGAGTTTGAAGAATCACATCACTATACAAGCTGCTCTCAGCTCCACGTGGTTGCTTGACCAGGATATCTCAGAGTCCACTGCCTCATCTTATCTTCTCAGCACAATAAGTTTAAACCTAAAACTTTGAATATCCCAGACTATTTCCTCTCTATTTCGGATAGCCTAAAACTACTTGGCATCACAATTGACTGGAACCTGACCCTGGAAACCCAAGTAAATTGCACTACAAAGAAAATGTTCTACTCAATGTGGAAACTCAAACGTATAAAACCTTTTTTTCCTCAAGATGTTTTCCGCTACTTGGTACAGTCAATGGTATTAAGCCATCTAGACTACTGCAACGGAATCTATGCAGGTTGTAAGGAACAACTAATTAAGAAACTTCAGACCGCCCAGAACACAGCAAGACTTATCTTTGGTAAATCAAAATTTGAATCCGCCAGGCCCCTTCGTGAAAAATTACACTGGCTCCCCATCAAGGAACGTATTGCCTTTAAGGTTTGCACCTTGGTTCATAGGATTGTTTACGGAGACGTTCCAGGATACATGTTAAATTTAAGAGATTTACCACCTAGAAACAGTTCCAGTTCTTCCCGATCCTATTTAAATTTACATTACCCAGATTGCTATGGCCTAAAATACAAATCTACCTATGCATCCAGTTTCTCCTTCATTGGCTCACAGCTATGGAATGCATTGCCCAAATTCTTAAAATCAACTCAGAACCATCTAAATTTCAGGAAATTACTGAAGACATCCTTATTCCAGAAGGCTTATCCTCCAGACTCAACTTAAGTTACTGCTTTTTTTGTCACAGCAAAATTTTTGGACCTTATTGATCTTTTATTATCTCTTATTATCTTTGTTGTTTTATACGATACCTATACAATCACTACCTTACTTTACATTGTTTAACTGTATTTTACTGAACTGTAGTCTGCCCTACGGTATTGTGTAAGCCACATTGAGCCTGCGACTAGTGGGAAAATGTGGGGTATAAATGTGTTAAATAAATAAATGTCCCTTGTGTACCTGATGCAAGCCTCTTAGGAGGGATGACCACTTCCTGCATCTGTGGTTACCACCACCCAATCAAGAGTTAAAAATTTCTAACCTGCTTAAACCTAAGCAGCTTACATCACAAAACATACATAACATGAAAATATAAAACAATCAACAAATCCCCAATTAAAACATTAAAAAACAAAAAAAGAATTTTTCACAATACTTCCACTTATACATATCCAAACAACAACTTATAGCGTTACCTATAACGGAAATCCTGGACAAAAAAATAAGTCTTCAATTTTTTCTTAAATTGTTGCAAGGTAGTGCTGAGCCTTAAATACCCAGGTAGCGGATTCAAGATGGCGTTCAAGCAGGACGTGTGACATAGACGCTCCTGAAAATCCTCTTACCTTAAGCCTTATCTTCGTTGAATTATGCTGAAAAGGAAAGGGAAGCCAAGGGGACTACCCCTCCCGAAGCCGATTCCTCCCTTACCTGGACAGCAGTCTATGGCTACATTTTTTGTTTCAACTCCAAACGCGGACGTTTCCGCTAGCGGGGAAAGGAAGAGCCCCGCTCAGGAGAGCGAATTATCGCTCAGTCCGCTGGGACCCTTGACCCCGACGCCGCCGCGTGCACCCGGAACTGCAGTACCAAAACCCGATAGTGAGGTGGTTTCGAAGGAGTGGCGCGCTCCGGAGGTAGCAGCGACGCCCGATGTGAACCAGGGGCTGGCGCCGGGAACCCAGAGATTACTAGGTACAGCAACTGGGGAAACCAGTGTGGAATCGCCGATAACAGCTGAGCAGGAAGCTATTTCCCGCGCTTTAGCGATCCAACCTCTGGTGAAACCCCAAGAAGTATCGCTGGAGTCGATTTGGATGGCGTTAGAATCTCTTCACAAGGTCTGTACCTCGTTTGTTACTGTCTCCTTGAATAATGCCTCACAGATAAACTTTTTGAAAAACCAGACTGAGGGGTTAAAGATAAGGCAAGCAGACTTGGAAATACAAATTGGAAAAGTATCTCAACAACAAGCTCAAATTTCAGGTGACCGTATACTAATCCACAGGAAATTAGAAAATATGGAAAATCAAACAAGGAACCTGAACTTAAGGTTATTAAACTTTCCAAAATCCAAATTTGTAGCCCCCAAGGATATGTTCGCCAAATTTTTAAAGGAGGTATATAATTATCCTGAACAATCACTTCCCCCACTGCAAAAAATTTATTACTTGGAAACAAAAGCTCCTTTGCAGCAAGATATTCCTAAACAGGCTACTTTACATGAATCATTGGATCTAACAAACCTTCTTGAACAGTCTATAGACAACACCGAGACTAAGGCAACCTTAATTGTAACGTTTGTCTTTTTACAAGATAAAGAATCTTTGATGAGACTTTATTTTAAAAATGTTCACCGGGTATTTAAAGGAAGCAAAGTCTCAGTGTTTCCAGATATTGCCCGTTGGACCCAACAGAGGCGGAAGAAATTCCTGGATATGAAACAGGAATCTGCTAGCTTAGGGGCTGTTTTCTAATTACGTTTTCCTTGTAAATGTATTTTGATATTCAAGGAGAAGAAATATATATTTTTTGAACCTGAACAATTGAGATCATTCCTTGATATGAAAAGAGACTAGACCTTAATTCAAATAAGAGTCCCGCAAATGTATTAAAGGGAACCACTGTTTGATTTGTGTTATATATTATTTCTTATTATACCAACTTCCTTTGGTTATAACCATCTTGAATCCATTCTTCTAGAGGACTATAAACCCAATTTGGAAAAGACTTTCTTTGTAGAATATTTCCTTAATTTTTATGTATCTAAAATGGGTGTATCTGTTCAAAGAATGTATCTTTGTATTAACTTTAAAATGATAAAGAATTAAAAAGAAAAAAAAAATACCCAGGTAGCTTATTCCAAAGCAACGGTCCAGCAATAGAGAATGTAGCTTGCCTAGTCTCCACATACTCCTGGTTTCTACATATGGCGACTACGGTTGCGTTCATAAATCAGTACACACAGCCAATTTGTGGGCACAACTTAATGAGCCAATCAGTACCAATAATTAGCTGCTAACAAGCAATTGGTGTTAATTGGGAGTACACGAACATCATATTCTATAACAATGTGTGCGTAACTCCTATAGTGTGTAATTTCAAGGGGGTGTGTTTAGGGGGCGTACCTATGAGTTATGCACATTTTTATGGAATATGCCCAATCCACGCATAATATAGCCACTGGCATTACACCTGGTTTCAGCAGGTGTAAATGCAGACACCTTAAGTTAGGCACAGATTACGAACTACTCTATAAAGTGTGGATACCTTTTATAGATTAGTGCTCGATGCATTATTTTTTACGTGCCAATTTTACAGCACAATTTAGTGAACCTAGTCCATAATGTACCAAAGATGGTACAGAAATCTTTTGTGAAGTCTCAGATCAAAGTTGTCTTGAGGCTCTATATAACTGCTGCTTGTGAGAAATAGAAGGGCACAGCGGAACAAACTGTTTTATACAGAAGTGTCAACATTTTATATTCCAATGGTAACCAATATAACTGTTGTAACCCAGGTGATACACGCTCAAATTTACCACAACCCAAGATAAGTCTCACTGCTGCATTCTGATTACCTGCAAAGCCTTGCAGCATGTTTTGGCTATACTTAAAATACAATGCATTGCAGCGATTAAGTCTTGTCAGTATCAAAATTTGTACTACCATTCGAAAATCATATGCATTCAACATGGGTCTCAATCGACTAATCACTTCCATTTGAAAGGAGGATGATCTCACTACCTGTTCAAACTGTTTCTGCATCGTTAAACATGAGTTAAAGATCACTCCCAAACATCTGATGTACTGCCTAACAGGTATATACACCTGAGGGATCATCGCCTTCTCCCAAGCTCACCTTCCTCCAAGGGTTCTCTCAGGATATAGGCACTGAAGCCTCAGATGTAACTTTTGAGAGTGCTGTGGAAAGTACCAAAAGGAAATCTCCATTCCCTAAATGCTCCGACACTGCTTTGAAAACCGCCTGTAATCATGAAGGTACAAAGAGTGATTCAAACATTCTGATCCCTTTGAGATTCTTTCATTAAACAAGCATTGTAGAGTAACAAAAATTCTGAAGAAAATGGCACCCCTGTTCCCAGGGGGCCCCCCAAAGCCTTTCTAGATCCTATAAGGGTTTTCCTTAAGAACCCAAATTCTGTGAAAGCCTCCATATTATTTGACCCTTAGCCACCGGAGAATAAGGAGTCAAAATGGACACCATTCCCACACTCTCTGACTGAAAGTTGTGGGACTGCAAAGCTACGGATGGGAGCTATCCCTGAGCTTAAAAGCAGCTGTTCCTTTTCTGATGTTTACCAAAACCAGTATATCTGAGTGAGGAAGGCAGCTTAAGCAACAAGTACTGCACTGTTCTGACGCATGTGCTACAGCCTCCATGTTGCCTGAAAATGTAGCTGTGTTAAACTGCTCAGGCACTGCAGTGTACAAATATTAAAGATGCAGCATGAAAACCGCTGGCTGAAGTGTTGTTCCCAGCATAATACTACATTCAGGCAAAGCTGTGAAGTTGGAACAGGAAGCAATTCCAGCTTCAAAATTAAACAGAAAAAAAAAATTACAACTTTTTTGTTCAGGTTCTTTATTCAAACTTCAAATAAATATATTGTGTGCTCTATATTAGTCCTAATTTTGTGCATAAAGAAACAGTCTACATTTCCATAATTAATCAAATTTATCTTAGATTTATTAAAAATATATAATACTAGGAGTCAGAGTCAAAGGTTTGGTGTACCAACTCTACAGCACTGCACTCAGGTAACTGCCCCCCTTCCTCCGCCAACATCAGCTGCCTGTTTGAAGAGGCAGCGCCAGTCTTGTTGATTCCAATTTGATAGAAAAAAAAAGTTAAAAGATTTTTTTTTTTAATAAATAAAGGTAAGCCGACTGGAGGGGGAGAGGGGAGACTCAAAAGAGTATTCTTCTACTCAAAGGAAAAACAAGTCTCGTGTGTGTGTGTGTTTTATTTTTTTTATTTGAACAACCTCCCCGCTAGTAACCAGTTCTCCAACTGGTCCAAGATCTGCTATCCACTGGAACAGAGAAAATACTGAGAACCTAATGCTGCACAGTGCCCTAGTGGCACTTAACCCTCCATTGCCCCAGGTACAAAATAAGTACTTGCATATAATATGTAAACCACTTTGATTGTAACCACAGAAAGACGGTATATCAAATCCCATCTCCTTCCCCTAATTGGGCAAAAGCAGGACTTTATTTCTATCTCCATCTGATGGCAAATGGGCATAACTCACAGATTCTGGTCTGGTGAAGACAAGGAATCAAGACAAACTCACCCACATATGCTTCTTTTCTTTTTACATGCAATTCAAATACTTCTGCTGTCTCTCAGATTTAACAAAATGTAAAAATCTCTGTGTGGGCGATTCCAGTCCAGAGTCAACTCAAAGGGGCCCTTTTACTAAGCTGCACTAAAAAGTGGCCTGTGCTGTGACTAACAAGTGGGTTTCCTCACACGCTGAGGCCACTTTTAGCACGGTTGTAAAATGTCCGCATTTCCTATTTCTCCCATTAATGGCCACACACTAATTTCCCAATTAGTGCGTGAGCCCTTACCAACACCTATTTTGTAGGCAGTAAGGGCTCATGTGCTAATCGGTTGGCTTGCAGAAATGTAGCTGCGATAACCAATTAGTGCTGGGCACACCTACTCTCCACCCCCCCACCCCCAACATGCCCCCAGAGTTAAAAAGTATTTTTTAGTGCATGGGAAACACAAGCAGATCCGAAAACTACCACGGGAAGCCTGAGCATGCTCCACAGTATGCATTTTACTGCAGGTAAGCACATGTTACTCATTACCACAGCTTAGTAAATGGGCCCCAAAATGACTAAGCTTTTAGAAGACTAGAAAGCCACAGAAAATCTTTCTGGCTCCCAATGCCACCAAAGTGTAATCAAAGGCACAGCTAATTTAAGCCTATGTTTACTAAGGTGCGCTATGGGCACGTCAGCGTTTTTAACAGGCATAAATGGTTTATACACGCTAAATAATAACGCGCCCATAGAAATGTATAGGCGCGTTAGCATTTAATGCGTCTTAAATTTAAGGGCGCGTTAGAAACGCTAACGCACCTTAGTAAACATACCCCTTAGACAATTACTAATTCTATCTGACATCCTGGAATGTTAATGTCATAACAAAACTATGTAAGCCACATTGAGCCTGCAAATAGGTGGGAAAATGTGGGATACAAATGCAATAAATAACTAAGGGGTGCTAAAGATTACTTTTCTCCTCCCAAGGCTCTCACAGCCAGGTATAGAAAAAACGGGGGGGGGGGGGGGAAGAGGGGGACAATCAGTATAACTTTGGCATCAGAGAAGTCTATATGTCTTTCTTTTTGAAAAAATTTTTCTTTCAAGGTTTTTGAGACTAATGTGGTAAAAGGTGATAGAGCAGATTGGTTTGTTCAGTATAGGATTCCTGAAGTATTTTCCTCCTTAATTAGACTATATGAATTAAATATTAAAACTTAAGAAAATGTTTATTAAATATTAGCACATGCTAATGTGCATTTGCTGCCAACATATCCATGTTATTCCTATGGACACAGAAGCATGCAGAACTTACTAAATGATAGCACATGCTAATGTCCGTTAGCAAAATGTCTCTTGCTGATTTAATTGGAGGGAAATTTGATTCTCTATTACATCTGTTTCATTTTGAGTTAGCGTTCATACTCGGCAATTACAGTTAAGACCTTGGCTACTATCAAATTATTTCTCACCCAACAGGATCTGCCATGAAGGATGGGAGAGGAGTGCAGTCTTATATTAATAGCTGCTGTTTCCATATATCAGATTCTATGTGCAGGCCAAGGTTAAGGCACAGGCAAACTAAGAAAGTGCCTGGAGCCCCAATGTTTAGGAGGGGTCCTCAAAGATCTGCCTTTGATAACTCTAAATTGGAAGATTTTGCCCCGAGAAGTCAGCTTCCGGAAAAAATAAGAATGGAGGTGGGAGAAAAGCCTGTTGCATTATCCTCTAGTCAGCAGAAGTCAGCATACAATGTTTATTTACTACTACTTCCCTCTGTGGATTTTTCTCTACAACCTGACCACAAGGGTCCAGTTTGTGGGAGTTTTTATTTTCTTTTTTAAAGTATATTTGTATTACTACAATAGCCCAACACACTTGTTTACCTAGTGCCCCACCAAAGAATTAATCCTGCCCTGGCTTTGTAAGAGATAGCTAATACAAGAATAAACATTGCCATCATTCTACACTGTAAAACTATTTACCTTTTGATAGGGAAGAATATAAAAAAGACCAGAGGGATCTTTTACTTCATCAATCTGATTAGCTGTAAAAGTTTTCAGACGAGCAGTCTTCGATCTGAACTGGCAGTTGGGGATTACACTGTAAAAACAAAGAAAATCAACTATATATGATATTGCATGAGACATTTTGTAGAGCCTGCTATAACATCCAATTGGAGACTGTCTACACTAAAGCATACTGTCACATATATACAGTTTCACTAGTTCAGGCAAATTTTCAACTCAATAAAAATGTTGATTTTTTTTATCCCTCTGTCAAGAAAAGGCATATTGTACACAATTTATCTAATTGTACTGTATATCAGCATGTTATAAATTCAAAGGATTGCAACAATCAATATTGTATCAGGGCCAACATGGTTTCCCTGCTTCTAAGGAAGCTGTGTTCTCATCCTTTTATTTGTAACTTGATTGGGGTAGGTGTGTCTGTCTGTTAGGCATGTTTCTGTCCGATTGGCCCTGCTGGAGCCAGCCCAGAAAGCAAGAGTTTATCCAAGGAGTTGACCTCAAAAGTACAGCCTCAGGTTAGTCTGTTTTTCTTCTTCCAGCACAGCCGTCATTCTGCATACACTCAAAGCAAACAAACCCTATTTTATTTTTGTTACATTTGTACCCCGCGCTTTCCCACTCATGGCAGGCTCAATGCAGCTTACATGGGGCAATGGAGGGTTAAGTGACTTGCCCAGAGTCACAAGGAGCTGCCTGTGCCTGAAGTGGGAATCGAACTCAGTTCCTCTATGAGCTGATGCATCCACATTGTCATTCTTTATTGTTGGTAGCATTTTTATTTAATCTCACTTATACTTTCAAACATACCAGCTTGTACAGCATATGGATGTACACAGAGGCAGTATAACAGAATAACTTTTCATAGGTAGTGTAGTAATTTGTTATAAATCGTAATCAGTGTGTCATTTGGAGGGGCTGGTTAGAAGGACACTAGTATGTGTTATATTCATGCAGAGATTTTTTTCTCCTGGTAAATAGCCACTAAATCAGACATCATGTTATGAGAATCGGATGCTCAACATTCAGAGTTTCTATTTATCTACTTATTTATGACAGTTATATCCCACATCAAACATGAATTAGGTTGAAACCTGGGCGCATTTAAAATCTTTTTTTTTTCCTGTGCCTAGATCAAAAGAGAAAGATAGTTTGTGGGAACTTGCCCTTTTTGTTTTGTGGAATGCCGTGGTATATTATAAAAATGCACTAAATATTCTTTATTACTACTATTTAAAAGAGAGATATTCAATAATGAGGGCAGAGTTACCTTCATGCAGAAGTCCAGAGTCAGTCTAAATGTGTCATTTATTTCTTCACATCAGTTTTCAACAGAATTTTCTCAGTTATTACCCAAATGCAAACACAATTATAATGTTAATGAATAAGTTTGGGATGTTATCATATTACTAGTAAAACATGCCCATTTGTGGCGCAAATGAAACGGGCGCTAGCACGGTTTTCCTCCCGAACCCCCCCTCCCTACTTACCCCTTCAGCATTGTGAAAGCACTGACCGCCATTGTTGCGGACCTCGTCAACGCACGCCACCTTCAATCTGCTGAGTCGTTGGTTGTGAAGCCACTGACGCCATTGCTCCGCCCTCGACGTCATCACGTTTGACGCGAGGGCAGGGCCCCAAAACAGTGATTTCGGTGGCTTCACCACCACGAACCCTTCCAACCGGAAGGAAGTGCCTGGAGGACCTGACAGTGACGTCAGTGTCCTCAGAATGTTGAGGGTGAGTTTTATTATATAGGAATCTGTCTCACTGTATTTCCAGTTTTGGCACAATATAAGTCATCACAAGGACAAAATGTAAGAAAACCAATGTATTGCATTAGTTAGGTGTAAATAAATGAGAGATCTGCCTGAAAGAAAATATTTATTTTTATTATTTTGACTTGTGAAAACCACTTGTCCCTGAAACATGCTCAAATCAGAATAATCAGTTTGTACAAAAGAGATGAAGTGCCCTAATGAGTTTAATTTTACTTCCAATCTTTATAACACCAAACTTCCCAAGGCAGATTACAACAACAGTTATGAACCCTTCAGAAAACAGGTTATCCTCACTGAAATTTGGCCATGTACTGTATTGTATAGAACAGTGTAGAAAAATGAACACAAAATACAGCCTTCATTAGTGCCGTTTACACCAGCTACAATAATTTTTGAAGCTGTTTTAGTGATACTCAGTTTTTATTTAATGATATTTATATCTACATATGGGACGCTTTCAAATAAATTAAAAAGCTGTCAAATAAGTAAAAAATATATATTTTGTCCTCCACCTTTTAACACACTTCCTATCCAACTAGAACAGCTTTTGAGTTTTTACAGATTATTTCTAATAATCTTTTACTATTGCTTTCAATAGTGTTTGCTGTTTTAGGTGTACTTGTGACTCCGCCTACTGCCAGCAAGTTAGAAATCTACAGGCTAAGGCTTCAACCTATATAATGGGCTAGATAGCCTTGTACCATTTCCTATTCTCAATCTAACCTCCTTGGGTTTACCCAAGGAGGTTTGATAACAGGAAACGGAATAAAGCCAGTAGATGGAGTTTGTCACCCTATAATTTCATTTTTTTTTTTGGTGTACCAAGATGGCAGCAGCTGCATTGGGGAGAATTAAAACCTCTATGGGTGGAGACCGGTTTCAGCCTTGTGACATTATGCCGTCTCCTGTTATCAAACCTCCTTGGGTTTATCTGCCTAGTTTCTGGGCTAGACCACTTATGTGTTTTGGGCTACTTGTATTTCTTTGTCCATGTCCTGTGATTCCAGTTAATCTTGAATCTACTGTCCTTGTCCAATTTACTCTTAGACTTCTTGTTTGTGCTTACTTCTATGGACTGTACTTCATATTCTCTGTCTACTTATGGATTCCCTGCAAAGGGTGAGTGAAGGAAATGTGACCATTATATCAAAGACCTGTGTACATTCAACCAGTGTGTCGTGAATTGTCTGTGCTCACTTCTATGGACTATACTTCATATTTTCTGTCTACTTATGGATTTCCTGCAAAAGGTGAGTGAAGGAAATGTGTCCATTATATCAAAGACTTGTGTACATTGAACCAGTATGTTCTGAAAAGTTAAAGTGAAGATTAAGCTTGCCTTTAATCGGCACTATGGTATGCACAATTTCCTTTAAGAGGGACAATTCTTGTGACAATCCATACCCTATCTTCATAAATTGCAATAATCATCCATTTTTATTTATTTCATGCAAGCTGTAACTTATGTCTTTGTCCTAGTCTCTTGTTTTGAGTTTGCTTGATTGACTTTTGTTTGATTGGTTATGTACATGACAAATAAATACAAATTTTTTTTTTTCTTTTGACCAGTGAAAGGTACAGCAGAAGCTTTAAAGCAGTATGGACGTGTCTGGTCTGTTTCGCTGCTAATATGCCGTGCCGTTTTGAAAGACCTTCTTGGATCTTTTTTTGTCACTGCTGAGAGTATTAGTTTGACCCCCCCCCCCCCCCCCCAAGGCAGGTGCAGTATACACCGAAACACGGCCCATGTCGGGTCAGTTGAATTAAAGAACTCTCCATTGTTCGACTCTCGACGGCCCTTTTGTGCTTTTTTTGCTGATTAAAATGTATAGGCCATACATCTATCATGTACCATGCAGCATACAAAAGAATAAGTCACAAAACAAAACAGTATGACACCCAGGATCCCCAAATCTCAGTCCTGCACACTCGTACTATACCAAAGGACTTCACAAGCAAAAACTGTTGGAATGTATTGTATTTTTACATGCATTGCCTGTCACCTATTATTTCTCTGTGATTACTCTGTGACCTCTGATGTGAATTACTTAGAGAGGTCACATAGCTATGCAACTTCCTGTGGGGGTTAGACACAGCAGATGCAGCACATGGAGCACATGGAGCTCATGATCTCTCCTAACCTGAGAGGATCTATGGTGGTGTGAGCATCCATTACCATCTAAGCACATGGAAGGAGCTGATAATACAAATGTATAGTAATATGTATATATAAGCCTGTCTGATTATAATCTAACTACAAACTGTGAGTAAACAGATGTTTTGTTACTTCAACTTTAAAGTGACTCAGCAGTGAATTATTCAGGGGTGAATGAGAGAGAGATGAAGAAAGAAATTAACATTTCTAAAGCTGAAGCTGTGTGTACTAAAATCTGCTAATTATTTACTACAAATAATCCAACAAAAGGGTTATGGGCCCAGGGCCAGGAATTGAAAAAGAAGAGAAATATTACCAGGCAAAAAAAAAAAAAGGCCACATTTTTCTCTTAAGTTTTAAAGGAAAGATTCAGTCTGTCTCTCTCCCCCCCCACACAGCAGACAGAAGGCTAAGAAAATGGCTGAGGGAAGAAATTCACCATTTTTCTATTCTCTCAAGGTGCCTAGATTAACTGAGTTTAATTATCAGCAGTGGGAACTAAGATTCATATGTCTCCTTCGAGCAAAAGGATTAAATATATGCTTAGACCAAGACAGAACAGCTGAAAATATGGCTGAATGGGACAATGCAAACTATTATGTGAAGTGCATGCTTTTGGAAGCTCTCTCAGAGAAACAAGCCATATTAGTGGAGGGAAAAGATACACCAAAGGACATTTTATATAAACTGAGAACTATGTATGCAACTACATATGCAAAGCAGCAACCAATTTGGTTGGCAGAGTTGAATGAAACCAAATTAAGGGATAAAAGTAAATGTAATGATCACATTATGCATCTTATGTCTTCATTTCAAAAGTTAGAACTTTCTGGAATTCCCATGTGTGATGCATTGAAAAGAGCATTTCTTTTTACCTCACTATCAAAGAAGTTTGATGTTTTTAGGTCTGTAAATGAGGCCATTGAAGGGCAATCTTTTGAACAGGCAACATCAAAACTAAGGCAGGAATGCATAATAAATGATTCTGAGGAGATGTGTTCTCAAAGTCAGTCAGAGAGAAATGAAACAAATTTCTTGGCAAAGAACAGAGGAAGGCGGAGCTATGGGAAAACTCCACCCAAGGGCAAGCTGATTTGCTACTCATGTGGAAAGGAGGGACATGTATCTAAATGGTGTAAGGAAACACAAAACACTCCCTCTAGCTCACCTAAGCCAATGGAACTAAAGAATTTTCAAACCAGGAAATGTATGAAGGACAAAGATAAACACAAGGGCTTTCTAATGGCAGAAAAATCTTTGACTATGGTAAATAATAATTCAAATGAAAGTACTTGGATTTTGGATTCAGGGAGCACATGCCATTTAACCAATTGTAAAGATTTCTTTCAGGAAATGTGTCCAGAGGAAGGTATTCTTAAAACTGCAAACGCAGGGACTGCTAAGATCCAAGCAAAAGGTATTGGATTCTTAAAATGCAAAGTGTCTAATGAAGTTAAAGAAATTCCTGTAAGTGATGTCTTGTATATTCCCCAAGCAGTTTGCAATATGCTTAGTGTATCTACATTAGATAAGAAGGGATTTGTGATTCATTTTGAAAACAGTAAGTGCACAATCTCTAAAAATGATGAAGTGTATGCTGAAGCTTTTATGCATAATGATGTTTATAAACTGAGCATTTCAGGTGAAGCCTCACATATGGCGCAAGTAAGGAAGAATGATGGTAAATGTAGTCTGGAAATCTGGCATCGCCGCCTGGGACATCGTGATTCTAAGGTGATCCAGGATCTTTACAGTAAGCAACTGGCCACCGGCATTCAGATAAGTGCAGATGCTGGTAAAATGGAGAAATGCATAGACTGTGTTACTCAAAAAGGTATGAGACCCTCATTTCCTGCATACACAGGAAATAGGAGTAATAAAGTACTGGACTTAATACACAGTGACTTATGTGGACCGTTTAATATCCCATCATTGGGAAATAACAGATTTGTGCTAATATTCTTGGATGATTTCTCTAGATATTGTGTGGCCTATTTGCTGAAAGAAAAAAGTCAAGTCACAGACATGCTGAAGAAATACGTAGCCATGGTGAGCAATAAATTTGAAAGAAAACCAAAGGTTCTTCAGACCGACAATGGTGGTGAGTTCACTTCACAAAGCATGCGCACATTTCTAGAACAAGAAGGCATTCAGCATATCACAACAGTAGCTTATACACCAGAGCAAAATTCTGTTGCAGAGAGAAAATTTAGGTCACTTGTGGAAATGACCAGATGTATGCTGTCAGATAGCAATCTCCCTAAAAGACTATGGGGGGAAGCCATTCTCACAGCAGTGTACCTACAAAACAGAATGCCAACTAAAGGCGCTGAGCGCACACCACATGAGACATGGCATGGTAGGAAGCCAAACCTGTCACACATAAGAACATTTGGAAGTACAGCATATGCTCATGTACCAAAGCAAAGAAGGCATAAGCTGGATTCAACAACAGAAAGGGGCATTTTAGTTGGCTATGCTCCAGGACACAAAGGATATAGAATTTTGAATCTGAAAACTGGCATTGTTGGCATAAGACATGTTACATATTTTGATGAAAACAAAAGGGTTGATAAAGGCTGGATTATCCCAGATGAGCCTTATCATCCAGAATATGAAACTAGAACAATAATAGACATGCCAGTGTATATAAATGCCATACCAAGGCAGATGTCTGAAAGCAACTCATCTGTATCTAACGAGGAACAGACAGAGGAAACAGACACAGAAAGGATCATTGAAGAAGACAGTACAGTTGGAGAAGGGGAATCAATTGGAGAAGAACTCTCAGATTTAGAGGATGCAGAAAGGTCAGACCAACCTGTTGTCAGACGCTCATCCAGGGAAAACAAAGGTGTTCCACCCCCAAGACTGTCTTACCTAACAAAGTCAGCAGAAGCTCAAGAGCCCTTAACATGGGATGAGATTGAGAAAATGCCAGCAGAAGAAGCTGCTGAATGGCATAAAGCTGCACAAGAAGAAATTGATGCATTGGATAAAAATAATACTTGGATTCTTACAAAATTACCTCCTGGCAAGAAAGCTATAGGATGCAAATGGGTATTCAAGTTAAAAAGGAATGCACAAGGAAAAGTGGAAAGGTATAAAGCCAGATTAGTGGCAAAGGGATATCTTCAAAAATATGGAGAAGATTTTGATGAAGTGTTTGCACCTGTAGTGAAACACACGACAATCAGAACACTTCTGAGCATTGCAGTCTCAAAAGGCATGCAAGTCAACCACATTGATGTGAAAACAGCATTTCTTCACGGAGAAATAACTGAAGACTTGTACATGGAACAGCCAACAGGTTTCATAAATACAAAACAAAGACAGCTAGTGTGTAAATTAAACAAAGGTCTTTATGGATTAAAGCAAAGTGCAAAATGTTGGAATGAAAAATTGCATGAAATATTGACAAATTTAGGATTTAAGCAAGGTGAAGCAGATAAATGCTTGTACACTAGGTGCAGAAATGGACAATATGCATACATTTTTAGCTTTTGTTGATGATCTGCTCATTGCAAGCAAAAGTGAGCAAGAGTACAAGGACATTGTAAAATGTTTAAACCACAATGTTGAGATAAAAGAACTTGGTAATGTGTCATACTATCTTGGTATAGAAATTGAGAAACAAAATGATGGTTCTTATCTTCTAAGCCAGAAGCAGAAAATAAATGAGCTTATTGAAAGTTTAGGTATGCAAGATGCCCAAGTTGTAAGCACTCCCATGATCACTGATTTTCTGAAGGATGAAACAGTAAGAGAACCTTTACCAGATAACATCCAATATAGATCAGCCATAGGTAAGCTTTTATATCTAGCTACCACATACAGGGCTGATATAGCAAATGCAGTAGGAATTTTGAGCAGAAGGGTCAGCTCACCTACCAAATCAGATTGGACTGCAGTTAAAAGGATGGTAAGGTATTTAAAGGGTACCATTGATTGTAAATTAAAGATTTCAGCCAATAGTAATCCAAAACTAATATGTTACTGTGATTCAGATTGGGCAGGGGATCATTCTGATTATAAATCCACAAGTGGATATGTGTTTATGTATGGAAATGTACAAATTTCATGGGCCAGTCATAAACAAAGTATTGTGAGTTTGTCTTCTACAGAAGCTGAATACGTGGCTGTATCGGAAGCGTGCAGAGAACTGATATGGATTGAAAAACTTTTGCTGGATTTTGGAATAGCTGAAAAGAGACCAATCCAGATAATGGAAGATAATCAGAGCTGCATCCGACTGTCACAGAATGACAAGGTTCAGTCACGCACCAAGCACATCGCAACGAAATACCACAACGTGCGAGAGTTGGCGAAAGAAGGGGTCATCAGTCTACACTATTGTCACACCAGTGAGATGACAGCTGACATTATGACCAAACCGTTACCCAGAGAACATTTTGTGAATCTGCGTATAAAGCTTGGACTTTGTATGAATAAATAATTGCATGACAGTTATGCATGAGAAGGGGTTTGTTGGAATGTATTGTATTTTTACATGCATTGCCTGTCACCTATTATTTCTCTGTGATTACTCTGTGACCTCTGATGTGAATTACTTAGAGAGGTCACATAGCTATGCAACTTCCTGTGGGGGTTAGACACAGCAGATGCAGCACATGGAGCACATGGAGCTCATGATCTCTCCTAACCTGAGAGGATCTATGGTGGTGTGAGCATCCATTACCATCTAAGCACATGGAAGGAGCTGATAATACAAATGTATAGTAATATGTATATATAAGCCTGTCTGATTATAATCTAACTACAAACTGTGAGTAAACAGATGTTTTGTTACTTCAACTTTAAAGTGACTCAGCAGTGAATTATTCAGGGGTGAATGAGAGAGAGATGAAGAAAGAAATTAACATTTCTAAAGCTGAAGCTGTGTGTACTAAAATCTGCTAATTATTTACTACAAATAATCCAACAAAAACTCCTTCAGCATTTTGTTTCACAACACAACCTGTTTGGTAAAAAGTAGTTTAACACACTATATTCAAATCTATCTCAAACACAGGAGGAATTGTCAAGCACCTTTTACCTGCCAAACGGAAAACTACACGAGCCTCACACATCACATACTAGAAATATAATCATAAAATCCAAACAGAAACAAGATTAATAATGTCCCATACATTAATATTCAAATTCTGCTCATACATGAAGGTCCACGAGAGCACTGCGAGCATGGCTGCGTTTAACATGGCAGAAGCGACATGCAATGCTTGGACCAATGCTCCACCCTCCAAGGCCAGAAGTGAGTTGGGCTGGAGTCAGGAGGCCTCCTAGCAGACATCACTGATGATGCCATCATGACGTCTCATACAGCTACTGGAAAACAGCCTGTTGGAGGGTGGAGCAGTCCAGAACCGGGCTTTGGGCAACATTTAAATTGCCCATTTCCCTGGGCTTTCCCCTCTTTGACCCCAACAAAAGCTTCCCGCCCTCCCACCCTCTCCCTTTGTTGATGCAACCTGCAAGCAGAAGATGTCATTTGCTAAAAGTCAGTGGGGCTCTGTTAGTAACTAGCCTTGATCACCTGAATCACTGTTGCTTGTGCTCTGTCACAGTTGTGGAAGCACCCAAGCCCATAAGCATGCATATGGGAATGGCAGACATTTAACGGTTTGTGGGCCACCGGAAGACAAGACCAAGACCTACACTGGTGTCAGCATTTACACCCCTCCAGACTTTGCCCCTTCTGTCTCGCTGCACCCTACGCCTGGAATAGACTTCCTGAGCTTCTACGTCTTGCCCCATCCTTGACCATCTTTAAATCTAGATTGAAAGCCCAACCCTTTAACATTGCTTTTGACTTGTAACCACTCGCCCCCACCTACCCTCCTCTCCTCTTTCCTCTACACATTAATTGATTTGCTTGCTTTATTTTTGTGTATTAGATTGTAAGCTCTTTGAGCAGGGACTGTCTTTCTTCTATGTTTGTGCAGCGCTGCGTACACTTTGTAGCGCTATAGAAATGCTAAATAGTAGTAGTAGTACACTGGGCAGTGGTCCTGATGCACGCACCTAGCTGCAAGATGGTAGGTGCGGGACAGCAAACTGTAGCCAAAAAAACAAAACAAACCCTAGTAGGTTACCTAGCTGATGAGGGGAGTGCAAGGCAGGCTAAGGTGTACAAGAACTATGGCACACCTCCCTAGCTGGTTCAACGCAGAGTGCACTACTGGCTTCTCAGGCTCAGATGTTTCCTTAATTTCTACTGTTAAATTGTTTGAATAAAGCTGTGGCCTAGTATCTCACAAATTTCACCTTAATACCTGCCCCAATGATCGCACCTGCCATGCTTGGGCCCGAAGGAGGAGTGTCTGCCTATGTTAATACAACTTCATTGACACTTCTGTATTGCCACCCACAAGAAACTACAAACTGCTGTCAGAAGCATAGCCCAAAAGTCACAATCTATAGGGCCACAAGAGACGCGAAAGAGGCTGAAAGGGCACAGGGGCGACCATGAACTCCAACTGAAACACGAGGCAGCTTATTATCCTCCTTTTTCTGGAGCGATAGAGTAACCACCCTAAACTTATATCACCAACCCACCGTTACAATATACGGTTTATCCCTGCGGATAAGGACAACTGGAGCACTTACCTAACCTGACCGTGGCTATAGCCAATCTTTAAGGTATAGGCTCCATTATCCAAAACTAACGTAGTCATTGTCGATAATTACTATAACATCAGTAACTGCCACTTAAAAAAATAAAAAGCGCTCCGCAACACTATACAGCCGGAAGACGTGCAGCACAGCGCAGTAGGCAGCGCACGACAATAGCCTGCCAAGTGCATACTGGGTAAGTAAAGGCTTTTAAAGGGGGAGGGACTAAGCACAACGCTATTACGTATATTTCTCGGGCTGCGTTGTTCAGCCGCTTGACCCCGCCCCCTGTTAGCAAGAGAGGAGGTGGAACCACGGCTCAGCTCGCTCGCGTCATAGTTCACAGCTTCTTCTGGCCTGGTGTCCGAGGCCTTGCGGGATATGGATACTACTGAAAAGTTATGAGGGAATTCTAGGGGGGGAGGGACTAAGCACAACGCTATTATCTTTCTCGGGCTGCATTGTTCAGCCGCTTAACCCCGCCTCTTGTTAGTAAGAGTAGGTGGAACCAGGGCTCAGCTCGCTCGCGTCGTAGTTCAGAGCTTCTTCTGGCCTGGTGTCTGAGGCCTTGCGAGACATGGATACGACTGAAACTTATAAGAGGGAATTCTAGGGGAGAAAGAAGGGCAATGGAAGTTCATGTATACACGCCGAAGTAAGGGAGCTGTTATTTTTTTTAACGGAATACAACTAAAATGTACATAAAAAGAAAAAAAATAAGTGTACAGGAGCAGCAATAGAAATAAAAATTGCCTACCTGTAAGGGTAGTTCTCCTTGGACAGATGATCTTGCAGCCACACAAATGAAGTGACTCTCCCATGACGTCACTGACCCTCCAGGACCAATACCAAAGCATTAAGCTTAAAAAGCTATCACAGTATGCGTGCGTGCAGATTACCGCTGTAGTCCACACTGAGGCTTATTTTCAAAGCACTTAGCCTCCCAAAGTTCCATAGAAACATATGGAACTTAGCCTCCCAAAGTGCTTTGAAAATATGCCTCACTATATACCATCAGGCAAGAAACGCCCCTTTTCAGTTTGATATAATAGCTAGCGGCAACTTAAGAGAGGGTTAGGAGGGATTGTGTGGCTTGCAAGATCATCTTTCCAAGGAGAACTACCTTACAGGTAGGCAACTTTAATTTCTCCCAGGACAGAGTATCTTGCAGCCACACAAATGAAGACTCCCAAGCTACACAGGTAATAGATTATGAAGCATACATATGTCTATTGAAAAAATAACTGGTACCTGTGTGAGGAGGAGGTGGTAGTTGACGCCTCTGAGTACAGAAGAAAGGACAGTATGACCAAAAACTGCATCAGTAAATGAAGTTGTATCAATGCAATAATGTTTCATAAAAGTATGCACTGTTGACCACGTAGCTGCTCTACAAAAGTCTTGTAAGGAAGTTCTTTGCAAGTGAGCCCTTGTGGCCACCATGGCCCAGAGATTATGAGCTGTGACATGAGGAATGTTTGAGGGATTAGATGGCTGTGCAAGTTGATAACATAAGGTGATACACTTTGCAATCCACTGGGATAGAGTTCCTTTCATCACTGGTTGCGGTTGAAGAGTAGACCGAAGTGAAAGAAATAATTGAGAAGGTCTATTCTTGGATTTGGTTCTATTCAGATAAATGTTTAGAGCTCTCAGACAGTCCAGAATATGAAACCTCTTATGATCCTCAGAATCATGTGGAGGAGGATAAAAAGTTGGAAGTATTATTACTTGATTTAAGTGAGAAGGTGAGACTACCTTAGGTAAGAACTTTGGGTGAGTGCGAAGCACGGCCTTATCATGGAGTAATTGAGTATATGGTGGATAGTGGATGAGAGCTTGGATCTCACCAATATGGCGTGCTGAAGTCAAAGTTACTAAAAACAGTGTTTTCCAAGTAAGATATCTGAGTTCCATGCTGTGAAGTGGCTTGAAAGGAGAAGTCATAAGCGCATTCAGCACTAAATTAAGGTCCCATGCTGGAGCTGGTGGACGAATGGGAGGGTAAAGGTGCATAAGTCCTTTAAGGCATCTTTTTTTTTTTTTGTTACATTTGTACCCCGCACTTTTTCCCACTCATGGCAGGCTCAATGCAGCAGGCAATGGAGGGTTAAGTGACTTGCCCAGAGTCACAAGGAGCTGCCTGTGCCGGGAATCGAACTCAGTTCCTCAGTTCCCCAGGACCAAAGTCCACCACCCTAACCACTAGGCCACTCCTCTTTTTGAAACAGGATGTTGCATGAGGGTCAAATCGTCCACCGGGTCATGGAACACTGAGAGAGCTGATAAATGAAGTCTTATCAATGAGTATGATAACCCTGATTTGGAAAGATGGAGAAGATAATCTAAGACACGAGATAGAGAAGCAGTGTCGGTGGAGACGGTAACGGAAACACCAGCTGGAGAAACGCTTCCATTTTGCTGTGTAAGATTTCAGAGTGGAGTCTTTTCTAGAGGCGAGGAGAACTCTAAGAACGCCCTGTGAGAATATCATGCTTGATTGGGACCAATCAGCCAAGCCGTGAGGCAGAGAGATATGACGTCTTGGTGAAGAAGACTGCCTTGTTGTGTTATCAGATCCGGATCCAGCGGAAGTGGAAGAGGGGGCCGCAAAGTTAGGTTTAGGAGAAACGTGAACCATGCCTGTCTTGGCCAATAAGGAGCTATCAACAAAAGAGATGCTTTTTCTGATTTCACCTTGTGGAGCATTTTGGAAATGAATGGAATTGGAGGAAAGGCATAGAGAAGGCCTTCTGTCCATGGAATTTGGAAAGCGTCTTCTGCTATTCCGTTCGGACTGGAAAACTTTGAGCAAAATCTACGTTTGGCGTTGAGAGGGGACGCAAACAGGTCGAGAGGCTGACACCACTTGCTGAAGAGAGCGTGCGTAACAGTGGTCTTGAGTGTGTGGCTGTAATTTTCTGCTGAGTGAATCCGCTAAGGCATTTTGCACCCCGGGTAGGTAGGATGCTGAGATTGTGGACTGGAGACCTAAGACCACATCCAGATATGTAGAGCTTCCATGCATATCTGTCGAGACCCGGTACCCCCTTGCTTGTTGATATAGTACATTGCCACCTAATTGTCCGTTTGAACGTGAATTTGTTGATGAGAGAGGTGAGTGTGAAACGCGTGAAGAGCCAACTTGATGGCTCGCACCTCCAGGAGATTGATACTGTATGATGTTTCTTCATGAGTCCAAAGACCTTGTGTCTTGTAAGAGTTCATGTGTGCTCCCCACCCCTGTTTGGATGCATCAGTGGTTAGGTAAATTGAAGGTAGAGGAGGTCAAAACTGCATACCTTGAAGGAGATGTGGGGTGTGAGTCCACCATTGCAGAGAAGTTTTCAGACTGTGAGAAAGTTCTATCTTTGTTGACATAGGATGAAGAGCTGGGATCCATCGGTCCCTCAGGTGTCACTGTAAAGGCCTCGTATGTAGTCTTGCTAAAGGTAATGGTATAGCAGCCGCCATATGACCCAGAAAGACTAATAATGTCCGAGCTGTGGTGAACGATACATGATTCAGGTGAGAAATGAGAATGTGAATTTGTGTGGCTCTGCTGAGAGGCAAGTACGCTAGCGTCTGAGGTGTATGAAGAACTGCTCCTATGAACTCGAGTCATTGAACTGGAAGGAGTTGAGATTTTTCCGAGTTGATGAGGAACCCAAGAATCTTGAGGAGAGAGGTGACCTTCTGCAGTGTTTGGAGAGCGTCTTGAGCAGTTGGTGATGAGATGAGCCAATCATCTAGATAAGGGAAAATCGTTATTCTCTGTTGACGAAGATGGGCTATGATCGTGATTGTGAACATCCTTGGCGCTGAAGAGAGGCCGAACGGGAGAACTCGAAATTGCTAATGATAAGAATCCACTTGAAAACGAAGATACCTTCTGGACGAATGGTGAATAGGAGTGTGTAAATATGCGTCTTGAAGGTCGAGAGACACCAGCCAGGCATTTTGATCTAGAAGTGGGAGAATCGTTCGGAGAGTTGTCATTCTGAATTTTTCTTTTTTGAGAAATTTGTTTAGGGATCTTAAATCCAGAATAGAGTGTAGATCGCCGTTCTTTTTCAGAATAAGAAAGAATCTGGAATAAAATTCTGTGTTCCGGTGAGATTCCTGTACTGGTTCGATTGCATTGATTTACAGGAGACAGGAGATTTCTTCCTGAAGGAGATGAAGGTGACAGGAAGGAACCTGAGAGGTGACAATGTGCGTGTGAGGCTGAGGATTCGCAAAGTGAAGATGGTATCCCTGGTGTACAATCGAAAGGACCCATTTGTCTGAAGTGATAAGGGACCACTGAGGAGCAAAAAATTGAAGACGGCCTCCAACTGGTAGGGCTATGGCAACTGCCAGGTCAAAAAGAAGATAAGGGTTTGGGCGCCATAATGGGTGCTGGCTTAGGTGTTCTCCTTTCTCTATATGACTTCTTTGACTGCTGAGGCCTATTTGGCTTATTGTTGTATTTGTAGTTAGAGTTGTACCTATTGAAAGGGTATGGTTTACGAGAATTGTATCTCCTTTTAGAAGTGACATATGATGAATGTTGAAAAGAAGATCTAGGCTTGTTGAGATTGTCATCTTCTAAAGTATCTAGAGTTGTGCAATCCTGTTTGATGTTATTGATAATGTCTTTAACCCTATCACCAAAGAGATTGGCCCCTCTACAAGGAGCATCAGCTACCCGGTTGTGAACATCTTCGCGGAGACCTGACGCTTTTTACCAAGCCAAACGTCTTGTGGAAATGCCCACCGCACACCTCTAACTGAAGTGTCATAAGAATCGTGGGCAGCTCTGATTAAATTAGTTGTACATTCTTCTAGGTTTTGGAGTAATGGTCACAGTTGAGGTTGCATTGTAGCTGGGAGAGAATCAAACGCTTTAGACAAACTGTCCAGTATGGTGAATTGATAGTCGGTATAATGAAAAATATGAAGCCCTATCCGGGCATTGAGCATGGCACTTTGATACATTTTCTTGTCCCAATAAGTCCATGAGCTTCATTTCCTTAGTTGGTGGAAAATTAGAATGGTCCCGTGAGCTCTTATGCTTACGCATGGCTGAATGAACTACTATAGATTGATGAGATAGCTGCGGCTTACCAAATCCCAAAGTGTCCTGGACCTTGTATTTTGTATCTAGACTCTTTTTTTTGTAGGCATAGATGTGTGGAGTAGACCAAACAATTTTATGTTGATCTTCAAGGACATCATGTAATGGCAATGCTATTATTTCCTTCGGTGCTTCCTTGTAGTGAAGAACTTATAGCTTCTTTGATCGTGGATCAGATTGAGAAGTTGAATGAATGTCCAAAGCTGATGTCAACTTGAGGAGAAATTTGGGATAAGAAGTATCTTCAGGTTGAAATGACTTAGATGGTTGCGGAGGAGAGGGGTCAGAAGGTAAACCCGTAGTGCCCACATCGTGATCAGAATGGTTATAAGAAGAAGAACACCTAGAGTGACCCTGAGAATGTAGAGGAGAAGATTCATAGTCCGAAAAAATTTCTGCTGCCATGGATTCTGATGTAGACACTGACCATGAACATTTCCTATGAGATGAAGGAGCAGAATGTGAGAAGGCAGCTGCCGAGTCTGAAGGTACCTGAGAAGTCGAGCGCTGTTGGCGAGACTGCTGGTTCTGATTTTTTAATAAAAAATCACGAAGGAGATGGAGAATATCTTGATTAGATTGTGACACTTGAAAAGATGAGGAGATATTGGCGGTAGGCATTGTGCCTAAAACCGCTGAGTTATGCTTAGGAGACACCACTTGATTGTTTAAATCCTGTCTGCATTCTGGAGAGAGAGACGGTATGTGATTTGGAGTAGTCTGAGTAGGAGAAGGAGAAGAGGAGCCATTCAGTCCACTTTGCAGACTTCACTTACCTAAGAACCAAATGGTAGAACTCCTTACCGTCTAAAATAATAAGTATATAGGAATATGCCAAATTCCGCAAAATTCTTAAATTGTTCCTCTTCAAACAAACCCTCACAACCATATCTCAAACAAACAACTAATTCTTCGTGAATTAGTTATTACTTTATTTATCATTAACCTTCACAATGCTTCATGTACAATTTCTCATTCATCATAGATTTTCCAAATGTTGAATATTCATAGTTATTCCAGTACGTCTATGATATTGTGTTGTATAATTGAGTTCTTACAAAAAATGACTTTCTTATGCATTAGTCTCTGTTATGTATCCTATACTGTTTATTGTAAGCCACATTGAACTCAAACTTGTTTGGGATAATGTGGGATATAAATGACACAAATAAATAAATAAAACTGCTGAGAGGAAGCATTGTGCTGGTGAGAAGGGGAGGAGCTAGATCGGTTCCAATGAGAAGGGGAGGGGCTAACTTGATGGGAGTGGGAGGAGCCAGCTCGATGACAAGAATGGGAGGAGTTCTGTCAGTGCCGATGAGTAGGAGAAGAGCTCCTTCTGTGTCCAGAGAATGATGGTGCTGACGAGAGTGAGCTCTGTGATGATGAGGCAGTGAAGAATCAGATCGTTGCCGATGAGAGTGAGAAGATTCGGTGCCATGCTGAAGATCAGTCAGCATTTTCGCTCGTTTAGCAGGAGATTTTGTCAGCCCCGATGGAGGAAATATAGGGGGGGGTGTCCTGCATCTGAGTCTCAGCACCTGACAACAGAAGTAGTAAATTTTGGTGGCAGAGACTGAGGAGAAATCAACAGGAGTTGAACAGGCTGCTGATTCATGATAGAAACTGCACCCTCTGAACTTTTACCAGGCAGAGGTTCGTCGGAGTGTTTTCTTTTGCTTGTAGCTTTCTTACCAAGTTGTTTAGAGGATGTCTGATGAGGTAACTCGTCGACGACGGCTCTCATCTTAAGATCTGTAATTTTTCGTGTTCGAGGGAGCATGCTAGCACACTTGTCACAGTTGGAATCTAAGTGTGCTTTCCCCAGACAGGGAACAACATACTGATCGTGAGGATCTAAGTTAGACATTTTATTATTACAGTCTTTGCAGCGTTTGAAGCCCTGTTTCTTTGCTGACATGACATGGAAGAGAAAAACTGCCAAATTTAATTCCTTAATGAAGGAGTGAAATTGTGGAGAAGAAAACAAAAATGTAAGAAAAAAATATATATTATAATCGCGAGAAAACAGCACTGGAGAATATTGAGTCGGCAGATCTGACCGTCAGCGCGGAAAGAAATAAACAAACTGAAAAGGGGCGGTCCTTGCCTGATGGTATATAGTGTGAACTAGAGTGGGAATCTGCATGCGCACATAATGTGATAGCTTTTTAAGCTTAATGCATTGGTATTGGTCCGGGTCAGTGACCTCACGGGAGAGTCACTTCATTTCTGTGTCTGCAAGATACTCTGTCCAGGGAGAACCAGAAATCACAAAAATCAATCTATAACATAGCATTTTGTCTTGAACATGTTACATAAGAAAGGAAACAGTTATTAGATACTGCTTCTAGGTGAAAAGCCTGCTTATATTAGTTTTTATGACTCTAAGGGGCTAATTTTCAAAGCACTTAGCCTTACAAAGTTCCATAGTAACCTATGGAACTTTGTAAGCTAAGTGCTTTGAAAATACGCCTCTAAATCACTTTGTTGAGTTTTACAAAAGGCGGAATAGAAAGTACTTAAAAAAAAACCCATAAATGACATCAATCAGTAAGAACAGCCTCTGAGCTAAAGGCCTTCTGATATAAATATGCCTTCAGCTTTCTCTTGAAGTCTGTTGTGTCAGTCATTGTCCATTTGTCCTTAACACTAGAGGAAGATGGTTCCAATTTCTAGGCTTCTATAGAAAAAAGAAGCAGCTCTGTTCTCAGGAAAATTTATTTTCTTCACTGATGAAATAAATTTAAAAATATGGCCAAGCAGGAAGAATGCTCTTGCTTCCTTGTTGGACAGAGTTGATAACTGAAAAACACCTCATAGGAAGTTATTCAGATGTTAAGCTACAGTGCATAGAATGAATGGTCAGTGTATTGAACAGACTTCGAATGGAGGAGACAGAGGTAAAAAAATATATCAGAATATGAAAAATCGGAGTTAGGGGAGATCAAGATGGCGTCCACGGGAGGAGCTGCGTTTTGAGGTTCTGAGACACGAGAAGGTCTGCCTGGCGTTTTTCCTTTCCCTACCCCAATTATGGTTAAGAGGAAAGGAAAGATCGGTGCTAAAGCCGCTCCTAGCACTGGGGAAACCACATCGCTAAAGCAGCCTACCTTAGAAGTCTTTGGACTACAAACGTTGGGACCACAAGTTTTTGCCCAGGTTGGATCCCCGAAACAACAGCTTACCGGAGAACTTGGCGCGGAGGCGATATCGCTGAGTCCGCCTAATAGAGTTGCGCCGCCGAGACCGGGTGGAGAGACGGACCCTACAGGAGAACTTCATCTGGATAGTTTTGACGCAGGCAGCGGCCCTGTGGGATTTTCGACGCCAGACGCGGCGACGTCCGAGCGCAAGGCGGGAAGAGTGGAGAGTGTACCCGCTTCCATTCAGACGCCTTCACCAGCGAGACTCGGCGAACTAATTAGACCAGCAACTGTTACATTGGATACCCTATGGGATGCCATCCAGACAATGAATGTTTCCCTGCAAAAGATTTCATCTGAATTGACTGCTGAAGTGAAGGATGTTAAACATTCTCAACAACTAATGGAGTCGAGAACGGCGAAGCAAGAGGAGAAAAGTGAGTTAAATTCTATTGCAATTAAAAAATTACAAACTCTAGTTGACAATGTTCTTATGGAGAAAGAAAGGGACCAAAGGAAAGTAGAATTTTTGGATAACCAACTTAGACGAAATAACTTGCGATTCTTAAACTTTCCTAAAAGCCCTCTATTACCTCCATTAGAGATGTTACAGAAATATTTCCTAGAAATCTTAAAGATTCCAAAAGAAGCTTTTCCTCCGATTGTTAAAGTTTATTATATTACTGGAATTAAAACAAATCTGGAGATTGCTCCAGATTTAAATCTCACTCAAATTCTTGAAACATCATTAGAGACTATAACTGAACGCACTACTCTCCTGGTATCCTTTGCATTCGAGACTGATCGAAATAATATATTTCGCCTTTACTTCAAATTTAGGGAAGCTCAATTCTTTGGCTCAAAGATACAGATTTTTCCTGACGTCAGCAAATCTACACAAAAGAAAAGGCGAGAATTTTTGGGGCTTAGGCCTCGAACTCTCTCCCTGGGAGGATCATTTAAGCTGAAATTTGCATGCAGATGTATTGTTTCTTTTGGTAATGTTCATTATGTTTTTTTTTATCCAGAAAAATTGAAGCTCCTATTAGTAAGTAAAGAAAGCAGGGATCTTCAAGCCTTGGAGGCATCAGTAGGGAATTGAAACCGCAGGCAAACTTGTGATTCTGTCCTCCTTAAGTTTATTGTAAGAGTTTCTTTACTCTTTTTGTTTCCTATGATCAATACCTTGTATCTTGATCATTTATAGTGGACTAAGTAAGAAAGATATTTTGAAAATCCATGGAAATGTAATGGATGATTCTTTAATCTTTTGGATGTATTTCCTGATTTCTATACATTTATTATTGTGAATGTATTATTTTGAAATTTAATAAATAAAATAATAAAAATAAAAAAGAATATGAAAAATCATGGGAGAAGCAGAGAGGATCCTTATTTCCAGGGGACTAAGGGTAAAGCAACGTACAGCAGTACATGGTCAGTCCTGCACTCCCCCTTCCTCCTGCCCCAAGTGCATCAGTGTAGGATTTCTAACCTACTACTTATTTCTATAGTACTATTAGATGTAAATAGTTTTGTACAAATACACATAACTTCTGAAGAGCTAGCAGTTTAGTGAAAATATACAGATCAGACAAATAAGAGACTCAAATTTATTATAGAAAAATCATTATTATTAATTTGGATTTTGCTCACACCTTTTTCAGTAGAAGCTCAAGGTGAGTTACATTCAGGTACACTGGATATTTCTCTGTCCCAGGTGGGCTCACAATCTAAGCTTGTACCTGAGGCAATGGAGGGTTAAGTGATTTGTCCAAGATCACAAAGAGCAGTAGTGGGATTTGAACCAGCCACCTCTGGAGTTCAAGACCGGTGCTCTAACCACTAGTCCGCTCCTGATCAGGAAGAACTAGAGGTTGTTTAAAAGACGCTTCAGAAAGGTAGGGTTTTAGGCAGAATTTGAATATGGTCCAAGAATAAGCTAGTCCAAATTCTATCAGATGTATAAGTCAGTGGTTCCCAAAGCAGATTTTTGCCTTAGCATGTCAGCTGCTGGCAGAAAGAAGAGTGGGCAGGGGGAAGAGAACCAGAACAACTGCAGCTGCCTCTTCTTCCTACCCCACTGGGCATTGTCCTCCAGTCTGCAAGAAGATGTATTTATTTATTTATTTATTTATTTGTTTGTTACATTGTACCCCACACTTTCCCACTCAGCAGGTTCAATGCGGCTTACACAGTAGTAGGATTGTAAAGTGTAGAAAGTACAGGCTAAGCTGAGCAGAGTAAAGGAGATGCAGCATAATGGAGATGTGCAGGTAGGTAATAATATGAGGAGAAGGGGTAAGGTGGTAGGAGGATGTGCCAGTTTTAGGCTAGATAGAGATGGTCAGGGTAAGCATAGTGAAAATTGGAGGAGACGTGGTCTGAGTCATTGCTGTTGTTGCAGGATCAAGTAATGAATTGATGGGTTCGTAGAGTTAGGACGTAGTGTTTGGGTAAGCTTCCTTGAATAGATGAGTTTTCAGAGATTTTCTGAAGGGTAGGTAGTCCTTAATAGAGCGGCAAGATGAGGCAAGAAGTGATTTTTACTTCTTGTTTCCTTCTCTGTCAGTTTTCCTCTGAGGTCAGAACCATCTGGTGGACTTTTAACATGTATTTATATTATAATAGGGGACCCAAAGTAATTGGTTGGATAGGGCATACCAAAGGATTAATACTGCCCTATGAGCTGGAAATTAACGATGGAGAGGAAAAGAACAGCAAAATGCAGCTTGTTTATCAAATGGAGTTCACAATGATATAAGAGAAGTATGAGGGAGCTGCTAAGTGAATGCACTTCTAGTTGAATAGAAGCTTGGTCTGTGTGCAGAAGCAGATGGTGAGCCACGGCAGTGTCCTGAGAAGGGAGAGAATAGGTACACTGTCATTATGACATTTAAGGAACATAAGTCTTGCAGCTGAATTTTGACTATACTGTGGAGAGAGATGGGTTCAATGGGAAAGCTAGAAGAAGCAGGTTGCAGTAGTCTAAATGGGAGAGGAGGAGAGAATGAATAAAGGTTTTGATATTGTATTCAGATAGGAAATGAGATTATGATAATGTAAAAGAGAAGTGACATATTTCAACAGGGTTTTGGATGTGTGTAGAAAAAGAGACGAATTGAAGCTGATCCCCAGGATTCAGTTCCAAGGGACCTGGAGGATGACACTATGATAGTGTCCCACAAAGATGGAAAAGGAGAAGAAGAAAGTGGATTTTGGAGAAGATACAAAGTTCTGTCTTGGCCATGTTAGGTTTAAGGAAACAGTGGACTTTGGAAGCTAAATTACACAGAATGTCACCAAATCCAGCATAAAGGGGCAGATAAGTATTTCAGTAAAGGACACTTTAATAAAAATGCAAACAATAAAATTAATGAATGTAATAAAACACATAAGGAACTCTGTCAGGTCACTTTGAAAGTTCTTATATGTTTTCTTATGTTTATTGTATTGCTTGTGTATTAATTGTGTTGCTTCTGTTTTTATTAAAGCATCCTTTACTGGACTACTTGTCTGCCCCTTTGTATTGGATTTGATGACATCCTTCCTACTTTGGCTCTCTTCACATCTTCTGTGGATAACATTATGTTCTGTGAATGGTTCCCTTCTCTCTTCTGCTAGTTTAAGATAGCAGTGGGACATCCAGGTGGTGATACTGGATAAGCAAACTAGGATTCAGGCCTGGATTTGTGGTGAAATTTCAAGTGCAAAGAGGTAAACCCTGAGAGTTGCCAGAAAAAAAATGGTACTGAAGGCAATGGGAACAAATCAGTGCATCAAAGGACCAAGTGTAGAGAAAGAAGAGGGTCCAGAACAGAGCCCTGAGGTACACCAACTGATGAGAAAGCAGTGGGGGAGGATACACTAGAAGCACAACGAAAGAGGTAAGAGAAAAACCAAGATGGTTTGGAATCATAAAAATCAAGTGAGGACAACCTGATCATCAGTTGGGGAAAGGGGATGTCTGAGAGGAGTCTAACACCAAAGCCCAAGCTGCCGCATATGCCGCTTTACACACCTGCATGGAAATGGGGTTTGCGGGAATCCCCTCCAGGGCTGTGGGATTCCCGCGTGGACCGAAGCAGTTCCTGTGAGGTTCCCGTGAACAGTGTAAGCTGTACCTGTGCCAACCTCTCACCTACCAAGTTCTTTGAGTGCCGCCTCCTCCTCCTCCTTGCTCAACAGAAAATACAATAAATAACTTAAAACATAAAACAACCACAAAACACTAACAGAGACATGTTCTTTCAATTTTTTTCCAAATAGGAGCCTGCTTAACTACATTACTACATTTTAAATTCCTTCTGAACGAATGTGCTTTTAATTGTTTCCTGAATGCCAAATAAGAATCCATTTCCTAAGTTCAAGAGGCAGTGCATTCCACAAACTAGGACCCATTACTTTGGCATGTAGAATTCCTTAATCCAAGTAGGCTGAAAGAAGAAAAACTAGGAATCTCCCACAAAACTTTATCTGAGGATCTCAATGTCCTAACATTGATAACTCCTTAAATTAGATGTTAAAATAGGAGCTTCATTGATACAATCCTTAAAGTAGATGTTAAAATAGAAGGATCTTCATTCTTTAAAATTTTAGAACTAATGTCAAGATCTTAAAATAAATCTGCATATTGATAGGCAACCAGTTTAAATCAGATAAAACAGGAGCGACATGATTAAATCTTGGGTTATTCTGCTCAGGATGCGCCTAGAAAGTTATTATTTCTACTTGAAATTTTTTGAGGTTTTATCTTGTAGTCAGTGAATTGCTTAGAAGTTTAATTCAGAAAAATTATTTGGTCTAATGATTTATTATTATTTATGTTGGCTAATTTTGTAGGTTAATTATTCATTTTATACATTTTATTTTCATATTTTTGATTTATGTACTGCTGTAAATTGCCTTTATATATTAGAATAGGTGGCCAGTAAATACAGTATAAATAAAAATTACTGTTGATTGGAATTAAAAATGTGAGCATTCTATTGGTTAAAAACAATATAGAGAACACTAAGGGGTCCTTTTACTAGGTTGCAGTAAAAATAGGCCTTAATGCAGCCTTATGCAGGTCTTTCCCCCTGCACTAAGGTCATTTCTACCATGGCCTTAAAGCCTCAATTTTAGTTTTTTTTCCATTAACGGCCATTAGTGTGCAGCCATTTTTTTAAATTACTGTGGGAGCACGTAACACCCAGAGCTACCAAGTTACCCATTTCAGGAGGGAGACTGTTTGGCCGGTCCTGGATTTCTCCCAACCTCATCCTGGTGCATTATGGTACCTGCAGCACTGATTTCAATGGATAGAATCATGGACTACAAGTCCCACACTGCTTTGGGATGTAAGTTTAAAACCAGGACCTGCCAAAAGAGTCTCCCTCCTGGAATGGGTAACTTGGCAGCTCTGTAACATCTATGGTGTAAACAGTAAGGACTCCTGTGTTATCTGTATACTAACCAGTTAGCATGTGGTAATGTAGATGCTCTTACTGATTAGCAGAACACCGACTCTGCCCGACACACTCCCTCAAAAAATATAAAAAAATAGCTCATGATTAGCGCATGCATATTGAAAAACTATGGAATGCCAAAGAGGGTAGAAGATAACGACTTCCAAGCAAGGAGTAGAAATTTAAAGATTATTTTTTGAAGCACCAGGATAAGACCGGACACGGAGAGACGTTTCAGTGGACACAGCCGCCTGCTTCGGGGGGGGGGGGGGGGGCACAATGAACATTCTGAAGACTACAACACTGTATGCAGTATCTGGTGCAATAACTGGATTTTTGACAAAAAAGTTGACAGGACACTGCTCATAACTGTGCGGTATGTTGAACTAAAGCAACGCCAAAATCTTTGACTATTGTTTTCCAGTAGCGTTTGCTATTGTTGTGGGTGAACTAAAACGGCGTCAAGCTCCGCCTACTGGCTTCAGCTCATATAATGGACTAGATGGGTTCAATTCGTCTCCTGTTTATCCAACTTCCATGGTTCATACGAGGCTGCGACTTCGCCCCCTGCCTGAAGCAGTGACAGCAGCGCCAAAACTGGCCATTCCAGCGGGAAGCGTCATTTCCGTAAACATGTGACGTACTACATCGGACTCTACCATTGAACCACGTTGTCAAGCTCTGCGATCTAACAGCTACATTTAAAACTCAGACCCTGGACTCGAAAGGTGTCTTGTTGTCACAAAAGGCCTTGCTGTTTTCTCTGTCCAAATCCAATTAGTATGCGGTATGTTTCTGGTAATCGGTAGGTCTTTCCCCCACGAGCGCCATTTAGTCCAGTCTAGCTGGTGAGAGTAATTGGAGAAAGGAGCCCTTTAAACTGCCAAAAAAAGATAGACGGACACGGGATCCTTAGTCTTTTAGAGTGTGAGAGACAAAGAAGTGGAGGCCGCAGAAAGAAGATCCGCAGTACTGTGAAGTTGTATCAAGCCAGCAAGGAAGAAAGAATCATCTACCGCGACAAAGGAGGGTAGAAAAATACAAACGTGAGACAGGAAGAGAGACCTGTAGGCAAAGAACGAGACAGGAGAGGAAACCGAGTCAGATAGAAAAACAGCGATAGCGACTTATAGGTGGGAGAACAGAAACAGACCCAGGTCAGAAAGAGTAAGAGATATCCAAGAAGGTGAGAAGCACAGCAAACCCGTGGTGAGTGCTCGTCCGTTCATTGCTGCTACCACGGTCCAATGTCCATCTTTTCCCCCTCCTGCGAGGTAACCCCTGTGACCCTTCGTTTTTGAAACATTTCATGAGCGTGCCTTAGCCTGTTACGCTATTTAAATTGATTAAAATGTTTGTACCTAGTATACATGTTTTTTGAAAGATTGTCTTCATTGTGCATGCCTTTCACTAAAGGGGGGGGGGGGGGGAGCACAGCTCGAGCCTCCATACCTTTCACATAAGTTTTTGTCTTCGAGCCATTTATTTAAAAACATTTATGCCCTTAGAGGGGGAGGGGGGGTTAGGTGGCATCTGCCGTGCTTTTTTTCTGTTTACACGTTCTCATTTTGTTTTTCCTCCGTCGCTAGTTGCCTAGGGATTTGTTTGTTGTCGCTCGTTTTTCTTTTTTTTTTAACCTCAGTAGCCCCTTCTGATTTTGTTTTGATGGTGCTTGGTCACGTGCTCCGGTGACGTAATCAGCTCTTCGGTACCGAGGCAACGGCTTCCCCTTCGAACTCGGCCTTTTAGGGGCTGCCTGAGCTAGTAGTTTGCATGATATCTGGAAATTCGGGGGCGGTGCCAGCGCCTGTAGCCAATCGGCTTTTCGGGTGAATGAAGCAGCCTATAGTTGTTCTATTGTTATCTGTCTAATCTAGTCTTCCCCCTCGCCTCCCCCGTGGGAGCAGGTTTAAAAAACAAGTTTAAAGGGCAGAAGATAAGTGAGAAGAAAGGTCGTCGGCAAAAGTGTGTGCGTGTGCAAGTGTGCTGCGGCACTAAGTTATTTAAATTTTCATCAGCAAGATCCATCATCAAATTACTGTCATAATATCGTATTTTTTGTTCTTAATCTGAACAGTTTCTTGTCTAAAGACAGCGCCTATATTTATCAACAGGGCTGTTTTTGATCAGAACCCAAATCATACAGTGTGAGTAAAGGTCAGATTCCTTTGCCAATTGCACTTTTGGTTGTGTTTAAAACGTCGAGTCTGTATAGATGCCAAGTTACCCAGTTCCAGGCTGGAGACTTTTGGCCAGTTCTGGCTTTGAACTTGCACCTCAAAGCAGTATGGGATTTGTAGTGCCTGATCCTATCCATTGGAAATCCCATAATGCACCATGATGGGGTAGGGATCTCCAGCTTAGAACTGGGTAACTTGACAACTAGTCTGTAAAAGGAGACTTTCCCTCTTTCCTTTAATGTTACCATGGATAGTTAGAGATTGAAGACTCTTGCACACTGCAGGGCATGTGACATAAGATGCCTTTGGGCATCATCTTATCAGAATGGTGCCTATATTATTAAGGATACGTCAGATGTGTAACTGCAGTCTAAAAATAATTGCCTGGCTGCCACAGCAGTGAGGGGCCCAAATTGAAGACCTTAAAGGGCTAGTGTCACAAGTAAATGAGTATTAAGAGAGAATGATCCCTGCAGGCTGTCTGCTAAGGGATATCCTTAGTTCCAGTTTTCATCAGTTGAAATGATAATTTTAAAGATTAAGGGGCTGATGGTCAAAACCTAATGCTGGCATTAGGGCCGATTAGCACAGGATAAATTGTGGAGCTAGTCCTATTTATCCTGGAATCCTTTTGATAAAGCAAGGCTATGATGCACCTTGAAGGTGACAATCCAGGAGTGGAAGCATTGACATAGTAACATAGTAACATAGTAGATGACGGCAGAAAAAGACCTGCACGGTCCATCCAGTCTGCCCAACAAGATAACTCATATTTGCTGCTTTTTGTGTAAACCCTACTTTGATTTGTACCTATGCTCTTCAGGGCACAGACCGTATAAGTCTGCCCCGCACTATCCCCGCCTCCCAACCACCAGCCCCACCTCCCAACCACCGGCTCTGGCACAGGCACAGACCGTATAAGTCTGCCCAGCACTATCCTCACCTCCCCAGCCCTGCCTCCCAACCCCGGCTCTGGCACAGACTGTACAAGTCTGTCCAGCACTATCCCCGCCTCCCAACCACCAGTCTCGCTTCCCACCACCGACTCTGGCACAGACCGTATAAGTCTGCCCAGCCCTATCCCCGCCTCCCAACCTCCAGCCCCGCCTCCCGATCTTGACTAAGCTCCTGAGGATCCATTCCTTCGGCACAGGATTCCTTTATGCTTATCCCACGCATTTTTGAATTCCGTTACCATTTTCATGAGGTCCAGTTATTAATTTAATGTAGAAAATTAAAACAGACACACTCCAGGGAAAACAACACTCAGACTTCCCTTGGAATAGATAGCAAATAGACGATATAAAACCAAGGGACCTTAGTAGAAGGATAAATAGAGAAGTAGTATACTATGCTATACTTTGTATTGATATTTGAATATTTTTACTGCTGTAATTGCCTATTGCTCTTGTTTGATCTATTTTTACTGTACACCGCCTTGAGTAAATTCCTTCAAAAAGGCGGTAAATAAATCCTAATAAAAAAAATTAGGTAATTTGCTATGCCCTCCTAATGCTCGAACAACCACAAACCCTGCTCTTACCACTGGAAACGTACCGCCAGCTTGGAGCTGGCATTGGGGTGGGGGGAGGTTGAAGAGGATTTTTTTTATTTATTTTTAGTTTAAAGTCTGCTGGTTTTAATTTTTTTTTTTGAAAGTAGAAGAAAGCTTGTGCAAGCCTTTAAGTGCCAGTACTGAGAGAAAGAAATGTGCACGAGTGTGAGCAAACCCGAAAGTGAAAGCACATATTGGCACGTCTTTTCTGCGCTTAAATATGTCTTCCATTAAAAAAATGTGAAAAGCTTATATTTATTTATTCCTCGCACTTCATATACCACAAATAGATGTAAAACAGGCGACTAAGTGGTTTACAATAAAAGCATACCAGAACTGATGGAGGAGGAAGAGAGAAGGAAAGGCTAGATAGAGGGCAGGTCAAAAGCCAGAGAGGAGATAAGTTTTAAGGAGAGCTTTAAAAGATTGAAGGGAGGAAGAGGATCTGAGGAGGGGGGAAGAGAATTTAAAAGCTTGGGGCTAAGATAACTAAGGGGTCCTTTTACCAAGCTACGGTAAAAAGGGCCCTGCGGTAGTGGCGGGGACCATTTTTCCTGCGCGCCAGTGCCCTTTTCACCACAGTGAGTAAAAAGCCTCTAAAACAGTGGTCATGTGGTAAGAGTACTCTTACCGTGTGGCCACGTGGTGGGGGAGAACTTAACCGCCATCCATTGAGATGGCGGTAAGCGCTCCTGCAGTAACCGGGCAGCATACGGTGATGCCCGATTACTGCCAGGTTAGCGCCATGCTATTAACAGAATATTTCCTGGCACGTTGGAAATGGTGCATTCTTGAGCCGGAACTACTACTGATGGCCGTGTTGGGCTAGCGGTAATTCAGGGATAGCTTACCAACGCTTTATAAAAGGGCTCCTAAAGGTGGTGGTATGAGAAATGGTGAGATATAAAGCTGAAGGAGAGGTGACACACAACAAGTTGTCAGAGGAGGACCGTAGGAGACAGGAAGAGCAGAGGGAAGGTGAGGTTTGAATACGAGCATAAGCAGTTTATAGCGAATTTGGGAAGAAAGAGGAAGGCAATGTTTGAGACGGAGAAGTGAGTAACATGATCAAAATGGTGGACTTGATGAATTAGTTTAACGGATGTGGATTGGATTTATTGCGTCTTTAAAAAAAATCTGTACCCCAAAAAAGCAGACTATGGGAAGAGCCATATGAAGTGAATACTATGAGCCTCGAGGGAGATGCAAATAGAGGATCCCTCAGTGAGGCAGAAGAGCCAGCCCAGCTGGCTGGAAAATATAGTCCATTGCCTAAGCCACCAACAGAGGAGGAGGCCAGCTCTGACATTCTTCCTAGAGCTAGGGAAAGGGTTGTGGCGTGGGAGACTTAAACAGCATTTCTCAGGAGAACAGGAGCTCCCAATAGAAAAAGATATCCCCTCTGACTCCTGAATATGTTTCTTCCAATGAGATGGATATTGTAGCCTAAAGGAGAACTGGTTAGAATTGTTTTGTGCTATCCCTGATCCTGTGGTTTGTTTGGTGAGAAGAACAGCCATACTTGGTTAGACCAATGGTCCATCTAGCCTAGTATCCTGCTTCCAACAGTGGCCAATCAAGGTCACAAGTACCTGGCAGAAGCCCAAATAGTATAAACGTTCCATTCTACCAGTGTTGGGAATAGTCAGAGGGAGGATATGGCTGTACAAGACAAGTAGGCGGGATCTTCCTCCTTTACCTTCTTAAACACCAAGAAGGTAGAGGTATAAAAGGGAAATCAGCATCAAAGTTTAAGGAAAGTAATAGATTTAGGCTTTTGTTACAACAGAGCCACCATTTGATCAGATGGGTGAAAGTACTACAGCTGATTTGAAACCACGGGGAATACTTCTTGTGTTTCAAAACTGCAGTAGAGCCACTGATTTGGGTTTTTTTTGCGAGTAGCTGTGTGAATAGAATTACCAAAGACTGTGCTCTAAGAACTCCTCAAGTGTGAGCTCCACTGTACAAGTGGGTGTTATCCCCTCCTACCAGCAAATGGACGTAGGGAAAACAAAATTGAGTTTTACCAGTGACCTCATTGATAAAAGCTGGTGGTGTTACTTCCTGGAAAGATCTGGTATTTTCTCTACCTTGCACACGGACCCAAAGTGCAAATGTACACACTTGCAAACACCCCCTCTCCTCCGCAACGTAGCTATCACACATGTCATAGACACACACAGTCCTGTATGGTAACGCGCCACCCACTCAGACATTACATTTCCCTCACAAACCCATCTTACTCATTCATTCTGCTCACTCAAAACATCACATCCTGTAGCATGAGCTGTGCACTGAGTAACTGCTATCAGTTATTCACTCCCCTGTACAACACAGATCACTTGTCACTCTACATATACAGTCATGCCGTCAGTAAGTGGCCTGAGGCATCTAGTTCCAGGAATATATTTAGAATTGTTGCAAAAGTATTTATATCAAGTTGTAAGCAAGCTCTCTAACATACTTTTATTTTTCTCACAAATTTAATTTACTTTTGCATAATTTTGCTTAATTCTGATGTTTTCAGCGCATAATTCCCTGGGATGTATTTTATGCTTCCTTGAAGAATGCGTACAAATAATATCAAAGGGTTTATTGATTTTAAGGGAAGTAAAACTTGATGATTTAAGTATAGTATTACTTTAAAATTAATACACAATGATGCTATAAATAGCTAGAACTTAAAAAAAATTCCATGACTAACAATATATAGGGCTCTGTTTACTAAGGTGCGCTAGTGTTTTTAGCACACGCTAACCGTGTAGATGCCCACAGGAATATTATGGGCATCTACACAGCGTGCACTAATAACACTAACGCGCCTCTAACACGGCTTAGTAAACAGGGCCCATAAAGTCTTATGTTTTTGTTCTAAAACATGAAAGCAGTCCTAGAAGTGTTCATTGGGTTGCAGAGACTCTGCTTTGTTAAGGTTATACTTATAGTACTACATTTATCCTCATAGGTTCCACATACTGAATCAAAATGCCCCTCAGCAATGAAAAGAATTCTGTAAGTGAAGACTTAATTAGTGATTCTGACTCTTCAGGACTTTCTGAAAGCACAGCATCATCCAGTGATTATGACAGTTCCAGGCAGAGTTTCACTAGTGACTCTTCAAGCAAACCCAGCTCTCCAGCCTGTAAGTTATTTCATTCTAAGCATCTATATTTGAGTAGATTTGTGTTCGTTTCACTTCTTTATTATAAAGAAGACATTGGTCAATCAGATGATATCATCACTTTGCATTTGAGAGCCTCATGGGCTTGGAGAAACAGACAGACAGAAATTTGTCAACATTTTCCCCATGTCTGACTTTTGCCTCTCCACCATTATTAACATACACTTGTGTTAACAGAGCACAGAGTTCAATCCTCCTATCTTGGTAAGAACAGCTTAATTTACCTTTAAATGCTACAATTGCTTAGCTTAATATCATGATTTTCTCATTTAGAAAATCTACATAAAGCCACTTGTGTAAAGGTGAACTACTCAAAGACCCATGCAGTGTGGATTTCAGGTCAAGGCACTTCGCCCTTGTCACGAAACGCCTAGCCACCCACCTGGGGTTAGCCTGTCCACTTGCAGCTGCCGCTTTTGCTGTACACTAGCACCCTCATCCCACCAACTGGGTCGCAACCACCTCTGGGCGAGTCTCCCACTTTCAAATTATCACCAGTGATTTCAAGGTTACTGGAGGCCATGCTCCCAGTGGTTCCACAGTTCCCAGAAAGCACTCACAGACCCAACACACAAACCACCAGGATTCTGTATCAGTCCAGCCAAGCAGGGTGAACAAACAATTGTGTTTATTCTCATAAAAATATTGGGACATTGTTGATTAATTTAATACTTGGTATTTCATCTTAGTGGTGACTTTAGGTTATGAGGGCACTTTCTAGGAGGCAATAGTTCAAAGGTTTCTTGTTTTTCTCTTCTATGTAATAGTATGCACAATGTAATCATGTGTATTGGTTATATTTCAGTAGAGTTGTGAAATCCGATGAGAACAAATTGTTAAAATGGCATACATTTAAAAGGGTCCTTAATGCATGATTCCCTTTTTTTGTTTGTTTGTTTTTTTAATTTTAGGTGGAAATCTGTCCTGCCTATAATGTTTCCTGTCCTTCCATCCAATGCAGATTGTTAAAACCTGGGAAGCTTTAAATTGTAAAAGAGAAGCACTGTGACATCAATTCTATGAATAGATGCCACAATGGGGTGCACTTATCACCAATTCTATAATGGCTTAAGGGTGCACATAAACCATTACAGAATTGTTGTGCAAAGGCACATTAGTGTGCCAAAAGTTAGGCATGCCCTCTTACAAGTCAGTGGCTGGCATAAGCGCACATCCTTAAAAGCACCATATAATGCGTGCAACTAATTGTGTTATTTTGGATGTGATCTATACATTGGAAAACCAAGACACAAGATGAAAGTTTAAAATGGCAGAGTCCACAGGACTGGTGGACAAGTCAGCAAAGCCATAACGGATCCTGGCTAAACCTCCAATCATCTCTAAGAATTGACATACAAAATGCAATTCTATTTATGTATTTAGATTTTCCTCACACCTTTTTCAGTAGTAGCTCAAGGTGAGTTACATTCAGGTACACTGGATATTTCTCTGTCCCAGGAGGGCTCACAATCTAAGTTTGTACCCGAGGCAATGGAGGGTTAAGTGACTTGCCCAAGATCACAAGGAGCAGCACTGGGATTTGAACTGGCCACCTCTGGATTGCAAGACCGGTGCTCTAACCACTAGGCCACTCCTCTACATAATTCTATAAGCTGGCTTACGTATTTAGTTGCCAATATGGAGCCTAGTTTATAGAACAATAGCACTTACGTGTGTGATTGATGCTAATAATTGGCAGTTACATGTGTAAAATTGCTTAGTGTGCAGTTGTTGGGGGGGGGGGGGGGGGGGACTGTTATGGGCATGTCACCAAGCAATGTGCACAATTTATAGAATACTATTATGTTATTCTTGCTTTAAATACTGCTTTATGGGGTATGTATGTTTTTCTTCAAACAAACAGGGAAAGAGAGGAGAGAGAGAGTCTCTCTAACAGCATGCAATTATTTGTGGATTAACACAATAACATCGTTAGAGAATTTTAATATGTTTTGCACAAAATGGTTGACTGAGTAATTCATATTGTGGCTTTGTGCTTTTGTTGTGGCAGCAAGCCCCCCTAAATCGGTTACTTTTGATGAACTAATGGCAGCAGCCAATGACCTTTCAAACATGATTCTTGCTCATGAAATTGTTGTAAATGAGAAGTTTCATTTGGAACAGATCGATCTCCCTGAGAAGAGGTAAGAATAACTCCTTCCAATACCTCACCTATGCATAGTGATAGTTTTCAGGTAGATGCAGGTAGCATAAATGGAAAAGACTCTACAGCGATTAGAGGTTGTACTGTGGTAGAGTTTAATGCAGTACATTACATTAAATCAGCCAGTAAAAATAGCTGTACATACAGCAAAATTGCAATACTGATTACAATACCAATCTCATGTATGAGATGTTAGGTGAATTTTAGTCAGGTGCGACCAAGTTGTAGCTGGTATCTACATATTTATTTTCACAAAGCAGGTAAGCCTACAGATACCAGAGGTGGTATAGCTTGTAACAGTGATTCCCAAATCTGACCTTAGGTAACTTTAGTTCAGTTGAATAGACAACAAAGAGTTTCATATTATGGAGGCAGAATATTCAAATATCTAACACCTTTTCATCGTAGATGTCCTGAAATCCAGTCAGTTGGGGGTATACCTGGAGAAATTACCCCCTCCCCCCCCAGGCCTACCTGACAGGAAAAAAAATCCCTGGTGTCTAGGGTCCAGGCAGGAGCGATCCCTAGTCACTCCATTTTGAATGATGACACCAGTGAGGGCAGGAACATATGGGGGTCACTCCTTCCTGAATTCTAGACACCAAGGATCTTTCCAGTCTGGTAAGCCCCGGGGGGGGGGGGGGGGGGGGTAATTCAGGTGGAGGAGTGAACAGTAAGGGAAGGGGGTTCATGTTAGTCTGCCACTTTAAGGTTGCCTTTTTCTGTGGGTCACCAGCTTCTAAGAGGCTGCCCTAGGCAAACTCTTAGTCTGCTAATGGTCAAGCTGGCTCTAGGCATAAAAGTTGTGAAAGAGTGTTTAATTTTGTTAAGCATTTCACCCTGTTTTTTATTTTCTTGGATAGTTATGTCTTTTCTGAAAAAGTATAGCTTGTTATATATTCAGAAACTTCTGCGCTCCTAAATTAATGCTCTTAAGTTAGACTCCTAAATTTGTTCAGCCAAATATAGCAGGATAACTTCTCAGCTGAAAATTCATTTTATTTTAGGAGCTTAAAAGTTAGACAGTGATTTATGAGCCTAAATCCACCTCCATTACCATCCACTTTTTATTCTCCTAAATTTAAGTGTAAACAGAAAGGAATCCTGTATGGAAAGAGAATGGAGCCAAACAAACTTAGTGATGCTTAGATGTAATTGGGAAATAAAGCCAGTGCTGGGAAAACTTCTACAGTCTATGTCTTGAGCATGGCTGGATAGATCTGGATGAGCTGGCGTGGGGCTTTGATGTCAGCTCCAATAGTTGGGGAATAAGGCCAGTGCTGGGCAGACTTCTGTGCCCTGAAAATGGCATGTACTGTGTATGCATACTTGATCTTGATTTGCATCAAATCATACCATATTCTATGAGTTTATCTTGTTGGGCAGACTGAATGGACTGTACATCTATTTTACTATCGGGCTTATTTTCGAAAGAGAAGGGCGCCCATCTTCCGACACAAATCGGGAGGTGGGCGTCCTTCTCTCAGGGTCGCCCAAATCGGCATAATCGAAAGCCGATTTTGGGTGCCCTCAACTGCTTTCCGTCACGGGGCCGACCAAAGTTCACAGGGGCGTGTCAGAAGTGTAGCGAAGGCGGGACTGGGGCGTGCTTAACACATGGGTGTCCTCGGCCAATAATGGAAAAAAGAAGGGTGTCCCTGACGAGCACTTGGACGACTTTACTTGGTCCATTTTTTTCTTGCGACCAAGCCTTAAAAAGGTGTCCGAACTGACCAGATGACCACCGGAGGGAATCGGGACCTCCCCTTACTCCCCCAGTGGTTACCAACCCCCTCCCACCCTAAAAAAAGAACTTTACAAAAATTTTTTGCCAGCCTCAAATGTCATACCCAGCTCCATGACAGCAGTATGCAGGTCCCTGGAGCAGTTTTAGTGGGTGCAGTGCACTTCAGGCAGGCGGACACACGCCCATTCCCCCCCCCCCCCCCACCTGTTACACTTGTGGTGGTAAATGTGAGCCCACTGTACCCACATGTAGGTGCCCCCCTTCACCCCTTAGGGCTATGGTAGTGCTGAACAGTTGTGGGGAGTGGGTTTTAGGGGTGGGCTCAGCACACAAGGTAAGGGAGCTATGCACCTGGGAGCAATTTGTGAAGTCCACTGCAGTGCCCCCTAGGGTGCCCGGTTGGTGTCCTGGCATGTGAGGGGGACCAGTGCACTATGAATGCTGGCTACTCCTATGACCAAATGGCTTGGATTTGGTCGTTTCTGAGATGGGCGTCCTCGGGTTCCATTATCGCCGAAAACCGGGGACGACCATCTCTAAGGTCGACCTAAATGTTGAGATTTAGGCATCCCCAACCATATTATCGAAACGAAAGATGGCCGCCCATCTTGTTTCAATAATACGGGTTACCCCGCCCCTTCACGGGGCCATCCTGCGAGGACGGCCCCAGGAAAACTTAGGCGCCCCGTTCGATTATGCCCCTCTATGTAGCTCTTCTGGAGGAGCAGTATATGCAGAGTAACAGTTCTGGTGAATAACACACCATATATTGTGGAAACTCAGAAAGAGTACATTTGTTGTCCATATGCAGCTTCACCTCCTACTTTTCCTCTCCCTTTGGTACCAGTTTGAATGTGGATGCTGTAAGAGGACCAGAGGAAAGATTACCATGAAAACAGCAAGCACTCATAATATTTTAACCCCCACAGTGTTTACTAGCACTGTTTCAGTTACTCTTTTTCAGGATACTCTTTCATCATGCTTGCTGGAGTAAGAAAATGAAATGGAAGACTATGTGAAAGTCAGCCTTTTTCTTTTTGGCTCCAGCCTTATGGAACAACTAGCCCCTCTCAATACATTCAATCCCATCTTATGATCAATTCTATTCATTATTTAAGACTTTATTTAAAATTACTTTTGAGATGGGTTAAGGGAATCACTTTTCTATGTTGTCCATTCGGTGGTGTGAGAAAGCGACCATGGGGAGGGTCACTGTACAATAAGTTATTAGTTTTATAGATGTGTATGTGTTCTGTATGTTTGCACTTTTCCAGTGTTTTAATAGATATCCTTTTCTGAATTTATTTTAATTAGGTTGTAATACTGTTAACTGTCTAGACTTGCGAGACAAATGAGGTGGTATAGCCAAGTTTAAAAAATGATAAACAATAAAAGGAAGGATTGAGATTTAAGGAAGATGTAGGAGTAGCAGTGTGAGGCTGAGAAGGGTGAAATGAGTGCCTTAGAGAAGGGAGAGCAAGAGAATATGGAGGGCTTAAAGGAGGGAGGGAGCTGGAGTAGGGATGGAAGTCTGAGTGGTGGAGGAGGGTCTACCCACCTGTATAGGATTGCATCCCTGTTGCTAGCATCTATTCTATTTGTGTAGTAAACAGAAAAGACTTCTATTTGTGTAGTACCATGATTTTACAGGTTTTTTTTTTTTTCTACAGAGTAATATGTTTCCCTTGTACGGTGAAATCTGTACAATGACTTTTTTGTTGATCCTTTTTTACAGTGTAGAAAGCAGAGTGAAAGAAATTGTTCATAAGGCATTTTGGGATAGTTTGGAATCAGAACTCAATGAAGATCCTCCAGAATATGAACACGCTATAAAACTGTTTGAAGAAATTAAAGAGGCAAGTTTCTGTGTTTAAATATCCTATTTCAGTAAGGTGTTCCATAAGTTATGATTTAATACAAGGACTATGCCATTTTGAGAAAATTGCATAGAGCACCACACTAATGTTTGCAGAAGCTACATTGATTTCCAGTAGTAGCGTGAATTAAATTTAAGGTTTCGATTTTGACTTTTAGAAGACTTATAGAAGGGAAGACTGAAAAATTAGTAATCAGCCAACTAGATTAAGGCGAAGTCAGGAACCTCTATTTTTTTCTTTTAATATCTTTCATTTTCATTTTATAACCACATATTAAACAGTTCAGCTGAAGACGCACTGTGACTTTTCAGTGCATTGCTGTGTTAATCATTACTGTCCTCCACACGACATTAAAAATCATAGCACAACATATATAACTTTTACAACCAACACACATAATCCCTGCTTCCTTGTACTCAGCAGCAGATGAATCCAGAAACTTGTGGGTTGTGACCATCTACCAGCAGGTGGTGATAAGAGAACAACAGAACTGACCTCTTATAGGGTCGGATGCTCCTTAATCAACCTGTATGTTCTCTGTCTCCAGCAAGTGGTGGATGGTCTCTCACAAGCTCCTGGTTTCATCTTTTGCCTTTGCTCCTATTCTGGGTGTTTCTAGTTCAGTGGAGCTAGAGTTAGACGGCTCTGGTGCCTACTTGGGGAACACCTGGTGGCGCCAGCCCCCCCCCCCCCCCCCCCCGCCCCGCTTCTCCACTGCCTCTCTCCTCCTTCCTTACAGAACTTTTAAAAAGAAAAAACCTGATAGAGGATCAGAGTTGAGTCTCAAGGGGAATCAGCAGTATTCCAGCTATAGCGGCTTTTACTACCACATTTCTAGCAGAATTAATTCTGGAGTTTGCATGTTGGCTCAAAACATGATTTCCTAAATATACTGCTGGATAGTTTCATTGGAGCATCTTCTAGTCTTAGTACTGTTTGATAGTATAAATAACTTGTTCACACCATACAGAATTTTATAGACCTCTGTTGGTATCAGCTATCACTTGTTTCTTCTAACCAGTTGAGCCTTTCTTTTTATAAGAGGACTGATCAGCCCTATAATCATATTTCTCATCATTCTGCTGTTTTGAGGTGCAGCTACCCAGAACTGCTTGGACTACTTAAGTTGTGGCTTCATCATAAATTTTCTCTAGGAGTCTTTCATGTTGCCAAGTGCCTTCTGAAAATCCATATACAATATATTGACCATCTTGCTTTAAGTTTTTAATTACACATCTTACTGGAATATTACTGCCCCATCCTTGACCATCTTTAAATCTAGATTGAAAACCCATCTCTTTAACATTGCTTTTGACTTGTAACCACTCCCCCACATTAATTGATTTGTTTGCTTTATTTTTTGTCTACTAGATTGTAAGCTCTTTGAGCAGGGACTGTCTTTTTTTTTCTATGTTTGTGCAGCGCTGCATAAGCTTTGTAGCACTATAGAAATGCTAAATAGTAGTAGTAGTAGTACTAGGAGTGGGGCATCTTATTCCAGCCTGTTAGTGTGTATCTTCAGTGCCTGAGCTGGGAAACCAGCAGTCTGTTAATCCTGTGAGTACCCCTTTAAATTTTATTTGGCTATTGGGTTTGCTTCATGATTTTGGATTTGCTATGGCTGCAGAGACTGCAAAGCATTCCTCTCACTGCAGGAAGCACAGAGCAATGTCGGGGCAATGTGAGGCTTGGTTGTTGGTTCAGGTTACATCGGATTCAGCATTGGAGATGGTGAGAGAGGTTTTGGCGCATGAGGCACAACTCTCCCTCTCCAGCTCTGCTGGCAACTGCAGCCATTTTGGGTTTTTGCAACTCTCTTTCTCCAGGTGAGCGTTCTTCCTTGAATAGGCAGGAATCATTTTCTGTTTCAGTGTTATAGTCTCTAGCTCCTGTATCTCTGAATTCTGGGTCTGTCTTCTTTTCAGGAACCATTTTCACTAGAATTTGTTCTTCTCATGTATCAAGCATATTTAGTGAAGTAGGCTTACCCAGATGCTGGGGCTCTGTATGCTTCTCAGCCTCTGCAAGCAGATCCCTTTTCAAAGAAGAGCCATTGGGTTGGAGATAGGGGCAGGTTCTCAACCTTCTTGTACCCTCTCTGAATGGGGTCTTTCTGCAGCTTTTGTGCATTCCAGTTTGCCTGAGGAGATTGAAGAAGGAGAGATTTTGAATGATGAAGTGGATGATCCCACAATAGTGTGGGTTTTCATAAGAAGGAACTCTTTTTTTTTTTTTTTTTTTTTTTTTTTTTTTTTCATCAGTAAGGCTCTGGTGTTTTCAAATATTTCTTCACCTGACTCTCAGGTAGCTTCTTGCTTCAGTCCTAAGTTGGCTAGTACAAGGAAGCCTCCTAAACCCTTTCCTGTTTATGAGGCTATGCAGGAGTTGATGTTGGCTCTGTGTTCCACTCTGGATGCTGGTCTCAGAGTGGCGAGGAATATGTCTCGCCTGTACCCTATCTCTCAGGATGAATTGGACAAATTGAAGTTACCCAAGGTGGATGCCTTAGTGGCCACAGTGACTTCTTAGTGGAAGGAGGCATTGCTCTTAAGGTCATTCAAGATAGGAAGCTAGAGTCCTCATTAAAGTTATCCTTTAAAGTTCTCTCTCTCTCTCTCTCTCTCTCTCTCTCTCTCTCTCTCTCTCTCTCTCTCTCTCTCTCTCTCTTTTCCTTCTCTCCCCCCCCCCCCAAGCTCTTTTGCTGCTTGGGCTTGCCCCAGCTAAGTTGAGCAAGCGGTGGATGCCTTTTTTGATTCTGATGCCCAGGCTTCTCTGGAGTTTCCCGCAGTGCAGTCACTGCTAGGTGCTGTATTCAAATAGCATCTTACTAAGCTGCCTTTTTGAGGAAAATTGCTGTTTGGTGAGGATTTGGGGGATTCTAAGTCTCAGCATTTGCCTGAAGACAAGCCTAAAGATTCCTTTAGGTCAGCCAACGCTCACTCTCACCTTAAGGACGCAAAACGATACAAATCTGGTCGTTCTTGTTTCCTTTCAAAGGCCCAGGTATCATCCGAAACAGTTCTTTCATTTGGATAAGTGAGCAGCTGCTCAGTCCTCGAGATCCTCCGCACCGTGTGTCCTTTGCAATGATGGGGTTCCGGTCCACTGTTTGGCAGGGGCTAGAGGGCGGGGCATCTTGCCCGTTTTTACGAAGAATGGACCAAGGTTGCATCAGACCGATGGGTCCTACATATTATCAGACGGTTACAAAGTACAGTTCTCCTCTCAAATCACTGGCTCAGGGTCCAATCTAGATGGAGGATCCATCCCCCTTTGGTCTTATGGTCTTTCTCTTGAAGGAGGAAGTGTTATTCGAACAAAGTCATTGCCACTGTTCTTCAGCTGAGGATAACAATCTCATCCTTCCTGTCTCATCAGTTCGTAACCTTGGAGTCATCTTTGACTCCTCCCTCTCCTTCTCTGCACATATTCAGCAGACTGCTAAAACCTGTCGTTTCTTTCTCTATAATACCGGCAAAATTCGCCATTTCCTTTCTGAGCACACTACCAGAGCCCTCATCCACACTCTCGTCACCTTTCACTTAGACTATTGCAACTTGCTTCTCACAGGTCTCCCACTTAGCCATCTCTCTCCTCTTCAATCTGTTCAAAATTCTGCTGCACGACTAATATTCCGCTAGTGTCGTTATGCTCATATTAGCCCTCTCCTCAAGTCACTTCACTGGCTTCCTGTCCATTTCAGCTTACAGTTCAAACTCCTCTTATTGACCTATAAGTGCATTCACTCTGCAGCTCCTCAGTATCTCTCCACTCTCATCTCTTCCTACATTCCTCCCTGGGAACTCCGTTCACTGGGTAAATCTCTCTTATCTGCACCCTTCTCCTCCACTGCTAACTCCAGACTCTGTTCCTTTATCTTGCTGCACCATATGCCTGGAATAGACCACCTTTTTGATGCAGCTTTTAACTCCTAACCCTTATTTTATCATCCTCACTTTAATATTCCCTTATCTCTTGTGTGTCCTGTTTGTCTGTCCTAATTAGATTGTAAGCTCTGTCGAGCAGCGACTGTCTCTTCATGTTCAAGTGTACAGCGCTGCCTACATCTAGTAGCACTTTAGAAATGATAAGTAGTAGTAGTAGTAGTAGTAGAGGAAGAGATTTACCTCTTCAGCTTATGCTAGGGTCTGGAGGCTTTTTGAATCTTGGTGTTCGGAAAGGACTATCTTTCATGCTTCCTTGCCTCACATCTTAACCTTTTTTCAGACCAGGTTTAAGAAAGGACTCACCTATAACTCCCTCAGAGTGCAAGTGGCAGCTCTGGCTTGTTGTCGAGGTTGAATTCAGAATTCCTCCCTGACCACACATCCTGAGGTTGTCTGTTCTCTAAAGGGGGTGAATCATCTCAAGCCTCCTCTTTGCCCCTCTTGTCCTGAATGGAATCTTAATATGGTCCTTTGCTACGCTCAAGGACCTTACCTTGATGACTGTATTCCTTGTGATGATTACTTCGGCTTGGTGGATTTCTGAGCTTCAGGTGCTATCTTGTCGGAATCCTTTCCTGAATTTGACTGAAGCTGGCGTCTCCATTCATCCTATGCCTTCCTTTCTCCCTAATGTGGTTTCTTCCTGTTACCTCAACCAGCCATTGTTTCTCCCATCCTTCACAAAGGAATGTTCAGGAAAGGGCTTTGATTTATTGCAGTTACATGATGTCCACCGGGTGCTTCTTCAGTACCTTCAAGTCACCAATTAGTTTCGTCGTTCTGACTAGCTTTTTGTAGTGTTCACAGGATAAAATAGAGGAAACATGGCCTTGAAGTTGACCATTACTCATTGGATTAAAGAACCCATTACTTCAGCTTATGTTCTTTTGGGGAGAGAGCCCCCATCATATCTTAGGGCTCATTCTACCAGGGCTGTTTAAACGTCCTAGGTTGAGTCTTGGATGTACACTCTTGAAGAAACCTGTAGATTGGCTACATGGTCTTTTTTGCTTACCTTTTTCCAAGCTCTATCGCTTGGACATTTCAGTGTGGTCAAATGCAACTTTTGGGACATTAGTTCTTTCTACGGGTATTTCTGCTTCCTGTCCCTGTCCTTGTCCTTCTGCCTGAGGACTGCTTTGGTGCATGGCACATTTCTCTGGATTCATCTGCTGCTGATGACAAGGAAGGAAAAATTATATCTTACCTGGTAATTTTCTTTCCTTTAGTCACAGCAGAAGAATCCTTGCATCCAGAGTTTAAGGAATCTGCCTTTCATCTTGTATCCTCTTGCATCCAAGGAGAGCCTTTCCATATGCAAAAGCTCGTGCATGTGGCAGCACCTCTGCATGTTACAGTAAAAAACAGTCTGTTAAGATATGCACTACTATAATATGGTACCAGTAATACCACTGGAATTAAGTCTGTATAATAGGTTATGATTCACTAGATCAAAAGCTTCTGAGGGGTCGAGTGAAATTACCAGAACAGCGTCTCTCTTATCAAAAGCGGAGTGAATGTCACTAACTAGTTTGCTATGATAGTTTCGATACTGTGACCAGAACGAAAACCAGGTTGGCATGGGTGAAATACAACTGTAATGCAAGTTTGGATATAAAGCTCAGATTTGTAACTGGGCAATAGTTTGAGGGTAAGGATTGATCCAATGAGGGATTTCAAAAGGGGACAGACTAAGGCTTTTCTTCAGAATGGTTACCTTCCTGTAGGTTCTTATTTATAAACTAGTGGGAAAGGGCCATTTCTGGCGGTGATGAAACGGGCCCTAGCCGGCACTGGACTCCCTTCGTCTCCCCTTACGCTTGTCTCCCTGGTGGTCTAGAGGTACCTGTTCAGTCGGGGCAGGAAAGAAAGAGCCCCCTCTTTCCTGCCCATAGCGGTGCTGCTTGGTTCCTTGCTGCATCGTGTTGGAGTCCGGCTGTCGGCGTTTAAAAATGGCCGCCGTGAGTTGAAGTCTCGCGAGGCAGCTTCAACTCTCGGCGGCCATTTTGATTCGCCGAGAGCCGGACTCAGACACGATGCAGCCGGGCAGCTAGCAGCAGCTCTCCGGGCAGGATAGCGGGGTTTCCTTCGTTCCTGCCCGAGCGAACAGGTACCGCTAGATCACCAGGGATATTGGCGTAAGGGGATGGGAGGTGACAGGGGGGGTGGGAAGGTGTTGAGGGGAAGAGTGTGTTACCGGGGGCGGGCCGGTACCTTCAAAGGGGCGGGGTGATGTGTTGAAAGGGGCCGGGGTGCTGGTCACGTCGGCGTTTGCGGCTGGGATTTGTTGGAAGGGGATGAGTAGGGAAACTACTGCTCTCTGTTCGTTGATTTGCCTTTTTTCGTGTCCCGTCCTCGACGTCATCATGTGTGACGCGAGGGCGGGGCCTGCCGACATGGTGAGTGTTGTGGCTTCACCACCATGAAGTTACGAACCTGTGTGTGAGTGCCTGCAGTGACGTCAGTGTCCTCAGAACGTTGAGGGTGCGTTTTATTATAGTAGATTACATGGCTAATAGAGTCAAGCCGTGCTGTGAGTGTAATTACTGCCATAATGAGTTAAATCACATTGCTTTGTTTTCCAAGGTGGGCTTTTGTTTTTTTTTTCCTTTTAACTTTGTCTTTTCCATGTTCTAGATTCTGCTTTCTTTTTTGGCTCCTGGAGCAAACAGACTTCGAAATCAAATCTGTGAAGTTTTGGATATAGACTTGATAAGACAACAAGCTGATCACAGTGCTGTAGACATTTGTGGACTAGCAAATTATGTTGTTAACACAATGGGAAAATTGTGCGCACCCGTGAGAGATGAAGATGTTAAAAAGTTGCAAACAACAGGAAGCATTGTGCAGTTATTAAGGTAAGTGCCTGCCTACTTTAACATTGGGTTGTATAAAAAGCTAGTGAATGAATTATGTAACAAAGGTTTTCTGCTTCAATTTGAGAAACATCATTATAAACAGACTATGGGTAGAGCATTAGAGGAAAAATTGTAGATGGGCTTGCAACAGAGAGGTGGAAATGGGGTATGAATAAGTCGGAGGTCAGCATTACCAAGTCCATGAAGAATTTTGCAAAGTAGAAGAATGAAACTGACCACTGAAAGGGACGCTGAGAAACTCTGTTCTAGAGAGTTCTCTTGTAGTCTGAACCTGATGAAACTTTGAGACTTTACATCTCCCTACTTTGTGTTGTGACTTTGAGGAGAATGAAGGCTCTTTTCAGCTACTTTCTGTGGATTTCCATGCAACAACATGCAGTGAAAGCTGAAGAAAATATTATTGGAAAATAAGTGTTTTTTGGAAAAAGATTGTCCTACATGAATACTAAAATAAGGACATGCATGTAGCTGTATAATTCTAAATCTAATTCCTAAGCCTCTTCATATTAGTGAGACTTTATAGATAACGCAAATAAGTTGTCTGTGTTGCTGTATGGCATTCCAATTTTAGGTTTTGGTGTTTTTTTTTTTTTTCTGAAGTCAGATTTTATGGCTAAGAACAAAAATAGCAGGCCTAGGTTTAGGTTCTTCAGCCTACACCTTAGGTGCCTAAGTACAGTTGAAATGTCATCAAACAGGTGAAATTGAGGTACCTACCTCAGTTACTCAGCTTCCTTTGCAAATCAGCTTTATAATGTTGCCAGCTTACTATTGTATATTTTTTATGAAATATTTATTTTTAACTTCCAGAGATATTTTTCATGTACTGGATTTAATGAAAATGGATATGATCAATTATACTATTCAGAACCTTCGACCCCATCTTCAGCGTCAGATAGTCGATTATGAAAGAACAAAATTCCAGGAAATTCTAGATAAAACGCCAAGTAGGTACAATATCAAATATTTAAGTTTCTGAATGCACAAGAAGTTGTTCTGATTTGATATAGAGCACAGGTTATTAACCTTATTTTGATTCCTGCACCCCTTTAAGTGATCAATGAAACCCTTCCACCCCCTTCTTAAACCGCGTGTCCACTAGTAATAGCTACATATTAATGAATAAAATTACCATTTACAAATGCCTTCACTCTTCAGTCTGTCTAGAAAGTTTCAGTAAATTGCTTCAGATTTCAAGACCCTTCTCCACACCCCTTTTGGATGCAGAACTCTAGGTATAGAAAGGATGCATATTGTTGTTGGTACATCTAGTGGAACCAAAGAATTTGGTCCCTCTTTTAAAAGGGTCTTTTTTTTTTATTTTTATTTTTGTTACATTTGTACCCCGCACTTTTCCCACTCATGGCAGGCTCAATGCAGCTTACATGGGGCAATGGAGGGTTAAGTGACTTGCCCAGAGTCACAAGGAGCTGCCTGTGCCTAAAGTGGGAATCCAACTCAGTTCCTCAGGACCAAAGTCCACCACCCTAACCACTAGGCCTCTCCTCCACTGTTGCTACTATTTGAGATTCTACATGGAATGTTGCTATTCCGCTAGCAACATTCCATGTAGAGGTCGGCCCTTGCAGATCACCAATGTGGCCGCGCAGGCTTCTGCTTCTGTGAGTCTGACGTCCTGCACGTACGTGCAGGACGTCAGACTCACAGAAACAGAAGCCTGCGCAGCCTTCTACATGGAATGTTGCTAGTGGAATAGCAACATTCCATGTAGAATCTCCAATAGTAGCAACATTCCATGTAGAATCTCCAATAGTAACTATTTTATTTTTGTTACATTTGTACCCCGCGCTTTCCCACTCATGGCAGGCTCAATGCGGCTTACATGGGGCAATGGAGGGTTAAGTGACTTGCCCAGAATCACAAGGAGCTGCCTGTGCCTGAGGTGGGAATCGAACTCAGTTCTTCAGTTCCCCAGGACCAAAGTCCACCACCTTAACCACTAGGCCACTCCTCCATTCTTTGCCTACAGTCTCCCTCATTTTCATTTGATAGCATGAGTCTTGCTTTATTGAGTTAGGGCTTCTGATCCTGGGACTTATCATTTGAAATTTGAGGAGTTGAAGTGCTCTCGCAGGGTTAGAAAAATAGGGGATCATTGGAATATTGCCATCATGAAAAAAAAAGTGTGGCTTTTTAAGTGGATTCCATTCAGTGACCAAAGCTTGCCAGCCACTTATCCCAAATCCAGCAATACTGGCAGCCCCCCCCCCCCCCCCCCTTGTTCCAATTGCTGCCTCCCCCTGCCTGGCAAAGTGACCGAAGCTTATGCCTTGGTTCTGCTCCTGCTTTTCTGTGCTTCTTCACTGGTTCTGGTATTATCACTTTAGGGGAATCTGAAATGCAAGAACAGAAATGTCCTGTATTCTCAGTGCCTATTCTCACATTTTAAACCTTTCCTAGTGCCAGTGGCAGAGCTAACAGAGAGTGGTGGGAGCAAAAGCACAAGCTCCTGCTGATGCAAAGGGGTACTGCAGCAGTGACCTACTCTGGTGACATCACCTGGCTACAATGGCAGCTGCTGGGTGATGTCATTGGAGTGCCCAAGAAAGTGTAGTTTTCAGGGATTTCTGTTTGGAACTGAAAATCAGAAGGCCTGCTTATAAGGGAAACCTGGGACTTTGTTTTTGAAGCCCTAATTTTGGATTTGGGAACCTTAGCCCCACTGAGTGAAGGAAAGAAGGAAACGATAGGTTAAGGGGAGGAGAGTGAAACAAAAAGGCAGAAGGTGATGCTGGTGAAAGAACAGAGAGGAAGAATAGAAAGAAGGGCATCCCTCTGTGATTTCTCTTTTCAGACATTTGTAATCCATGGATGGTTGAGGTGATTTGTATTAATAGGGATTCATGCTCCTTATCCTGAGAAAACACAAACTGAGGCCCAGATGCACAAAACCTAACGAGCCCACAACTTGCGTTTTAAACTGGTTCCAGCCAGTTTAAAACGCAAGTAGTTCACCCAGGGCATGCACTAAGGGCATTTTCCCTGCCACGGTAGCAGGCAACGAAAACGGAATGCAAATGATTGAAAATCTATTATAATGAGCTGCAGTACCGTTGCAGCCCATTATAATGAGATGCACTACCGTTTTTCCGATTCCCTTACCGTAGGAACCCTAACGAGATGTCTGACCTCTTGTTAGGGCTCCTGTGAGGGAATCGGAAAGGAAAAGGGCCCCCAAAAAAGGTAAAAAAAAAAAAGCAGGGGGCGCATGTGAGGGGCGTCCTTTAAGGACGTACTCTCCCTGCGCTTGTGAGAGACGGGGTTTTTTTTCGCAGTTTTTTGCTCTGCCAGCGCTCGTGTTTTTTTTCCCCCTTCTATTTAGTCTTCGCCGCGCCACTTACCCCTCCTCAGCGAAATTTTTCTATTTTCCTGGTTGCCGGAGAATCGGGACGTCCCTTTAGATTAGGCTCCTCTTCCTGGTCTCTTCAGCCAATCAGAGCGCGTTTCGCTGACAACAGCCAGCTAAGCCCGCTTTGATTGGCTGAAGAGACCAGGAAGAGGAGCCTAATCTAAAGGGACGTCCCGATTCTCCGACTCGGGTACCGAAGGACTAGAGAATGCAAGTGAGCTACAACGAGTAGCTCATTTGCATTCCCTATCGTTGATGCATTCCCGTTCCCTACCGATTCGCTATGGAATCGGTAGAGAACGGGAATTACCAATGTCTTTAATGCATCTGGGCCTGAGATTTTTGATCCATGGTTCATTAGTTAGGAGCCTCATCACTAATAGTTCACAGTTGATTCTAGTTTCTGAAATTTCTTCTATTCATATGCAGATTGTGGTTTTAAGTGACCTCCTGGAGTAAAGATGCACAATTGTATAATTCTCCTTTCATTGTCAGATGCTCTTTCTCAAACAACTGAATGGATAAAGGAATCCATAGAAGATATCTTGTCTACTTTGCCATCCCCTGGTACTGAACAGAGCTCTGGTAGCAACCTGAGTCCTACACAGGTGCTAAATAATGGTTATTTGAAACTGCTGCAGGGGGATTATCAGACAAAAGCACTACCAGAGGTAAAGACAGCATACTGTCGAAGTCTTCTCAGTGTAGGCAGAGTTTTATTGCAGTTTGTTTGGGTTGTGGGGGAGGAGAGGGGCAGGAGCATCACAAGCACCAAATACACCCTGTGTGACACACCCCCAACTAACATGGTGTGCTCCTGCCCACCCACTTTGGTAATATCAGTGCAAGGGAAGCCAGTAGATTGCATCCCTTGTGGCCTTGGCCACACTAGCCACATGTAGCTTGTTACAGCCCTGGGGAGGGAGTCTGAGGGCCAGATGCACTAAAAAATCGTTAGAGCCCTTCTCTTACCGATTCCCTTAGCGAATCGGTAAGGAACCGGCATGCATTAAGGAAAGGGAATGCAAATGAGCTGCTCGTTGTAGCTCACTTGCATTCTGTATTCCATCGTTAAACAGTCGGCCAATCAGCCGGTCGAGCATGCGCAGAGCAGCCAAGTGTTACGCTGGATGCTCTGCGCATGCCAAATACGCCTTCCTGTGCCGCCCGAAGCGTTTAGCTCAGCTAAATGCGTTGTGATGGGCTCAGGGACTTCCAGGTCTCTCAGCTGAGTGAAGCACTGCCAAAAAAGACGTTTTTATTATTGGGGGGGGGGGGGGGGGGAATGACAGGCAAAATGGACGTTTTTCTTGGATGGGTGTCCTGAACTGCACTGTTCTCTGGATCGAGCCGCATCGGAGGGGTTGAGCAGTGCGGAGTCTTCGGGGGGGGGGGGGGGGGGGGAATGACGGCCAAAATGGACGTTTTTTTTTTGTTTTGTTTTTTGAATGGGCATCCTCAACTGCACTGTCAAGCCGCATCGGAGGGGGTGAGCGCCATGGCGTCTTGGGTGGGAGGGGATGACGGCCAAAATAGACGTCTTTTTTTTAAAGCGGAGCGCTATTTTTGTTTTGTTTTGTTTTGTTACTTTTGTAGCAGTTTTTCAATCCCGCGCAGCCCCAACGAGAGGTACAGACAGTGTTAAGGCAATCGGAAAAGGTTAGTGCACCTCATTACAATAGGGTTTCTACACAATTTGCTCATCTGCATTCCGTTTTCGTTAGCTGCTACCGTCATCGTTGGAAAAAGTCTTTAGTGCATGCCAGGGTTTACTACTTGCTCGTTAATGGCTCGTTAAGTTTAGTGCATCTGGCCCTGAGAAGGGAATTCAAACTTTTTCTTCTCCTTCTCTCCCATTCAGCATGGCATTCTTTAACATACCCAGCACATTTTTACTTCTTTGGCATTATTTATTAGGTACATTTGTATCCCACATTTTCCCGCCTATTTGCAGTCTTTAGTGGAGTCAGCAGTTTTCTCTGCCTCCCCTTCTCCAACTTGCTCTTTCTGTGTCTCTTGCATGCTTTTTCCTCCTTCCTCCCTGATTCCGGCTCTCCTCCTCAGTCCTCCCACCTGGTTAATATGAGGGTAATACAACCTTCTTCCTTTGTGGCCATGCAGCCAATGCCAGCTCTTTGTTCCAAATCATATGGACCAATGAAGCTGTGTCCTCTGCTTTTGCCTTCTGGCCAGGATGGGTCAGTGTGAGTATGAACCCTTAAGTTAGAGAGGACACTGCATCCCCATGCCCCCTATAAACTCTAGCCATGCTACTCATATACTGCTATAGTGTTTGCAAACAGATTGTTATTAGACAACTGGAGGATTGGATGTGTTGCTAAATGGGTATGAGAGGAAGATTTGTTTTGTAATGCTTTTGTGTTTTAAAATGTTATGATTACATATGTTCTTATTGCACCCCACCTAGTTACAGACAGGTTATAAATATTATAAATAAATAAGATGCTTCAAATAGGAAGCATTGTCTAGATATGCTGATACACAGGGCCGCCGAGAGGGGGGGGACAAAATTCCTGGGGCCCGAGCATCCAAGGGGGGCCCGGCGCCGCAGTCCCACCCGCCACCGGGCCCCTTCCACCCGAACCCCCGCCAGCAGAAGTGCTGTCTTCTGACTCCGGCGTGCGCGTCCCACACAGACACGCTCCTCTCAGCTGATTTTCACTGTACTCTGCAGGGCTTCTGTGCATCTGACGTCCTGCACGTGCAGGACGTCAGACTACTACTACTTAACATTTCTAGAGCGCTACTAGGGTTACGCAGCGCTGTACAGAGCAACAAAGAAGGACAGTCCCTGCTCAAAGGAGCACAGAAGCCCTGCAGAGTACAGCGAGGATCAGCTGAGAGGAGTGCGTCTGTGTGGGCCGCGCACGCTGGAGTCAGAAGACAGCACTTCTGCTGGCGGGGGTTTGGGTGGAAGGGGCCCGGCCCAGTGGCAGAGGCGGGTGGGGGGGCGGCAACAACCTGGGGGGGTGGCAGTGGGGGCGGGGCCCGGGGCCAGCCTTGTCCCGGGCCCGGCCCCGGCCCTGCTGATGCACAACTTTTTGTTATCTTTGTTTGGTAAGACCATTGCTTCTGCACATAGCAATATTTATCAGTGGTTTAGATTTTCCAGGTCTGAATGACAACAGATTTACCGTTCATTTAAGTTCTGTTATTCCTGTCTTGTAGACGTTGATGACAGATGAAACACGGCTTCAAGAACTGAAGGAAAAACTGAATCATGTGAAGGTTGTGGCCTGCATTTTACTAATAACTCATAACACAGTAGGTGCTGCTACTGCAGGCATCCCTGAGTTTGCGGAACAGTTAAAAACAATTACTACTGTCCTACTTGATGGAATGAATAAAAAGTAAGAAGTACAGTTCTTTTTCTTTGAGTATTGTCTTAAATCAGAATTCCAAATCATTTACTTTTTCTAAAAACATGAAATAAAAACCATAGTAATTAAAGCAAAACAAATCCTTAGTACCGTTTGCCAGTGGCGTACCAAGGGGGGGCGGTCTGCCCCAGGTGCACGCCTGTCAGCTCTTCGTTTTCATGCTCCCTTTGCCCCGGAACAGGTTACTTCCTGTTCCGGGGCAGAAGGAGCATGAAAACGAAGAGCCGGCAGGCGCGCGGCACCCCCCCCCCCCCCAGCGGCGTGCACCCGGGGGGGGGGGGGTTCTTTCGCCGGGGGGGGGGGGGGGGGGGGTTCGCCGGTGGGGGGGGGGGGGCGCTGCACCCGGGGGGCGGGGCGCATCGGCGATCCGCCCCGGGTGTCAGCCCCCCTAGGAGCGCCACTGCTGTTTGCTACAGAGTGAGATAGTGATTCTTTGAAATAGACTGCTCAGAATAAGGAGCCCAAAATGCAGAGTTCCTGTTGCAGTATCTTGGACTTCTAGAGGTTTATAATTTTAAAGTTTAAAACTGGTTGTAATATATTGTCTAAAAGGTAAAATTATGCAAATAGCAAGATAGGACACAATACTCATAATGCCTGCATATTCAAGCTGCTCTCTGATTATTTATATTTACCTCACGCCTTTTCAGTAGTATCGCTTATACCCCTTCTTTTGAAAGGCTATATCAGCTCTATGAGGTTGGAGTGTGTGCACCATACTTTTTGATATAGTAAATAAATAGTGCCAGATAGTTAGTTAGTTTTGTTTGTTTTTAATAGAAAGTTTGATCTGAAAGAGGCCCTAAATACCATAAGCATTAAGATGTGCTTTGAAATCAACAAGTTCTTAACTGAAAAGGACTATCCAACACTTACCAATGAAACCCAGGCCAGTCTGATGGGACAGATTTGCAGCATTGGTGAAGAGGACAATCCTGTCTGCAACCTGATTGGTATGTATGAACTTCTGAACGTTTAGTGTAAGACAATTTGTACAACTGTTCTCATATAAGATAGCAGTCGTATTGATTTGGGCAATATTCAGTAAAAATAAAAATATGTGTTTAGGTACTCACCCGCAGATTCTATATAGGTTGCCCAAAGTTGGGTGCAGATCCCAGATTTGCACATAAACTAATTAGCCAATTAGGCGCTAACAGTCAGTTATTGGAGTCAATTGGAGTTGATTCATTGGCAGTAATAGGAGTTATGTGCACATCTGCCCTATGCCCTATTCTGTAATATCTGTGCCAAAATTTCATAGTGCAACTCAAAAGGGGCGTAGCTATAGGGGATTATGGGCGGATCAGGGGGTGTTCCCAGAAGTTAGGCATAATATTATAGAATGTCATGTCCATACCTAAGTTGGGTACCGGCTTTACACTACGTTTCAGCTAGTGTAAATGCAGCATCCAACACTAGTTGCGAGATCCATGCTAACCTATTATTCTGTGAAGGGCGAGCATCCTTTATGGACGTCCTTCACTCAACAACCAAAAAAGGACGTCCCTGACGAGCACTTGGACGAGCTGGACGTCTTCCTGCAGCTTTTGTGATGGGCGTCCTTTTTGGACGTGTTTTTCTTACCTGCCTGAACTGACCAGAACCACAGTTCTCTCAACAGCCCCTCCAAGGTTGTTTTGAGCTCACGCCCCCCCCCCCCCCCCCACACACACACACACACACAGGATTGAGACGTGCGAGGACGTCGAAATCAAAACTTTTTGGGCGTCCTGCCCTCCAGGTCTCTCTCAGCCAATCACAGCGCGTTTAGCTGTTACCAGTATCAGCTAAACGTGCTGTGATTGGCTGAGAGAGACCTGGAGGGAGGGACGTCCAAAAGGTAAGAAAAACACATCCAAGAAGGACGCCCATCACAAAAACTGCAGGAAGACATCCACCTCGTTCCAGTGCTCGTCAGGGACGTCCTTTATGGAGGTCCTTCACTCAAAACGCCAAAAGAAAAAGGATGTCGTACCCACAGCCAATCACAGCGCGTTTAGCTGACACCAGTGACAGCTAAACACGCTGGGATAGGCTGAGAGAGACCTGGAGGAAGGGCATAATCGAGCACCGGCCGACTGTTTTCCGAGGGAATAGAGAATGCAAGTGAGCTACAACGAGCAACTCATTTGCATTCAATTCTCTTGATGCATGGCCGTTCCCTACCGATTCGCTATGGAGCAGAGGAGAGAATAGTATTATAGGAAGAGACAGCCTCATTGACAGACTTGGATAACATAGTGGTAGAGAAGAGATTTGAAGCACTGGAGGACAGAGTAGAAGGGTCAATAGCCTGAAGATTTCTAAATGTATTGGTTAAGATTGGACGGGACTGGGGAGGAGGGTGTTTAAGTGTGAAAGTTGTCAGATGATGGTCAGAGAGGGGAAGAGCTGAGGCACAGAAACTGGAGAGTGAGCAGTTTGAGAAGAGGATAAGATCAAGACAGTGGCCATTCTGGTGAGTGGGGGCAGTGGAGCACAGTTGAAGATTGAAAGAAGATGTTAAAGCAAGAAACTGAGAAGCATAAGAGTCAGAGGGATCATTAGCATGAATGTTAAAATCTCCAAGAATGAGGGAAGGAGATGACGATTCAAGAAAGAAGGAAAGCCAGGCATCAAAGTCAGTGAGTAAGAAAGGGACTTATCAGGGGGTCGATAAATGACTGCTACTCAGAGAGGCAGAGGAGCAAATAGACAGATGGAGTGGACTTCGAAGGAAGAAAAACATTGAGACAGGTGGAAGAAGAGGTTGAAACCTACAAGAGGGTGAGAGTAGTAGCCCAACACCACCTCCGCGGCCAACCGGGCGAGGAGTATGGGAGAAAAGATAACCTCCATGGCATAGGGCCGTGACTGAAGCAGAGCCTTCAGGGTAAAGCCAAATTTCAGTTAGGGCAAACAGATGGAGAGTATGAGAGATAAAGAGGTCATGGATGTAGGAAAGTTTGTTACAGACAGAGTGGACATTCCACAGAGCGCAAGAGAAAGGCAGGGAAGAAGGGGGGAGGAGAGGAACAGAAATTAGATTGGAGATATCACGGTGTGACCTGCACAAATAGGATGAGAGCTGATGTGGAGGACCAGGATTGGGATTAATGTCCCCAGCGGGGAGCAAGAGAGTACGAAGAAGAGTATGAGAGGTATGACGACAGCGACGAAGGCGATATGTACTCATATAGAAAGGAGATGGATGAATGGAAGGAAGGAAATGTTGAAGGTTGAGAGCTGAGAAAAAGGAAGAGGAAAAAAAAGATGGTGAGATGATGAATGCAGAGGGTGGACAATCTGTTCCTGCAGTGTACAGTGGTTTCAGATGGAGAAACAGATTAGGAAGGGACAGTACCAAGAAGAAAAAGTGTACTGGAGCCATAAGTAGCAACTGGGACGGAAATTGGACTATATCTACCAGATGTCTAAATTAACAGCTATGAGAAAAGGGCATATCATGTTATTTCAGAAAATATGGTTACCATATGAACAAATGAGAGATGAGCTTTTAACACCACCGTAGTGCAGGAGGGTTGGGAGGAGGGGGGGAGGGATAGGAGGGGCTATGGAGTTAGATCTATATGTAACTGTTCTGATGTTGTATTTGAAGACATATGCAATAAAAATATTTGGAAAAAAAAAAATAAGTAGCAACGGGGAGAAAAATAAATGTAAAGAGAAAAATGCCCCGCGCGCCGTCAGGCGCTGGGCACCTAGAGTGGAGGCCCTGAGTGGATCGGAGTGGACCTGGGAGTCACCCGGAGAAGGCTATAAAGGATATGCCAATGAGCTGCAAGTCCTCCACAGCACCTGAAAGGCAGCCGGTGGTAGAGCTGGGCACCTCTCAGCTGAGGAAAGGCTTACCAGGGGTTAGGCCGAAGCCAGCATTCCTCCCCCTGAGGGTTGCCTGATCCTAGCCGATGATGTACCCCATAAAGCAACTTCCTCTTAGTTCTGCTTCTTGGCAGACGCCTCGACTGTAGCCACATTGCTAGTCTGCCTCGGCATGCTTGTAGGGTGATTGCCTGTGCCCGTACCGGTTTGTGCCTTTCTCAAGGGCTGCTCTCCTTCCATAGTACCATGAATCTCTCCATGGTCAGTGTTTGCGGCCTGAGCGTCTGCTGACTTCTCAAATTCTTTTACTTGGCCCATCATTCCTGGGGGAACCAATCTCACGCCAGTGCCGCATAGTGCGTCAGATTCCACTTACCTGATGGCCATCAATTGCCCTGCCCTGCACACTTAGAAGCTCTGCCCTAGGCCTGGCCCCGCCCACTGCCTGGCGATCTCCAGTCAGCCCGAGGGGAGGCCTATTAGATCAGTGGTCCCACTTCCTCCGTGCGGGTTACTGCCTACCTTTGCTATCTATCCTTGCACATAGTAGGAAAACAGAGTGAGGAGGAGACGGGGACGCAAGGATGCCTCCACCCGCTGGATATATCGGCTGTAGAAGGGAATCTCTGTGCCAATTCACTGCTCTTGCTGTCAAAATTCAGGGATTGCTGGGTAAGAGGCTCTTCTGCATTCTCCCAGACGCCAGCCAAAAATGGCACCCGGGACCTTATTTGGGGTTATATACCCCTTTCGTTCTCTCCTCCCCAGCAGGGTGCCAGTTCACTGCGGGGGGGGGGGGGGGGGGAAAGCTCGCTGGCAGCCCTGCACTCACCCTGCTATTCAACCTCATGCAGGCTTATCGTTTGCACGGCGCCATGTTACTGGTGGCTCTGTGCACCCAAGGGGCACTACACCTTGTCTCTTTTCTCACACAATTCAGAAACTGCTGCTTGAGAGAGCCTACATTGTTTGGAAAGAAACAACTATCTGATTTTTTTTTTCTGAACACTTCAGGGTACATAGCAAAACACAAGGGAGGTGGAGGGAGGAGGGGGGCTTTGGTAAACAAAAGCAAAGCTGAGAAATTTCTTGGAATGAAACAGCTATCAGATTTTCTGGAGGCTGGTCTGATCAAACATTACACAAAGAACTCTGAAATATCTGCTTTAAAATGCTTCTCAAAAGCTTGGGGGAAAAGCAGGCTATATGCACACACAGGCTGCCACAGGATGCGGGGATTTTGTGCCTCACTAGTTTACAGGAGAGATGGGGGAAGGGATATGGGGGATATTGTTGAAAGCTTTTTGATTGTCCCTCATAAGGTTGTCTGTGTTTTATGAGGCACTGCTTTTCCAATTTTTTTTTTTTCAAAAGACGGACCAAGTTGGCCCCAGAGAGTTAAACAACAAAAACAAAAATTAGCTTTTTAACACAGCCACACATCAAGAGGGTTGTGCCTAGAAGTTTATTTTTTTCTGTGTGAAGCCTGAAACATCCTTTTGTTCCTGAGAGAAAGCAGACAAGCTGCTCACACACATTAAAAAAAAAAAAAAAACTGTGCTCTGGGATTGAAAACAACCCCAAAACAAAATAGTTTCATTGCTGGAAAAAATAAACTGCATGCTCCTCCAAGGCTGTAGGGGGGCATTGTCTGACAGTTGACATAATGATTGATGTCACTTCCCATCATATGACTCATCCAAGGTGACGGTGAGTAGTGTGAAACAGGAAGCACCCATAGGGGTGTCCACTGCTTGCCACCATCTCGAAAAAATGGTGTGGCCTGGGTGGAATTAAGATGGCACTTCCCATATCACCAAAACGGGTGGGGGTGGAGTTTGGGTCAAGATTATGCAAAAAGAGCTGGGCGGGCGATGATGTCACATCCAGTGTCATCAAAGGAGTGGGGCTAGGGTGGATCCTTTATTCTGATTGGCTGATGTGACCAGAAGTGGGTATGATCATCTGTCAAAAATATGCTAATTTGTTTTAACCAAAGGTATATAACTTATACTTATTCAGTGGCGTAGCAAGGGCGGGGCGGTGGGGACGGTCCGCCCCGGGTGTCATCGGGTGAGGGGTGCTCGCTCCCGCTGCTCCGCCTTAAAAAAATTTTTTTTTCGAAGCGCCGGAGAGTGGCAGGCAGCGCGCCTCGCGTCTGCCCTGCTAGTAAAGAAGATCTCACTGACGTCGTCACCCTTCCCACATTGAGTCCCGCCCGCCCTCGCGGTGATAGGAAGTTGCCTCAGAGGGGGGTGGGACTCATTGTGGGAAGGGCGACGACGCGTCAGTGAGATCTTCTTTACCAGCGAGGCGCGCTGCCTGCCACTTTCCGGCGCTTCGAAAACATTTTTTTTAAAGCAGGACAGGGTAGGAGAACGGATGTCGGATCGGGGGGGGGGTGGATTCAGAGGGGAGAAGGGGATTGGGGAGGGGTGGGGGCACTTAGAGGGGTGCTTAAAGGGGATTAGGGAGGGTGGGAGAGCATCAAGGAGGGGAGAAGGGGATTGGGGAAGGGTAGGGGTGCTTAAAGGGGATTAGGGAGGGTGGGGAGTTCAGAGAGGGAAGAAGGGGATTGGGGAAGGGTGGGAGAGCTCAGAGAGGTGCTTAAAGGGGATTAGGGAGGGTGGGAGAGCATCAAGGAGGGGAGAAGGGGATTGGGGAGGGGTGGGGGAGCTCAGAGAGGTGCTTAAAGGGGATTAGGGAGGGTGGGGGAGCTCAGATGGGTGCTCAGAGAGGGGAGAAGGGGATTGGGGGGAGGGGAGTGCTCGGATGGGAGAAGGGGTCTGAAGCTGGAACTGGGGTCTGACAAGGGGGCAGGAGGGAAAATGGGTCCATGCCTGGGGCAGGTGGGAGAATGGGTCTGGGGCTGAAAGGGGGGGATGCAAGGCATGTGGTGGATGAAGGGGACTGGAACTGGGGGCTGAAAAGAGGGGGCAGAGAGAGAGGGGACAGATCCTGGATGGAAGGGGGGCACGTGAGGGAGGGCAGACCCTGGACGGATGGGAGAGGGAGGGCAGACGGATTGAAGGGGCAGAGAGAAAGGGCAGATGGTGGGTGGAAGGGGAGAGAGAAAGAGGGCAGACTGGGGCAAATGGTGGATGGAAGGGGCAGAGATAGAGGCCAGATGTTGATGGAAGGGGGAGAGAGAGATGGCAGACTGGGGCAGATGGTACATGGAAGGGGCAGAAGTGGATGGAAGGGAGAGAGGGCAGACAGTGGATGGAAGGGGCAGAGAGAGAGAGGGCAGACACTGGATGGCAGAGAGAGAGCGAAGACAGATGCTGGATAGAAGGAAGACAGTGAAAAGATGAGGAAAGCAGAAACCAGAGACAACGAACTGTAAATATATATTTTTATTTTTTTGCTTTAGGATAAAGTAGTATTGTAGCTGTGTTAATAAATGTTTATAATAGAACATGTAAATAAGGTAATCTTTTTATTGGACTAATTTTAATACATTTTACTTTCAGAGAACAAAACCCCCTTCCTCAGGTCAGGATAGGACACTAACAGTACTATACTGAATTGACCTGCGGAAGGAGGTTTTGGCCTCTGAAAGCTAACTGTATTAGTCCAATAAAATGATATTATTTGTTTTATTTTTATTTGTTAATTTGTAAAGTGGTGATTGGTATTTGTTAGTTTTTTCAAATTTACATCTGCTGTCTTTATATTTTGCACAGTACTAGAGGACATTTTCTGTTTCTGTGGTGTTGCATTGTATGCAGAGTCTGGCATCGGGGGTTCAGTTTAATTTTTGTCTAAATAGAAAGTTTGTGATTACTTATTCTATAGTGGATTAGGGTGTATCTATTTGTGAAAAAGACATGGCTTTCGGTTGGCATTGACTGTGCAGGATCTACGATCTGTACTAATCTGTCTGTTTTCGTTTTACAATAGGTGAATTGATGTTCTAGTGCTCACTGTATTGTTTAAGATGCTTTCCTTTTCCTTGTGTGACTCGTACAAATTACTGCTTATGGTATGGTAGAATTGCTCTATAGGTCCTGAGTGTTTTGTATTCTCGGTATGCCTAGTACTGGATTTCGGGGGGGGGGGGGGGGGGGGTGTTAAAAAATGACCGGCCCCGGGTGTCAACTACCCTAGCTACGCCACTGCTACTGATATGCCTATAAGTGTTCACTTCAGCCTTGTGAATGCCCACCTGGAAAGTAAATGCTATATTGAAGATGTACGCTTACTTACAGAATAGCGTGTAGCCATATTGTCATTTATACACATATGAGTTGACATTCACATGTTGACTAGAATACTGATCTTCACGTGTATATTGTTTATAATGGAGTCAGTGGGTATATGATCCCCTCTGGTAACCACCTAGTCTCAGAGGAGGTTATAATATGTGGGAATTCTTTTTCTGACCCTGTCTACTTACCATAAGAAATATACCATTTGGATAAGTGGGGTAATAGTGTTTCTGCCTTACACCCACCCCAAGACACAGTGGACCAGCCACCCTCAAGATATGGGGTGACAGAGAAAACAGAGAAGACAGAGGCTATGTTTCTTCCAAGGAGAAAGTCTTTATTCCTTACCAGTTTAGATAATAACAAAGCAATCAGGCAATAACAAATAGCAATTTTGTTAGAGAGTGGCCACCGCTGTAAAGATTTACTCACTGTTTATCATCTCAGCCTCTGTCTAAATACAATACGACAGTGACTTATATACAGTGGATTGGGCATCAATTCCCTCCTGTATCATACACCCTTGCAACTTCAGCAAATTTCTGTCTTACTGCATTGTTTACATAGAATGGAACACACTATCTGAATGTTATGGAATTCAGAACACAATATCTAAATGTTTATGGAACACAGCATCTTATAACAAGTCCAAGGTTTCTTTTACAAGAGATTGTAACATAGTAACATAGTAGATGACGGCAGAAAAAGACCTGCACGGTCCATCCAGTGTGCCCAACAAGATAAACTCACATGTGCTACTTTTTGTGTATACCTTACCTTGATTTGTACCTGTCCTTTTCAGGGCACAGACTGTATATAAGTCTGCCCAGCACTATCCCCGCCTCCCAACCACCAGCCCCGCCTCCCACCACCGGTTCTGGCACAGACTGTATAAGTCTGCCCAGCACTATCCCCGCCTTCCAACCACCAGTCCCGCCTCCCACCACCGGCTCTGGCACAGACCGTATAAGTCTGCCCAGCGCCATCCCCGCATTCCGCCACCGGCTCTGCCACCCAATCTCTGCTAAGCTCCTTAGGATCTATTCCTTCTGAACAGGATTCCTTTATGTTTATCCCACGCATGTTTGAATTCCATTACTGTTTTCGTTTCCACCACCTCCCGGGGGAGGGTATTCCAAGCATCCACTACTCTCTCCGTGAAAAAATACTTCCTGACATTTTTCTTGAGTTTGCCCCCCTTCAATCTCATTTCATGTCCTCTCGTTCTACCGCCTTCGCATCTCCGGATTGTAGTCGCTGTTTTGCTACAGGAATTTCTCCTAGACTCAGGTGTTATCATTGTTTTGCCTAGTAACCTCAACACATCTTCGCTTTCAAACTGTGTGCATATTCTTAGTGTCCTTGTAGAGTCAGCGGCACCAACTCTGTCAGGGAGGGGAAGGGCACTCCTTGCTGGATCAGCATGACCTCGAATTCACAGCTCTCAGCAGAAAGTAAAGATGCAGCTCTCAGGCATTTTAAGTTTGAGCCTTTAGCTTATGCAGTTCATGGGTCATAACTGACCTGTCAGTGGTCAGAAAAGTGCAAATCAATTCAATATATGCCATCTAACTGTAAATGTAGAATTGCCTCCTTCTTGCTTATGTAGTAGTAGTAGAATTTTGGGATTAAAAAGTATTATAAAATGACGTGTCGTTTGGTTGTGTGATTTATCATAGTGCTTAGTTTAATCTCGTACAGAAAAGGATAGAAAACCACTATTTTATAGAATAGATGCTGATCCTGAGGTTTACATGGATTGCATTTTTGGGGTGGTTAAATGGGGTTTTTTGTTGAACATGACTGGCCTGAGGCTTTTCAAAAGTGTTCTCCTATATTGGAAGTAACGTAATTACAAAGTGCCTATTTTATGCCTATGCTAAGTTGAAATATGATCATTTTATAATCTATACTACTTTTTTCTTTTCTTTTTAGACAAACGAGTTCTTCTTTACATGAAAAGTTTACTTTGTCTTCCAAGTGCCCAAAGGAACATGCCCAGCATGCCAGGAGGCCTTGCACCAGTTCAGATAGAAATGGAATCAATTGGAACACAGTATGCAAACATTGTGAATTTTAACAAACAAGTGTATGGACCATTTTACGCAAATATTCTCCGAAAACTGCTATTCAGTGAGACCTCAGGACAAGGAGAGGCTGGACCTGTTACAGAGTAAAGATAATTTTTACATACTTTGCAGTAATTGAGAAAATATTAAATATGCAAGTAAACAGTTTTTAAGATCTAAGAAAAGGGACCGTACTCAAGTGTTACTTTTAGTGATTAAGACAAGGACATTTTCCTGAGTACTAACTGGGAGAAATCCATATTAAACAGGGCTCACAATTTGCAACTTACTGTAAGAGACTGAGAGTACTTGATTTCTTTAAATGTTCTTACTGTGTATGTATGTGTATATATATATATATAAGTCCAACACAAGGTGTATATCTGTAATGTGTTGGGCTGTGAGGGAATTACGTTGTCACTTGTTCATTGTCAGCAGAAGGGTTACAGGCTGAATTATTCACATTGAACCCATTATGCACTAGAGGAGAATTAGGTGCTTGGCATGATCAATGTGAAAGTCACAGATGATGGAGAGTTCTCTGGTAAATCCTGGAAGTGCCATATGCATATAGGGCTCTTCTGAATTCAGGTGTGCACTTATTCTGGCTGATTTGTGGTGTGAAGCAGCACACCAGATTCTGAAAGTGCCATATTTTGGCCCAATGAATGCCTAGCGCTAATCATACTTAACATATTTTACTGGTACAAATGTTAAATTAAAGGGACAAAGTCCAGCTGTAGTGTACAGCATATAAATATTTGAATAGTGTCCTGTGTGTAAGGTTATAACTTTTAACATAAAAAATATTAATACTGAACTTACAAGTAAGAAGATCATGAGACTCATTTTCAAAGCTCATAGGGTCCAAATTCAGCCAGCGGGAGGCAGCTGCATAAGTGCCGCATTCAGCGCTAATCCCGGATATTCAATGCTGGGCTGTTTCCAGTGACTATACAGTGAATATCTAGTTTCATTTTTGGCTGCCAGAACTTAACCAGTTAAGCTGATAATCAGTGCTAACTGGTTAAGTTCCTAGCAGTTAAAGTAAGGACTGCTGTTTAGGTGGTCCTATGTAATCGCTTAACCCAGCGCTGAATTTTGGCGCAAACCGGTTATCTCCTGCTGAATATTAGCAGTTAGCTGGTTTACGCCGATATTCAGTGTTGGGTTAAGTGGTTACATAGGACCACCTAAATAGCAGTCCTGTCTTTAACTGCTAGGAACTTAACCTATAGAACTTTGTAAGTCTAAGTGCTTTGAAAGTATGCCTTCTCGTAACTTTGTAAGTCTATGTGCTTTGAAAATGAGCACCCATATGTTCTATCAGTTGTACCAGTGTTAACATACCTGCCAGCATTTAATACGCTTAAATTAGAACAGAGATGAGGGCAGGCTCTCTGTATTAAATTTTCTGATGGAGAAAAGGAAAATATTGTCAGATCAGTTACCCTATATTCTTTCACTACTTCCCTTTTTGAACTCTTCCCCCCCCCCCCCCCCCCCCCCCACCTTTTATCATCTGTCTTCCTGTGTTTATCAATTGTATGGAAAAATGGGTTTGATAATATGAGAGGTCATATTCTTCCATGCTTTTTTATCCTAGGGCATTCCTCCTTCCTGCTCCCCCCCCCCAAAAAAAAAAAGAATATATATATATATATATATATATATATATATATATATATATATATATATATATATATATATTATTCCGGGTAACTCCCAGGCACCTTTGAAGGGGCCAACACACAATCATATCAGCTTCTCTCTCTCTGTCTCTTTTTTTGTGATGCCTTGGGCAATAGGACTGCTATTTATGCAGCCCAATTTAAATGGTTATCTTATGCGGTTAAGGGCTGAATATTGGCATTTATCCACATAAGTGATAACTCCGCTCTTGGAAGGCTACAAGTGGTTGGGTTGGGGCAGGAGTGATCCCCACTTGCTCCTGCCTCTTCCTGGTACCAGGTTCAAAATGGCACCAGTGACCTCTAGCCATAGTTGAGCTGCCATATAAGGGCCTTTTGCCTTTATAAAGCTGCTTGACCCCTAGCGGTATTTCTGTGAGACTACCACTAGGGGTCGCTGTTGCCATTTTGAACCCAGTGCCAGCAAGTGGGGGGTCATCCGCTCCTGCCCTGACCCCACTAGACATTAGGCATTTAAAAGGGAGGTCCAGGGAAGCCTGTGGCATTAGAAAACTTTGGGGGAGGGAGGTTTTGATTAGAGGGGGGCTTCAGGAGGGAGATTTGGACCCGGTGTGGTAGCTGTTTGATCATGCACTGGCCTTTGTAAAGGTGCCTGGGTGTATCAGGCCATGATTTTGCAGCTCAGTGTTCCCAGGATAGAACAATAACACTGCTTGTGAGGTTGATCACAAGTAGAATTATTATATTACTGTGAGAGTGAATAACCCATGGCATTGAGCTACCACAGGTTGGTGACTCCCTCTGTAAATTAAGGTGCTATAAACGTCCATCTTTTACTAGACCTTGATAAGTTCCTCATACTGCATATACAGGCATCTGGCTGGTTTGATTACTGGAAAGCTTTGACATATATTTATTTTAAATGACTTGTATGTTTTACCTTTTTTATCCTAATGTTGACCTACGTAACACCAGCACTCTAAGACATATGTGTATGTTATGTAAATAATTCTATGTCTGTTTATTAATGATTCACAGGCACACATGAAAATATATCTCTGTCTGTGCCTGTCATATTATATACAGAATATATTTCTAAAATATAGAAGTTCTGTTTACCAGTAAAGTCCACTCAGATTACCAGTGTTCTTATAAAAAAAAAAAGTCTAAATAAATAATACACTTATCAAATGTAGACTGACATTTTTTAAAGAAAGTTATTGAAATTCAGTGGTGAACCTATAGAAGAACAATACTTCCTCTGAAAAAATCCAGTTCATAGGCATTCTAGCATGTCACCCTACAAATGTAAAAATAGCAAGAGTTTGAAGTGGTTAAAAAATGTTTTTGTTATTGAATTTTATATGTGCATTTGAATATTTTTTTTTTTATATTTGTTGGGGAGGGGGATAAAGTATTGCCACCAGATTGAACTGCTGTTCATTCAGGGCCCTGTTTACTAAGTGGCGTTGTAGGCCCGTTAACATTTTTAACGCACGTTAACCACATACGTGCCTATAATATCCTTATAGGCACCTACACGGTTAGTGCGCGCGCTAAGTATAGGTGCACTAAAAACACTAACGCATCTTAGTAAACAGGGCCTTCAGTGTCATATTGATGTCTGTTGGTTGCCAGTACCAAGTTTTGATCAGTATTTTGCAGTTGAATTTTCCTAGACCAAACAAGGCCTAATGAGTTGCATTCAAAAGATTTGTAAGAGGAATTTATCTAATCATTTTCTTCCCAGGAAAGACCTTAACATTCTCCCAATAGATCTAAAATCAATCTAATGCTTTTGGACATATTTCTTACAACTGATCACCTTTTGTTATCTTTTCAATCTCACCTTTTCTTTCTCTCCCCTGTAAACAACTATCTTTACATTTAATCCCACTTACTCATTTCAAGCAGCATACTACAGCCTTTGATAAACATCTCCACATGTTAATAGGAGCATTTGCATATCACATACACATATTTATTCAGTCTCTTGCTATACTACCTTTCATAAATAAAACTCACAAGTGAAATTCACATAGTAAGAAAGGAATGCCTTTAAACCAGAAAAAATAAATCTAGGGGTTGATATTCAACTACAGCAGTCAGGATTTTGCTGACGACTGCCTGCGCTAAACTCAGCTCCCAGTGAGCTATGCAGTCACCAATTTGGTAGGATTAAAAACTAAATGATTTTCTCGAAACCAACTGAATACAGATTCAAGGCAGTTATTCATGGGGCAAAGGTCGGGAGAGAGAATTGGTATATGTGACTAGATGTACATCGCCAGCATAGTAATAGTATCAAATAACAAGATCTTGGATGATTTATACGGTCTGTGCCAGAGCCGGTGGTGGGAGGCGGGGCTGGTGATTGGGAGGCGGGGATAGTGCTGGGCAGACTTATACGGTCTGTGCCCTGAAGAGCACAGGTACAAATCAAAGTAGGGTATGCACAAAAAGTAGCACATATGAGTTATCTTGTTGGGCAGACTGGATGGACCGTGCAGGTCTTTTTCTGCCGTCATCTACTATGTTACTATGAGGTTAGCGAGCGAGGAGAGGAATATCTTGAAGAGAAGAGCAGCAAGTCTGAGCCTTGTCAGACACCACAGGTTAAACTGTCTAGGGAAGAATTTACCTGCAAAAACTAGCACTTACTTTACATGTGTGTGGTGGTTTTTTTTTTTTTTTTTTTTGAGAAAGTATTGAAAATCCCAAACTACATGTGTTACCTCCCCAGGTCTAACCCCACCCCGGGATCACCTCCATTACAATGTGGGTAAAAAAATTGAATGCACATACTTTGACCCACTTACTGGGTGGGCAGTTTTTGCTAAGTCCATTTCTGCAGATAAAATACTGTTTCTGCCTGTGGGTGTGGCTTTGAAAATTACCTTTCTCAAGCCTAAATATTACAAATATAGGGCCTCTGTACTAAAGGTTTTCTCTCATTTTTTTTTTCCGTATCTACAGGGCAAATGCTTAGTACAATGAAAACACATATTGGATTTTAGATAGAAATAAGAATTTACTATTTGAGTTTAGCAATTTAAAATGACAACTTCTTTGGAAATGAGGACATCAGGATGAATTTTTTAAATGAATGTTTAGACTAAAACGTGATCCCATTTCTCAGTTGTCATCAGAAGCAACATGTCGGGCCGTTTCCGGTGACCAGCGTTGAATATCTGGTTTATTTTTGGCCGGTTTAAATTTAACCGGCTAAGTTGATATTTGAAGATATACAGTTAAGTCTAAACCAGCCAAAGATATTCCAGCTATTTATGCGGCCCAGTGTGGCTACTTACAATAGGCAGCTATGCACTGAATTTCCGGGGATGGCTGGCTGCTATATCATGCGATATTGCTGGTTATTTCTTAGCTGCTAACTGGGAATATTCAGTGGGGGATAGCCGGCTGTCCATCGCTGAGTATCGCTGGATAGCCGGATAAGTGCCATTTAACTGGCCAAGTGCCATTCCTGGCTGGTTAAATGGTTTTGAATATCAGGGGATTTACGTTTAAATGGCAAAATTAAGCATATGTACAGGAACAGAGGTACTACATAGTATTGTCTCTCTGAAATTCAAAACTTTGCTAAAAAATGTATGCAAAGAGGTAAATCTCAGCATGGGGAAACAACGCACTTTTGTATAATATTACATTTTTAGCATTTACATAGCTCAGGAGTTGTGCAGAATTGAGGCCTAAATGAACCTATAACAGGATTAACAAAACATGATTTTTAAGTTTTCAAACAAATGTCCTAGGAATGAAAATTGACCAGGATTTAAGAAATATAACATTGTTTTGACTGCTGGTAAAATGCCAAGCTGGAATTCATGTTGTCTTTGGGTCTTAATCCATTTTTAAAATTTTTAATTTCATGTACATACTGGGTTTTAGAAGTATAGACAGAGAATGGAAAGTAGTTAGAAAAAAAAAGTATTTTATCTCTTCTTCTCCCCAAGATGTCAGACTCAGCTTGTAGCTGATTGGGCCCAAACATCCGGGCTTGCGCTAATAAACTACCATGGGACACCTGCAGGACATGGCTCTCTGCAGTGCCACTACTGCTTCCTGCGTCAGGCCTGCCTCCTTTGATGTACCCTTCCGGGACTGGCACAGGAAGCACTAGTGGCGCTGCAGAGAGCCGGGTCCCACTTGACTCCCATGGTAGTTTATTAACGCGGGCCCATCGGAGGTGCACGGGAGGGAGTGAGACAGTGCTGCATGGCTGCAGTGGATGGGAGGGGGAGAGAGAGAGAAATTAGGCAAGACTGGTTGGGTGATGAGGGAGAGAGATGGGGCGATACTGGATAAAAGGGGGAGGACAGAAGCTATTTGCTGGGGGAGAGAGAAGTTGGACAAGACTGGGATAGGTTGGGAGGAAGAGAGAAACGAAGCAAGACTGGATGGGAGGGGAGAGAGAGTAACAGAGAGATGGGGCAATACTGGATAAAGGCAGGATGGGGGAGAGACAGAGGCTGTGGGCTGGGGTGAGTGAGAAAAATTGGGCAAAACTGGATAGGTGGGGGCATAGGAGTCAGCTTTTCAAAATGATAGAGGATGCTAAATCTAATAGAAATTATCCCTCCCTGGACACACAGGGTTTACTCAATGTTGAGGGTGCTCAAGCACCCATAGAACTGGAACAGATCAGTGTTTGAGTTGGTTATAGTGGAAGAGGTGAAGAAGACAGAAGAAGAGAAACAAAATGACATATGGACAGGATACCCTTGGAAAGAGAGTTAAAAGAAGACAGGAAAGCAGTAACCAGAGATTGGGACCAACAAAATTTAGAAAAATGAAATGGCCAGACAGCAAAGGTAGAAAAAATAATTTTATTTGATAAAGTAACATGGTAACCGTGTTAGCCCACTTTAAAAGTTAATAAATATAAAGAAAAGGAAAAAAAATAAGGTGACACCTTTATATTGGACTATATACTTTTTTTTTTCTTTTTAATAACTTTCAGACTTTTTCAGGTCAGGACAGTATAGTGCTGTAATATGTCCAGACATAAGGAAGGAGGTTTTCGCCTCCAAAAACTAGTCAAAAAATGTAATAAGTTAGTCCAATAAAAATGTATCACTTATTTTCTGTTTTTGTTTTATTTGTTAATTTTTAATGTAGCAATTGGCATATGTAAGTTTTTGAAATTTACATCTGCTCTTTTTATATTTTGCACGGTACAAAGGAATGTGTAACTGTTTCTTTGATTTTGCACTGTATACAGATTATGGCTTCTCGAGGGTTCAGTTTAATTTTTGTTTACGTATTTCTATTTTTAGTTTCTGGTTACTTATTCTGTACTATGAGGGGCTATCTCTGTTCGTGTGTGATAAAGGCCAGGTATTCTGTTAGCATCGAGTGTCTGTGTAAGACTGATCTGTACTAATTCAGCTTGTCTTGTTTTCCAATGGGTGTAATAATGTTCTTCTTCCAACTTCAATGCTCGGGGTTTGGTTTTGTTTTCTAGGAAGGACCTTGTATGACTCCCATGGAAATTTGCTTGTAAACATACTAGATTCAGAGGGGCATAATCGAACGAAAACGCCTATCTCCATGGGCGTTTATCTCCGAGAACGGGTCCGTGAAGGGGCGGACCCAACCGTATTTTCGAAAAAAATAGACGCCCATATGTTATTCGCTACTTTGTGAGCTGGGCGTTTTTGTTATTCAGTGATAATGGAAAATGAAAGCGCCCAGCTCAAAAACGAATACATCCAAGGCATTTGTTCGTGGGAGGGGCCATGATTCGTAGTGCACTAGTCCCCCTCACATGCCAGGACACCAACCGGGCACCCTAGGGGACACTTTTACAAAACAAAAAAAAAAGGTAAAAGAGCTCCCAGGTGCATAGCACCCTTCCCTTGTGTGTTGAGCCTCCCAAAACCCCCTCAAAACCCACTGCCCACAAGTCTACACCATTACTATAGCCCTAAGGGGTGAAGGGGGGGCACCTACATGTGGGTACAGTGGGTTTGGGGGGGTTGGACGACTAACGCATTAAGCAGCACAATTGTAACAGGTAGGGGGGGGATGGGCCTGGGTCCACCTGCCTGAAGTCCACTGCACCCCCTAATAAGTGCTCCAGTAACCTGCATACTGCTGCCAGGGAGGTGGGTATGACATTTGAGGGTGAAAATAAAAAGTTGTGAAACGTCATATTTTGTGCTGGGAGGGGGTTAGTGACCACTGGGGGAGTCCGGGGAGGTCATCCCCGATTCCCTCCAGTGGTCATCTGGTCATTTAGGGCACTTTTTGGGGCCTTATTCGTGGAAAAACAGGGTCCAGGAAAAGTGCCCTAAATTCTCGCTAAATTCGCATATCTTTCTTCCATTATCGGTGAAAGGGCGCCCATCTCTGTTCGCCCGATAACCACGCCCCAGTTCCGCCTTCGACACGCCTACGACACGCCCCCGTCAACTTTGTCCGCATCCGCGACGGAGTGCAGTTGAAAGCGTCCCAAATTTGGCTTTTGATTATACCGTGTTATTCGTTTTTGTGAGATAAACGCCCATCTCCCGATTTAGGTCGGAACTTGGGCGTTTTTCTCGTTCGATTATAAGCTGGTCAGTGCCCCAACTTGTTAAGAATACTTTTTACTTTGTAGTAAAAGTAGTTTTAAGAACGGTAGCTTTTTACTTTTATTTGAAGCCAGTATTTTTACTTTTCACTTAACTACTTTTAAAAAGTAACAAACCCATCTCTGAGTATAGATGCACCTAACCCAGGTGCAAATCTTATCAAGATGTTTTTGTTGCATGGAGGGAATCATTTATCTGATCAAGGTGCTGCCTCTATATTTCCTTCCCCTTCTCCGTGTCATCTCGTACTATGGTCCGGGTCCAGGAGTTAAAGGAGTGTAGATTACTTGCTGTAATAAAGTACTGTTAGTAAATCCATGAGAGGCCTCAAGCGGAAAGATATGTTGACCTCCTGTATATGTTGACTGGGTGTACATTTGTCTCTAACGCATTGTTCCTGAATTTCAGTCAGCAACTGCTGAGTTTTTTTTAAAGGGGGGTACATTCAAAAAATTATGAGTTCACATGGCTTTCTTTGTGGAACTGGGTTCAAAGTTATGAAGTGATCTATGAAAACTGGCAAGGCAGTCATGGCATATTACATGATACTCTCTGTATCGTCATTTTAAGATGGCGTTCTTACAGTTTTGCTACCAGATGAAAATAATCAGCAATAAACAGCCTGCCTATTAAGCAGCTGTGTGCGTTATTTTCCTCCAACCCCATTATTTCCAGTGGATCCTATTCACTAATGATGCATGTTAATGGGTAAGATGGTTTAGTGAATAGATTGAAATATGATATAATAAAAAATACTGCAAGATTGACATTGTTTATCATTTTGTATACCACTTTCCCAAGAGTAAGCCGAGTTCAAAATGACTCAGCCACATTGTTATCAGTAATATAAAACAAAAAGGAAATAACACACGTGTGTGCTAAATACAGTTCTGGCACATTTATGTACATGTTTCAAGTCTCTCTCTAGGGAAGCTGTGCAGCCAAATGAACAAAGCAGATTCAATACCCAGCTCACCTGGATTTTCAGCAATAAATATTAACCTTGATTAAAAAAAATCGATGAGTGCTATCTGGATATAATTTCTGTACGGTAATACAAACGTTGTGCACAACTTTTGACTTCATTAATCATTGCTTCCTGAATTTATAGTATACCATTAACTGTATATGACAATTTCCTAAATAGCTGCCTTGGAGGTAATTTTTTGACAGGATGCTTATGTGGAAAGTCCAGAAAGTAGACTTCTCATGTGCCTGTATAAAATAACCATCCAAAACTATCCCCAATAGTGCTTACATTCTTTCATACGTGCTGTGAAGAAGGTGTAAATGTGTGTGTCTGTGGTGAAGTCTTGGGCCCCCCATTTTAGGCTCTTGCCCCTTTCCTAAATTGTGGCACCAGATGCCTGGCTGGTTGGGGATGCTGAAGCTCTGCCAGTCAAAGAGATTCCCCTGTGTTACCTGAGTAGCAGAAAGTTGGCGGGGTGCTTCAGTTGCCAAGTGGAGGAGTGGCCTAGTGGTTAGGGTGCTGGACTTTGGTCCTGAGGAACTGAGTTCGATTCCCACTTCAGGCACAGGCAGCTCCTTGTGACTCTGGGCAAGTCACTTAACCCTCCATTGCCCCATGTAAGCCGCATTGAGCCTGCCATGAGTGGGAAAGCGCAGGGTACAAATGTAACAAAAATAAAATAGATACTATTGGAGATTCTACATGGAATGTTGCTACTATTGAAGATTCTACATGGAATGTTGCTATTCCACTAGCAACATTCCATGTAGAAGGCTGCGCAGGCTTCTGTTTCTGTGAGTCTGACGTCCTGCACGTACGTGCAGGACGTCAGACTCACAGAAGCAGAAGCCTGCGCGGCCACATTGGTGATCTGCAAGGGCCGACTTCTACATGGAATGTTGCTAGTGGAATAGCAACATTCCATGTAGAATCTCAAATAGCAACATTCCATCTAGAATCTCCAATGGTAGCAACATTCCATGTAGAATCTCAAATAGTAGCAACAGTGGAGGAGTGGCCTAGTGGTTAGGGTGGTGGACTTTGGTCCTGGGGAACTGAGGAACTGAGTTCGATTCCCACTTCAGGCACAGGCAGCTCCTTGTGACTCTGGGCAAGTCACTTAACCCTCCATTGCCCCATGTAAGCCGCATTGAGCCTGCCATGAGTGGGAAAGCGCGGGGTACATATGTAACAAAAAAAATGCGTGTATTGAACTGAGCATGCGCAGAAGTGCCAGCATCGGAGGCTACAGCCATCGCGCCAGCCTTCTCACTGCTCAGGCAGCACGGGCGGGGGCTCCAGCAGAAAATCTGTTTGACTGGTGGGGCTTGAGAATTCCCATCAGCAAAGGGATGATGATGCGGTGGGGAGGGGGTGTTTGAGAGAAAATGCTTCCCCCTCCCCCCCCCCCAAAAAAACAAAACAAAACTGAGTTCTGGCTATACCCTGATGTGTGCGTGTGTGTACATACCCAGTATTTTATAAAATATGCACGTACTTTGCAACTTCATCCCTAGGTACAGCTTTCTGCAGTGAGCCTATGCGGCTGCACACTTTTATTAAAAAGCCCTTTTCTGTATGTAAAGTGGGTTTTATACATGGGGAAAACGTTTTTCAATTTACCTCCTCTAGATAGAAGGGAAAGACAGCAAGATTTGGTTCTGAATGATGAAAACTGGTTGCATTGTAAACCACAAAGAACTTCAGTGTCCTTTTTAATATTTAGCCTAATCATAATAACCAGGAAAAAAAAATACATTGGCTGCAATAAAATGCTTTCATTTTTGCTTATAAATTATGATTAAAGTTAATTTTTGGTAGGTTAACTGAGTAAACTGTGTTTTTGTTGTAGTGTTTGGTGCTGATGTTCATTTTCTGTTGACTTTAATTGGATGTTTTATCATATTTACATATCTTCTCTCTGCTTTGATTACTGACAACAAACAGACTGGGTTATATTACGCTAAAATAACTTAATTTTACTTCTGATTTTAATGGATGTTGTATTATGTTATCTGTAATTTTTGAAGCAGCCCTGGTTTACTGTTTTCATCCAAGTTAATTTGTGGTTATGTATGACTGCTTTTTCTGAATAAATATTTTAAAATATGTTGGAGTGTGGTTTTTTTGTTTGTTTGTTTTTTACACATATAATCTAAGTGTGAGTGATTTCCTATTCTTTGAAAAAAGATTATTGGGGCAATAATCAGAGCCAGTTTATCTGGAAAATACCTGCTGTTATTAGGATAAATGGATTAAGACAGGCCCTGGCTATTCAGAGCCATTTTCCAGATAGTGCTAAATATCCTTACAGACCACATCTGCACTGTCTATATAGTGCTGGGATTCAGTTACCTGGTTAGCAGAAATGTTCAGTCTGCTACCTGAATAACTATTCAGATAAACTTAGAACAGCAAAAAGGCTGGCATAACCTTATCCAGTGTGCTATCTGGATTTAATTCAGCCACAGTGACTGGTTTTTAAAAACAAAATTGACCACTCTGGCTGAATATCAGTTCATTTATATTTTTACCTTGATTTCCTCCGAAAGTAGTCGTCATTAACCCTTCAGAATAGTGTATTGATTAGAGCATTGGCCAGTGACTCTCAAGTCCTGGGACATTAATTTTTAAAATTCCCCTCTGTGAGTTTTGCAAGTCACTTCATTTCCCTTTGTCTCTGGGACTAGGTCAGAACTAGTATTTGTCTTAGTATTTGGCCGCTGTCGTGGACAGGATGCTGGGCTTGATGGGCCCTTGGTCTTTTCCCAGTGTGGCATTACGTACATGGGCATGTCAGATAAGAAAAACAGATGTGAGGCCAAAGGCAAGGCCTTGGATACTTAGGGGAGAGGCCTCTAAAAAGCCCAATTTATGGCTATGTGGGCCCAATTTCCACTGACAAAAGCAGGTTTGCACCATTCTGCATCACACTTCCCGACTTATAGTACAATATCAGCCATGGTCTGTAGGTCCTGGAGAGTAGATGCCCTAACACCACCTGCATCAGAAAGAAAGAGGAAGAAATGGGGCTCACATCAGACAAAAAGAAAGTTAACACATTTGCAAGGAAACTTTAAACAATAGCGAGCCCCTATCTCAAGGGCCCTGGGTCTCAAGAAGGATGTCTTGATTGAGTGGATCTAGCCACATCTGGGAAAACCCAAATTCTTCTACCAATAAAACAATTTTTGGCTACTCATTAAAAAAATGTCTGCAGGATCATATCACGTACTACCCACATTTTGAAAAATTGTTATTAAAGTTGCTGATTTACAAAGATTGGTTATATTATTAGATTGTTCATTCAAATTTGCTGGTACTTCCACTGAGTCTTACTAAATTAATTCCATCCATAGGAGCAGTCTCAGATGGAAGAGGTACATAGTAAGCTCACAATACAGATGGTTTTGGAATAATCTTCAGTGTTGCTTTTAAATATCTAGTACAGATTGTTCCACTACATTTTGGAAACGTAATAAACCTCAAGTTGTTTGAACAAGAGTAATTTTCCAGTAATTTCAATCTTCGATTTAAAGCTATCAAGGGTCATTTTTGAAACGATGTCAAAGTCGGAATAGGGACATCCAGGTCATAATATCCAAAACAGATATCCATCTCACAGATATTTTCAAACAGGAAATACATCAAGATATCCTGTTTGAAAATATGAGAGATGGACGTCCGTCTTCTGGAGATGTACAATACAAACAGCCATTTTACAAACTGGATTGTCCATATTATGAACAATGAGAAACAAGTTTATAGTTTATTAAAATTTGCTATACCACTAAAACTAACTCACAGATTGCAGGGGTGTACAAAAATTTAAAAAATGCATAGTAAACCCCCCCACCGTGCTCAAAGAGTAGGGTAGAAAGAGGGGTACAGTACATAGGCTGGGGAGGAGCGGGAGGGATTGGAGAATAATGGATAATAGTGCACAGGACAGCAGTAGCCAGCTCAGTGGCTACTCCCAAGTAGGATCAAATACTTGGGTAAAAAGCCAAGCCTTAAGCCCTGCTTTAAAGTTTTTAAATGAAAGTTCTGCATGGAGGTAAAGAAGGAGAGAGTTCCAAAATAAAGGGACCGCAAAAAAGAATGCATGATGTCTTGTCAATTCTAGTTGAGTGAACCTAAGACTAGGCAAGACTATTCGGTGGCCATTTAACGATTGAAGGAGGTGGACTGGAGAGTACGGGATGGTAAGAGTGGATAAGTAATATGACAACCCAAATCTGTGGGCCTTGAATGTATGTGTTAGCAATTTGAAGACTATGCCCTGTTGGATGGGGAGCCACTGGTATTTCTTAAGTAAGGGAGTGATATGGTCATGTCATTTAGCACTGCATAATAACCAGATGGCCATATTCTGTAAGATTTGCAGACATTTGATGTTAGCCTGCTTACTGCTGAGGTAAACTATATTACAGTAGTCTAACCGGGTTGTGAGCAGTGAGAGAATTAAAGAATGAAATATATCAGGGCTAAAGTAGCGGTGGATAGCTTCTAAGCTGATAAGCCAGTTTTGCAAACATTGGAGATTTTGGGGGACAAATGAAAGAAGTGAGTCAACGATAACTCCTAAGTAGCAAAATGAGTCAGCCAGTTGGAAAGATGAACCAAAGAAATCCAAAGGTGAAGTTAGCACAGTAAGGCCTCTGGAAAACCAGCATACTATGGTTTTCTCCTTATGTAGTACCAATTTGAGTGCAACAAGCCAGTCAGAAATGAGCTGTACGCAAATTTTGAGAGGGCTAAGTAAAGATTATAATGAGTGGTCGGAAAGAGTAGCAAAATATTATCCACATAAAAGTAAAATGACACACTGGTGGACTGAATGAAAGTGGCAAGTGGACTAAGGAATAAGTTAGAAAGGAGAGGCGATAATACAGAACCTTGACGTACTCCACGTGTCAGTGCTTGTGGAGAGGCCCAAGAGGAGGCAGTAACAACAGTATAGGAGCAATTGGAGAGAAAAGAGGAAAGCCATGAAAGCACAGACCCTGAAAGAGCAATTAAAGAAAGGTGAGACAGTAGAAGAGTGGTCTGCAAGGTCAAAAGCGACAGACAAGACAACATTGTGCCTATCCCAGTGAGTGTAGATTTCATTGAGAACTGCAGCGATAACAGTTTCTATGCTGAAATGAGCCTTGAAACCAGACTGCTTAGGGTGGAGGGCGAGTGATTTCTCGATAAATGAAAACTTAGGAAAATGACTCTTTCTAGAACCTTGGAAAGAAAGCATAGATTGGAAACTGGCCGACAATGAGCTGGGAATTGTGGATCAATGGTGGGCTTCTTAAGAATAGGCCTGATTATGGCAGACTTCCATCTTTGTGGGACTTGCCCTGAGGAAAGACTGGCATTGGTCACATGCAGGATGTAAGACTTAATTCTGGGATTTTTAGCCAGGAGGAGGAGAAAGATTCTAACTCGCAAAAAGTGGATTTGGTACCAGTAAGGGCCACCAAGAGGGAATACACGGACTGCAATTGGAATGTAGACCAGGGGGCAGAGAGAGAGAGAAGGTGATGCTGTAGTGGGAGGTGGGGGAGGAGCAGAAGAGCGTGCTGAGAGTGACTTCTATTATAAATCCTGATCCTTAATAGAGAAATATTGTGAAAGGCAGTCCACAGTGGGTAGCAGGGAGGTGCTACCAGGCTCCTTAGGAGGTGAAGTTAGTCTGTGAAAAATGGAGAACATCTCTCTAGTAAGATTAAAGGCTTTCCTAATGTATTCTGCAAAGTAGAGTGCTTTGGCTTTGCGCAGATGAAACTTGTAATCCTTCAGTTTAGATCTATAGAATTGTAGGTAGGAGGGTAATTTAGTCTTTTCCCAGGAATGTTCATACCTGCATAGATGCTTTTTAAGAAGACAAAGTCTGCTATGGTATCACAGTTGCTTATGATGAGAGGCCACAGCCTTGGATGGTTTAAGTGGAGCAATCTGATCAAGTGCAGAAGACAGGATAGAGTGAAAACAGTTAATCTGATCATCAAGATTTTGGGAGCTAAAATCCAGAGGAAAGAGAAGAGCGATGCGGGGACTGCCCGGGACAGGTGTCTAGACCAACAAGAAGAAGAAGACGGCTCAGATAGCTGGAGAGAGGGTTTAAGAGCGAAATAGACTGCCAAGAGGTCAGTCCATGGAATTGTGCTGGAGTTGAAGGAATCGAGCATTAGAGAGGAATCCAGAGAACACATAATAAGATCCAACTTACGCCCCTTCTGATGGGTGGGAAAAGGAACTAGTTGACTGAGGTTCATGTCGGATAGCAAGGAAAGGAAATGCCTTGATCGGGGATTCTGTGGGCATCAGGAAGCAGCTGATAAAAGGAATCCCATGAAGCCTGGGTCAGAGATGGTGGGCAGTAGCATAGAATACTAACAAAAGGATTAGGAATGCAGACTTTAGCTACTAAGGCCTCAGAAAAGGGAAATCTGGGTGCTAACTCGATTAATTGGAGTTTAGTAGCATAGAGAATCGCTAAGCCACCCCCTTGCTTAGCAGACCTAGCCAGTGTCATAGCCATCTGCTAGACACTGGAGTAAGTAGCTTTCCTCACCATTTCAAATCCAGGTTTTAGTAAGACAGAGTATGCGTAGCCCAGAAATAGTCTCGAATGAGGGAGGTTTTTGTGTCTAAAGATCAGGGCCACCGAGAAACTGAGCCGGGCCCAGGGTAAGGCTGCACCCCCCCCCCCCCCTCCACAATTGCCACCCCTGCCCCCCACCCCTCAATCGCTACTGCTGTCGCCTCCCTCTACTGCTCTCAGGCCGCTGGCACCGCAGTTCCCAGTCTCCACCTACCTACCCTCTGCTCCCTTCTGCCTGCTATCCGACCTTCATTTAAATAAAAAAAAAAAACTTCTAAAGCAGCAGCGCAGCACCTTCTGTGCGAAAGCAGCAAATCGCCTCGGGCGGGTCTTCCCTCACTGTGTCCCGACTCCCGCCCTCATGGAAATAAGAAGTTACATCAGAGGAGGGCAGGACACAGTGAGGGAAGGCCCGCCTGAGGCGATCTGCCGCTTTCGCAGAGAAGGGGCTGTGCTGCTGCAGGGGTAAGACGACAGACAGAAGGGAGCTGAGGGTAGGCAGGTGGAGATGGGACTGCGGTGCCAGCGGCCTAGGAGCAGGAGAGGGCGAGAGACTCTGGCGCTGGGCCCTCCTTGGTGGCCCGGGCCTGGGGAATTTTGCCTCCCCTGTTCCCCCTCTCGGCAGCCCTGGTAAAGATCTGCAATTTAGTAGGCCAACACGTATTGAGCTGTTGGCACGAGGAGCAAAAGGAAGTGATTGAACATAAGAGAGAATCCGAGAAAGTGGCGGTGAATGGTATCTAGAAGAGCCAGCAGGATGACTACCAGCTAGTACAGGGTTAGCATATTGCAGTCATACAATGCTAAAACTAGGGAAATTGTTACAGCATTCTAATAGTGAATAGGCCAAAAGCAGCACAGTCAGGAGTGAAAGTAACTGCCATGAAAACATGATGAAGGTGGGGGGAATCAGTGGGGGTCCATGTCAGCTCCAGCAACAGACTGTCACAGGAGTGAGAAATATAAAGCTAGTTAGAAGCAGGATATCCGGGTTGGTGAACAAGCATACATCATCAAGTTAATGTGCACAAACACAGGGGAATCTTTGTTCCCGCGGTAGACCTAGGGGTGAGTCCAAAGTGTGAGCTCTGTTGTCTCAGCAGAGAACATAAAAGTAGCCATACTGGGTCAGACCAGTGGTCCATCATCTAGCCCAGTATCCTGTTTCCAACAGTAACCAAGCCATGTCACAAACACCTGACAAAAATAAAGGCATTTTTTACAAGTGCACTGAAAAATGATTCTGCACACACCCAAAACATGCATCTACACTACCACAGGCCATTTTTCAGCGCGCCTTTGTAAAAGGGCCCCATAGTAAAATGGTAGATGATGGCACATAAGATCGGTACAGTCCATCCAGTTTGCCCAACAAGATAAACTCATAGTATAAGGTATTATATATATATATATAAGGGTATCTCTAATTCCAATAGTTATACCTATTTACTCATCTAATATAATAATTTGCTCCGTGAACATTCGAAAGTGTCTACCTGGGATCGTAACCACCTGCTCACTGGCCAGCACTAGAACCCTGCTTGCCTGACGTCAGGAGGTGGTTACGATCCCAGTGAGAGACGCGGGAAGCGCGCGACCAGCAAAAAGAACAGTGGACAGTTGAAGAACAGTGGGAGCGGGCAGAGACGTCCCTACGGGCACGTCGCACCCCCCTCCAAAATCGCCAACCCCCCTCTGCTACCCTCCCCTCCCCCCCTCTTACCGGGGTCCTGGCGGCAGCAGTGAAGGGCGAGCAGCAGGCTCAGCGAGTTGGCTGCCTTTCCTTCTCTTCGCTCTCAGCTCTGACTCTGGTCCCGCCCTTGCGGAAACAGGAAATGAGGGCGGGATCAGAGACAGAGCTGAGAGCAAAGAGAAGGGAAGGCAGCCGACTCGCCGAGTCTGCTGCTCGCCCTTCACTGCTGCTGCCGGGACCCTGGTAAGAGGGGGGGAGGGGAGCAGAGGGGTGTTGGCAATTTTGAAGGGGGGCCACGTGCACGTAGGGGGATGGGCAGGGCCAGTGTTGGGGAGGGCTGTGGGTGGAGGTATCTGTGAGACTGAGAGAGGGGGGTGGCGATTTTGGAGGGGGGCGGAGGGTCTGGAACTCGGGGGAGGGAGGGGGACTGGAACTCGGAGGACGGACAGAGGGAGGGGGGCCTGGCACTCAGAGGAGAGGAGGGGGGAATGTACCACCTGTAAAAAAAAAAAAAAACCAGCACCCCCAATCAGGCCCGTACAGAACACCTGGAAACTTATGGACAAAGTGGTGAGTTGCAGGGGAGTGGGAGAGGGGAGGGAGGATGGCCTGGAAATTGGAAGGGAAGAAAGGGGGCCGTAGGACTTGGAGGGGACAGAGGGAGAGAGTGAGGGAGGGGGGGATAACCTTGCTAGCGCCTGTTTAATTTCATACAGAAACGGGCCTTTTTTACTAGTCTATTACATAATAACTATAATAAAGTTTTCCCAAAATAACATATAAAGTCTTTATTGCAAAAATTCAATCCTAACACATAGCATTAGCATTATAAGTGATGACCGGATGGGCCAGTATTTTGGTATAATTTGCCTCTGAGCTCCCATAAGGGATTATCTTGCATTTGTATAGTCTTATATCCAAATTAATTTAAGGAGAGACCAAGGAAAAGCAGCAATTGACAACTGTTTGTCTAGAAGGTAAAGCAACAGAATGCCCTAATAATGCTTAAGATAACCAGTATTCAGATCCTGCTTCTCCCACTGTCACTACCTGTGACCCTGGGCAAGACTTTCCTATATAATAATTCTCACCTCCAACAGGATGTGCCTGGGACCGTGCCTGCTGGAAGTGGTCTGCTAGGCAGGCACACACTGACCTCAGTGACATCAGTGACAGACAATTTGGCAAAGCAAAACAATCTGAGTGCTGCCCATTAGGACACAGGGTTGATAGGAGAGTTTTAAAAGACTGAAGGAAACGAAAGTGTTAAACTGGAGAAGGGGGTTGGAGTTGTGAATGACTGAAAGACATGCAAATTTGGGACAGGAAAACAATCTCAATGCTGGCCATTAGCACACAGGGTAGATAGGAGAGTTTTAAAAGACTGAAGGAACCAAAAGTGTTCGGGGGGGGGGGGGGGGGGGGGGCAAGTTCTGAATGAATGAAAGAAATGAAAATTTACGAGAGGAACACAATCTGAATGCCGGGCATTTGTACACAGGGTAGATAGGACACTTTTTTAAAAAATGAAGGACGTGAAAGTATTACATCTTGGGGGAGGGGTGAGGAGGAAAGCGGTGGGGTATCCGGATACTGGGCGTTAGGGCCACGGGGGTACATAGACTTTTGAAAGCCTTAAGGAACCCAAAGTGTGGGAAGGAGGAGGAAAAGGAGGGGAGGGAACGGGGTGAGGGGCATTAGGAACAGGGGAGGGGGCCCTGTCACACACTCTCATTCTCACACACACACTGTCACACAGACAGTCTCACTCTGTCACACACCCGCACATTCACTCTGGCTCTCTCTCTCAAACATACACACTCCCAGGAAAACCTTGCTAGCGCCCGTTTCATTCGTTCCAGAAACGGGCCTTTTTTTACTAGTTTATCAATATTTTTGCCTTGGGTACCAAGCTTTGCTTTTAATTTCTCTGGGGCAGAGAAATTATCATCACTGTATATCCAATGTCTGAGTAAAGGTTTGTGAACCCCAGGAATAATAATGAGAATTAGTACAGTCAAAAGAGGAAAGGAATTACAAAAACACATGCCAACAATAAAAATCAGCACCAAGCATACTAATATAAAATTTATTAAAATAACACAAAATACATTTTAAACCCAACATGGCCATGTTTTGGCATCATGCCTGTCTCAGACCACCAAATGTGTGCATGCAGCAAGAAAACCTTACCTGTTCAAGTAAATCCCCTACAGAATAGCTGAAGAAGAGGTGTTATGTTTTGGATTAACCAAGACCAGGGCTTTTTTTGAGGGGGTATTTGGGGGTCCTGAGTACTGGCACCTTTTCCATTGTGTGCTAAAATTGACCCATGGTCCCCAAGTTTTCATGAAAGAGCTCCGGCTCTACACACCAATTCTGCCTTGTCATAGATTCTGTGACTGGTTGCAGGGGTCCTGGCTATTGTGGGTTGAGCCCCTCAGTGATCACCCCACCCCTGAAGAATGGCCTGGCATTTGAGTACCGGCACCTTTTTTGCTAGAAGAAACACACTGACCAAGACCTAAACCCTACTGAAATATTGTGGCATGATTTGAAGTGCGCTGTTTATATAAAGAAGCCTTTAAATATCATATGAATGAAAGAGTTCTATGTGGAAGAACAGGCCAATATTCCTCAAAGATAATGTGATATATACACTGATCAATGGATCCAGGAAGCATTAGTTAAAGCTACTGCTACTGAAAGAGATGCCACCAGTTACTGAATGAAGGGTTCACAAATTTTGGAAGTCATTTTAGAAGCTTTGTGTAAATTCCACTATTTAGATATGGAGATGGCGTGCAATGCACAGATTTTGGGTCAAAGAATTATACGCAATGGGAACACATCTATAGTTCCAAAAATGTCCTCATCCGTTTTTTATTTTTCTGTGAAGCATATATAAAGTTCTTTACCATGCTTGAAACAAGTGGGTAACTCTGGTTAGCACCCCAATAGCTTTTAAAATGTAAACATTTAAATTTTGGGGCACTGCTGCTTAATTGGCTCCACTTTATTTAAGTGCCTAATATAATATTCCTATAATTATAATTGCTGGCTCTTACACATAGAGGTAGTGAACATTTGTATTTACAAGTATAATTACCGTCAATTATAAATGGAAGATGCCAAGTGATGCTCCCTCTTTCTGCACATGTAGGTTATTGAAGTTGCTGCTTTTACTGTACATGGTGGCAAATATATCTGTATTTTCTGCCTATCTTATATGTATTTTTACTAAAGGCTCTGTGTTTGGAAAAGCCTTTTGTAACATACTGCAATTCCTGTCTCAACATCCTATGCAAAATGGGGCATCATGTCACACAAGAATACTTGTTGAATTGTTTTGTTGAATAATGAATCAAACTATATTCTTTTTGACTGATTTATTTAATCAACAGGGTTATCTTTCTCTTGTATTATATGGTTTGAAGTCAAGATCCAATCATGTTCTGAGTACAAACTGTACTAAAATTCAGACCACCTTAGAGGCACAAATTCTCTCACCACTGTATTTCAAGTTAACACCTACTGGTTAATAGGTAAAAAAAAACATTTTATACTAGGAAAAGGGAAATGGGTTAATTGTGGCCTTAGAGATGGTGTCATTTTATTCGGTTTGTCCTGTGGTTTACTTTATGTCAATCATCTTGAGTCAAGGGATCTGATGGTTTTGTAACAGCTATTAATATTTTTCACTTGTCCTAATTTTGTTATGGTGTTATGATTACATTTCCTTATCATCATGTGTGTTTGTGTGTACATAAGATGATCATTCATTGTTTCATTTAAAATCACGTTTTCATTTTTATGTTAGTTTGTATGTTGCCTAGATGTTAGGATTATTTGTTGATCCCAGTACCTGACGTTCCACCTTTGTTTTATTATTTAGCTAGATGCATCTTCAGTTTATTTTAGAACAGTAATTACACTTTAGAAAGAAACAAAAAGTTTGAGAATTCAAGCATCATAATTGGTCTTATGCAAATCACATGACTAGGCACAGTTTCTTAAATGCACGCCTCTCTACATTATGTTACAGGTGATCATTAGTCAATGATACAAAACAGATGCTTCTGTCCATATAACCATGTAGACAAAATAAAATGAAAATCTGAAACAGAATAAATTAATATTATACCTGTCAAACTTTCTGCACAAGGCAGAAAGAATATATGTGGTTAAACCCATTTTAGATGGAAATAAACTAGTACCCTGTTGAAACTTTAACAAAAAATATTTATAAAAAAAAAATCACAGCAGTGTAGGCAACTGTATCTTCTAATTTCCGAAAAATACTTGTGGTCCTCCCTAGATGAATGAAATATGCATTGTTACATTACTGAATGAACCAGTTTTTCATTGAGATTGAAGCTTTGAAAGCTGAGGAGTGTTCATGGGTGGAAGTTTAAACCCTATTCTTTCTTTATGTACAAGTGCCTCCATCAAGATTTCACGCCGTTCTTGCTGCAGCCAGTAGAGCATCTCTATCTTGTCCCATTTCATTTTTTCAAGATATGGTCGTCCCTAAGGCAGAAAATGGTGAATATTTAAACCTCTTAGCAAAGCGAGTAGGAATTATTCAGTTGAAAGTGTATGAATTTGTGGATTTATTGACTATATACATTTATGTAATAGATGAGGATTATCAAAATCTGTACTATATTTAGTGGTTTGAACAAACAGATCTTGGACAACCATTCATGCTGAAAAAAATTATTCTTAGTTTTAAATTGTTTTCACCAAAACTGCAAAGTGATAAAACCCATATTTTTTTCCCATCTGTCATTTTTACGGTAAGGGAGGAAGTTATTAAGGTGTGGTAAAAGATTGTCTTTTATGTACCTTGATACACCACAAGATTCAGCAACTTGCAGTATCTCAGTCCTGCAGGTTGCAGAATCATGTGGTAAATGAATAACAGTGCTTGTCAGCCACCTCGCAAGCAGTATTATTCCAGTGGTCTGGGAGCATTTGGGCTGCAAATCCACAGTCCAATGCTCCCTGGCCAATGGAACAGTCCACCCACCCCCCACCCCCCAAAAGGCCTTACTCACCCCTAAGCTCCAGACCCTCCCTGGCTCAAGCCCCACTCCCGCCATCCCTCACATGGCCCTAGACCCCCTAAAAGGGCCTACTATCTTAAACATTGGTGGTCTAGGGGATCTTCAGACAGGAGCAATACCCAGTCTGGTGCCATCTGAAAAATGGCACCCCTAGTGGAGTGAGGAGGCTTGGACCTTTTGAAGGATGGGTGGTAGGGGTGGGCGAGGCTCGATTCTGAGGAGTAGGGTCTTTTGGAGGGTGGGGGAGAAGTACGGGGGCTGCTCTGCCAGCCTGGGAGCATTGAGCCATGACTTTGCGGATTAATGGTCCCAGGCGGTAAAATAACCCTAGCTAAAAGTTAGGGTTATTTTACTGTGATTTTTTGGCCCTAACACAACTTACAGAAATCAATTTTCGTAACATGCCTAGAGTTTAGGCACACAACTTATGTGCAGAGACAGTGTGACTTGGTTGAAAACATTCATGGGGGTGGAGTTTGGATGAAGTTTACAATTCTGAATGTATTTTATAATAGATACACATTAACATGAAAAATAAACCAGCAGACGTGTGTCCGAGAGCACGTGTAAACAGGTGTGGGTACTCTACCTGGGTGAATTTAAAAAAGGGTAAGGTATGTGTGTAATGTCCTTTTAAAAATTTCATAATTTATATGAATTCCTACATAAGTTAGATGGCCTGCTATAAAATTATTCTCTGTGGAGGGACAATACCGATGTGGAAAGTCTAAAAAGGTCACTATGTACCTTTATGCAATAAACTCATACAATGACACCTAGTAATGCACAACTGCTCTTGAACAAACTTAGACTTACACTTGCTTGGAGGCAGGTGCAATGTGTGCAAACACTCTGTCCGTGTATTTGTGTATTTTATAAAATGTGTGTATGCATCACAACTCTGCTGAAATTATCCCCCCTCACCCCAGGGAATGCCTAGATGTGGAACATCCTATCAGTGCATGAACTCATAAGTGTATATGCAGCCATGCAATTTTATAAGACCCCTTTTTCATGTATAAAACATGCTTTACTCATGGAAAAAGATTTTCTATAAAGGTCACCCAAATTTGGTACCAAACTGCAGGGCACCAAGCGCAAATTCTGTAATGGCATCTAGGCACCCAGACTGCATTACAGAACAGAGTGTAAGTCTGCATTTTTACACCAATATTTAGGCACTAGCATATATGCCAGGTAAAAGGCAGGTGTAAAGGTTGCGCTTTAGCATGTAACGGAATATTTTATAAGTTATGGGGTCCTTTTACAAAGGCATGCTGAAAAATGGCCTGCGGTAGTGTAGGCGTGGGTTTTGGGCGCGCGCAGAATCATTTTTCAGTGCACCTGTAAAAAAAGGCCTTTTTTTGCCGAAAATGGACATGCGGCAAAAGCAAAATTGCTGCTCATTCATTTTGGGTCTGAGACCTTACCACCAGCCATAGACCTAGCGGTAACAAAATTGGGCGGTAATGACCTATGTGCGTCAGATGCAACTTGGCGTGCGTCCGCTACGCGCACCAGAAAATAAAAAAATATTTTTCGGACGTGCGCCAAAAATGAAATTACAAGAGCCACACAGTAGTCGAGCGGTAACTCCATTTTGGCGCACGTTGGGCGCGTGTAGACGCTTACACAGCTTAGTAAAAGGACCCCTAAGTGCGCAAGTGTGGAACTCGCCCAATGTATGAATGTAATATTCATTCACATAACTGCTAGTATTTTATAATGTTTGTCTGGAAATAGCACGTACATTTGGAAACTAAGAATATAAAATGAGGGGGTATTTGTATACGGATGTTCCAATAAGATCACTTACTAATTAGTGTTCCCATTGACACTGAATGGATAACATCAAAGAGGAGGTATATTAGTGTTGTTCTAAACAGGGGGGGTATGCCTTGATACAGATGAAAAGCGAAACATAGTCTATGTCGGACAAACCCTCCCCCCCCCCCCCCCCCCGGCTGAAATACATCTTTGAGATGAGTATTACAATTTAAGCATCTATAAAATTATAAGAATGGATTAAAGCTGAGTTCCTTTTCAAATATATTTTTCATATAAATTACAAAAGAAAAAAAAGATATACATATTTAAGTTTAAAATTTGATATTAGAAAATTATTACCATACACCGATGAGAAGTTGGGTGTATAATTCTTGCTGAATTAAGACATGAATCGGTGAGTGACTCCGCTGAGGTTTGTGGTATATTTATCGTTTATGGGAGTTTGGAAGTTTTGACATTTTGTGAGAGCTCCCTAAAAAAATTTAGTGTCTTTAGGAGGTATAAGTACTTATAAAGAGTACAATATGGAGCAGATGTTATTTTGTGTGAGCACATTTGTGCATTACTGAATCATTGCACAACCATAAAGCAGGTACCTTTTTGGAATTTTCACACATTAACATAGTAGATGACGGCAGAAAAAGACCTGCACGGTCCATCTAGTCTGCCCAACAAGATAAACTCATATGTGCTACTTCTTGTGTATACCTTACCTTGATTTGTATCTGCCATTTTCAGGACACAGACCGTAGAAGTCTTGCCCAGAACTAGCCCCACCACCCAAACACCAGCCCCGCCTCCCAATCTCGGCTAAGCTTCTGAGGATCCATTCTTTCTGCATAGGATTCCTTATAACAGGCATCCTGTTATAAAATGAATCCCTAAGGGGTGAATTCTATATATGGCACCAAAAAACCATTATTCTATAAGCCGCGCTTACAGTTAGATGCAGTTAATAGAATAAGCCTGGGACTCACTTCTAACTTTAGGCACAGCCATTTGCACCAATTTAAATGTGGTACAAATGTACACACCTAAATTGGGCGCGTATCCCCTGTATTCTATAACAACGCATGTGAATGCTCGGAATGCCCCCGTTCCGCCCATGACCCTCCCATTTCCATGCCATCTTTTACGCGTGCGTAAAATTTAGGTGAGGATCCCACGCCTAAATTTACTAAATCTAATTAGTGCCAATAATTGCTTGTTAAAAAGCCAATTATTGGCACTAATTAGCTCATTATTCAATTAAATTGCACACACAAATTGGCCCAAATTTTTGAGACTTTTAAAGAATTAGGGGGTTGGCGTGTATGCCATAGTTTATAAAGTTTGTGCTTATAACACAACTCTGCCCAAGAAACATCCCTAGTAATGCCTGGATACAGATTGTGTAAAAAAAGGTGTTATCTTTTGGTGCACCTACTTTTCACACGACTACCTTTGCACAATTTTATAATAATCACTTTTCCATGTGAAAAACAAGCTTTATACGTGGAAAATTCTTTATAAAATTCCCTCCCTCCTGCCCAAAGAACTATGTTTCTTCCATGCCAGGAATGGACCTTGGAGCATGGATTATCAGATGACCTCTGTATCTGATCAGAGGATTGGTCAAAGGCTACAACATGGTAGAATTGGGAGGGTGGGGGGCTTAACATCCTGCCACTCAACTCTTTGGAAACATGATGATATTATACAGGCAACACAAGAGGATTATATCTTCTGGGAAAAAATTAAGGCAGTCATAGTGAGTAAGTTTGATGATTGATTTTGGTGGTCACATTCATCCAAAGAAATTATAAATCACTGGCTAACAGGGTGGCAATTATGATCAACAGCTTGTGATTTATCTCAGGATATTCTACTGGAGAATTTTGAAAGAACTTTACACTCTGATAAGTTTGGTCCTGGTCCTGACTATACAATTTATCCAGTGCATTTGTAAGATAGTTGTATTTGTTACTACACAAGGTTCAAAAGTTGAGCCATTTGAGTTTTTGTAGTCAAAGGAGTTTTTTCCCCTTAAAGGACTTGCGTGGATATATGCCAAAAGCGGGTATTGCAAAATTCTATTATTAATATTATTTTTCACTTAGGTTTGCAGAGGTGTATTCACATAAAAAATTAGGGAAACACTTGAAAGAGAGTATAATATGATGTATAGAGCCTGGCAGTGAGCCGCATTTCCGACTAGACTCACTGAAGATTGGCTCGGTTGTTAATACAGCCTATACTGAACTCTCTGTGTACCCCTCTATAAATTATATTATGAATTACGTTCTATTTTTCTAGCGGTTCTCGTTTTTGGCATATGCCCTCAAACCCCCCCCCGGTGGGATTTTTTTTGTTAAGGATTAACTGTTGGTTAAGGAGATTAGTTACAATTAGCACCCAATTACTAGCACTGATTGGCTTGTTAGCCAATTTAGTTGGGCACACATCTTGGATCGACACCCGCACCCAACTGTGGGCCCAATATATGGAATCTGGGGGATAATGTACACCTATTCGGTTTAAGTTAAGTGCTTATCACTCATAAAGAAGGACTTTACATACTAACTAGGCAATTCCATAATGCATTACTAAATGTGCACCAAATATTCCATTATAGAATATACTAGTACAAGCCATTGAGCCCATTAAAACGGGCAAGAAAGCGGTCGGAGCAACGCCGGGTGCAGCCGAGCCCCCGCCCAGGAAAGCCGCTCTGGAGGATGGTGGCAGAGGAAAGCACCCGGGTCACAGCAGCTCATCGTACCTGTCGGAGACGGAGTGCGCCTCGGAGCTGCTGTCAGACAATCCCCGCCCACCTGGTGCTCGCCAGTCAATGTCGGAACTCGGAAGAGATTTCTGACATTCTGCGCATGCGCGGCACGTCGATCACTCTTCATTTATATAGTAGGATAAGTCAGCATTTAGGAGAAGATTCTATATATGGCGCCTAAAAAAACTGGTGCACAAATCAGTGTCAACTAAGTGTATTCTATAATCAGTACCTAGATTTAGGCGCCGATTATATCCGCGAATATCCATTTACGCCAACGAAAACCTGGTGTAAATCACAGCGTAGATTTAGGTGCACTGGGCCATATTCTATAACTAGCTGCCTAAATTTTGGAACACCCATGAAACTCCCATTTCCCCATCCATAACTACGCCCCCTTTTGCTTCCATGAATTAGAAGTTCGGTGCACAACGTTATAGAACACGCTTAGCGAGTTGTGCGCCTAAATTCTAATCAGTGCCAATTAGTGCGCATTACTGCTTGTTAAGTGCTGTTATCAGCGCTCATTAGCTTGTTATGCCAATTAAGTTACGCGTGGTGTTATAGAATCCATGACGATTTTGGTACCTAAATCTACGCGAACTATATAGAATCCGGGGGTCAGTGCCAATATTTAGGCTTGACAACTTATGTCATGTCTAAAGCAGGTGCAAATCTGGCATTTACAGTATAAATGGTGCTATGCTATAACATGTGCATGGACTTGTGAGAGACGCCCATGCCCTGCCCCTGTGAACACCCCCTCCCTTTGCATGTGTGCTGTACAAGTTGCACACCAAGAATACAGACTGCCGCTTAGCACCCAACCAGCAATTACAAGGAAATCTAACATTCATTTGCATAAGTGTTAGCATTTCACAATGTGAGTGTGCAAATGGTGCTCACATTATAGAATGGGGGGGGGGGGGGGGGGGGCGGTTGTTGTCCACACTGGGCTTTTAGCACATACTCCTGGAGTGGAAGTGTAGCCTAATGGTTAATGCAGTGGGCTAAGAACCTGGGGAAGTGGATTCAATTCCCACTACAGCTCCTGGTGACCCTGGGAAAGTCATTTAACCCTCCACTGCCCCAGATAGAAAACCAAAATACTTGGGGGGGTCCTTTTACTAAGCTGCGTTAAAAAGTGGCCTGCGATAGTGTAGGCATGTGTACTGGGTGCGTGCCGGGCCAGTTTTTACCACATCTGCAAAAAAGGGCTTTTTTTAATGGGACGGGAAAAGGGCCTGGGGTCAAAATGAAACCAGCGCGTGCCCAAAACCGGCCTCAGCCCTTAACGCCACCCATTGATCTAGCAGTAAAGGCTCACACGCTACATGTGCGGTGACGGGTCAGCGCGTGCCAAATGCCGGTTCGTAGGAGGAAATAAATAAATAAATAATCCATCCACGTGTTATGGGCGCGCACCAAATCTGAACTTACCGCCAGGAGGGTGCACTGGCCTGGCCTCATTGGGGCGCACACTGCACACGCGTAGATCCTACTGCAGTTTAGTAAAAGGACCCCTTAGACTGTGAGCCCACTAAGGACATGTAAAATACTTTGGTTGTACCACAGAAAGGTGGTATATCAAGTTCATGACCCTTTACTTACCTTATAAGTGACTGTATCCTTAAACTTCTTTTCTAACCTGTGCAAAACTTTCAAAAGTTCTCTTTCAATTTCTGAGATCTGTGAATGCAGTTTCTTCCTTTTCTTTGACTCTGTCACTCTTGCCAAAAATGTTGCTTTATGTCCTAGATCATTGAGAATCAGAAATATTACCATGTCATGTCATAATTGCCAAATCATAGCTCAAAACCTTTTAGCTATCTTCTTAAAGAAACTTTTCAACACAACAGACTAAAGGGTCCTTTTACTAAGAATAGGTATAAAATAGACTTTGCACGTCCTAACATGGCAAAATCTATTTTTCCTGTTGCTGTAAATAGGTCTTTGTCATTTCTGCTGGTCCCATGCTAATTTTTCCATTAGCATGCGGGACTGGCAAAAGTATTAATAATTAATCATTAAAAGCATTCAATTCAAACTTCTCTTACTGACCTATAAGTGAATTCACTCTGCCGCTCCCCAGGACCTCTCCACTCTTGTCTCTCCCTACGCCCCTCTTCGGGTACTCCGTTCTGTTGATAAATCTCTCTTATCTGTCCCCTTCTCCTCTACTGCTAATTCCAGACTCTGTTCCTTTTATCTTGCTGCACCTCACGCCTGGAATAAACTTCCCGAGCCTGTACATCTAGCCCCCTCTTTGGCTGTTTTCAAGTCCAAACTTAAAGCCCACCTCTTTACCACTGCTTTTGACTCCTAACCACTGCTCTCTTGCCCTGTCCTTTTTATCCTCACCTCTTTATTCCCTTACCCTTAATTGTTCTGTCTGTCTGGCTGTCTTATCTAGATTATAAGCTCTTTGAGCAGGGACTGTCTTTTTTGTGTATGGTGTACAGCGCTGCGTATGCCTTGCAGTGCTATAGAAATGATAAGTAGTAGTAGTAGGTAAGCTTTTTCAGTGCACTTATGGATTTTCATTTAGGAAATTATCCGCAAAAATTTTAAACCCTGCTAAGCTAACTGCTTTTACCATATTCTCTGGCAACAAATTCCAGAGTTTAATTACACATTCAGTGAAGAAATATTTTCTCCACTTTGTTTTAAATTTACTACTTAGTAGCTTCATTGCATGCCCCCTAGTCCTAGAAGTTTTGGAAAGGGTAAAACAAGCAATTCACATCTACCCATTCCACTCTGCTCAGTATCTCCTCCAAGCTGAAGAGCCCTAGTCGCTTTAGCCTTTCCTCATAGGAAAGTCATCCCATCCCCTTTATCATTTTTGTTACCCTTTCTAATTCCATTATATCTTTTTTGAGACGCATTCACCAGATTTGCACACAGTATTTGAGGTATGGTCACACCATGGAGCAAAACAGACGCATCATAACAGAGGGTTTCAACATAACATCAACGATGACACCTAGATCCTTTTCCTGGGCAGTGACTCCTGATGCGTGCCCCCTAGTCACTTTCACTCCTGTTGAGCTACCATTTTCACAAAGCTCTATGCACCCAACATATTTATTGAACCAGAACGGGAGGGAGTACTTTTCTGGCTAATTTGTTTTTCTGAAAAATATACTCGTCTGAATTTTCAGATTATTTTCTTTGGGTCACAGAAAAAGATCTGGGATATGTAACCTTCACTGACCACACTTCTCCATACTGCCCCAGGGGAAAAGATCAGAGTTTAATTTTCCAAAATTGTGAGCAGTATTTGCATAACACTGAATCTAGCTCCATTTATTTTAATAAGAGGGACCTTTATTCATCCTTGCCAGTGTAGTTTCTGGCTTTTGCCCAAAAACGGTCTCTTGTTCAATCTGTACCTTTTTTCTAATTCATTTCCTGAAATGAGTATCTTTTGATTTTCCCTGCACTCGGTTTATTATTTAGCATTCCCTGTTCTTCTAGCTCTTTAGACATTACCTCATTTGAGAAAACAACACCTACTAAATGGCTGTGCCAGGATACTGATGTATTTTCATTATGCAGTAGTATACTGGTCAAAATATCCAGCCCAGTATTTAATAAAAGCTTACCTCCTAAATTTAAGCACCTTAAATTTCACAGCTTGACCACATTAAGGCACTATTTTGAACCCAAAGACCCACAGGGCAGGAGTGACTGAACTTGCCCCTGCTCCCCTTCTCCTCTGCCTAACTAGCAGGAAAACACCCAGTCAGTGCTGGGAGGATTGGGGGTGGGTGAAAGAGACTTTCAGTGCTGTGGGAATAGGGGTCCAAGAGTATATATTAGACCACATATTAGCAGTCTGATGGTCCTGGGGAAGAAAAATAACACCACTTTAAAGCTAGCATTCAGTGCTGTAGCGAGGGCGGCTGACACCTGGGGTGGGTCGCCGCTGCGCAGCACGGCGCCCCCCCCCCCGGCGCGCACCCTCCCCCCTCCGGAGCGCATTCTTACTTGAATTAGGAAGCGAGGGGCGGGCGACAGGGCCAATCCGCCCCCGAGTGCACGTCGCTGGGAGCTGCGTCGGCTCCGCTGGTTCCCTGCTCTCTCTGCCCCAGGGCAGAGGGAGCAGGGAACCAGCAGAGCCGACAACCCCCCAGCGGCGTGTACCCGTGGCGGACCGCCCCACCCCCCCCCTTCCTATGCCACTGCTAGCATTTTCTTTCCATGAACAACGCAGCTTACAAAGTTAAACACAAGATGCATTCATTGATTAGCATAATAATGGCGTGTTCTGCAAGCATTTGCATGCTTTGAATTAGAGAATGTACAAACAGAAAAAGTTTGTCTTCCACAAGAGAAAGCAGACACACCACAAGAGTGGAAGAAGCCAAACCACAGCTCTCAAGTGGATCAACAAATCATTTATTCTTCCAAAGTCTGGGGACTGAAAATTTCCCAATTCTGACAGACTGAACCCTACACGGGCCGTGTTTCAGCACCTAAAGCCTTCATCAGGGGTTCTTAAAAGCCAGTTGGGATTACTGTAAAGTGTGCATAACTGGTATACAACTTCAGCAGTCGAACCCAGTCGTCAGTGCCACAGCTATACTCAAACCAACAAACCAGAATTGGGAAATTTTCAGTTCCCAGACTTTGGATGAATGATTTGTTGATCCAGTTGAGAACTCTGGTTTGGCTTCTTCCACTCTTGTGGTGTAGTTGAATTAGAGACGTATTCTGTTTTCAACAGTGGCCAATACAGGTCACAAGTACCTGGCAAGATCCCAGGTATGAATGGGGTAGAGATGGAGTTTTAGTTTTGCAGGGATGGGGTGGAGATGGGGACATGCTTTGTCCCCATTTCATTCTCTACTTTGAATCTCACTATTATTTAGCATGTCTTGCAGTAAACTAATAGCAAGAAAAAGGAAGAGACACCCCTATGCAAAAGCACAAGTCCAAAAACACCAAAGTAGGGACATGATGAAGGAATACTGAGTAAGTCTATTGGTTTTGAGTACCTTTTTTCTAAGTCTCTGATGCTATGGTACTCTTATGTTTATATGGAGATATTCTTAATGTATTTTTATATTTAAATCTGTTGTCTCTTTATATTGTGTCCTTATATTTTAATATAGTTAAAGGTGGAGTTACATTTTTGATGGTGCTGCCCTGTTATTTGTCTTTTCTATCATTCTACTTTTGGGTGCTAATGATGTGTGTTGATATTTATTTAGAGATCTGCTTTTGTTCAATCCCTTAGAAGTGTACATATGTTGCTCCTTTAATACCTGCTATCATTTTCACTGCATTACCAGCAATAATTTTACAGAGGAATGACCAAGAAGGCTAGTGTTTTAATTTTAGTTAACTGTAACCTTTTAAGTTGTTTATCTTTATGAGATAAGGAGGCGTATTTTCAAAGCACTTAGACTTAAGTAACCTATGGAATTTTGTAAGTCTAAGTGCTTTGAAAACAAGCCCTATAGAGTAAATTAGCCACTGAAATTTTTAATCTTTCATTTTTGATATTTCACTGTTTTGATTTACATTAGAAGTTTTTTTATAGCTTTGTTTTTATATTGTATGCATTGATTTGTGATTCAGATTTTATGTCCATACACCACTGGTCTCTTTTATCACGTATTTATTATATTTATCATGTTTGTTTCTACTTTCTACACTTTGCATGTTGTCTATTTAAGTATATATATATATATATTGATATATGTTTCTATTTGTACGTAGCTTTGACTCCTGAGGCAGACATTTCATGCCGAAACATGGCTCCGTCAGTCCTGCCTTAACTTGATGTTCAAATAAAGGTTGATTTTTGTGTTTACCTTTGGAGTCTCCTCTTGCATTTGTTTTGGAAGGTTGTTTGACATCCCTACTTTGCAGTAAGCTAATATGCATTAAGGGCAAATAATGTAAGTTATATCCCAAAAATCATACATTATTATCTTAACCCATGTTAGTAACTACCCATGTATAGCACTACTAGATATAAACAGTACTGTATGCATATATACAAGAGAAAGCCCTCTCTGTGGAGTTTGCAGTCTATTGAAAAGAGAAAAACTGAATAAGAGAATTTGGGAGTTTCATTAAATATGGTACATGGTTAAAGGAAACAGGGCTATGAACAGGAGAAGGGATTAAGATCTAAATCGGCCTGAAAAAGATGAGCTTCTGCATTAAATGGAACTACAGCCAGAGAGAAAGTAGGACACACCAGTCTATTCAGATGTAAAGTACAGTTGCCCTTGCACAGCAAGGTGGAAAGAACAATCTGGGGTTGGTGATAGAGAACAAGGACTGAACTCTCAAGAGGGGTTACAGAGAGACGGACAAGTGGAGAGGAAAAGACGAACTGTACAATGAAGGGATTAACATCGTCATACCCCTTTGAAAAAATCTGTTTGGATCAGAAGCAGTTCGTTCAAATATTTCCAGTTCTCTTAAAAGTCCTTCTCGTTCTCGGATGTATTTTACAGCTAGTTCCCAATCTGTAAGAATCTTAAACAGAAAGTTACATTAATTTAAATGTTACATTTCCTTTAATAGTGCATGTTATTTATAAATATCTTTTTATAGCAAAGCAAATGAAAAAAAAACCCCAACTAACTCAGCTCCAACCGGAAGTTAAATTTTTAAATGGAACCAAGTAATGGAAAATATAACCCCTAGGCTAACAACTTAGCTGTAATGAGTATTTTCTAGAGGAAACATTTTCATCGTGAGTCATGCAACCACTCACGTGTTACCCTGAAGGAGCTTCCCAAAATAGCATGCTGACCAGACAGATGTACCCATCTCTGAGATGACAGCAGCTTCCATGAGAGCTTTCTTCCACCACCAGCCTAAGGGTGCCAGCATGGTGTGCTGGTACCACCCTCATACCTGATGCCCTGCTTTTCAGATACTCTTGTCATCCAATTGTTTTGTGCTCCAAGTAATATTTTTTTAATCTAGAAAGCTATAAATTTAGAGGGAAGGGAGTATACAGCTTCCCAACAGTTGTGAAGACTTATGCAAGCTATACCTTTTGGGTTTGTAGTCTAATTTCCTTTTCGAATATTTCTACAATTAATTTTCAAGTTCAAAGTGTAGAGTATGTTAGTGAAACAAACGCCTACTTTAATGCATTTTGGTCTGCATTTTTTAGACAACAGAATGTTAAAAATGTTCAAAGGTTTGAAGACTTCTTCAAGCTAGTGTAAATATTAAACTGCCCCTACAAGTTTTTGTGTTACTTAATTGCCTCTTAATTTCTGGGGCTATGATTGTACCATCCCACCTAAATGAAAGCCATCACTGATTTTAAAAAATGCCTCTTCACTGAGGATAACAAACTAGAACTTGGTTTGACTAAGATATAATTGGCTAACATTGATGTTTTCGGGTTTTTCAGTTTTAAATTAAGAACAAACTGCAACACTTTGATTTTAGAAAGTTGTGAGTCAGTGAATTCTGAATTTATATACTTTCACAAGGATATGTATGAGCCGTATTAATACCATAGCTACCTTTCTGAGATATCCTTGGTATTTACTGGAACTGTATTTGATTGCCATATCCAGCCTATCATGATATGGGACGTGCAGATCCCACCAGATTGCGTCTAACCTTTTTTGGAGTACTTCATCTTCTAACTTGCCCTCTTCTGTCTACAATTGGTAAATAAGATTAAACATCAACATGAAACGCCTGTAAAATACAGATCTGAAAAACACACTCATTAGCAGTCTGTGCACATGCCCTCTGCCATTCCATCATTGTGTTAATCCTTGATGATCTCACTCATGCTTTCCTAGGTTTCTAGGGAATTCCTCCTACATTTCTTATCTGGCTACAGTGAGTTATAGCATGATAGTTTTACTCCTCTTTCTGCACAAGTTTTGACCTACAATTTCTGAAGAAATTTTTTTTCTTTCTAGAAGTTGCAAGAAAGTACAGCTTTGGGGGATCCTTTTACTAAGGTGTGCTGAAAAATGGGCTGCGCTAATGTAGACACGTGTTTTGCAGATCCATTTTTCAGCGCGCCTGTAAAAGCCTTTTTAAAATTTTTGCCGAAAATGGATGTGCGGTAAAATAAAAATTGGCTTGCGTCCATTTTGGGTCTGAGACCTTAATGCCACCCATTGACTTAGCGGTAAGCTCTTATGCAGTAACCATGCGGTAATCGTCTACACGCGTAGAATGACAATTACCACCCGGTTTCTGCCGTGCACAGGAAAATAAAAATGATTTTCCGGCGCACATAAAATATGAAATTACTGCCCGGGCCATGTGGTAGCCAGGCGGTAACTCCAAATTGATGTGCGTTGGGTGCACGTAGGAGCTTACGTGGCTTAGTAAAAGGGCCCCTGGGTGAAAAATGTACTATCTCAAAATGATGCAAGCACACTGGGGCCGATATTCAAACTGCAGGAGGCAGCCTGGCTAATTCCCACGGTCAGCGGTGAGTTCGGATATTCAATGGCGGGCCATTTCCAGTGACCAGTATTGAACATCTGGTTTATTTTTGGCTCTAAACTTAACCAGTGAAGCCGATATTCAGCGCTGGCTAGTTAAGTTTCAACTGGTCAAAGATAGGTCTGCTATAAACAGCCAGCGATGTACTGAATAGTAGCAGATAGTCAGTTCTATCACGCAATATAACTAGTTATCCGCTAAGCACTGACCGCGAATATTCATTGAATATTTACGGATAGACAGTTAAGTGGTTAAATAGCATTGAATATTGGCAGACTGACTTTATTTAAGCCTAATTTTGCACAGATCTAGAAGCTTTATGTTCACTATGACTGTTTGATTCAAAATCAGCATGGGACAGGAACAGTTTTGAAAATAGGAAGGCATTTTTCAGTCATTTGCAAAGTTGCAAAGCACATATGTGTTTTCTAGATCATTTTCAAGGGGAAATTATGAGGGTCTTTTACTAAGGCGTGCTGGCGTTTTCAGCGCGTACTAAAAACAGACGCATGCTAAACGCTAAAGATGCCCACTGGAATACATTGGCGTCTCTAGCGTTTAGCGCGCGCCTATTTTTAGCACACGCTAAAAACGCCAGCACGCCTTAGTAAAAGACCCCCTATGCCGTCAGTTCTTCTTTGAAAATTAGCTAGTAAAAGGAATGTTTGCTAAGCTGCTTACCTCATTACACCGTCTATTTTTACTTTCATTTTTATATGCTTATATACATGTATTCCAAGATAACACTATCTTGATACAGAAACAAAAAGAAGTATCAGAAAACAATATTCAAAAATGTAGGTAGTCAATAATTTTGAAGAAATATTGTAAATTTACCCCTTCAACTCAATCTACAAGCAGGGGCGTATCTGAGGTTCGGCGGTAGGGGGGGCAGGGGCTAGAGTGAGGGGGCACATTATAACCCCCCCCCCCACCGCTGTTAACCCTCCCCCGCCTACCGTCAACCCTTTCCCCGCCTACCGCGGTCACCTACCCCCCCGAGGTCCGCTCCTGCCGTTTTTTTAAATATTACTTCAGCTGGCGGGGGACCCCAACCCCCGCCAGGCCAGCCGAGGTCTTTAACTTCTTCATCCTTGTGCTGTTAAACCTGCAATGCATCCTTCCAGTTGGACGGAGTTTGACGTCGCAGCACGTTGACGTCCTGCACGTACAACGTGCTGCGATGTCAAACTCCGTCCAACTGGAAGGATGCATTGCAGGAACAGCACGAGGATGAAGAAGTTAAAGACCTCGGCTGGGCTGGCGGGGGTTGGGGTCCCCCGCCAGCTGAAGTAATATTTTAAAAAACCGGCAGGAGTGGACCTCGGGGGTAGGTGACCACGGTAGGCGGGGGAGGGTTAACGGCGGTAGGGGGGTCCAGGGTGAAATCTGCGGGGGCCCAGGCCCCTGTGGCCCCACGCAGATACGCCCCTGTCTACGAGAGGGAACAAGGAAAAATGTCAATAAATTACATTTACAATACATATAGCCTAACAGAAGATAGGTTAGCAGTGTACATTTCTATGGAACGGAAATTCTTGCTGGCTCAGAGGTTGAGAGAGGAATTCAAAAAGGTAGACAAATAGTCAGGATCAAAGAACATACACTTTACAGATTGATATCTAACGACACACTTTCCAGGATAATTCAACCAAAATAAAGCGCCTAACTGGACCTCAACAAACAAATTGTTGCCTCCTCTTCTGAGGCCTACTTTACACCTTCTGTTTGTCCAGTCAGCGAAAGGGTAAAACAGTTGGGACAACTACGTGGATTTTTCCAAAGAACACCAGTTCCTCCGCCAAAGTTGCCTCTCACCACCCAACTTGGCAAAGGAAAGTACTTTTGGCCAGCCTGAGGGAAAGCAATTTTCAGCCATGCCATCTTAGCTGAGTAAATCACTATTTACCTAGCTAAGGGGCCCTTTTACTAAGGTGCACCTAAAAGTGGCCTGTGCTGGTATAGGCGCGTGTTTTGGAAACGTTGATCTATTTCGTTAGTGCGCCTGGAAAAAAGGCATTTTTTTTCCTGCTGGAAAATGGACGTGCAGCAAAATTAAAACCAGAGTGTGTCTATTTTTGGCCTGAGACCTTACCACCACCCTTTGACTTAGCAGTAAGGTCTTGTGCGCTAACTGGGTGGTAAGCGTTCAATGTGCGTAAACTGCCGATAACCGCTAGGTAAATGCCACGCAGTAGAAAATATTTTCTACTGCGTGTTTTGGGTGCACGCCAAAAATGGAATTACCACCCAGGGCATGCAGTAGCCAGGCGGTAGTGCCAATTAGACGTCTGTTGGACGCGCATAGGCATCTACGTACTTTAGTATAAGGGACCCTAAATGCTCTGAAAATTGCCTTCAAGAGGCCTATTTCTGGGAAAAAATTCTGACTTATTTAAAAGTACTTTATATTTTAAGCAAGATAAAATGCTAAATAACTGTAAGGTTGGCAGAAAAGGAAATATTTCTGTTTACATTATTACAAAGCTTGGTGGTAAGACAAAAGGGAGGGAAGGAAGCTATGGGGCTCTTTTACTAAGTGGTGGTAAGCACTAACGCATTCTTACCATGTGGGAAAATGCATTACTTCATGGTAGGGGAAAGGGAAGGGGAAATGGGACTTGATATACCGCCTGAGGTTTTTGCAAATACATTCAAAGCGGTTTACATATATTCAGGTACTTATTTTGTACCAGGGGCAATGGAGGGTTAAGTGTCTTGCCCACAGTTACAAGGAGCTTCAGTGGGAATTGAACTCAGTTCCCCAGGATCAAAGTCCACTGCACTAACCACTAGGTTAGTGTTGGTGTATGCCCATGCTTCTTGCGTGCTAAAAAATTCTTTTAAATTTTTAGTGCTGGGGCAGGGGCGTAGCCAGACTTCGGCAGGAGGGGGGTCCAGAGCCCGAGGTGAGGGGGCACATTTTAGCCCCCCCCCCCCGGCGCCGCCGACCCCCCCCGCCATTGCCGATCCCGCCACCGCCAACAACTTTGCCCCCCCCCCCCGCCGACGACCCTCTCGACCCCCCCTCCCGCCACCAACCCACCGTCGCCTACCTTTGCTGGTGGGGGACCCCAACCCCTGCAGCCGAGGTCTTCTTCTTCCCGCGCAAGGCTTCCTTCTGTTTCTGACATCCTGCACGTTGTACGTATGTATGTTGTATGTATGTTTTCTTTCCTATTGCATATGTAGTTCTTTTCTTATTCTTTTTGTTTTGTTTGTAAACCGCTGTGATCTGTCCATCAGCTACAGTGGTATATGAAATTTTGAATACATAAATAAATATACCTGATATTCATCATCTACTTTCACAGTCTTGGTTTGCAAAGGCCTCGGGAGGCCTTCCCCTGACTTATATCCTGCAAAGGGGAAATAAAATGAAGTTAAGTGCAACTGACTATTGGGCACCACATAAAGGTAGGACTGACTTTTATGCCAAGTGCCAACTCTACCCCTGGAACACCCCCAAAATAGCCGGTTTTCAGTTTGGCGCTAACCAGTTATTTTCAATGGCATTAACCGCTTAAGTGCTACTGAAAATGAGCAGTTAGCTCCAAACAGGTAATTTAAACAGCCAGGAGCTGTTTTTGGCCGGTTAAAACACTTTGAATATATCAACCCATTCATTTGTAATGGCTCAAAATCTATCCTTGTAACAGCAAGCAAGGGATGTAGTGGTGAGCATCAACCTTTCTGTACTACAAAAAAATGCTTGGACATTAACTAATCACAGTAAGGGGGGAATTTATCAATCGGCGTTAAGGCCGTAACTTATTATTTGGCCCTGAATGTACATTATTTAGGCATAACACCGCTTGACTTAAAATACCACCAAATACAGTGGTCAAATTTAAGTTACCGCAGATTAGGGAGTAATGAGATGTAAATTATGCACATAACTTGCATCTCATTATCATGCAAATACCATAATGCAACTTGTGATGATCCACCACAAGACACGTTAAGGCCAAGAAAGCATGGTAAAATAACCTAAGCTTTTTGCTAGGATTATTTTACCATCTAGGAGCATTGGGCCACAAAGCCAAGGCCCGATGCTCCCAAGCTGGCGGGGCTGGGTCCCTCTCCCCCTGATCAAGCCCTCTTCCAGATCAAGACCCCCTACTGGCCTTGGACTCCCCCCCCCCCCCCCCCCCACCTCGAGCATCCCCCACTCGGGCTACCTTCCACAGCATTGCTGGTCCAGTGTGGAGGTGGGTCTTGGGGTCTTCAGAGGGATCATGCAGGGATTCAAGCATGCTTTGGCTAGGGGAGATAGCTCTTGTCCTATCCAGTGCCTGTCTCAGAATGGTGCGACTACCGCTAGGGGTCAGATTTCCATATAAGGGGATATTTCCCCACTAGGGGTGCCATTCTGAGATTGGCACTGGATGGGGCAGGAGCAACTGGGCATCGTTCCGGCTTGAAGACCACCTGGACCCCCCCCCCCGGCCCAAAGACCCCCCTCACCACTGGACCACCAATGCTATGAAAGGTAGCCCCTGTGGGGCTGGGGTTATTTTATCGGGCTTTTTTAGGCAGGATTCAGCAACCTGCAGTAGGATCCCACAGGCTGCTGAATCCCACAGGAGATCAGGGTGCATTAAAATGCAAATTTTTACTGCACCTTGATGAATCCCCCACTCCCTGAGGAGGAGCTGTTAAGGTCATACTCATATTAAGGCAAGTTCTTTTCATAATATAATTACAATTTTATCTTCTCATTCATTTTGTCAAATCTTTAAGCTCTCATACAGAAGAAAGAAGTATTGTATATCAAGATGATTGTTAAAATCGATCCAGTATATAAATGAATGAATTTACTTAATGATGCTTTACTTTTGTCAGCTAAAGTTCACCAATGTCCTTAAGTATTTGAGAGTTGAAGTCAACGATGAGTAAGCATTAGTTAGTATTATACAAAAATTCACAAAATTAAACTCCACTAAACATTATTATTTTCACTTATGAGTATGCAAATAAAATAATGAATCAATATAAAGGAAGGAAGGAAAAAGCCTCAGAATCAGGGCCGTGCCAACACGGTAAGCGGGGTAAGCACGGCAGGGGGGTGCTGCCGCACCATGCTTACCTCGCCCTCCCGCTCCCATTGCCCAACTGCCCGCCCTCTTCTCTCCCGCAAGATCCCTTTCCTTTTTTTTCTCCTTTTAAATTTACCTCCGTTCGGCAGCGCAGCGTCAGTGAAGGAGGTGGCGCTGCCGGTGTCTAGCCTTCCCTTCGCTCAGTGTTCCGCCTTCTTCTGACGTCAAGGAAATGACATCAGAAGAAGGTGGGACACTGAACAAAGGGAAGGCTAGACACGTCGGGAGCGCCGCCTCCTTCACTGATGCTGCGCCGGTGCTGCCGGACGGAGGTAAATTTAAAAGAAAAAAAAAGGAAAGGGATGTTGGGGGGAGGGGGGAGAAGAGGGCGGGCAGTTGGAACATGGAAGCGGGAGGGCAGGGGAGAGAGGAGCATGGATGCGAGGGCAGGGTTCATGAAAGGGAGAGAGGGGAATTGCTGGATAGGGATGAATGGAGGGGGCAGGGGACAGAGGAGCATGGATGGGCATGGATGGGAGGGCAGGGCTCAGGGAGAGAGGGGAATTGCTGGATAGGAATGAATGGAGGTGGCAGGGGACAGAGGAGCATGGATGGGCATGGATGGGAGGGCAGGGCTCAGGGAGAGAGGAGAAATTGCTGGACATAGAGGGGAGGGAAGAGAGATGAAGGAGATGAAATGAGGGAAAAGGAAGAGAGGAGAAAAACTGCACATGGATGAAGAAAATAGGCAGAAGCTGAGGACCAGAAATGAAGACGAAAGGAGGAAAGGAAAGAAATAAATGGAAAGGAAGCCCTGGAAACGGAGTTAAGAGGACAGATATCAGCAGAATCAGATACTGGGCCAGCATGATCAGAAAAAGAAAGTCACCAGACAACAAAGGTAGAAAAAAATCATTTTATTTTCATTTTAGTGTTTGGAATATGTCCACTTTGAGAATTTATATCTGCTATCTTATTTTGCAATGTAGAGCAATTGGTTTCTAAGAATATTGCTGACAATTCCTGGCAGTGTGGCAAGTGGTGAGCGATCATTTTCATGGGGGGGGGGGGGGGGGGGGTGCCAACTGATAGTCTGCAGGGGGGCACCAGAGACCCTAGGCACGGCCCTGCTCAGAATTTTATTTAAACTTGCTTAACTGTTGCACTTGCTCATCTCAATCATCAGCAAAAAACCTTCCTTAACAGGATAAGAGATCTTGGGCCTTTCCATTACAGCAGATGTCAAGCCTCTTCCACTTAGAATTTGAAAACTGTCTAGTGGAGTCTCTTCTAGAGGCAAGAAGGATCTGTGATGCTCTATCAGGCAGATCCAAGCAATCCATGTTATTCTTTCAAAATGCAGGCTGTGAGAGAGAGGGACCCGATGTTAGAGGGCTTCATTGTCCCCTGAGCTTGCAAGATCAATGTTGAAAGATTTCCCAGTGTGAAGGGTGTTTTTATAGATGAGTTAAAAGAAGAGGAAACAAGACCTACCTTAGCCAATAGAGGGTTACAAGAATCATAGTCCCTCAATCCTGTCTCAGTTTTAGGAGAAGAAACATGTACAGAGGACCTTCCCCCCCAATCCAAGAGGAAGGCTCTCCTGCCTCAGAGTATGATGCTAGTGCTGCCCAAGGGTGGACAAATGAATATGTGTGCATTCCCAGTAGACAGAAGGGATAGACTCCAATTGCTAAAGAGAAGAACATTGTCCACTTCATCTGTGGTACGGAAAACTACGAGTAAGAGCTGGATCATACAGTAGACTTGGATTTAATTACTAACCTTTTCCAAACCTGAGCTCAAATCAAGTTGCAATCATGGCCCCTGATGCAGGCATTAGCCGAAACACAGCCATGTCAAGTCATTGGTGTCTAATAAAGGCTCATTATATTGCTCTGTATTTGTAGTCTCCTTCTCCATCATTTGGCCATCTCTGCTTTCATTTGCTGTTGTGTCTATGGAGGCTGTTTCTTCTAAATGCTAGGTACATCAATACTAATTTACACTAGCAATCTTTAATGGCACCTAGAATAGGCTTCTATCATGTGCTCATGGGGTGTCAAATGGACCTGCCCAGTAACAGAATTGCCTCCTTAGAGTCTACTCATTGTGCAGGCAGAAACGTTATGCTCCCTATAGTTCCACAGAACATATCTTTCTTTTAAGCTCCTTCCTTAAGGAATGCCTTGCCAGTTTACTTGCACAAGGAATCCTCTTACAGAAAGTTGTGAAAAATTACAAGATGACCTTATGAGACTAGGCGTCTAAATGGCAGACGATGTTTAATGTGAGCAAGTGCAAAGTGATGCATGTGGGAAAGAGGAACCCGAATTATAGTTATGCAATGCAAGGTTCCACATTAGGAATCACCGACCAAGAAAGGGAACTAGGCGCCGTCATTGATGATACGTTGAAACCCTCTGCTCAGTGTGCTGCAGTGGCTAAGAAAGTAAATAGAATGCTAGGTATTATTAGGAAGGAATGGAAAACAAAAATGAGGATGTTAAAATGCCTTTGTATTGCTCCACGGTGTGACCGCACCTCGAATATTGTATTCAATTCTGGTCACTGCATTTCAAAAAAGATATAGTGGAATTAGAAAAGGTACAGAGAAGGGTGACGAAAATCATAAAGGGGATGGGACAACTTCCCTATGAGGAAAGGCTAAAGCAGCTAGGGCTCTTCAGCTTGGAGAAAAGACGGCTGAGGGGAGATATGATAGAGGTTTATAAAATAATGAGTGGAGTGGAACGGGTAGACGTGAATCAGTTGTTTACTCTTTCCAAAAATACTAGGACTAGGGGGCATGCGATGAAGCTACAAAGTAGTAAATTTAAAACGAATTGGAGAAACTTTTTCTTCACTCAACGTGTGATTAAACTCTGGAATTTGTTGCCAGAGAATGTGGTAAAGGCGGTTTGCTAAGTAGGATTTAAAAAAGGTTTGGCCGGCTTCCTAAAGGAAAAGTCCATAGACCATTATTAAAATGACTTGGGGAAAATCCACTGCTTATTTCTGGGATAATCAGCATAAAATGTATTGAACTTTTTGGGATCTTGCCAGGTATTTGTGACCTGGATTGGCCACTGTTGGAAACAGGATGCTGGGCTTGATGGACCTTTGGTCTGTCCCAGTGTGGCAATACTTATGTACTTAACCTTTTTCTTCTGTATGATGTATGATGCTATCTGGCTCAAGAACTACAGGCTGCATTTTCCCCTAAAACTGCTGGTTACTGAAACCTAATTTGCTGTCTGTTTTGTTGATTTATCCTGTCTAGTTGTTTTTTTTTTTAATAGCCCTCTGTCTGTTTACAGTCCTATGTTTTTTTTGTGCCCTCTTTGTTTAACTTTGTAAATAGCTTTATTTGATTTATTTTCTGGTGGGCAGTAGAGTAAACTTATAACTAAACTAAATAATGTACAGCAGTAGTTCCCAAATCTGTCCTGGAGGAACCCCAAGTAGTCAGGGTTTCAGCATATCTGCAATGAATATTCATGAGATTGATTTGCATACACTGCTTCTACTACATGCAAATTTCTCTCATGACTATTCGGTGTGGGTGTCCAGAAAAGCTGAGTGGCTGGGGTTCTCTAAGGCCAGGTTTGGAAACCACTTTGCTTCCCTCCTACTGAAAGTTTTTTTTTGGCACAGATACTGGAACCCTGGTTATGTTTTCATACAGGCTGTCAAAATCCCATCCCAGGCTTTGGTTGACAAGCAAGTTTGGGCTTTTTGGGTTCTCTGCTGTCTGAGATGAACATGATATTGTTGCAGAATCTGTCTGGAATGAGAAGGAGGCAGATACCTACATATATGAGAGAACGATAGAAGTGGAGGCTGGGTCAGAGGTGCACCACGAAAAAGATTTGTGAGAGAAACTGCTTCTTTTCCTTATTGCCAAAGAAATTCACTCCATGACATGACAAGGCGCACTCATTATAATAAAAGTCTTGTAGCCATGAGAGTCTGCGGGTTCCCATACCCCCAGCAGAAGACCTCATTGCCATCTTGATAGTAGCAAAGGTCCATCTAACCATATGCTTTCCACTCTCCTTGTCTTTGCCTACTAGTGATAAGAGTTGAGCAAAAGTTGAGCAAATTCCTCAGTTTTACACATAATGCTTTGCATATACTGTTCCATAAGAGCACGGAAGAACAGAAACAAAGAAAAATGTAGGCAGATAAAGACAATATGGCCTATCCAGTCTGCCCATCCATGCCATTCCTTTAGAGATCGTATGTACTTGTCCCAAGTTCTCTTCAATTCAGAAACTGTTTTTGTCTCCACCACTTCCACTGGGAGGCTGTTCCATGAATTCACCACCCTTTCTGTGAAGAATTATTTCCATAGGTTACTTCTGAGTCTATCCCCTTTCACCTTCATCCTATACCCCCTCATTTCAGAGCTTCCTTTCAATTGAAAGAGACTCACCCCCTGTGCATTCACGCCACCCCCCCCCCCCCCCCAGTCCAGTGCACCTTTAATCCAACATATAATTCAAACCAGTATAGTCCAAAGATTCAATAGACGGCTGAATGCCGCCGGTGAAAGTGTGTTCCAATATTGCTTCAAATCCGCAGGAAGCATACTCCTGGTTGGGACATGATGTCTTCCACCACCAGCCATTCCATCTTTAGCGAAGCTATTAAATGAAAGCACCATTGTTGCAATGAAGGTGTCGTTGTGGAGAGCCAACCTACCAATATGATTTTCTTTGCCATTACCACTGCTCTCCACAAAAACTTAGGCATTCCCTTCAGTACTGGGGTTTGCAAAGTATAAGTCAAACAATAGTAGGGGACTCTTTTTTTACTTCACATGTCCATAAAGATGATATCTATGTCACTTAACCCTCGGTTGCCCCAGGTGCAACAGTAGTACAATGTACTACCTAGACTGTGAACCCAAAAGGGACAGACTCAGTACCTGTAAAGTGAAACTATAAACCGCTTAGGTCTAAGCAGTATATAAATACTTGAATGAATGAATGAATAACTGATGTTAAAGTCTTAATCAAATTTTATTGGTCAGAGACTCGACACAGTACTGTGTTTTGGCCACAGGCCTGCTTCAGGAGTCTTCTCAATGTGATCTCATATATAAGAGTATACTATGCGCAGTATGCCTTGGGTATTGAAGAGGTAGCTATTTTATTTCAAATATTAACATTTTATTTTTCAAGTCAAATTAAAAACTGTGCAAGACCAATGAGGTAAGTGGGTAAGTCATAGGACTGTGATGCTATGTGAAACGCGTTATCTCTGAGGTCCTGAGATGATGAGATGCTTATACTGCATGTTCCTGATTTCAAATTGAATATAATCAGTGTTTACGTTGAGCAAATATTAGATTTACCAAGATCCACAGCAAAATGAAGGCTGAGATTCTGCACAAGAATGCAAAGTAGTAAACTGCACGCCTTCACAGTTGTGCCTTGTAAAGGCTTCCAGAAATTTTTTCTAAGCTGATGAAGCATACCCACGCAGACTCCTTCAGATATCACTCAATTGTGAGGACTTGATATTCTGTCCTTAGAGAAATGATATCATCACATGAAATGCCTAGCTTTGAAATCTGTAGATAGTGACATCTAATGGAGTGATATATTATCATACTTGGTTTCATTTTATTATTCTTTCCAAAATAACAGAATGTTTGGGCACTGCTCTATTCAAACCGCCCCTCCACACCAGAGAGACACACAGAGGTAACACAGACACAGAAACATACACACACTCAGGGGTTACAAAGAATTCCATGAACCATGTTCTACATGCTTTCCCCACTTGTTTTAAACTGAAATGTTTCATTGTAGCCTGACTGCTGAATGTGTCCTCCTGATTCTCTTTCTGGCTTCTGAGGAAGTTCAGACTCGTGGGTGATACTGTATCAAGGATCAGGTGTTCCTGCTCAAGCTGAGAAATTCCGGTTTTATGAGGCATGGTTCTTAGCCCTTCCATTTAGCTTGGCAGCAAGACACTAATACAGATTAGCAGGGGAAAGTGGTACAAGAAAATGAACATACTACTACTACTACTTATCACTTCTATAGCGCTACAAGGCATACGCAGCGCTGTACATCACACATGAAAAGACAGTCCCTGCTCAAAGAGCTCACAATCTATTTAAGAAATTCACAGAAACAATGAAATCAATACTTACCTTCCAAAAAAGATTCTGCTCCGAGGTTTTGCAGTGTTGAACTACTAACATTCCATAGTCCAGGAATAAGCTTTTCCTCTTTAGCCTTACCTTTAGAAAACTTTTTATCCAGTTCTCTGTTGAAAAATATTGCATTTAAAATAGTTCATTCTTCAGCACACTTGAAAAAAAAAAGATGTGAAAATCATGCTTTTATATAGATTTGGTAACATTTTTCAGTGTTACTCTATTAAAAATGAAGGGAATATCATCTCGTCCCTGTTACTTTCAATACTGAAACCAGTGGCATAGCCAGACAGGCAATTTTCGGTGGGCCTGAGCCCAAAGTGGGTGGGCACAAAAATTTCTCTGCTCCGCCCTACCCCCACCTCAGAATATAAACACTTCAGCTAATGAGGATCCCCAAGCTCTGTCAGCTGAAGACTTTCTCTGAAGGTGGCGAGATGTGGTAGCCGTGTTAATCCACTCTTAAAGGTTATCAATAGAAATCAAACAAAATAAAACATGGAAAAGAAAATAAGATGATACCTTTTTTATTGGACATAACTTAATACATTTCTTGATTAGCTTTCGAAGGTTGCCCTTCTTCGTCAGATCGGAAGTAAGCAAAAGGTTATGTCCAATAAAAAAGGTATCATCTTATTTTCTTTTCCATGTTTTATTTTGTTTGATTTCTACTGATAAACTCTGAAGGTGGCCAGAGCTTCCTTTTACTGAGCTTGGCAGGCAGCTGCAATGTCCCTAATCCACAAATGCCAGCACCCCATGCATGCTTAGTTACTGGTGCCTCAAGGATGCTGTCGCTGACTACAGAGCTTGGCCGTCTTTTGAGAAGGTCCTCAGCTGGGGATCCCCACAAGCTACACAGCAAGGGTCAGGTCCCACGTTAGTCATGCTAGGGCCCAGGTCAGAAAATAAAAATAAAGAAGGGACCCCATCCCCGACCGTCTCTCCTCCCTGTCTCCCCTCCTGTTATTACTATCACACCGACAGACCCTCACCAAATACAGAACAAAGGATCATAAATTAGAAATAAAAATATTTAGACAAAAAAAAATGCATATCCTTTTCTACGGCGCACAATACTCAGAGGTGCCTGCTGTGGGAAATAAGGAGCTCATCCCAGAGCTACACAAATCACATGCAAATCTATTCAAAAGGAGGTTATCTCCTATTCCCCCCCAATGCTTAAAAAACAGCACGCAGAACAAAAGCGCCCCTACCGCGGCAAACCCTATGCCAGCTCCGAGCTGGCGTTAAGGTATCTAAACAGGCGAGAGACTGTGAAAGCAGCTAGCTATTTTCAAATCTGGTTTAATTCCCCATTGTGCACCTTTCTTTTTAGGGCATTATAGCAGTAGAAATAGTAGGAACATCAAATTAATAAGACGGTTACCCTAGACTAGACTTTGCAGAAAAGCAGTTCTAATTCATCTTCCATAGCCTTTTTAAAGCCGAGGGCTCCTGCTTTTGCTAGAGTTAAGAGTTACCGATCAGTGGGTGGTAAAGACCAGCCGGTCTGAGCAAGAGCTGCAATGAGTCAGTGCTGTGTTCCTCACGTGTACGGCGGGCAGACTGTACCTCTCCTCTACTCCCCCCCCCCCCCCCCATCCATGCCTGCCACCTCCATCTTAAGCATCTGACTGTGGGTTGTCCAAGGACACACGGGTACTTCTCCAGCTTTTTGGCATTTTGCGGCAACACTTCTTCCTACTCCTTCTCTCCTCCCCCCCCCCCCCCCCCCCAGACGTTCTGGACATATGCATAACTCTTGAGCGCATGTGCTAGACACTATTCTCCTGCCAAACTCCATAATGCTCAATGCTATGAACCTATATTTGCATTTCATTAGCATTAAGCATTAGGGTGTTGTGCTAGCATTCTGTTCCTGTGTTATTTCTCCAGCGAAGTTCAGTACAGCGCCGGACCTTTGAGCATCTGCCTTTCAGTTAAAGAATGTGTAAAATCCACAGTACTTTTGTGCCCACAAACCTTTCAAAAGTGAACTTGCAATGGGAAGGTAGTTTGAAAATTAGCTGGACGTACCATGGGTCAAAGTATCTGTGGACTTCAAATTATTCTCCATGCTGAAAATTGCCTCTCTAGGTTTTATACAAGCAATTGGATAAAGCATGCTTATGTTTACCTTTTAATTTTCGGGGCTGAGGTGATCGCTAATTCCTTTTGTTCCTTCTCTTGATCATCAATGTCGTTTAAATTAAATATCACATGCAAGTAATCTGAGTCCTGGAAAGGAAGTTAAATTATTGAAATTGTGTAGTGTTGTATGTTTAGCATTTTGAAGAATTCTGATTGTTGTAGCATATATATGACTATGTACTTACATATAAGTTGTACACACTGACAAGAAAGTGGGGTTGCTTACCTGTAACAGATGATATCATCCTGCTGGTTGTCAAACCATATCCTCTCTCCTATAACACAGAAGAGTTCTGGAAAAACTCTCTGGGCATGCGTAGATGCTAACACCCAAGTGACCAAAGCCCATCTTCCTTAGACTGATCTACAGCTTAGGCTATCTTCAATTGCAAGTGAAACTTCAACCGCGAGGGGAGGTGAGAGGGTTGTGTGCCTAATTTATCCTGCAGTCCACAGAGAACCTCCATAACAGGTAAGTAACCCCACTTTCTCCATGGACACACAGAATATAATCAGCCACACGCATGGGTGCAATAGTCTATGTACATTCACCTAACCCGTGCGACCTGTGGTAGGCTGAAAGTAAGGATAAAAGATCACCTAGAAAACTATTGAACATTAAAGGAAAATAAAAAGATGGGTTCTGAACAGGTGAATAAGGGTTAGGAGTTAAAAGCGGCATCAAAAAGGTGGGCTTTTAGTTTAGATTTGAAGACAGCCAGAGATGGAGCTTGACGTACCGGCTCAGGAAGTCTATTCCAGGCATATGGTGCAGCAAGATAAAAGGAACGGAGTCTGGAGTTAGCAGTGGAGGAGAAGGGTGCAGTAAGAGAGATTTACCCAGTGAACGGAGTTCCCGGGGTAAACTCCTGACTTGAACATGTGTCTTCCCCTTTGACAACTGCCACAGGAAATGTAGCCATATGCATGTACTGTTACCCGCATATACAGTGGACAATTTTATAAAAGCTCATTTTCATGGGTAATCCATTATTTTACCCAAGGAAATGGCTTTTAAAACTGTTTTTCCTATTTGTACATAATAGCCTGTTTTAAAAGGATGTATATATATTTGCTCCTATGTCTCACTAAAATCCTACTAAATAAAGTTTGACAAGAAAAAGTAAAATACCTACTTGTGTAGACAGAAATTGTAAATAATCATCAGCATTCGTCATATTCTTCCACCAGGACAGCCCTGAAAAAGGCAGATTTTGTTGACTTTGACTTGCACTAACTTGTTCTTTCTGTGGAATCAAACTAATACAAATACAATGAAAGGGAAAAGAAAAGAATGAATGTCCATAGGACTCAAAGAAATGCAGCAACTTAATGCTAAAGTTTGATGTCCTTAGACGCGATTCTCCACGTTTCATACTCAGGGCCAAGAGACTGAACCAGGTCGGGGGCAGAGCCACTGCCCTCCCTGGGTCATGGTTCTTCCCCCCCCCCCCCCCCCCCCCAGATTGATGCTGCAAAATACCTTATTGGCTGCCGGGGATCCCAAGGCCCCACCAGCAGAAGATGTCTTCCACAGCTGCTCTTCTGCCGATTGCCTGCCCCTGCGGCTGTGTTTTCTCTCAGGGCATGCTCGGTTTGAAAAGCGAGCATGCGCCCTGAGAGGAAAAGCAGCCACTCAGCTGGGCCGAAGAGCAGCACTGGAGTTGCTCCTCTGGGTCCACTCCAGCCTTCAAGGGGAGCCCGGCCACGGTGCCAGAGTTTTCTCTGGCACCGTGACGCGATCACTCAGGTCCCGGCAGGAGCAGGAGAGAGAGAGAGAGACACCCTGGCATCAGGCCCCCCTTGGAGGCCTGGGGAATTTTGCCCCCCCTCTCGGTGGCCCTGTTCATGCTATGGATACCTCAGTAAGAAGAAGCATACAATTTATGGGCCTAATTCAGCCAAATACACGAGTTCTGAAAGTGGCTGGATGCCTGTAGAAAATCACAATATGGTATTTTTTTCTCATGCTTATAAAACGTGATTTAACTTGGTTGTCCAATATTTACCTTGATTTCAACAAAGTTATTAGCATAGAAGAATATAGGCAAAAAAAAAGTCCATCTATCCTCAAAAGTTTTAAGTAACACTTTAAAACGAATAAAGGAAACTTCTGCTCTGATATCTGGAGGCAAATTGTTCCAAAGATATGGAGCCAAAAACTAAAAGACTGTTTCCTAGAAGTGTCATAGCGAGCTTACCTAGGAGAAGTTAGGACCAAACGATGGGAATCAATGGAACGAAGGGTACGGGATGGGGTATAGGAAATGATTGGGGAAAAAAAGGTATAAGAGCTTACCAGTGTGCAGGACACTGTAGGCAAGGGTGAGTATCTTGTATTGCGATTGAAATTTCTATCTATGATCCCATGTTCTGTCTTTGGTGAAAGTCTGTGTTTTGTGTGTGAAGAAGTCATTTAAAGTTGTTCTATGTGTGATAGTAATGGCAGGTGGAGAGATCAGGGGGAGGGGGAGGGGCAGGGAGGAGAGGGGATCAGGGGCCCCCTCCTTAATTTCTGCCCTGGGCCCCAGCATGGCTAAACCGGCCCTGGTGACAGGAGTGAATGTCAAGTGTACATCTTCCCTGGTGAGGTATAAACTCATATTCACTCCATATTGGTGAAGTCACTTCACCCTCATTCTCCATACCTTCAGTCCCCCCTGCAGCCCTCTCACTTTGTTCTTCCTACCCAATTGCTCTCATTTCCTCATCTTCCACCCCCCCCAAAGCCTTTCTCTCTCTTCCCCTATTTGCCTTTCTTGTTCTTTTCTTCTCTTTCCTCCTCAGTCTCTTTTAATTTCTCTCTCTCTCTCGTCTTCTTCCTCCACAGGCCTTGATGCCTTGCCCTCTCACTGACAAGCATCCAAAGATACAACTACCACCTCTTGCTCCCCTGGCCCTGATTGTGGCTCCAGATGCTAGTAACCCTTATCTTCCCCAATACCTGAGTCCTCAAGGATTCCTCTGCTGCAGGGGTGGACTGACCGTTTGGGCAACTGGGCAGTGACCGAGGGCCCAGAGGCTCTGCCCAGATGCACACCGCACACTACAGTCCTCCCGGTCCTACCTTTAAAGGCATGCTACTGGTGATCTAGTAGTCTCTGCTGCAGGGGGAGGGGGGGAAACATGTTCTTTCCTGCCCGTAGTGCTGCTACCATTCCCCCCTGCCCACCGCCGTACTTTAAAAATTGCGGCTGAGACTCCCTGCGGAAGTCTTGCGAGAATGTCGAGACCCACGGCGATGGCAGGCGGGGGACTAGCGGCAGCACAGCAGGCAGGAAAGAACATGCTCCCCACACCCTGCAGAGACCCACCAGGGCCCTTCAGGTAGGGCTGGGGCAGCAGGGGCGTGGCTATGGTGGTAGGGGGCAGCAGCGTGGTAGTAAGGGGTGTGGTGGGCAGCGTCCGGGAAGGGGGCCCAGGTCACTCTCAGTCTGCCCCTGCTCTGCTGCCTCCTTCTGCCCAGGCCTTCATTGGGCTGAAGACACCTCTGCCACTTCCCCATTTCCTGGCACCAAATGGTGGTAACAGAAGCATTTGCCACCTTCTGCTCCACAGGCTACCTTGCCAGACCATAAAATGCCTTTGTCTCAAGCGAGCAGGCAAGAGCATTTTCAAAACCTTGGGTTTGATTATGTGTATACATTCTATATAGCATGTTTCCTAAAAATGATCTAAAACTGTATGTCAACAAATTGCATAATTTATACATTTAAAAATCAGAACATATTTGTGAGAAAATTACAATATTTCTACTTTTTGAGGACAGTAAAGTCATCTGCTATTGGCTTATCTGTTTGGTCTTGAAACCCATTTTCTGCACCCATTACACAGTTGGCTTTCCAGATGACAGTTTCAGGTGCTGTTGCTGGATGAAAGCTGGAAGGTGGACTCTCTTTTTTTTTTAATCATTTATTTATAATTTTTCATTTTACAAGGGTCACTTGCAAACAGTAATACAGAGATGACTGTACATTAATACAATATTAGAGGAAAACAATCTCAACTAGAGAAATGGATTATATACAATCTTTCTCTTTCTTAGACCACAAAATAAATAGGGAGAGTGAAACAAGACAAGGAGATCAATTAAACAACAGTAAACAAAGAAAACGTGGTATTAACCTGATTATCCCCAATTATTATTTATCTGAATCATTATTCCACATTGATCGTCTGGTTGGCTTCTTCAAACCCAAGACAGTGTATAGTCAATTAATTTCGTTGGAAACATACTTATTGTCCAATATTAGTGGAAATAATACACCTGATTTCATTTTTTTCTCTTTTAAAACCAGAAATTATTTAACAATACAAACACTTGAGTCTCTAATCCAATTCCCACTGATTAAGGTAATCCCAGTTTCACAGGCTTCACTCCTTTTGAATTAATATACTAAGAGGAATCATTTCAGAGGAAAAAAAACTTTAGGAGTCATATCCGGAACTCTGGGAAAACAACAATCTCGATATTAATCAGATGTAATAATATTCATTTTGTTCAAATTTTTCTGGTCAAAGTGGACTCTTTCAAGGTTGAACCACACTGATGCTGTTCTTTCATTTAGGCCTACAAGTAAGGGAAATACCATCACAGTGCAATCAAGCTGCTGCATCAGCTGACATCTCTTTCTGATATTAATAAACTAGCCGTTGAGCCCGTAAAAACGGGCTGGTATTGGGGTTTTCCTTCTCCCCCCCGCGAGGTCGCCACCGCTCCCCTCCCCCCCCCCGCGAGGTTGCCACCGCTCCCCCCCCCCCCCCGGAGTCGCCGCCGCCACCTCTCCACCCGGCCCGGGCCCTCTCTTCACTTCTAAACTTACACATCCATTTGCCGAACGCAGCAAGGCACATCAGCTGAGCTGCCGTGGGCCCTTCCTTCTCTGCCTGTGGCCCCGCCCTCCTGTGATGTAACGTCAGCGAGGGTGGGACACAGGCAGAGAAGGAAGGGGCAGCTCAGCTGATGTGCGTTGCTGCGTTTCGGCGAATGGATGTGTAAGTTCAGAAGGGAAGAGAGGGCCCGGGCCGGGTGGAGGGGTGGCGGCGGCGACTCCGATTGGGGGGGGGGGAGCAGTAGCAACCTCGGCAGGCAGTTTCCCTCTCTGTCCCGCCCCCCCGTCATCACGTATTGATGTGGGGCGGGACAGAGAGGGAAGTCTCTACTGCGCATTTGCGAGTGAGTCGGTCACTCGCCATTTATATGTTTGATTGGGAACTTTGAGAAAAAGTAGCGTGTTTCACATATAAAATACACTGAAGGCATTCAATAAAAGGAAAAAATTTTCAATACAATTCAGAACTAAAATGTTCTCGCAGTTACCTGCTTTCCTGAATATTTTTACCCACATTCTGCAGTTCTGCATTGATCACTCGTTCTTCACTTTTTCTAGTCAGTTTCGATGAAGTCATGTATTGAGACAAAGTCACACCAAAAGCTGTGGATTCTAGGCTTGGATCCTGACAAATGACAAGTATGTCACAATCTATTAGTTATTTCAAGGAACACTCAAACCTTCTAAAAACAAGTCATTGCTGTTTCTTAGCTTTATAAAACTCAGTTTTAGGAACTTTTCTTTCTCATTGACAGAGAATGGGGAAAAAAGCTTTGGATATCAGGCCCCGAGAGTGTTCTCTAAAAATAATGCACTATTTTTCTGTATATGGGCTTCAGATAATTCTGTAGTACATTTTAATTTCATCCAGTCACAAGTCCTAAACTTCCTTCTGAGGATCTACTCTGCCTTATGTCAATTTAAAATTGGGACAGTACAAAATTATACAATCAGCCTTTATATTAAAGGCATTATGCAAAAGTATTTTATGTTGGCCTCTTGTACATTTTAATTTCATCCAGTCACAAGTCCTAAACTTCCTTCTGAGGATCTACTCTGCCTTATGTCAATTTAAAATTGGGACAGTACAAAATTATACAATCAGCCTTTATATTAAAGGCATTATGCAAAAGTATTTTATGTTGGCCTCTTGTACATTTTAATTTCATCCAGTCACAAGTCCTAAACTTCCTTCTGAGGATCTACTCTGCCTTATGTCAATTTAAAATTGGGACAGTATAAAATTATACAATCAGCCTTTATATTAAAGGCATTATGCAAAAGTATTTTATGTTGGCCTCTTGTTTTACTCTTGTTTGTTCTGATTAACTTTATAGCCCTGACAAACTTACAAATAGATACTGATTTCATACAAACAAAAAAAAAATCTAGCATCAAGGTCCTAACAGTCATAACCACGTCATTCTGACATCATGAAAGACAAGGTACTGTTGTGTGATCTGACTACTGGACATCTTCATCTTCAGAGATCCTCTGGGCCTATGTGTTTTCTTTTTAAAATGGTTTTATCCTCCCTTTTTACCCTCTGCTGCCTTTTCCCCTCCCCTGGAGGACTGGCCAGGTGGCGACAGATCAGTGGCGTCCCAAGGGGGGGGGGGGCGGTCCGTCCCCAGTGCATGCCGCTGGGGGGTGCCGCGGCGCGCGCCTGTGGGCTCCGAGTTCGCTACGCTAACTTCGCTGGTTCACTGCAGCTCCCTCCCTCTGCCCCGGAACAGGTTACTTCCTGTTCCGGGGCAGAGGGAGCTGCAGCGCACCAGCGAAGTTAGCGTAGCGAACTTGGAGCCCACAGGCGTGCGCTGCGACACCCCCCCCCCAGCGGCGTGCACCCGGGGGGGGTGTCATTTCGCCGGGGGGGGGGGGGGCGCATCGGCGATCCACCCCGGGTGTCATCGAGGCTAGGAACGCCACTGCGACAGATGCACCCACAACGCTGTTGTTTGGTTAGCAAGGACTGCCACTATACTAGAGGCTACCTTCCCTCCCTGACCGAGCCTGCTCATGCTGTTTCCACAGGCCCAATCTGCCCTGCTAAATGGAAACTCTGAAACCAGATTCCTCACATCACAGTACAGAATGCTAGAGCTTGACCATAGAGTCAGCCACTTCCATAATATTCAAGTAGATAAATATGTACAAAAAGGACAATTCTATAACTAGGCACTCATGAGTATGTCACTGCAGAGAAAAGTAGTACTTATGCTCGTATGCACACTAAGCACTATTTTATAAGGGCACGTATAAGTGCTATAGTGCATAACTGCAATGGGAAGTGTACATGTGGGTGGAGCATGGGGGAGGGGCTCCCAGATATATGCATAACTTACAGAATATTGTAAGTCACATGCACCCTTGCTGCATTTAGGTGTCCACAGTTACACTAGGTCTATGGCTGGTGTAACTGCTTGTTTAAATGCAAGGTGCGCCAATACCGGGTTATTCTAGTATTCTAGAACAGCATCTTGGCATCTAGATGCTGTTATACAGGGTGAGGCAAAAAAGCAAAGATACTTACCTGTAGCAGGTATTCTCCGAGGACAGCAGACTGATTGTTCTCACATGTGGGTCGACGTCCGCGTCGGCCCAGGAAACGGAGCAAATTTTTGAAGCAAAATAAAAAGTTTTGCCCAGAGTCTTCTAGCGCGTGAATGACGTGCAATGTGCATGTGCAGACGACTACCCACCCGTCGTGCAAGCGTGCCCCTTAGTTAAATCAAAAAGCATACAACAAACTAGTAACAACTCCAAAGGGGAGGTGGGTGAGTTTGTGAGAACAATCAGCCTGCTGTCCTTGGAGAATACTTGCTACAGGTAAGTATCTTCACTTTCTCCGAGGACAAGCAGGCTGCTTGTTCTCACATGTGGGGTATCCCTAGAAACCAGGCTCACTCAAAGCAATGAACATTGGTCAATTGGGCCTCGCAACGGCGAGGACATAACATGGATTGACCTGAAACCATAAACAACTAACTGAGAGTGCAGCCTGGAAGAGAACAAAAATGGGCCTAGGGGGGTGGAGTTGGATTCTAAACCTCAATCAGATTCTGCAGCACTGACTGCCCAAACAGACTGTCGCATCGGGTATCCTGCTGAAGGCAGTAGTGAAATGTGAATGTGTGGACTGATGACCAAGTTGCAGCCTTGCAAATCTCTTCAATGGAGGCTGACTTTAAGTGAGCCACTGACACAGCCATGGCTCTAACATTATGAGCAGTGACATGGCCCTCTAGAGTCAGCCCAGCTTGGGCATATGTGAAGGAAATGCAATCTGCTAGCCAATTAGAGATTATGCGTTTTCCGATGGTGAATCCCCTCCTGTTGGGATCGAAACAAACAAACAACTGGGCAGACTGTCTGAAGGGCTTTATCCACTCCACGTAAAAGGCCAATGCTCTCTTGCAGTCCAAGGTATGCAAACTGCTTTCTCCAGGGCGGGTATGAGGACAGGGAAAGAATGTTGGCAAGACAATTGACTGGTTCAGATGGAACTCCGACACCACCTTCGGCAGAAACTTAGAGTGCGTATGGAGGATTACTCTGTTGTGATGAAACTTGATATAAGGTGCATGCACTACCAAGGCCTGAAGCTCACTGACCCTTCGAGCTGAAGTAACAGCCACCAAGAGAATGACCTTCCAGGTCAAGTACTTCACATGGCAGGAATTCAGTGGCTCAAAAGGAGTTTTTATCAGCTGGGTGAGAACGACGTTGAGATTCCATGACACCGGTGGAGGTTTGACCTGAGGCTTTGACAAAAGCAAACCTCTCTTGAAGCGAACAACTAAAGGCTGTCCAGAGATAGGCTTACCCTCTACATGGCAATGATAAGCACTAATTGCACTAAGGTGAACATTTACGGAGTTGGTCTTGAGACCAGATTCCAACAAGTGTAGAAGATATACAAGCAGGGTCTGTGTAGGACAAGAAAGAGGATCTAGGGCCTTGCTGTCACACCAGACGGCAAACCTCTTAGTGGAATCCTTCCTTGAAGCAAGCAAGACTCGGGAGACAACCTCTGAATGATCCAAGGAAGCGAATTCTAAGCTCTCAACATCCAGGCCGTGAGAGCCAGAGACTGGAGGTTGGGATGCAGAGGCGACCCATCGTTCTGGGTGATGAGGGTTGGAAAACACTCCAATCACCACGATTCCTCGGAGGACAACTCCAGAAGAAGAGGGAACCAAATCTGATGCAGCCAGAAGGGAGCAATCAGAATCATGGTTCCGCAGTTTTGCTTGAGTTTCAGCAAAGTCTTCCCCACTAGAGGTATGGGAGGATTCGCATACAGGATGCCTGTTCCCCAATGCAGGAGAAAGGCATCTGACGCTAGTCTGTCGTGGGCCTGAAGCCTGGAACAGAACTGAGGGACCTTGTGATTGATCTGAGTAGCAAAAAGATCCACCGAGGGGATGCCCCAAGCTTGGAAGATCTTGCCCATGTTCAGTGACCACTCGTGAGTTTGCATTATCCTGCCCAGCCTGTCGGCCAGACTGTTGTTTACGCCTGCCAGATAAGTGGCTTGCAGAAACATGCAGTGACGGCGCGTACAAAGACACATCTGGACGGCTTCCTGACACAGGGGGCGAGATCTGGTGCCCCCCTACTTGTTGGTGTAATACATGGCAACCTGACTGTCTGTCTGAATCAATATGATTTGGTTGGACAGCCGGTCTCTGAAAGCCTTTAGAGCGTTCCAGATCACTCGCAATTCCAGGAGATTGATCTGAAGACCTTTTTCCTGAAAAGACCAGGCTCCTTGAGTGTGAAGCCATCTACATGAGCTCCCCACCCCAGGAGGGATGCATCCATTGTCAGCACTTTTTGTGGCTGAGGAATTTGGAATGGACGTCCCAAGGTAAAATTGGATCGAATCGTCCACCGCTGCAGAGAATTCCGGAAGTCGGTGGACAGTTGGATTACATCCTCTAGACTCCCCACAGCTTGATACCACTGGGAAACAAGGGTCCATTGAGCTGATCTCATGTGTAGGCGTGCTATGGGAGTCACATGAACTGTGGAGGTCATGTGCCCCAGAAGTCTCAACATCTGCCGAGCCATGATCTGTTAAGATGCTCAAACTATAGACACCAGGGACAGGAGGTTGTGTGTCCTTGCCTCGGGAAGATAAGCTCGAGCTGTCTTTGTGTTCAACAGAGCTCCAATGAATTCCAACTTTTGAACTGGGATGAGATGGGATTTGGAGTAATTGATCACGAACCCCAGTAGTTCTAGCACCTGAATAGTCATTTGCTTGGACTGTACAGCACCTGCCTTCGAGATGCTCTTCACCAACCAATCGTCGAGATAAGGGAACACATGCACTCCCAGTCTGAGTAGCGACGCTGCGACTACCGCTAGGCACTTTGTGAACACTCTGGGTGCAGACGCCAGACCAAAGGGCAGTACACAGTACTGAAAGTGCTGTGTTCCCAGCCGAAATCGAAGATACTTCCTGTGAGCTGGGAGTATCAAAATGTGTGTGTAAGCATCCTTTAAGTCCACAGAGGATAGCCAATCGTTTTCTTGAATCATGGGAAGAAGGGTGCCCAGGGAAACCATCCTGAACTTTTCTCGGACAAGAAATTTGTTCAGGGCCCTCATGTCTAGGATGGGACGCATCCCCCACCCCCGTCTTTTTCTGCACAAGGAAGTACCTGGAATAGAATCCCAACCCTTCTTCTCCTGGTGGAACAGGTTCGACCGCTTGGGCCTTCAGAAGGGCGGAGAGTTCCTCTGCAAGTACCTGTTTGTGCTGGGAACTGTAAGAATGAGCTCCCGGTGGGCAATTTGGAGGTTTCGATTCCAGATTGAGGGTGTATCCTGACCGGACTATTTGAAGGACCCACCGGTTGGAGTTTATGAGAGGCCACCTTTGGTGAAAAAATATCAATTTCCCCCCAACTGGCAAGTTGACCAGTACGGACACTTCTACAGAGGCTATGCTTAACTGGAGCTAGTCAAAAGCCCGTTCCCTGCTTTTGCAGGGGAGCAGCACGGGCCTTAGACGCACACTGTTGACGAGAACGAGCATGATGGGGCTGAGCCTGGGAAGGCTGTCGAGAAGCAGGAGTGTACCTATGCCTAGGATAGGCATAGGGTGCACTCCTCTCCCCCCCCCCCCCCCAAAATACCTCCTAGATGAGGAGGTAGTAGCAGAAGATGCCCGGTGGGAGAGAGAATCCATAGCATTATGCTTCTTGATTTGATCAACAAGATCCTCTACTTTTTCACCAACAAGGTTGTCCCCCCCGGCAAGGAACATCCACCATTCGCTGTTGGACCGAATGATCCAGGTCAGAGACCCACAGCCATGAGAGTCTACGCATCACTATACCTTGAGCAGTGATCCTGGATGCTACATCAAAAGTGTCGAACGTACCCCTAGCCAGGAATTTTCGACACGCCTTCTGCTGCCTGACCACCTGGCGAAAAGGCTCAGCTTGCTTCGGAGGGAGTGCATCAACCAAGCTAGACAGTTGCCTTATTGAGTCCCGCAAGTGAAAGCTCATGAAGAGCTGGTATGATTGGATCTTGGCAGTGAGCATAGCGGCCTGATACGTCTTCCTCCCCAAAAAAATCAAGAGTCCTAGCTTCTCTGCCTGGGAGCGCCGAAGCATAGTCTCTAGTACTCCTGGCTCTCTTGAGGGCGGAATCCACCACCATAGAATTGTGGAGTAACTGAGATCTCATCAATCCAGGTTCACCATGGATCTGATACTGGGATTCAGCTTGCTTGGGGACCACAGGGCCAGAAAGAGGGGCCGACCAGTTTCGCATAAGGACTTCCTTCAGTACCTTATGCAGAGGGACTGTCACAGCCTCTTTAGGTGGAGAATAGTCCAGGACTTCAAGCATCTCAGCCCTGGGCTCATCCTCAACCTCCACAGGGAAGGGAATAGCTGTAGCCATGTCCCAGACAAAAGAGGAAAAGGAAAGACTCTCCGGTGGAGATAGCCTCCTCTCTGGTGGAGGGGAAGGTTCAGAGGGAATCCCATAGGACTCATCAGAAGAAAAATACCTGGGATCTTCCTCTGACTCCCACGAACGCTCCTGCTCAGTATAAGACCTCTCTTAAGGTACTCCGACACTGGGCCTGCCTCAACGCCAAGGAATGATGTCCTTGATGGTGATGTCGAGAGGCTGACGCCCACTCGGATTGCAGCAAAGCTTCCTCCACTGACGTTGAAGGGGAATCGACCTGGGTGGCAGCCGATGCCGCAGGCGGCATTGCAATCGGGGACCTCACCGCAGGAGAAGGGCCAGACACCGCTGCCGCAGATGGTACAGAAGGCGCAAGCACCCCCGACATTGACGCTGACTGACGTAGCAGTCTCTCCAGAAGTTCTGGAAACAAGGCACGGATGTGCTCGTCGAGAGCCGCCATCAGAGAAGGCTGTGGGGTCAGTGGAACAGGCGGTGTCAGAATCTGTGGAGGCGCGGGAGCAGGTACCGGGCTGCTAGGAGACCTACGCATTGGCACCTCCTATATCGAGTAGGAGCAATCCTCTCGGCACTGACGCTTCTCGGGTGCAGACTCTCACGACGCCCTGGAGCTCCCAGCACCGTGCATCGAAGGAGAACGATGACGGTGCTTCTTCGCCTTCGCTCGACGCCCGTCATCAAGACTCCTCGGTACCGAGGACGTCGAATCCTCACGTCTCCTTGGGTCCAGGTCCGACGAAGGTCGGTCCCAGGGGGCCTGCATAACAGGAGGCCTCGAGGCGGGTGGAGACCCACTCAACGCCTCACTGCTCCCAGCGCGAGTTGGTTTCTCAGCAGCTATTACCTCTCCTCCAGACGTCGATGCTCCTTTCGATGTCGACGCCGACGACCTCAGTACCGATGTCGATGTCGACGTTAAAGGACCGGACTGAGCCCCAAAAAGCTTTTCCCTTTGGGCTTCTCAAGACGCTTGGGTCCGTTTCTTTATACGAAGACACAGACTACAAGCGGCTGGGCTATGGTCGGGCCCTAGGCACTGGATACACCAAGCGTGGGTATCGGTACCTGAGATGGTCCAGTTGCAACGAGTACAACGTTTGAAGCTGCTTTGTGTCTTCGATGACATGGAAAGAAAAACGACTTCGGCAAAATTAAATGACGCGATCGTGTGAAAAAAGTAAAGGGCACAAAAAGGGAAAAACCCGACCGCACGGCCTAAAGGCCGGCCGCTTCGAAAAGAAAGGAAACTTAAAAACAGGCAATAAACTAAAAGAGACTACAGGAGTAATTTTTTTTTTTTAAGGAAATGACAAAAAAATAAAAGAAATAGAAAGAAAAAAGTCGTCAGACTCTGTTCCTAGGCCAAAAACGAGGAGAACAGAAAAATCCTGTCACTTCGTCGCGGACAAAAAAGAACTAACGAGCATGCTCGCGCGACGGGCGAAAAGTCATTCGCGCATGCGCGGTGTGTGTCATTCACGCGCTAGAAGACTCTGGACAAAACTTTTTATTTTGCTTCAAAAATTTGCTCCGTTTCCTGTGCCGACGTGGACGTCGACCCACATGTGAGAACAAGCCGCCTGCTTGTCCTCGGAGAAAAAAAACGTTATCCTTGAAAGTTTTTTGCTATTTTCTCAGCAACTGCTTGGACTTGCAACACAAAATTTTACAGTTTTATTTGTTGTTACTATCTACTTTTAGGTGCCAACTAGAATGAGATTATCTTTAAACACGGTGAAGTTAAAGATTTTTTAGCATGACCACCCAGCAATTTTTGTGTGTTCAAAAATATCTGCATGTAAAACGGCCATTATTTAAAAAACAAAAAAAATGTACCAGCTTACTGTTATAGTGACATAGACTTTTGTCTGAGGAGCAATGTTGGAAGCCTAAAACAAGCGCCACACAAAGCCGCAAACAATCGCTGAGCTCAAGGAAGTGCAGTGGATGATCTGGGACAGCCTGGCACAGGGACAGATCAACAAAGCTGTTAAGAACTTCCAAAGTGACTGAAGGCCTGTGTTAAAGCTGGGGGTGGAGAATTTGAGCATTCACAGTGACTGCAAAATTCTGACATATTATTAATTGTATCATTTGAATGATGTTATTTTACTGTGTTTTAGCTCAAACATTTTTAATGCACAAATATTTATAGGTAGCAATGCTAAAATGTCAGTATCACCACCATAGCTTTAATAGTAATATATAAGTATGATGACTGAGGGGTCCTTTTACTAAGCTGCGGTAAAAAGTGGCTTGCGGATTTTGGGCACGCGCAGAAATATTTTTCAGCGCATGTACAAAAAATGCCTTTTTTCCCAGAAAATGGACGTGTGGCAAAATCAAAATTGCCGCGCGTCCATTTTGGGTGTCTGACCTTACTGTCAGCCATAGACCTAGCGGTAAGGAATCTGAGCGGTAACGACCTGCGCGCGTGCGCTATGCATGCCAGAAAATAAAACATATCTTCCAGACACGTGCCCAAAATGAAATTATCGCAAGAGGCACATGGTAGTCGGGCAGTTAAGTTCATTTTGGCGCATGTTGGGTGCGCGTAGAGCCTTACGCGGCTTCGTAAAAGTGTAGGGGGAGGTTTTGCACTAGTTGAACTTGAAGAACTGTTGAAGGACTTTTTATACTTGGACTTTGCATATACTTTTGTGTTTGCACCAAAGAATCAGAGTTTCTCTAATGAGCCTAAACTAAAACTTCACAGCTTGAACTTGTTAATAGTAAAACCTGTTTGTTAACCAGCTAGCTAAATAACAATTTGTAGTAGTCAACAATTCAGGCTTGTAAGGGAGACAGCTAGCTCTGTCAGCACAGTCTCGTGATCAATACACAGAGGCTGTATTATGTGGATGTGCTGAAACAACACAATAAGTAACATTTTCTACATCTTCTTGCAAAGTAACATTTTCTGTGAAACTGACGTACTCTTTCTCTGTGAGAACTACAGAACTACTACTGTACTGCGCATGTGCTTGTGTGATGTATGGCATGTGTTATGCGCATGATCACTAATGATGTATAAGAACGAGTGTCAGGTGACGCTCGGGGCGCAGTATCCTGAGTCTGAACTTAGTACTGTGTCAGCTAGCTAATAAAAGTTGCCTTGCTTTGGAAGTCAGCGTCTCAGCCTCCTGATTTACTTGCTGATCTGTCCGGTTACAAAAGGGGCCCTAAGTATGTAAAATTTCTCATTGAAATTCCAAGTGATTGCTGAAAAAATGGCAAAAGACACTAGGGGGTTCTTTTTTTTTTTTTGCCTCATCCTGTAGAAAAGGCACCAACTGCTCTGCATCCAGGCACCTACAAGGAGAAATACAATTGATATTGCATTAGAGTTCATAAGTGACAGAGTAAATTAAGCAGTCAGGTATAGAGAGTTCATTTCCGGACTGAGAAATAAAGTGGTATTACGTTAGAGTTCATTGGTGACAGAGTAATGAAGAAGTATAGAGAGTTCGGTTTTGTCTAGTTCTGGTGTAAGTTTCGTTGTCTGGTATTTAGGATGGATCGTTGTGGTATGCCTTTTTGAACAGGTTAGATTTTAGTGATTGATGGAAGTTTGTTGGGTCGTGCATTGTTTTTATAACGTTTGGCAGTGCATTCCACAGTTGCGTGCTTACGTAGGAGAAGCTGGATGAGTATGTTGATTTATATTTTAGCCCTTTGCAGCTGGGGTAATGGAGATTCAGGAATGTGCGTGCTGACCTTTTTGTGTTCCTGGTCAGTAAGTCTATGAGGTCTGACATGTAGACTGGGGCTTCGCCATGAATGATTTTATGAACTAGGGTGCAAATTTTGAATGCAGTACGTTCTTTAAGTGGGAGCCAGTGTAATTTTTCTCTTAGAGGTTTGGCGTTTTCGTATTTCGTTTTTCCAAATATGAGTCTGGCTGCTGTGTTTTGGGCAGTTTGGAGTTTCTTAACGATTAGTTCTTTGCATCCAGCATAGATGGCATTGCAGTAATCTAGTTGGCTTAGCACCATTGATTGTACCAGGCTGTGGAATATTGTCCTTAGGAAGAAAGGTTTTATTCTTTTGAGTTTCCACATTGAGTGGAACATTTTCTTTGTTATATTTTTCACGTGGCTTTCTAGTGTGAGATTTCAGTCAATTGTAACTCCGAGAATTTTCAGGCTATCTGAAATAGGGAGGGTGTAGTCTGGGGTGTTTATGATGGTGGGTTTGTTCGTGGTATATTGTGATGAGAGGATAAGACTTTGTGTTTTAACTGCGTTGTTTTAATTGAAACGCATCCGCCCAGGAATTCATGATTTGGAGGCTGTGATTGATTTCATTTGTGATTTCTGTTAGGTCATGTTTGAACGGGATGTAGATCGTGACATCGTCTGCGTAGATGTAAGGATTAAGGCCTTGGTTGGATAGCAATTTGGCTAGGGGTGTCATCATTAGGTTGAAAAGGGTCGGTGAAAGCGGTGATCCTTGGGGTACTCCACATTCTGGCTTCCATGGTGATGAAGTATTCGAATTTGATATCACTTGGTATGTTCTTGCGGTTAGAAAGCCTTTGATCCAACTAAGTACGTTTCCTCCAATCCCGAAGTATTCTAGGATGTTTAGTAGTATTTTATGGTTTACCATGTCGAACGCACTGAACATGTTGAATTGTAGGAGAAGTACACTATTGCCAGTTGCAATTGCTTGTTTGAATTTGGTTAGGAGCGTGATTAGTACTGTTTCGGTGCTGTGGTTGGAGCGAAATCCTGATTGTGATTCATGTAGTATCGAGAATTTGTTTAGGTAGTCGGTAAGCTGCTTGGTTACCATACTTTCCATTAGTTTGACTGTCAGAGGGATGGATGCTACCGGGCGGTAGTTGGTTATGTCATTTGCTTTTTTCTTTGAGTCTTTAGGTATTGGGGTGAGTAGTATGTTTCCTTTATCCTTAGGGAAGAGTCCATGTTGTAGCATGTAGTTTAGGTGTGACGTGAGGTCTGCTATGAAGTGTTGTGGAGCGGATTTTATCAGGTTGTTGGGGCATATGTCCAGTTTGAAGTGGGATTTGGCGAACCTGTTGATTGCTTGGGTTAGTGTTTTGTTAGTAAGTAGGGCGAAATTTGTCCAGATTCGGTCTGCTGGGTATTCATCGGGGATTGGGTCCAGGCAGTCCATGAATTTTTTGTGATCGGTGGTATTAAGTGGTTCGTAGCTTTATAATTTTCTCGTTGAAGTATTTAGCAAGACTGTCTGCTGATGGGGTGTCTGTGTTGGTTGTGCTAATCGGTGTGGTATCTAGTAGTTTGGTCCTATTATGGTTTTGTAGTATGACCTTTTGGTTTGTCTTATTGCATATTTGTATTTTCTTTGCATTTGTTTCCTTGTGTTGAGTGTGTGTTCATCTTTTATTTTATTCCATGCTCGTTCAAGTCTCCTGACTTGTGTTTTTAGTTTTTTCAGTTCTTTGTTGAACCATGGTATCGAGTTTTGTCTTTGTGATGTTCTTGTTTGTAGTGGTGCTATTTTGTCTAATATGCTTCTGCATCTGTTATCCCAGTCTAGGAGATAGTGTTTTGAATCCGTTTGTGCTATCCATTCGTTATTGTAGATTTGTTGCCAGAATGTTATAAGGTCAATTTGGCCTCTCGTGGTGTAGGTTGTGCGTTCTTGAGTGTGGTAAGAAATGCAAAATGATGCACTTAGGGAATGGAAATCCATGAGAGACGTATGTGTTAGGTGGGGAGAGGGATCTTGGGGTGATAGTATCTGAGGATCTGAAGGTGATGAAACAGTGTGACAAGGCGGTGGCCATAGCTAGAAGGTTGCTAGACTGTATAGAGAGAGGTGTGACAAGCAGAAGAAAAGAGGTTTTAATGCCCCTGTATAAGTCGTTGGTGAGGCCCCACCTGGAGTATTGTGTTCAGTTTTGGAGGCCGTATCTTGCTAAGGATGTAAAAAGAATTGAACTGGTGCAAAGAAAATCTATGAGAATGGTATGGGATTTGCGTTACATGACGTATGAGAGACTTGCTGACCTGAACATGTATACCCTGGAGGAAAGGAGAAACAGGGGTGATATAATACAGACATTCAAATATTTGAAAGGTATTAATTCGCAAACGAACCTTTTCCGGAGATGGGAAGGCGGTAGAACTAGAGGATATGAAATTAGATTGAAGGGGGGCAGACTCAAGAAAAATGTCATGAAGTATTTTTTCATGGAGAGAGTGGTGGATACTTGGCATGCCCTCCCACGGGAGGTGGTGGAGATGAAAACGGTAACGGAATTCAAACATGCGTGGGATAAACATAAAGGAATCATGTTCAGAAGGAATGGATCCTCAGAAGCTTAGCCGAGATTGGGTGGCAGAGACAGTGGTGGGAGGCGGGGCTGGTGGTTGGGAGGCGGGGATAGTGCTGGGCAAACTTCTATGGTCTGTAACCTGAAAATGGCAGGTACAAATCAAGGTAAGGTATAACAAAAAGTAGCACATATGAGTTTATCTTGTTGGGCAGACTGGATGGATCGTGCAGGTCTTTTTCTGCCGTCATCTACTATGTTACTATGTAAGAGCCTTTTTTTCACCATTGTAGGGATAGGTTTAGTTTGTGGTGGTCTGACCAGTCTGTCCATTTTGTATCTGTTAACATTAGGTTTAAGTCTGTGGACAGTTTGTGTGTGATGAGATCAAGTGTGTGTCCTTTGACATGGGTTGCTTGCATATTTGGCCAGTTGAGGTCCCATAGTTAAAGGAAATACTTGCATTCACGTGCATTGGTTGAATTAGCTATCAAGTGTCGACTGGACTCATTGTTGCTAGCTACACCAAAACCAGATATGGCCCATGGAGCACAGTTTGATCTCTTCTCTTTACCAACTACCACACCTATGAAACAATTCAAGATATGTAGAAAGAAGCAATGGGAGGGGCATAAATATAATTTTTAAAAAGCGTTATGACAGAAAATCTTGTGTACCTGATCAAATAGCAGATGCTTCCTTGGTAGGTTCTCAGTGAACGCTTTATAAGCTTTTGTGAGTTTGCTTCCCAAGAATAGCTTTCTGTCCAGCTGCTGTACCTCAGAGGACTCCATCTATGATAAAAAATGCAAAATTTCTAAGAATTCATATTTATTTAGCAGAATCTCTTCTACCAAAGATTTCACTTTTGAGGACGTGGGTTCTACCACTACTTCATTTAATTAAGACTGTCTTTTTATTTTCTCTTTGAATCCATTTCTGTGTGTTGAGTTTGGGGTGATCAAAACCCTCCATGGTACCTGTAATGTCTTCTTGGCAGAATAATGTAGTGCTTCACCATTGTGTAAAACAGATTACAGTGTGTGGTCTTTCCTGGTTAGTCCCCATCCAGGTACTGGCAAGACTCATCTTGCTTTGCTTCTCATTACTACGGAGTAGGCATGCAGCAGCAACTTAAAAAAAAAACCTATTATTTGAGGCATTTTGCCCAAGAGATGTGTAGGAGTAATTTATTAAAACATTTTTTTGCATGTAAAGCATGTTTCACAGGTTGAAAATGTTATTGTAAAATTGCATGGGAGTATATACGTATGCAAGTATGCATGTCGACAAGAGCATATGCATTGAGTGTGACATGGGCATAGTTTGGGTGGAGCTGCAATATACATATCTAAAACAGATACATTTACCCCTTCTTTGGAGAAAATATAAATTTGTGTGCCAGAGGGACATGGCTACCGTGTGCCCCGGGTGGTAATTCCATTTCTTACGTGTGTCCAACACACGCGGTAGAAAATATTTTCTATTTTCTACCGCGTAGACCTTACCCGGCGGTAATCAGCAGTTTACGCACACTGATGCTTACCCCCGGTTAGCGCTTGAGACCTTACCGCTAAGTCAATGGGTGGCGGTAAGGTCTCGGGCCGAAAATGGGCACGTGCTCATTTAAATTTTGCTGCACGTCCATTTTTGACCACAAAAAAAATGCCTTTTTTCCAGTTGCACTGAAAAATGGACCTGCGCGAGTCCACAACACGTGCCTACACCAGCGCAGGCCACTTTTAGGTGCGCCTTAGTAAAAGGGCCCCAGAATTTGTTGTAGGAATAGCTCTCTATCAGTTCTCCTAAAAGAGTATTCACCATTATGTCTACCTATTTGGACCCAGTAACAACAACAAAGTGTCACAACATAAATTAATGCGTGAGGTGTGGAAGCCTTCAGATTACACAACGTGGCATCCAGCCCTGAATAGTGTGAGCACTGTCATTATCCATCATTTGGCTCCCTAACATCAAAAAAAATAAAGTGAAATGTGTCAAAAACAGTGAAAACTAGTAAAAAAAAAAAACACTACTTTTTGTTTACAAGAGTCTATGGGGCTCATTTTCAAAGAACTTAGACTTACAAAGTTCCATAGGTTGCTATGCAACTATGTTAAGTCTAAGTGCTTTGAAAATACGCCTCCACATGATAAAAATCGGGATGGTTCTAAAGTAAATACGACAAAGAATACATAAAAGCAAAGTGTCAATTGTCTTTACATTGTCCATACAAATAAGCTTATGAAACACTTATCTTAATTAAGGCCACCATATGGGATGTTATTTGAGCAGTTTTCAATAAAGGACCCTATCAAAGGCTTTTTTGGCTGCATGCTGTTCTCTGGTCGTCTCCACTGTTTTGCCATTATCTTTTGAGGTGTGAAGACTGGTTCCTCGTCTTTCCTTTTTTAGACATATGGAGGGGCTTTTTCAAAAGAACATCCCCAAAAAACCCCCACGTCCATCTCACTGTCATTTTCGACCAAGAAAAATGTTGGGATTTCCTGTTCAAAAATGTGTGAGAAGGACGTTCTTGTGCTGTAAAATGTCCAAAATGAACAGCCATTTTCCACAATGAAACGTCCAAAATACAAATGCCAAAATGCAGGCACAAAAATGTCTGTCTGGCATCATTTGTACCAGAATGACCACACAGACATCCCTGCAGAGCAGAAGGGCAGCCTACTGGTCAGTGCAGTGGACTTTAAACAATGGGACACAGGTACAAATCCCACTTTATTTATTGTGAGCGCTCCAAGAACAGATAAAAATCTACTCTGCCTAAAGGTACACAACTACAATAGCCATCATGCTTGCAGGTATCTTATAAATTCAGGTACAGTAGGTATTTCTATGTTCCAGAAGGGCTCACATATTTGTACAGAAATAAAAGAGTTAAAGAGGGAATTACACCTTGGTCCTGTTGTGCAAAGTCAGCTGCTCTCACCTCTAGGCTACTCCTTACACTTGCTTGCTGCTCTATTAGGACTGGCCACTTAGAGCCTGGAACCCACTATGACTTTCACTTCTTAGGGGGATGGGAGGGGGTCAGTAAGCACTGGGAGATGAAGGAGGGATCATGCCTTCATCCCTCCAGTGTAGGGTTACCGTATTTATGGAGACAAAAAAAAAAGAGGACATAAAAAAATAAAATGCTGCCCCTCCTCGGCCTGCCCTCAGCCACACAGTCACATTGAACCCCCCTCCCCAAAGAAAGCCAGATTCTATAAGCAGTGAAAAAACTGGTGAAAGTAACAGAAATACATTTTTTTAAATATTTTGCTAAATACAAAATTAGAACATCTGTACATTTCCAAAAAAGTAAACATCCGTGAGCAGCATGTCCCCCTCTCCTCTCTATCCCCTTCTATCCATGTGCTGCATTTTCCTCTTTTCCCTTCCCTCCATGTACAGCATGTCTCCCACACCTCTCCCTTCCATCCACATGCAACTTGCCCGGCTTCTCTCCCTCCCATCCACGAGCAGTATATGAATCCCCCTCCCCTCCCCAGGCCTACCTTACAGCCCTGGTGGTCTAGGGGCCTCTTTGGAGAAGGAAGGAACCCCACTCTTTTCTGCCCGCTGCCGCCAATTCTTGAAAATGGCTCCCGAGATTTCAAGCGGTGGCCTCAAGACTTCCAAAGAAATCTCATGAGGCCATCACTTGAAGTCTTGGCAGCCGTTTTCAAGAAGCGGCAGCAGCAGATAGGAAAGAGTGGGGTTCTTTCCTGCCCTAAGAGGCCAATAGACCACCAGGGTGTGTTTCGGTAGGTTCGGGGGAGGGGGACAGGAAAGGCCAGCTAGCCCGTCTGCTCACCTGTCCGCCTGCCCAGAATCCTGGAAAAATGGGCAGGCTGGTAAAAACTGCAGGGATCCCCTGACAATCCCCTGAAAAGGAGGGCATGTCCAGGGGAATCCGGAAGTATGATAATCCTACTCCAGTGGTCAAGCTGCTCAATCTGGAAACCTTTTTGTACTCTGTACAAAACTGAAACAGGCCTAAATAAAGGTCCTTCTTTTTTGCCTTGGATGTTTCTTCCTGTTCCATTATCACTGAAAGATGTCCTAATTTTGGGCACGCCCTAGTCCCATCCATAACACACCTTCCAAATGCCCCCTTGCTATTTGGACGAACAGCAATGTAAAATATCCAAATTCTGCCTTTCAAAAATCGCGAATTGGACAATTCAACAGATGGACTTTTTTTTTGGCCATTTTGAGATATCCATATGCTTTGAAAATGAGCATCATGGCGAATACTCTTTTAGTAGGACGGATAGTGTACTTTGAGTTTTTTGTGCTTCCTATTTTTGGGGTTTTTATTTTGTTTGAAGTAGGAATAGTTCTGTATTATTTTCTAAACTCTTTCCACAGCACCTGCTAAGTATAGTTAAGCTACAGGACAACAAATAGGATTGTTTGTTTTAAAATATTAAACATTTCATTACCTCTTCTGCGAGTTCATCGTATACAGGCAGGTGGATGTCAAATTCAGGTGAGTCGATAAGTAGCCTGTCAGAGAATTGAACGTCAGCTGTTTTTACTAGGGGCTTATTAGGTATTTTGAAGTTCCTTGTGGCCAGTTCAAAATGAGTATGTTTTTCCAATTTCAAATGGTCCAGTTTCTCTTGTTGATCTAATCTCTAGTTTCAACACAAAATACGGGGTTTAAAAAGCTCTCCATGAAAACTGTGTAGTGCCACCACTCTACTGTTTTAATCATTTTTCACATTCAAATGCATAGCAATCTTATTTCCATTTCATCAGAAGTCTGTGCAGATAAAAGCATGCATGCTGGGGAACAATGTGTGTACATTTATCTACATTTTCTTGGAGGTATTCCTGGGGCATATTTAAGCCACGGAAGGCAATATGGGGCTCATTTTCAAAGCACTTAGATTTACAAAGTTCCAAAGATTACTATGAACTTTGTAAGTCTAAGTGCTTTGAAAATATACCTTGAGGTGTTGCTTTGTCCTGGAAAAGGATAAATTCTCTGCAGGCACTTTTTCCCTCAGTAATTTTCCAGGAGAAAGTACTTTGAAAACTGATGAAAAGCCCACAGGTAAAAGAACCCTTAGACTTTGCATCAATATATCCTTAAGTGCCCCTATATTCAGGAGATCTAAATTAAGTCCACCAATGGTAGTAACTTAATGGTTAGTGTAGCAGCCTGAGAACCAGGTTCAATTCCCACTGCTGCTCCTTGTGGCTCTGGGTAAGTCACTTAACCCTCCATTGCCCCAGGTACAAAATAAGTTCCTGTAGATAATATGTAAACCGCTTTGATTGTAACCACAGAAGGCAGTATATCAAATTCCATCCCCTTTCTCCATCTAAGAGGCCAATGCTTAAAGTTCTGAGTCACAAATTCCAGTTCTTTTTAGAAACTGTACAATAGCAAATAGATTTAAGAAGAGAAGACCACAACAGATTATAAAACAATCAAATTAAGGGAGAAATTAGGGCTTACCTGCTAATTTTCTTTCCTTTAGCCCAACAGATAAGTTCAGAACTTGCGGGTTATGCCCACCTATCATCAGGTGGAGATAGTACAAAATTGAGCTCTGTCATAAAGGGCACTGTACAGCTACTCCAAACCATCATTTTGGTAACAAAGCAGTAACAAATTTCTCCTTCCTCCTTCAGAAAACCATGAAGAATAAACAAAACAACAGCTAAAAAAGAGGTTGTGTATGTTAACATAGAAGTCTTAAGAGCTGAAATATGTAAACAGAGAGAGATAATAGAAGGATGGATTTCTGGACTTAACTGTTGGGACTAAAGGAAAGAAAATTAGCAAGTAAGATCTAACTTCTCCTTCCTTGGCATCCAGAACAGATCAGTCCAGAACTTGCAGGATGTATCAAAGTAGGCCTCAAGACAGGAGGAGAACAGAAACCCATGCTAATAGCACAGAAGCTCCAAAGGTAGTTTCCTTCCTGGCTGAAACATCCAGCCTATAATGAAAGGCATGAAGTGAAGACCACATTTCTGATCTGCAAACTTCTTTTAGCATTACTCATTCATTCATTCATTTATTGAACTGAAATAGCCCATTCAGAACACCATGCCTCAAAGATTCTCTAAACCTTAGTACAATCAACTGAAGTAGATTGCTTTCTAGCCTGGAACAAGGTTCTAATAATATCATCAGCATATCCTTTCTTCCTTAACTTTGACCTTTCAAAAGCCATGCTGTAAGATTAAAGAGAGATGGATCTTCCATCTGGACTGGATTCTGGGAGAGAAGTCTCTTGTGAAGTAAGACACAGAGGCCAATCTATATGAAGGTGAATGAGGTCCATGTACCATGGCCCCTGAACCAATCTGGGGCCACTAAAATTATTTGACCAGGAGGAAGAGCGACTTGGCGGAGTACTCTACCTATCATTAGCCAAGGAGAAAACACATAAAGCAGGGAGCTCTGCAACCAATGCTGAAGCTGGGCATCCAGGCCTTCTCTTTGGCAGCTAAAGAATCTAGGAACTTTAGCATTGCACCATGTGGCCATCAGATGCAGGAAGAAAGGCCCTACTTTACCAAGATGTTTACATGGAAAATTCCCACTCCCCTGCCAAGAGTGCTGTTCCTGGGCCCTGCTAGATCCAGCGCACACAAACATTAAAACATTAGTGCTGCACTCTGCCACTTAAGAGAAGAGATATAAAGTTTGCTTCCAGAAGGATTTCAGCTAGAAATACTACTATCCACTGGGACAGAGACCTCTTTCTCCTTGAACTGTGGTCTCTACGAAAACTGTTAGAACTTAGTCATCCCCATCAGGCAGATTAGTTGTTCCTCACTTACTCGGGCACCAAAAATAGAGTTTAGGACTGCTTGCGGAGAAATTCATGGCACTTAAATCAGAGCCTGAATAGCTTGATAAAAAGGGAAGGTCTTGCAGGCTCTCGGATCTCCATGGTGAGTTCCCTCACCAAGGCAGAGCTCAGGAACAAAAAAAAAATGCCAATCTTAAGGACCGCAGAGCATAGGAATTAACTAAAGGAAGTTCTACTCAACATGAGTGATAGTCTAGTGAAGTGCCAGTCCTTATGGACACCAGGTACATATGCTCCTCCAGTGGGGATCCAGTTCTAGGTGCTAGCGAGTGTGCAGATGGCAAATCTTAACTGAGAAATCCAGTGGAGCTCAGGTCCTCCATTTGCTATGCCACTGTGCAATCTGGAGTTGGAACTGAAAAAGGAGCAATATTACTCTCCGAACTCCCTCAGAGTGCTAAAATAAGAAGGACTGGAAAGTCCTCCAAACAGAATGAAATTCCTGCTCCCAGATATCCTTGTCAGACTACTAACAAACTATGAGAGACCTCTTTCCACTGGCAAGATTTTCCTTTAGGAAATTAGAAACAAAGGCAGACGACCGGTCTCGTCTGATATTCAGTGACTGGAGTTATTTCAGAAGGCTGCCCACAATGGATGCTCTTTCCATGCTTATACCCGTGACCTGCGGATCTACAAGGTACCACTAAACATCACTTTTTATTTTGTCCGAAAGATAGCTGGTAAGTTGGATCCTGGTTTGATTTGTGGTCAGCAATCAAAGGCCACTAGGACCAAATGACCCACTGACCACGCAATGCGCAATCTACCAGGGGCTCCCTCCAAGATGTGTCCCAAGGATTTCCTCAGACACCCAGGTCATGCTACTACACGAGTCCATGGCTGTGGCCTAAATGCCCCAGAGTGCTGCTCCCGCCAGCAAAGGAAGGCAGCTACAATCCAAGCTCCCTTGGGCCAGCCATATGGAAAGACACCATCCACTACTTGTGGTGGTGGTGGAAATCCTCACATATAACAGCATATTGAAAAATATATATTTGTTCAAATCTCTTGTCTTGGTGTTAGATTTAAATGTTAGAAACTCTAGCTCAAAGAAAAGAAATGAGTGGGGAGGGGAGGGGGGTAGAGAACTCAAATCCCTCTCAGATATTCTCTTCCGCTGAGGCCTGCATCCTGAAGCGCACCCTGAAAATTATCTCAGGCACATGAATCAAGCCAGTAGGAAAGACTGGTGCTTCAGCCTAGAACTCTAAAATAACCACTGCTGTTGGTCTGAATATTAGGCCTCTAACCCAAGCTCCCTTGGAACTAGCTAAAGAAAGGAAATCAATACTGGAAGAAAGAAAACAGCGGTAAACAAGGGAGGAGAAGGGGGTAGGGGAAGAAGTCTCAATGCGTGGTTGAGACAACGATACAAGGATGAGGGATTTAGATTTGTTAGGAACTGGGCCACATTCTGGGAAAGGGGGAGACAGTTACAAAAGGATGGGCTCCACCTTAACTGGGATAGAACCAGGCTGCTAGTGCTAACTTTTAAAAAGGAGATAGAGCAGCTTTTAAACTAGAATAGAGGGAAAGCCAACAATTGCCCAGGAGTGCATGGTTCAGTGTGGAGTATCCTTGAAGGATACTATTGAAACAGGACATTTAGGGAATCCCAGCAGAGAGGTTTCAACAATGCTGAAAGTAAGCCAGGTGTGGTTAATAAGAGAGCAGGATAAAGGATGCACATTATCCCCTTCAACTTCTAAGCAGTTGTAAATCAAAGGAAAAAACACAATTTGAAGTGCCTGTATACAAATGCTAAATGCTAGAAGCCTAAAAAATAATAGTAGTAGTAGTAGGTAGATATAATAGGCATCTCAGAGACTTGGTGGAAAGAGGACAATCAATGGGACACTGTGAGGGGCATAATCGCACGAAAACGTCTATCTCCATGGGCGTTTATCTCCGAGAACGGGTCCGTGAAGGGGCGGACTGAACCGTATTTTCGAAAAAAATAGACATCCATGTTTTATTCGACAATTTGTGAGCTGGGCGTTTTTGTTTTTCAGCGATAATGGAAAATGAAAGCGCCCAGCTCAAAAACGAATAAATCCAAGGCATTTGTTCGTGGGAGGGGCCAGGATTCGTAGTGCACTGGTCCCCCTCACATGCCAGGACACCAACCGGGCACCCTAGGGGGCACTTTTACAAAAACAAAAAAAAAGGTAAAAGAGCTCCCAGGTGCATAGCACCCTTCCCTTGTGTGTTGAGCCCCCCAAATCTCCCTCAAAACCCACTGCCCACAAGTCTACACCATTACTATAGCCCTAAGGGGTGAAGGGGGGTACCTACATGTGGGTACAGTGGGTTTGGGGGGGGGGGTTGGACGACTAAGCATTAAGCAGCACAATTGTAACAGGTAGGGGGGGGATGGGCCTGTGTCCACCTGCCTGAAGTCCACTGCACCCCCTAACAACTGCTCCAGAAACCTGCATACTGCTGCCAGGGAGGTGGGTTTGACATTTGAGGGTGAAAATAAAAAGTTGTGAAACATCATTTTTTTGTGGTGGGAGGGGGTTAGTGACCACTGGGGGAGTCAGGGGAGGTCATCCCCGATTCCCTCTGGTGGTAATCTCGTCATTTAGGGCACTTTTTGGGGCCTTATTCGTGAAAAAACAGGGTCCAGGAAAAGTGCCCTAAATTCTAGCTACAAACGCATACCTTTTTTCCATTATCGGCGAAAGGCGCCCATCTCTGTTCGGGTGATAACCATGCCCCAGTCCCGCCTTCACCACGCCTCTGACACGCCCCCGTCAACTTTGTATGCTTCCGCGATGGAGTGCAGTTGAAAATGTCCAAGTTCGACTTTCGATTATACCGCGTTATTCGTTTTTGTGAGATAAACGTCCATCTTCCGATTTAGGTCGGAACTTGGGCGTTTTTCTCGTTTGATTATAAGCAGGTGTGTTAACAGGGTACAAATTGTATCACAATGAAAGAGAGGATCAAATTGGAGAGGGGGTTTTGCTATATGTTAAAGAGGGAATTGAGTCAAATCAAATAAATATTCCATATGACACAGCAGCGTGAAATCACTACGGATAGAAATTCCATGTGTGGGGAAAAATGGACAGATGAAGAAATGTTTACAGAGATTAGGAAAGCTGGCAAATTGGGCAACACTATAATAACTGGTGGTTTAACCCTTTAGTGTCCAATGTTCCTGTAATAAGCCATATGGGAACAGATTGATGGGAACATTGGACACTAAAGGGTTTAAATTACCTCAATACTGACTGAATAAATGTTACATCACGGAGTGCCAGGGAGATAAAATTTCTAGATGTAATAAACGACTGCTTCTTGGAGCAACTGGTCCAGGAACCGACAAGATGGGGAGCCATTTTGGATCTGGTCCCTGGTGGCATGCAGGGTACAGTGAGAGAGGTGGCCATGTTGGGTCCCCTGGGAAACAATGATCATAACATGATCAAGTTTGAGCTACTATCTGGGATGAACCTGCAAAGGAAATCTACTGTAGCTTCATTTAATTTTCAAAAGGGCGACTATAATAAAATGAGGAAAATGGTTAAAAAGAAACTAAAAGGATCAGCTGGTTAGGACGCTAAATCAGGTGTGGACATTATTCAAAAATACCATCTTGGAAGCCAAGTCTAGATGCATTCCACATATTTGCAAAGGTGGAAAGAAGAGAAAATGACAGCCAGCATGGTTAAAAGTAAAAGAGGCTATTGCAACCAAAAGCTTGTCCTTTGAAGAATGGATAAAGGACCCAAATGAAGAAAATAAGAAGCAACATAAGCACTGGTAAGAAAGATGCAAAGCATTAATAAAGAAGGCTAAAAGAGAATACGAAGAGAAACTTGACGCAGAGGCTAAAACTCACAGTAACAACTTTTTGAGGTACATCAGAAGCAGAAAGCCTGTGAGGGAATCCGTGGGACCGTTAGATCACGAAGGAGCAAAAGGGGCACTCAGGGAGGACAAGGCCATAGCAGAGGAACTGAATGAATTCTTTGTTTCTGTCTTTATGGATGAAGATGTAAGAGATCTGCCTCTACCGGAAATGGTTTTCAAGGGTGATGATGTGGAGGAACTGAAAAAAATCTTGGTGAACTTGGAAGCTATATTGAGCCAAATTGACAAATTAAAGAGTAGTAAATCATCTGGACCAGATGGCATATGTCCAAGGGTACTCAAAGAACTCAAGCATGAAATTGATGATCTGCTGTTAGTAATATGTAACCTGTTGTTAAAATCATCCATAGTACCTGAAGCTTGGAGGGTGGCCAATGTGATGCCAATTTTTAAAAAGGGTTCTAGGGGTGATCCCAGGAAATTATAGACCGGTAAGCCTGATATCAATGCCAGGCAAATAGTGGAAACTATTATAAAGAATAAAATTACAGAACACGTAGACAAACATGGTTTACCAGGACAGTCAGCATGGGTTCAGCCAAAGGAAGCCTTGCCTCACCAATTTGCTTCATTTCTTTGAAGGCGTAAATAAACATGTGAATAAAGGTGAGCTGGTTGATGTAGTGTATCTAGATTTTCAGAAACGTTCTGATAAAGTTCCTCACGAGTCATGGGATAGGAGGCAAGGTTTTAGTGTGGATCAGGAATTGGTTACTGGACAGAAAACAGAGGGTAGTGTTAAACAGTCATTTCTCTCAATGGAGGAGGGTGAACAGTGGAGTGCCGAAGGGATCGGTACTGGGACCGGTGCTATTTAATATATTTGTAAATGATATGGAAATCGGAATGACGAGTGAGGTGATTACATTTGCAGATGATACAAAACTATTCAAGGTTGTTAAAACACATGCGGACTGTGAAATATTGCAGGAAGACCTCACTGGGCAATCAAATAACAGATGAAATTTAATGTGGACAAATGCAAGGTGATGCACATTGGAAAGAATAATCCAAATCATAGTTACCTGATGCTAGGGTCCACCTTGGGGGTCGGCACTGAAGAAAAAGATCTAGGTGTCGTTGTAGATAATATGCTGAAATCTTCTGCTCAGTGTGAAGTGGCGGCCAAAAAAGCAAACAGAATACTAGGAACTATTAGGAAAGGGATGGTGAATAAGACCGAAAATACTATAATGTCTCTGTATCACTCCATGGTGCGACTGAACCTTGAGTACTGCGTTCAGTTCTGGTTGCCGTATCTCAAAAAAGATATAGTGGAATTAGAAAAGGTTCAAAGAAAAGCGACCAAAATGATAAAGGGGATGGAATTCCTCTCGTATAAGGAAAGGCTAAAGAGGTTAGGGCTCTTCAGCTTGGAAAAGAGACGGATGAGGGGAGCTATGATTGAGGTCTACAAAATCCTGAGTGGTGCAGAATGAGTAGAAGTAAATCGATTTTTTACTTGTTCCAAAAGTATAAAGACTAGGGGACACTTACGGAAGTTACATGGAAATACTTTTAAAACAAATAGGAGGAAATATTTTTTCACTCAACAAACAATTAAGCTCTGGAACTCTTTGCCGGAGGATATGATAACAGCAGTTAGTGTATCTGGGTTTTAAAAAGTTTGGACAAGTTCCTGAAGGAGAAGTTCATAGTTTGCTATTGAGACAGACATGGGGAGGCAGTTGCTTGCACCAGGATTGGTAGCATGGAATGTTGCTCATAATTGGGTTTCTGTCAGGTATTTGTGACCTGGCTTGGCCACTGTTGGGAAAAGGGATACTGGGTTAGATGGACCATTGCTCTGACCCAGTATGGCTACTCTTATATTCTTAAGAACTTGGATTCCTCTGAGTATCATCCCTACTACAGATCAAATTAAATTAGCTATTATGTCCTCTTTTTTATTTGGAGCTTGAAACCTCTAATGAGGTATCCCTCTGCTCAACTGATGCTCAGTTCTCCAAATAGGTCAGGAGCTGCTTCTTTAACCAGTTCAGAAGCTACAGTCTGCCCTTCACCATCCACTGAAGACAAAGAAATACTCAGTATCTAAGACAGCACAGTGCCTTTATTAGGCGAAGCATGCAAGACTTCTTTTTTTCTCTGTCTCCATCTGCTAGTTGATGGGTACAAGCCACAGGTTCTGGATTAGTCTGGTGAAGACGCTAAGGTAGGGAGTATGAGCACACTTTCCCTTTGAAAAGTGTTTTAAAATACGCATGTAGAAGGGCCACAGTTACAACCTCAGCTTAGTCTTCTGCTACTGAGGTTAGATGAGGATGATATAAGAGCAGAGTGAGAGTTGTTACTATTTGAGACACGTGAAGGGCAATTCTATAAACTGGTGTTTAAATATAGGTGCAAGTTATGCATGCTAATAGCATTTACGTGTGTGATTGGTGCCATTAATTGTCAATTACAAACATAATTGCTAGGTGCTATTCTATAAAATTATATGCACTTGTGTTGAAATCTTTTTATTTGCTAAATCGTATGGTTAATTCTTAAGCTTATATTATTAATTATAACACTCCTCATTTTGACTGAACTTATTTTATGTGAACCGCCTGGAACCTCTTGCTGGGATAGAGCAGCATATAAAATATGGATTAGATTAGATTAGAAAATACATGCCAAAATTGTTATGTGCATAAATTGAGAGGGGTGCATACATGGGCTGAGTATGGGCACGTTTGAGATATGCATGTAACACACAATACTACAAGTTATGCACACTTCAGGGTACAATTAGGCGCCAACGGTTACAACTGCCATTGACTTGGCATAACTGTTGGTGCCTAATTTTAGATGCACCAGTGCCAGCTTTTGCTAGTATTCTATAAAGGAATTCTTGGTGCTAAGTGCACAGCATCGGAGTACCTAAATCTTGGTGCCAATTTATAGACCTCCTATCCTAGAGGCCAAATTCAGAGCCCATGATCTTAGAAGCAGTTCTGGTGTGTGGCCCATAATTGCAATGTCAAGATTAAGTTTGTTGGAAAGGAGATATAAAATACAGAAAAATATCCTTGGTGTGGTGGTGAATGAAGACTTGTGACACCAGATCCCAGCCCTTGTTTTGACTGAGCCATAAATACAAAGAAGGGGTGTTATGATTCTGTTAGAATTCTGCTAGGCGGACAGGGGAATGCTTGGAACCGCTCCTGATTGGTCCGTCAGGGGCTGAGCTGATGTCAGTCTGATCTACTTAAGCTGACCTTTCACTACAACCCCTGCTTTGGCGTTACTTCAATTCTGCTGAAGCCTTACCTTTGCTCTATCCGTGTCACATATTCAAGGCAGAAACTAGGTTCATGAGCCCTTGGGCCACTGCCGTGGAGCAGCAGTGGCAAGCAAACCACCCCAAACCAGAGACAAGGCAGAACTCTGACAGGAACAGCTAGACTTCACCTGCACTTGACTGCCGTTCCTCAGGAGTTGAGCCCCTGGGTGCAGGCGGCTGGCAGGACTTACCGGACAGGGCAGGAGCTGGATACCAACTAAGTTGAACGGGGACTGAGGGTCAGAGGGGAAGGGAATATACATGGGCAGCAAGGCAGGAAACTGGGCTAGGAATCACAGACAGACAATACTACACAAGGCAGGAAAATGGACAAGCTAAAGAACAGGAACTGAAAGCTGCCAAGCAGCCACTGAAACAGGGTACAAATACTGACAGACAAGAGACAGGACTGAAAGCTGCAGAGCAGCCACTAAGCAAGAGACACAGACAACCAAGAACTAGACACAGAAATGCAAACAAGAAACAAGACTAGGAAACAAGCAATAAACCTAAGCTAAACTACACACAGACTAACTAGAAACAGACAAGGAACTATGCAAGAAACCAGACTAGGCAGAAGTGCAACAAAGCACCAACAAACCAGGGACTTTAGATGATGCAAAGGCAAACACAGAAGTTTCCAGGTGATTAATTATACATTAATAAAGCCCATCAGCTGCTGAAGTTCAAGCTGCAGGAATCACAAGGCAGCTACAGGTGCTGTTCAGGCACAAACAAGAGAAGCAAGTCTGGCAGCCCGGAAGATCCGGGCCGGACTGCGCTGAAGTCTGGAATGGGTGACAGTTCATAGCAGCCACCAGTTCTGGCCACCAGAGGGCGAGGTGAGTACAGACAAGGAAACGGTCACAAATTTGACAGTCTGAGCTATTAGCTCTGTGCTTGCGTGAAGTTATTACTCCTTTCCTTTGCTTGCAGTTTCTGCTGCTCTGTCTCTGTCTACGGGCTGCTGCCTGCGTGTGTTTGTTTGCTCTTTCATTGTACTCCCGATTTACCCGTTGTCTGCAGTCTTCCCTGCCTCTGGTTGCTGTGTGTGTGCTGAGCTTGGTTTAACCCTTTGTCTGCAGAGCTTCTCTGCTTCTGGCACTTGTCTGTTTACTGCAGTTTTCCCTTTGTGACTGTTTCAGTCCTTTCTTTGCTGTTCTACCTCCTGTATTTTATTTATTTATTTTATTGCATTTGTATCCCACATTTTCCCACCTATTTGCGGGCTCAGTGTGGCTTACAATACATTGTAGTGATGGAAGTACAATCTGTTACAACATAATTATGGTTACATTATGAGGCGTTAAGTCTGTCCTTTTCTGTGTGGGGTGTGTGTGTGTGTTAGGCTCCGCACTCCGTTTTGTGGACTTTTCCCTTCCCTGTTTGCTGAGGGTCTCTGCCTAAAGTATCTTATATTCCAGTCCCTCTCCTTCTTTGTGTGCGGTGGGCTACAGCTTGACGTGTTTCTGTGTATGCTTCCCTTTCTCCTTGATTACCAGCACTGAGGGTGTTGCTGGTGCTCCAGTCCCCGTGGGGGACCCCTCGTTTAGACTCTTTCTCCCCTCCCTAAGTATGAGTTGGTTCCAGTTAGGCCGTGAAGCCCACATGCTTGAATTCTGAGTGAATCGGTTCCCGATAGGCCGTGAGGCCCGCCTGATTGCCCTATCTTCCCTTTTCTGAGGTGCAAGTTGGTTGCTGCGTTTGTGTGTACAGGGCTTGGTAGCTGGGGTAGTGTGTAGTGCCTGCTCGGCCCACCCTCGGCCTTGGCCTAACCCCTATACTAGGCCTCGGCCGGGGCACAAGGGCTCACAACCAGACTAACAAGGCGGAAGAAACAGCAAGGGCATTACACATAAATATTGAATGTTTGGTTACCTCTCCCAGGAAATCACGGGATACAGGCGAGTATTTCTGAAATTTACTTACATCGATTGGTTGGCTGTCAGTGAACTGCACTTCGAATATCTTCATAAAGGGTTGGCTGGTCGTGTCAATAGCCCATTCTGCAGACTGAGGATAAGCTTGTACTTCAAATTTCAGTCCATCTTCCAAATTTTCATTTTTCTCTTTTTCTTCTAAGTCCTAATATCATATGAAATACAAAAACATTATGAAAAGTTGCTCATAAAATCTTATGTTTGGATGTTTAAGGACAAGCCAGAAATCAAGGTTAACAGAACATCAAGCCTGTAGGTCAGTTTGCATTTATAATTTTATAATGGTGTATCTTTTACCTGATATTTTCATTTCTGATGGATAAAGCTGTTCATAAAAATAAGCAAGAAAAACTGCGACTTCTGCTCTGTATTTAAATTTACCCTGTAAAGAACTGGATTAAAGTGTGAATTCAGTTTGTCAGGCAATGTATGCTTTTTTATGATGTAACTAGTAAAAAAGGCCCGTTTCTCACACAAATGAAATGGGCGCTAGCAAGGTTATCATGTAATTGCGATTATGTTTTTAAGGGAACCGTTAGGAGAAATGTTCTGTCACGATAAGTAATAATTGGGAAGGGTGTATAATGAGTAATATGCTCCAGGGGTATGAGATACAGATTGTTTTATCTATGTTTTTTTTTTTGTTTTAGTCTTTCTTTTTTTGTGATTTTTCTTTATAGTATTTTTTAAAAGATAAAAAGTACGTAGACTCCATCCATGTCCAGCATTTCTCCTCTCTTCCCTCCCCTCCCCTCAATCCATGTCTAGTATTTCTCCTCTCTTTCCTCCCCTCCATCCATGTGCATCTCCTTCCTGACTTCCCTCCCCTCCATCCATGTCCATCAACTCTCCATTCTCCCCTGCCCTCTCCTCCATCCACACGTATCCAGCAAATTTCCTCTCTCCCCTGCCTCCTCCATTCATCCATCCATCCATGTTCAGCAATTCTCCTCTTTCCCTTGCCCTCCCCTCCCCTCCATCCATGTCCAGGAACTCTCCATTCTCCCCTGCCCTCGCCTCCATCCATATCCAGCAAATTTCCTCTCTTCCCTGCCCCATTCATCCATCCATGTCCAGCAACTCTCCATTCTCCCCTGCCCTCTCCTCCATCCATCCATGTCTAGCAACTCTCCATTCTCCCCTGCCTTCTCCTCCATCCATCCATGTCCAGCAACTCTCCATTCTCTGCTGCCCTCTCCTCCATCCATCCATATCCAGCAAATTTGCTCTCTCCCCTGCCCCCTCCTTCCATCCATGTCCAGCAATTCTCCTCTCTCCCCTGCCCTCCTATCCAGCGATCTCTTCTCTCCCCCTGCCTTCCCCTCCTCTCCTGTCCTGTCCAGCCATCTCTTCTCCCCCTGCCCTCCTCTCCAATTCCAGCCATCTCTTCTCTCCCCCTGCCCTCCCATCCATGTCCAGCGATTCTCCCTGCCCTCCCTCAGCTCCCTGACAGCCCTCCTCTCCGTTCCTTCCCCCCCTCCCCGCGCGTTTAACCCTTTTACTTTCAGGCGCAGCGACGGCAGTGAAGAGGACAACACAGCTTCTCCCTTCCCTCACACAGTGTCCTGCCCTCACGGAAACAGGAAATGCATCATCGCAGAAGGCGGGACACTGTGTGAGGGAAGGGAGAAGCTGGAGGCAAGCCCGCTGTTTTGTCTTCTTCACTGCTGTCGCTGTGCCTGAAAGTAAAAGTGTTAAACACGCGCAAGGGGGGGGGGGGGGGGAGGAACGGAGAGGAGGTCTGTCGATCGGGGAGCTGAGGGTGGGAAGGAGTGGAGGGAGCGTCCGAGAGCTGCCTGGCTGCAGCGCTGCTGCGCCAGGCAGCCCTGTGTTTGGGGGGGGCAGCAGCCAGGGGAAGGTCATGGTTGGGCTGGGGAGGCTTAGCCTCCCCAAGCCTCTTATACGGGGTCCTCCCATCCCATCCATCAATTCTCCTCTGCCCTGCCCTTCCCTTCCTCCCTCCCTCCCTCCCCTCGGTCCCGCGATTCTCTCATCCTGACATCATCTCGCCTCCAGTGTTCCCTTCCCCCTCATTGTTCCGCCCTCTGACATCATTACGTTTTGACGCGAGTGCAGGGCAATGAGTGGGAATGGATGTTATGAACCCAGGAATCCAGACGTAGCATGTTGAAGGTGCAATTATATAGGATAAGAGCATTAAAAGTGTTATGCTCTGATAGACTAAAATTCCAAGGAATCTCTAGCAACGGCTAATCCAGGTCAGTTGGAAACACCCAGAAGATCTTAATGAGCATATTAATTCCCTGTGTTCACTCCCACAACCCAATAGCAAGAGGTGGCATTTCCAAGCTCACTTTTTATTTATTCAGTTTATTTCTTTAAAACATTTTATTCTGCCAAATACAACCAAAGACTGTTCTAAGACTTGGCTAATAGTTGTTAGAGGGCCTGTTCACCATAAACGTGGCCAAACTTAGACTAGGTATATCCCACGGATATGTTTTTTCTTAAGCAGAACAGTTGGGACGTAACCCAGTGTCACGTTTTCAAAGTTGGAAACTGGGTTTGTGAGCCCTTGGGCCACTGCCGAGGAGCGGCAGTGGCAGGCAAAACCACCCCACGCTAGAGACAGGGCAGATCTCTGACAAAAAGTTAGGCTTCACCTGCACCTGGCCACTTTCCACCAAGAGTTGAGCTCAAGGCTTCAGGTGGCCGGCAGGACTTACTGGACAGGGCAGGACTGGCTAACAGCTAGGCAGCACAGGGACAGCAAGGCAGGGAAAGGATAGGCCAAAGGACAGGACTGAAAGCTGCGAGCAGCCACTGAAACAGGGAACAAACACAGCTAGACAGGAGACTGAACTGAAAGCTGCAAGCAGCCACTGAAGCAGGGAACAAACACAGATAAACACAGAACTAGGCAAAGACATACAAACAAGACACAAGACTGGGAAACAAGCAACACAGTAAACAAGCAATATCCTAAACTACACATAGACTAACTAGAACAGGCAAGACTTCAGGCAAGAACTAGAGCAAGGAAACAAACTCAGGCTGAAGTGCAACAAGCACCAATATACCAGGGCCTTAGACGCAATGCAAAGGCCAAGCAGCAAGGATTCAGAATGGCTAATAAGCCCAGCAGCACCTGGAGCTCAGCTGCAACCATCACCAGGAAACTACGGGTGCTGTGTAGGTTCAATCCAAGCAAGCAAGTCTGGCAGCCCTGAAGATCCGGATCGGACTGGCCTGAAATCTGGAACAGGTGACGGTCCACAGCAGCCACCGGTTCTGGCCACCAGAGGGCGAGGTGAGCACAGACGTAACACCCAGGTGCATCCCCAAAGCCTTGATACGGAGAAAGTGAACTTACTTACTTGTAGAAGGTATTCTCTGAGGACAGCAGACCAATTATTCTCACATGTGGGTGATGTCATCTACAGAGCCTAGTGCAGAAATGCTGCCTAACATACTATCTCTTTAAGAGCTTGAGGCAATGCTCCTACTATGCATGCAGGGGTGCCTTCCTGCTGGACTTACAAGCACAAGACCAGCAGTATAATAACACAGCCAAAAACTAACTCCTAGGGGAGGTGGGAAAGTAAATGAGAATAACTTCGCTTTCTCTGAGAACAAGCTGACCAGAGAATTACAGAAGCGTGACCTCTCTCCTCCGCAGGTGAGGAAAGACTGCTGGTCCTGTGTTTGTGGTGGGAGCTCTGCCTCAAGCTGTTAAAGAGATAGTACACTAGGCAGTGTTTCCGCACCAGGCTCTGTGGATGAACGTTACCCCACATGTGAGAACTATATAGTCGGATTTCCTTAGAGAATTTTTTTGACTCTGGTGTTACTGAAACATTTCCAGGCAAGAAACCTGATCCACTACAGTGGAAAGAGTTGTTGCCTACAGATTAATTGTGTGCTAATTGTTAAAATTAAAAATTAAAATTTTGGCTGCATTCCTGCTCCAGAGAACAAAGATTTTCTCAAGAGGCTGGAAAAGATCAGGAGCCTTCCTATCTTCCACTGAAGGAAGAGTGTCCTAATGGTTAGTGTAGTGGGCTTTGATCCTGGCAACCTGGGTTTGATTCCCACTGCAGCTCCTTGTGACATTGGACAAGTCACTTAACCCTCTATTGCCCCAGGTACAAAAACTTTAGATTGTGAGCCCTCTAGGGACAGAGAAAGTACCTGCATATAATGTGTACAGCACTGCATATGTCTAGTAGCGCTAAAGAAATGATTAGTAGTATGGCTCCTGATGTTTTCCATCCTCTTTTGAAAAAGGTCTGAATTTGCTGCATCTATTTCCTTGAAGGCTTAGACTCTTCACACAGACTCTCTAAGGAACTGGAGCAGGTAACCCGCCACTTCGCCTTGTAGAACACTCAAAATTCTAAAAAATATATCAAAGTAAGCCTCACATGGACCATTTGTTCATCTGGGGTGAAGAAAAATGAAAGACTTGTGTTTCAGGTCTGTCAACCAGATAGGGTCCCAAAAGTTTACGCCCCCCCCAGTGACCTGGGACTCCTACACAGCAACTTAACATAAGAACATAAGCGTTACTATACTGGGACAGACCAAAGGTCCATGAAGTTCAGTAACCAGTTTCCAACAGTGGCCAATCCAGGTCACAAGTACCTAGCAAGTTCTTAAAAGAGAAAACAGACTTTATGCTGCTTATCCTAGAAACAGCAGTGGATTTAACAAAGTCTAGCTTCATAATGGCTTATGGACTTTTCTTTTAGTAAATTAGCCAAACCTTTTTTATCCTCAGTATAATGTAATATAAATGAACATAAATCCAAATACACCATATCACCCTTACCCACATGCTTATTTACATCTTCAAATAATTCAAATAGTTTATTAGCAAGATATGACTTTCCTTTGCAAAATCCATGTTGGTTCTTCTCAATTAAGCCATGTTATCCAGGTATTCAGTAATTCTACTCTTAACAACTGCTTTCACTATTTTGTCCAGCATTGGTCTGTTTTAAAAATTGGCATTACATCAGCTATCTTCCAGGCCTAAGGCACAGATCTGCAATTTTATATTTCAGTTACCGGTATTCCAAATGCTAGATAAGAGTATTTTTTTTTTTTTACCAAGAATGAAAGAATCACACCAATACTGTAACTACTACCTTTAAGGCTTGTTCCAACTTTTGAAGCTTTGCAGCACGTTTCTTACTGTAATTCAATACTTTAATTAAAGGAGGGATCTCTGTTTCATCGTTCTGGACTTCCATTCTTTGTATATGTTTTATGCTGAAATCTTGCGTTAGCCTGTATGAAAATACATGCACACGTGTAATAACTATAACATTAGAATATATTGCTAAATAGTACTATATTGCTGCAACTACTAAAAACTAAGGGGTCCTTTTACTAAGGTGCGCCGAGAAACGGCCTGCGCTGGTGTAGACGCATGTATTGGACGCGCACAGGTCCATTTTTCAGCGCACCTGCAAAAAAGGCCTTTTTTTATTTGGCTGAAAATGGATGTGCGGCAAAATGAAAATTGGCGTACGGCTATTTTGGGCCTGAGACCTTACCGCCACCCATTGACTTAGTGGTAAGGTCTCATGCGTTAGCCAGGCGGTAATCGTCAGCGCGCGTAAAATGAAATTACCACCCAGACCACGTGGTAGTCGGGCAGTAGTTCAAAACTGATGCGCACAGGACTACCTCATGGGTACCTTGCAGGAAACCAACACTACCAGCGGGTAAGCCCAGGCGCCCTGTGCTAGTTTTGTTTTTGGTGCATGTCCATTTCCCACGCTAGAAAATAATTTTTATTTTCTAACACAGAGGGACAGTGAGTAGGCATTCCCAGTAGTAATCGGGAAGTCCAAGGCCATTGCCTCATGCTGTCCAATTACCACAGGAGAAGTGTGTAAGCCCTTAGCGCCTTCTAAATAGGTGGCGATATGGGCTCATGCAGTAAATGGATGCATGCCAATTGGAAAATTAGGGGCCCTTTTACGCGCCTACGCGTATACAACACACATCAAATTAGAATTACAGCCTAGCTTCCACGTGTTCCTGGTGGTAATTCTAATTTCTACACGCATCCATTACGTGCGGCAGAAAATAATTTATATTTCCTACCATGTGGTGCTAACCGGGCGGTAATCGGCAGTGTACACGCGCTGACAATTACCATCCAGTTAATGAGTGAAACCTTACCGCTAAGTCAATGGGTGGCAGTAAGGTCTCAGGCCCAAAATGGACGCGCGCTGATTTTTATTTTGCCACACGTCCATTTTGGGCTAAAAAAGTGCTTCCTTTGCAGGTGCGCTGAAAAATGGACCTGCGCACATCCAATACACGTGTCTACACCAGCGCACCTTAGTAAAAGGACCCCTTAGTGCATGGCAATTAAAAACCTCAATTTTAAAAAAGGGTTTCTCCCACCATGGTAAACAGTGGCCTTGGAGCACGGTAATCCCATAAGCCCACACAACCGCAGGCCACTTTTTACCATGGCTTGGTAATCAGCAATACAAATTCAAACAAAGTAGAACATACAGAAAATTGACTTAAACCTATGCTTGTGCAATGCACTGAGCAGCTTCCTAATGCAAGCAACAGAAGTAAAAATGATATTATACAAATCAGACTAGGGTAGAGAAGGGATGGAACTCTCTAAACAAGGAAACCTAATCTGTAATTTAGCCAGATTATAAAAATATTTTAGCTTGATATCCTGTAAACAAATGAATGTTTGATGATATTGAAGAAAAAGGCCTCAGTGACTGCCTTTACACTAGGGAAACAATCCCTTCAAAAGAAAAATCACCATCACTGGTCAAAAAGCTCCGAATCAGTGCAAAAAATTGTTGAAACACACAAAATTACTTTTGCAATAGTTTCTCAATAAAGTACTCTACCAACACATTGCCTTCTGCTCAGGGTAGATACCTGTTATTCCAACTTCCATGACTCCAATTTCGATTGTAATTTTATGTTCCATTCTAATATACTCTCCCTCTTACTCCAAATATATTCAACCCCTATTTTTTCTTGTCCTTTATGTGCTTTTTTTTTCTGTCATGGACTGTCTTCTCCACACCCTTTCCATTTGAAAAACCTGATTGACATTACTTCTTGGCAGTGTAGTATATAGATGCCCCTGTACAAGTAATTGGTGAGGGCCCACCTGGAATACTGTATTCAGTTTTGGACGCCATATCTAGCTAAATATGTAAGAAGACTTCAAGTGGCCCAGAGGAAGGACTGCACCAAAAGACAGATGAGAAGAGAATGAAAGACCTGAATATGCATACCTTAGAGGAGAGGAGAGACAAGAGAGATATAATACAGATGTTTAAATACTTGAAAGGTGTATATATATTAACAAATATTTTCAAGTGAAGGGAAAATGGTAAAACTAGAGGACATGGATTGAGGTTGCAGTGTGATAGACTTAGGAGTAATGTCAGGAAGTTCTTTTTCACAGAGAGGGTGGTTGATGCTTGGACTGCCCTCCCAAGGGAAGTGGTAGAGAAAAAAAATGTGGTAAAATTCAAAAAGGCATGGGATGAACACAAAGGATGTCTAATTAGAAAATGAATTCGGGCTGGCTTGTACGGTCTGAGTCCTGCATATAGTGATCCGATTTAGGATGGGCTGGAGAGAGCTTCGACGGAAACTCTAGTTGTTTGGAGAGTGAGGGCAGTGCCGGGCTGACTTTTGCGGTCTGTGTCCCGCAGATGACAGGGCGGATTTGGATGGGCTGGAGTGAGATTTGACGGCAACTCCGGTAGATAGAACATAAAGACAGAGACGGGCGGATTTCTACGGCCTTTATCAAGTTTCTCTTTTACTTCATTTGCTTTCCTATCAGCTGTCTGAATAGTTAATAACATAAGGTCAAGTGAACGTTTACTTGGATTTGCTCACACCTTTTCAGTTTAAAATTGCCTCCCATTTAGTCATAAAATCAGTATCATCAGAAACCATTTTAGCTTCTTTATTTATTCTCAGTCCCCAAGGGGTATGTTTAAATCTACAATTATCTAAAAGTGAAGAGGGATGCAAATCAGTCCCAACTAGTCTTTTATTGCATTTTCCCAATGTGATAATCATCGTCGGTATTCTCTACCTCAGTATCTTTGAGAAAGGTTTCCAAAGGAAGTAACTTCTGTAATAAATCATCTCCAAAGCTCAACACATCTTTCCAAGGCAAGAAAGACATTCCCCCCCAATATTCAGCTTGCAGCGGTCAGTGATTTTTAAATGCTGATCATCACCGGCTAAATTTTCCCCCAAAATTCAGTGCCGGGCCATGTCCAGGCATCGGCACTGAATATGGGGGGATAATTTGGGGCAGGCAGGCTGACAGAGGTTATGCAGGCCTGGCTGATATTCAGCCGGGGCCACATAAGAGTTATGGGGTCCCAGCTGAATATCGGGCTACTCTGGCCCACATAACTTTTTTTTTTTTTTTTAATAAAGCCCCTTCCAATCCCAATGTCCCCTCTTTCCCTCCTTCTCCCCTGTGCATTAAGACAACCCCCCCCCAAATGGTGAACATTCCCTGGTGGTCCAGAGGGGTCACTGGGGACAGAAGCGCAGCTCCCTCACTCCTGCCCTTTGTGGCACCTTGGGAAAATGGCTGCCGCAACTTCTCAAAGCAGCGCACTGTACTACACAAAGTACCGCGAGCTGTTGCAAGAAGTCTCGGCAGCCATTTGCCTGAGGTGCTGCAAGGGGCATGAGTGAGGGAGCTGCACTCCTGCTCCTTACGACCCCACTGGACCACCAGGGATATAGGTAAGGCCGGGGGGACTTAGCTTCATCATTGGGGGAGGCGAGTGGAGGGAAGGAAGGAAGAAAAGAGGGGACATTGGGATGGGATGGGGCTCGGGGGCATTTTTTTTTAACAACGAACAAAAAATTATGTGGGTGCCGGCCCAATATTCAGAGTTGGCACCTGCATAGTTAAGTGGCCATATTTAGGACAGCTCTTGAGTTGTCCTAAATGAAGCCACTTAACTATGTGGGTACCAGTACTGAGTATTGCCGGCACTCGCATAACCTTGGGCTCCTCGTCAGTGCCGCCCCTGACCTGCCCACTTTTTGTTTTGGCAGTCTCAGGGGATATTCAGCGGCACTGTTCAGTTAAGTGCTGCTGAATATCCCGTTAGGTGCCAGGAAGCTATTTAAGCGTGAAGGAGAGGCTCCTGCCTGCTTAAATTGCTTTGAAAATAGGCCTCATTGTTCTTCAGCATTCCAAAAGGAAGAATACAAAAGAGGAACCTGTAGTTTGCAGGTAGCAGTTCAAAACAGCAGAATACGTGTCTTGGTATTGAAGAAACTTTTATTCAAGGAGGCTGGCCGAAGGACAATCCAACACAGAAGATGGTGCTTTACGATAAAAGGTACTTTATTTGCTGCTTGGACAGTTGTGTTCCTACGTAGAGGTTCCTCCTGTTTGTTTGCTGTGCCTTTTGGAGGAGTTTGTGCACAGGTAGTGCTATGACTTCCTTGGTTGTAGCAGAGGATTGAAGAATTGATTTACAATCTATTTTTATCTGAATTGCTGCAGGCTTACTCAAGGTTTGCTGGGAACAGTTGCTTCTTATTTTCCTTTTGTTTCACTGCAGCTTATTTATAGTGCTGCACTGCTGCTGTTGTCCCGCGACTGAGTTGATGGCACATCAAGTAGGATCAGAAGGGGGGGGGGGGGGGGGGGAGGAATGGGATGGAGTAATGGTCCTGATTCTTAGGGCCTTGCGCTCCAGAGCCCTTTGCCCCTGAAGAAAATATGGTGGCTTGCTGCACGGAAATCAAATTTGTTCTAGTGCTTCCTGTAATCCCTGACACCGAGGCATGAGTTGATGAGTGAGGTGTCAAGAAGGAAACTTTCAGCAGGTTTGTGGACATGACACAGTGAACAGAAAGTGACAGCGTGTCATACACTGACAAAAACAAGAACACTTGGCTGGAGATTAAATTTGAGAGAAACGAAGAGGTATCGAGGAAAGCTACCTCACATTAGTAAGAAAGAAAAAGGTTTTTAGGACTTAAAAGTAGTAGGGATTAGATACAGCAATAGTTAAATGGAGAGGTACCAAACTCTACTCCTCAAGGGACACAAAATACGGGGCATATTACTAAAGGAATTCTCCCACTGGAAGTCATAGAAAGCAACAAGGCAGACGATCTGCAAAATCCAACCTGGAGAACAAACCAGCAGATCTGTATAATATCCCAAATCCTTTATTAAGCTGTAGTAAATGGGGCCCTGTGCTAGCAGCGGCGTCTGTTTTTGCCATGCGCTGAGGCTCTTTTTACCGCAGCGGTTAAAAAGGCAGAAAAAAGAAATGGTCATGTGGTAAGACTGCACTTAACGCATGGCCGTGGGGGGGGGGGGGGGGGGGGGAAAGAACTTACCACAGCGCCAGAAATGCTGCACACTGGGGGTGGAACTAGCACTGGCACCCATGTTGGGACAGCAGAAGTTCCAGATTGGCGCACGGTAAGCCTGCAGTGGACTTACTGCCGCTTAGCAAAAGGGCCCCTTAGTGAATAAGGCCTTATATAAATTAACCCCCCCCCAAAAAAAAAACAAACAAACACATTTTATACTTAAAAAAACTCATGATTATGTATTGCGGATATCCTGAAAAAATAGTCATTTGCAGTATATGCATCATCTACATTGAATATATGCACCAAATTATACCATTTAAGATCATTTGCTATGAGTTCTTCTATATTTTCATATGTTGCTACGTCATGAAAAATCTCTGAAGATTCAGAACGAGGCAGTTTAACTTCTGACACATCTTCCAGCAAGTCTCCCAAACTCAGATTAGGCAAAGAGTGACTTCTCTACAAGTAAGAAATAGTATTAAAATGGTTAGATAAATACAGCACTTTTTTTTTCTAGGAAAAAAGGGGTTGGTACCAGTGGCATTCCTGGACTCGATGGCACCCGGGGTGGAGCGCCGATGCGCCCCCCCCCCCCCCCGGGTGCAGCACGCCCCCCCCCCCCCCCGCTAGATGACAGCTCCCCCCCTCCGGCGAAATGACACCCCCCCCCCCCCGGGTGCACGCCGCTGGGGGGTGCCTCCGAGTTCGCTAAACTTCGTTTGTTCGCTGCAGCTCCCTCTGCCCCGGAACAGGAAGTAACCTGTTCCGGGCAGAGGGAGCGGCAGCGAACGAATGAAGTTTAGTGAACTCGGAGGAGCAGGTGCACGCCGCGGCACCCCCCCAGCGGCGTGCACCCGGGGCGGACCACCCCCACCGCCCCCCCCCCCTTGGTACGCCACTGGTTGGTACTCATGATGGGTAAAAGCAGTATATGTACAATCTATATATGCATAACTTTACTCGAACTGGATGAAGGCATTCCCAAGGGCAGGTTGGGGAGAGGGTTGCAATTATGTGCAGATTTTTGAAAATATAGCGTATTTCCATAAATTAACCCACAAATGTATTTGGTAAACAGCATGTAAAAATGTAAGTGCATAAATTCCCTAAGGTTAATTTTCAAATGGAAATATATGCATGATTCAATTTTTAAATTCACTGAAATCTGCAAAGTGAAAAGTATGTGTGTATCTTTACCCCCAAATTCTATAAGGTTGGACGCCCAACTTTATGCTTACCCCCGATTCTGTAAAGGTTGCCAAAAATTGCATGTCTAAATTTGCGCACAGTGCTGATTTGCAAGCGCAATTTAATAAGATGAGTCAATTAGTGCTAATAATTGACGTTTTAACAAGCAGTTACTGGCACTAATTATATTTAAATGGTCACTACGCGCGTAAAGTTAGATGCATGATCCGGGCCTAAAATTTACACGTGGACTGAAAAAGGGGTGCAGAAAGGGGAGGGTCATAAGCATTTGGGGGCAGAATGGGGGGCATGGTTTTGAGTTAAGTGCATAATTACAGAATAAGGGTGTTCCAAGCGTAAATTTAGGCGTGAGCATTTGCACTACGTTTTCATTGTTGCAAATGGTGGCGCCTACATTTAACGTGCGACCATAACGCTTAAGTGTTTTTCTATAAACCATGCTGAACTTTAGGTGTGGCTTATAGAATAACGCTTATGCAGGGTTTTTAGGCGCCATATATAGAACCTAGCCCTTAGCGTATATATTTACATGTGCAATTCATAGAATAAGGTCAGTTGTGCGTGCAACGTAATTCAACAACTGGCTGTTAATTAATGGTTACAATTGGCTTTCATTGGCGCCAATTTGCACCAATTAGTAATTACGTGCACAACTTCCCTTAGTCGCTATTCTAGAGCGTGCAAATTCAAGGAGGGCGTGGACATGGGAGGGACATGGGCAGGCCATAGGTATGTTAGGCAGTCATCCTGTTTCTAACAGTGGTCAAGCCAGGTCACAAGTACCTGGCAGAAATTTGTGCGCCTAACTGCCTTCAGGTGGGCATGAGCACTTACACCAGCCTTTGAGCTGGCGTAAATGCTTGTGTCTAATGTTAGATGCGAAGATGAGGACTTGCGCTAGTATTCTACTACAGCTGTTCCACGCAAAACTGCTGCTATAGAATTTGCACTCAGCGTGTATCATCCCGGCACCTAAATTTCAGTGCCATTTCTTGAATACACCCCTTAATGTATGCACACAGGTAGAAAATTAACCTCTAAGGAAGTAATTTTTATAAAGGATTTTTAGCCTTCATATGCATGTAAAAAGCCCTTTATAAAATTGTTCTACACGTAAGAGTACAGGCAGTGACACAAAGGCACATACTTTCACAGGGAGGAGATGGGTGGAACCTTGGCAGAATTGTGAAGTACACACATAGGTTATAAAATTCATACACTTACATCTATACATCAGCCATGTACACTTACACCGGAACTCAAGTAGGTGTAAATGTACATGGCTGCCTTTTAGCCACGATTTCTGTGGGTTTTGTGGGGTAATTTTATAAAGATATAAAAGATGCCTATGTGTCCTTATATAGAGTTAAAATAGGCATCCAGTTGGCCTCAGAACCTTAGGGCTTCTTTTACAAAGCCACACAAGCAATTCCCGCTCAGAAAATGAGAGGAAGCCAATAGGAATTGAACGTCTTTCCTCTCATTTACCATGCGGGAATCGATAGTGTGGCTTTGTAAAAGAAGCCCTTAGTGACCTGTTATAAAATTACCCTCCACATCATTTATAATAAATATCTTTACAAAAAATCCTTAATAACAACAAGATCAATGTTCTTTAATTCTGATGGGACTTTATGATAGTACAATGCTCTCTCTAGCAAACAATATTTCAACTAAAATGTATTTGTGTTGGTATTTTGTTATTACAATTCATTTTATTCCAGATTTTTCCCCAACTTATATACTTGCTTTTTCCATAGCGCAGTCTCTGTCCAGGGGTCACAGACTTTGGTTTTAGTCCAGCTTGCGCTCTGAGATTGTTAAAAATGTTATCGCAACTGCATGATTGATCAGAGTAGTTTTTCCACACAGAAGTGGGGAACAAAGGTTTCAGGCATTCTAACTGTTAAATTTGTGAAATCAAACATTGCTAAATAATAGAATGTACCCAGCTCCTTATTTATTTGTTTCATTCCACTCATGTTTTGAAAGATCTGTATCATATCTCAATCACTGGGTTAGATTGGGAGGAGAAGAATAAATACATTTTACTGTATGTCTCATTCTCCTAGGTTTTTTTTTTTGTTGTTGTTCTTATTTTTTCTGTCATTATTGTAGTTCTGTTACTGGAATTTTCTGCACCGCTCTTCTGTTACTATGAAAAGCAGTATATTAAATGTAATAAACCATAATACATGACAATTCTAGGCCTGACCCATAGTAGTAATACCAAGTGACTACTTCTAGGGGTTGACAGCCACCATTTTGAACTTGGTGCCAGAAGGGGCAGGAGTAATGCTCCCTCTAAGCTGTGTGGGAGTCCTCCACCTATACCCCTGCCAGTAGGGTTGTTGTTTCAATATCACATTTTCAACAGAAATGGGCAGGCAAGTTCTGCAGGACTCCAGAGGATCTGAGTGACCCTAATGATTGAAAACACAATATTGAAGCGCCATCCACCACTGGCAGTAATATGGCTGAAGGACTCCCACACAGCTTAGAGGGAACATTGGGCAGGCGTGACTGAGGATCGATCCTACCCTCACTAGACACCAGGTAAGACCCATGGAAGGGTCAACGGATAGAAATCTTTGTTGGAGGAAGCACTGGGGTAGACCTACTGGGAAGGAAGGGAATTTAAAATACCTGTCTTATGCATTTTTGCTGGCTCTAGAATCTCGACACTTTAGGTGACCACCTAGCTGGCATAATGGAGGCACTGGCTATGCTATTGCCTAATAGATATTTAATATCTCATGTGACATGTCTATGCTTTATATTAGATAGGCAAGGGAGTTTTGCTCACATTTATGTATATATAATAGCTATTATTGATATATCTTTCTTTATTTGTACTGCTATTGCTTGGGATATATCTAATTGACCCCCTTTTTCTTTTGAGTGCTAGATGCATTGGGGGAACTTTGTAAAGCATGCTTTACAAGATGAAAATTTGAAACCTGAACCTTTTATAAAATTGCATGGAGGTATATATATGTAGAAAGTATGCACACAACAATCTAGAGCTTACTTTTATATGATACATGCATAGGCATTCCCAGTGGTGTAGTTTGCGAACAGTAGGGTTAGAGTTCCAATGTACATGTATGCTTTACATGTCCGTTGAGGATTGGCAGACCCAATTAATTTTGGCTCAAGGATGCATCAAAACAGGGCACCTTGTTGAGCCTTGGAATAGCGAGCTGCTGTACAAGATTGCAGATAAGTCTGATATATTGTATGGTTCTTTGGATATAAATATGTGGATGGAATATTTTGGACACTTAATGGATATTTTTGGGTTGTTAATTTTCATATTTATTTGATTATTCATGTAAATTGAGGCAAGATCACAAAGAGTTAGAGTCTGGGGATGTTTACTGTGAAGCAGCGATTTTGTGTGCTTGAGCAAGTTACCTCAGGACCCCGAGGTGAGGGTTTGCGGTGTCTCTTGGCGTTGCTCACTGGGGTGGGATGTTGGTAGTGCAACGCCAGGGAATTTTGTGGGTGGCACGGGCCCTGCTGGGGGGTAGAGTCTCCTACACAGTATCCTACACACATGCAAGGGCGGCTCCTTTGTAGTCTCATGATGGAAGTTGGGCTGTGGTGCTCCTTGCTGATGTCAGGCTCTCCTGGACTATTTCAGGGCAACAGTGCCTCCCACTGATTGTTTTCACAATGGGTCACTTCTTCCTAGATGCTGCCTTGCACAGATCCTGCTTGCTTGTCTCCAGCTCCAGCCCCAGCCAAGTCCGGCTCCAACTCCAGCCAAGTCTGGCTCCAGCTCCAGCCAAGTCTGGCTCCAGCTCTGCCTGGCTCCAGCTCCAGCCAAATCCGCCTTGCCTTGGATCCAACCTGGCTTCAGTTCCTGCCAAGGTTCCAGCCATACCACAGTTCCTGCCTTGTGCCTGGCTAGGGGACTCGTCTGCCACGGTCGGGGTCCAGCTGTGGCCCAAGGGCTCACCTTCCCTATGTGCATGACAGATTGCGAAGGTCATGAACTCCAATGAGTCACCTGCCTTGTGGACGCTCCAGCAACTGGCTCTACAACTTCAGCACTTGACTGTTTCAGTCAAAGACCTGGCTTCTCATATGGATCAGTTTCAGCAACTCACAGGGGCAGTTCATGCTTTTATCAATCGCCTGGATCACCAGATAGCTGCAGTATCCCAGCTCTCAGCCTCTTTGCTTCCAGGTCCTAATCTGGTGCAGCGTCCACCACTCCTGGTGTTTGTCTTGTGGCTCCCCTGAGGTACGATGGGAACCCCAAGGACTGCAGAGGATTAATTAATCAGTGCCACATAAGTTTTGAACTCCAAGTCAGTGATTTCTCTTCCGATAGGGCTGGGTGGCCTACATTATTTCCTTGCTGTCTGGCCAAGCCCTGGCATGATTTTCTCCACTCTGGGAATGGAACAACCCACAGTTTCCTGGAACACTTCAAAAGGGTCTTTGAAGAGCCTGGGAAAGTCACATCAGCAGCCTCTGATGTGACGGACCCTGGGTGATTATGCTATTCAGTTCCGTACCATGGCTTCTGAACTGATTTGGAATAATGAGAATCTTGTCACCACTTTCTGGCAGGGGTTGGCACCCCAAATCAAAGATAAGCTGGCTGGGCGAGACCTCCCAACCAGATTGGACAATCTTATCGGTCTCTGTAGTATGATAAATATTTGGTTCTAGAATGGCGCCCGGTAATAGCGCTCCTCGGAGAAGACAATTTTGAAGATGTCCAGCCATTACTCGCCACATACTCCTAATTGGAGGGAGGGCCCACCTCTCGATCGTGAAGAACACATGCAAGTGGACCACGCCTCCCTTTCTGTACAAGAGAAGCAGAGGTGACGGACCCTGAATTTATGCCTCTGTTGTGGCAAGAGTGGACACTATGTTCTCAAATGCCTTAACAAACCTGAATCTTTGAGCTGAGTCCTGACTGGGGGAGCTGTGCTGGGTCTGCCTCCCGGGACTCTTCAAACCCAACTTATAGTTCTGGTAGTATTTGATTTACATTGAGGAGAGAAGTGTGTCGAGGTTCTCTTGGATTCTGGAGCAGGCAGAAACTTCATCTATGAAGCCCTTGTCTGGTATTTCAAGATTCCTACCCAAGATTTGTCCAAGCCCATTCTGGTCTCCTCAGTCTATGGAACTATTCAAGCACATCTGAAACCTCGGACGGTTCCAGTATGCTTGTTTATCAGTGACCAGACATCCATGAAGCCCACTGCCTTGGCTACAAGAGCACAACCCGACTTTGGACTGGGAGAGGTGCGAAATTTCAGCCTGGAGTGACTCTTGTCATCAACGTTGTTTGGATTTCGAGACACCAGCTGTTACTGTAGCCATCACCGGTATTCCTGATGCTCTGCCCTGGACCAATGGGGGTCGGGTTGAGAAATGTCCTGAGCAGTAAGCTGAAATGTGTCCTCTACGTCTGGAGAACAAGGAGGCTGTGGATCTCGTCCAGGGAGGGAGCCTTCTTCAGGATAAAGATTGCTCACACCTAGTATATGAAACCCAAGACATGGCAGACTCCATGTCCAGTGATGTACTGAAGGAACAGCCTGATTCCAGGAGGGCCTACGGTTCCAAGGACAGTTTGTGGAAGACGGCCAGTCTTGTTCCTTGGCTCTTGAGAAAGTTCTGTGGTCAGGCTCCTCAGATGCTTTACCCTAGACAGGAGAGGAGGCCCCTTGATGAGGAGGTACTGTCATGGCCCTGGCCGTGCTGCAAGGCCTGGGCGGTATACTGACCTCAGGACTCTTTGGTGGGGGGTTGCGGCGTCCCTTGGTGTTCCTCGCTGAGGTGGGATGCCAGTGGTGCCACTCTGCGGCACTTTCTGGGTGACGTGAGTCATGCTGGCTCTCTTGCTGAGGGGCAGGGTCTCCTACACGCACGCAATGGTGGCACCTTTGTAGTCCCACAACGGGAATTGGGCTGTGGTGCTCCTCGCAATCTTAGGCTCTCCCGGTCTATTTCAGAGTAACAGGGTTTGCCACTGACTGCCTTCACAATGAGTTGTTTGTTCCTAGTTGCTGACTTGCCTGGATCCTGCTTGCCCGTCTCCAGCTCCAGCCAAGTCCCTCTTGCCTCGATTCTAGCCTACTTTCCCGCTTGGCTTCAGTTCCTGCCAAGGTTCTAACCGTACCACATTTCTTGCCTTGTGCCTGGCTGGCGGACCTGTCTGCCGCAATTGGGATCTTCCTACGGCCCAAGGGCTCACCTTCCCTGTGTACATGACAAATGGGTGTAGACGACTTAAACAGGAAGTTTAATTAGAGAGCTGTAAGTGGGACTGCTTTATAAAATATGTATTTAAATGTGCGTAAATTTGTACACTATTGAGAATTATTGTAGGAACTTATTTTATAAAAGGCACATAGGTGCCTAAATATAAAATAGGCATGATTTTGAGAGTTTGGATAGGTGCCCTGTTATAATATTACCATATTATGTGGTACTATTAACATTAATTTTAAAGTATTGATTTTTTTTCTTTATCTTATTGGGGTCCTTTTACTAAGCTGCATTAGCACTAATGCACGCCTAACACAGCAAAAATGACCCAATGACATTAGCTTTTGCATATGCAAGTGCCAACTGCAAGGTAAAAAGTTTTTGTGGAATATATTTTAGGGGACATGTAAAGGGTGGAGAGTGGCCATTCCTACACTAACCAGTTAGTGCATCTACATTACCGTGCACATGGATAATGTGGGAGCCCTTACTGCCTATAAAACAGGTGACGGTAAGTATTCCTGCTATCATTTGTAAAAATGGCCATGTGCCAATGCCGCCATCAGCACATGGCCATTTATGAAATAAATAGAAATTTCAGGTTTTTTATGGCCACAGTAAAAGGACCCCATTGTTAATTATGATGGGATGACACATGGAGGGGCATAATGGAACAGAAACGCCTATCTCCATGGGCGTTAATCTCCGAGAACGGGTCCGTGAAGGGGCGGACCGAACCGTATTATCGATAAAAAATAGACGCCCATGTTTTATTCGCCAATGTGTGAGCTGGGCGTTTTTGCTTTTCAGCGATAATGGAAAAGGAAAGTGCCCAGCTCAAAAACGAATAAATCCAAGGCATTTGTTCGTGGGAGGGGCCAGGATTCGTAGTGCACTGGTCCCCCTCACATGCCAGGACACCAACCAGGCACCCTAGGGGCACTTTTACAAAAACAATAAAAAAGGTAAAACAGCTCCCAGGTGCATAGCACCCTTCCCTTGTGTGTTGAGCCCCCCAAATGCCCCTCAAAACCCACTGCCCACAAGTCTACACCATTACTATAGCCCTAAGGGGTGAAGAGGGGCACCTACATGTGGGTACAGTGGGTTTGGGGGGGTTGGACGACTAATAAGCATTAAGCAGCACAATTGTAACAGGTAGGGGGGATGGGCCTGGGTCCACCTGCCTGACGTCCACTGCACCCCCTAACAACTGCTCCAGGGACCTGCATACTGCTGCCTGGGAGGAGGGTATGACATTTGAGGGTGAAAATAAAAAGTTGTGAAACATCATTTTTTTGTGGTGGGAGGGGGTTAGTGACCACTGGGGGAGTCAGGGGAGGTCATCCCCGATTCCCTCTGGGGGTAATCTGGTCATTTAGGGCACTTTTTGGGGCCTTATTCGTGAAAAAACAGGGTCCAGGAAAAGTGCCCTAAATTCTAGCTACAAACGCATCCATTATCGGCGAAGGGCGCCCATCTCTGTTCGGGTGATAACCACGCCCCAGTTCCGCCTTCGACACGCCTTCGACACGCCCCCGTCCACTTTGTCCGCATCCGCGACGGAGTGCAGTTGAAAGCGTCCCAAATTCGGCTTTTGATTATACCGCGTTATTCGTTTTTGTGAGATAAACGCCCATCTCCCGATTTAGGTCGGAACTTGGGCGTTTTTCTCGTTCGATTATAAGCAGGATTATGAATTAGTTTTTCAATTTTGTTTTGTGCTTGGAATCCATAAAGCATTAATAAATATAAAATAATGATAATCAAGCCCATAGTCGCCAAAAGCCACAGATAATGTGTATTACATGATTCAATGTAGCGCAATAAGCATTATCATAGTCTAGTTTTTGTTGAAACATTTAAATGTGAGAACATTGCTACAAGGAACAAGACTGACCAACCTGTGCAATTACTTTTCAATAAAATGAGGGCCCTGTTTACTAAAGTGCGCTAGCGTTTTTAGAGCGTGTTAAATCCGAGAGATGCCCATATATTTCGTTTAGTGCATGCTATAAATGCTAGTGCCTTTAGTGCAGCTTAGTAAACACTAGCGTGAGTGTTCTATTGAAGCTGCCCAAAAATTATATTTTGCATTGAATTTTAAATGGTAACAAAAGAAAAACTTGATTTTTTTGGTCCTAGGGTATTTACATATTTTATTACAGCTATTTCAAGGCTAGCCCTGAAACCTCAGCTTATCACATACCTTCATCGTGGTGCCCTCTTTACGGTCAACTTTTTGTACAATGATTGAATCGTCTAGATGTTTGGGTGGGTATGGAGTTCTTACAGCTTTACCTGTAGAAAAGTTTGCGTGCTCAGTATGGACCTTTACACTATTCATGTCAAGAATGCAAACTAATTATCCAGACAAAACAGTTTTAGAACTGTGGGGCGTATAAGGGCCTACACATTTCCATAATGTGCCAAACTGGCATTACCTCGTGCCCTGGGCGGTAATTCTGAATTTGGCATGTGCCGAAAACATGCGGTAGAAAATATTTTTTATTTTCTAGTATGTGGCGCTTACCCAGCGGTAAATGGCAATGCAAGTGCGCTGCATGCCTACAGCCCGGGTAGCGCATGAGAACTTATTGCTAAGTCAATGGGTGGTGGTAAGCTCTCAGGGCGAAAATGGACACGAGCTGGTTTTTATTTTGCCACACGTCCATTTTCCGGCCCTTTTAAAAAAGGGCCCTTTTTCCAGGACGAGGCAAAAACTGGCCCAGTGCGCGCCTAGAAGACGTGCTCGACTGCTGAAGGTCACTTTTTGCCACGGCTTAGTATAAGGGCCCCTATGTGCAGTAAATGATACAAAAAAAGTACAATATATTTAATGCACCTACCACACAAACATTTATTGAACCCACTGTTTCAACGATACTTAAAAAGTTAAGGATACTGTACAAATCACTTTTCTTCTCCAAAAAAATCATAACCCACCTGACCACAAAGAAACATTAAGCAAAACGAAATGGAAGAGTCTTCTTCCAGATTTGTTTAAAGTAGTAAGAAGAAGCACAGCTTAAATGGGAAGGGGAAACGTTAAAATGTTCTGATTTAAAAAAATGAAAACAGACAGAGGGGGTTTTTCAAAAAAATAATTTAAGTCCAAAAAAAAAAAAAAAAAAGAGTCCTGCTCATAACTTCGAAAGAAATCGTCCATCTCACAGCCATAATCAAACAGTAAAAACGTTTAGGTTTCCTGTTTGATTATGGTAGTCAGATGGATGTTTTTGCACTGAAAGTGTCCAAAATGAATATCCATTTTCCAAAGTGAGACATCCAACTTTTGAACAACAAAAAACTAGGGACGTGAACATCTGTCTGGCATCATTTTCAAAAATATGGCTACACAGAAATCCCTGCAGAATAAATGAGTAGCCTAGTGGTTACTGCAGTGGACTGTAAACCAAGGGATATAGGTTCAAACCCCACTATACCTCTTTTTGTAAATGTTATCCCTCCAGGACCTGAAAAATACCAACTGTATGTCAGGATTCTCGTGGAACCACTGGGTTAGTGAGCCCTTGGACCACTGCCGAGGAGCGGCAGCGGCAGGAGAATCACCCAAACACAAGACAAGGCAGAACAGACGTACCGGCAAACCCAGGACTGGAACTACCAGACGGAAACTGCAGCCGAGGCAACGCAAGCTGGAGCAAGTAGGACAGGAAATCAGCCAAACTTCACCTGCACTTGACCACCGTTCCTCAGGAGTTGAGCCCCTGGGTGCAGGCGGCCGGCAGGACTTACCAGACAGGGCAGGAAGTCAGAACTGCAGGGTTCAGCAGCCAGCCAGCAAACAGCAGATCACTCCAGAAACCACACCGGGGTCCCAGACAGCAGCAAGCAGAGAAATATTCCAGGAACCAGACAGGGTCAAAGGCAGGCAGCAAGCAGTAGAATAAACCAGGAGACACGCCGGGTCTTAGGCAGGCAGCAGACAGTAGAATAAACCGGGAGACAAGCCGGGTCTTAGGCAGGCAGCAGACAGTAGGATAAACCAGGAAACAAGCAGGGTCAAAGCCGCAACCGAAAATAGCACAGAAGCACTGCAACTAACTCTCACCAAAGGAAACTCCTCTGAGGATCTCTGTTGCAAGGCAAACTAGAAAGCTTCCCAGTTGATTAATAAAGGCAACATACAAGGGAGTTCACCAGGTACGGGTACTGCTTAGTTCCAAAAAAACTCCCAAAACAATCTGGAAGGCTGGAAGATCCGGACCGGAATATCTTCTGGAACATGGGAAACAGCAAGCAGTCAGTCCAGAGCAGCCATCAGGTCTAACCTCCGGGGGGCGAGGTGACTGAGAGCAAGGAACATGGGCACAACCGTGACACTGTACCTGAATGTACACCACTTCAATGGCCTTCAGGCACGCAGGTATCTTAAAAGGGTAAGTACAGTAAGTATTTTCCTGTTTCAAGAAGGCTCAGAATTTTTTTTTAAGGATTTGAAGTAGAATTTGAACCTGGGTCCCTTGGTTCACAGTCCACTGCACTAACCACTAAGCTACTCCTCTGACCTGCTTGCTGCTTTATTCAGAATGGCCATAATACCTGCAGCTGACATACAGCCTGGTTTTCTTTTCCAGTTTCATTTCCAGGGGAGAGGGAGCAGGACAGCAACCACTGGGGGATTAAGGAGAGGTCATGCCTTAATACTTCAAGTGGTCAGCTGCTTAATCAGAGAAACTTTCTGTAACTTGGACGTGACTGAAACAGGTCTAGATAAAAATGTCCTTCTTTTTAGACATGGATGGTTCTTCCCATTTGAAAACCCCTGTTGAACGTCCTACTTTTGGGCTCTTTTTGTCACGCATAAAACACACTCACAACATGCCCCCTTGGTATTTGGACAAACTGCAGTGTGAAACATCCAGATTCTGACTTTCCAAAATGAGGATTTGGACATGTTTAGCAGATGAATGTATTTTTAGGCATTCTAAGATGTCCACCTGCTTTGAATATGAGAATCATTGTTACTAAAGTGTGGTACCAATTTTGCATGCATCAACAAAGTTGTGAATTGTGTTTTTAGTAACTAAGTCTCATTGCATAAAATAAGACTTGCAGTAAAAGAATGCATGCAAAATCAGTAGCACATGTAAGTTAACTATGGGCCTAAGGAAGTATTTCAAGTGGGCTTATGTCAGAGGATCAGATCAATATTTAAAATGTGTGGTCAGTGATTCTATATATTCCCAGATATTCAGCACTGGAAGCTATCTGGATATCAGTGCTGAATATCCAGGTATGCCATAGACTGCTGAAGTTATCCAGATAAGAGTAATGTTCAATGATGCTGTTTGGATAACTATCTGAACTATTTAGGACAGCAATTTTTCTCGATGGTTATTCAGATAGTGGAGTTGAATATTATTCAGATAATGCAGCTGAAAATCAGTGGATGGCCCCAGTCAGTGTCACTAATCTGAGCAGCTGCTACGGCTACTCAGATGAGTGCTTTAGAATATTGGTTCAGATAATTTTCAAAAGCATTCCTGCATGTAAAGCAGTGCTGTTATAAAAATGTTCTACTTATGTGCATACAAGCCTGTATAATACCATCAAAAAAGGGTCCTTATAATTATATCTTAAATATTTTTCTAGACCATCAGAAAATAGGTGGGTACTATTTTTCAACTGTGAGACACACTTGTATATCACACTCCAAATCCTCATCAGTTCTTGTCACGGAATGCCTAGCACCCACCTAGGATAACCCTGCGGCCACCAAGAGGGTCTGCCCCAGCACTGCTCAGGCCCACCTGCACCTGTGCACATGCTCTACACTGCACCCTCCTCCCAACGACTGGGTCCCACTTGCTCTGGGCGAGTCTCCCACTCTCAAGTTATTCCCCAGTGATTTCTAGGTTACTGGGGCCACATTCCCAGTAGTTCCACAGTTCCTAGAAAGCACCCACAGACCCAACACACAAACCACCAGGAATCTTAGTCAGACCAGAACTGAGTTAATAAACAAACTGGTTTATTGTCATAAAATGGTTGAACAATGAACTGAGCAAAAAGGTGAAAAAAATCAGCAAACAATAACAGGTAAGTGAATAAGGATTAATACTAAAACTATACTACCTGGATAGCACCTGGGAAGTTTCAGGAAATTAACTGCTCACAAGTCCTGAACAGCATTTCAGGACAGAGATGTTTGTCCTCTGCTCTCCATATGCTGAGACTGGGGGAAATCCAGTACCTTCAGGCTAGATTTGAAGTCCACGGCCAATCAGAGCCCAGGGCATCAACTTTTGAAAGTAACTGCTCAATGGTACTGCAGATTACCTTTCACCAAACTTAGGCCCAGATGCATTAAAGTTGTCGGTAATTCCCGTTCCCTACCGATTCCATAGCGAATCGGTAGGGAACGAGAATTCACTAAGGAAAGGGAATGCAAATGAGCTACTCGTTGTAGCTCCGTTGCATTCACCATTACCTCGGTAGCCAGTCGGAGAATCGGGACATCCCATTCGGTTATGCTCCTCTTCAGGTCTCTTCAACCAATCAAGCGCGTCTAGCTTGCTGGTGTCAGCTAAACGCACTCTGATTGGCTGAAGAGACCTGGAAGAGGAGCATAATGGAAAGGGTACGTCCCGAACTCCGGATCGACTCGCACATCCCCGATTCCCTTCTCCTCGCATAGCTACAGAAGGTGAGCAGCGCCGGGGAGACAAAACTAAAAAAAAAAAACGGCGAAAAGACAAATAAAAGACGTCCCTCACAAGCGCAGGCAGAGTACGTCCATAAAGGACGCCCCTCACGTGTGCTCGCTGCTTTTTTTTTCTTTTTTACCTTTTTTTGGGGCCCTTTTCCTTTCCGATTCCCTCATAGGAGCCCTAACGAGAGGTGCAGACCTCCCGTTAGGGTTCCCACGGTAAGGGAATCGGAAAAACGGTAGTGTATCTCATTATAATAGCCTTTGGATAATTTGCATTCCGTTTTCGTTGCCTGCTACCGTGACAGGGAAAATGCCCTTAGTGCATGCCCCCAGTAAACTACTTGCGTTTTGAACTGGCTGGAACCAGTTTAAAACGCAAGTTGTGGGCTCGTTAGGTTTAGTGCATCTGGCCCTCAATCTGAAAAAAAGAGTTCTTTTTCTGCAATAGTTTTAAAACTCAAAACAAACGCCATCTGCTGGCCAATTGAAAGAAATACACTTCAGGGAATTTAATACAGTTCATAGACATAAAAACCCACTGCTTCGTCACAATCCTTATTTTATATTTTTTACATATATAAGATCACTACAGAAATGCTTCATTCAATGCTAAAATTCAAAATTATTCAGGTGTAATGAAACGTTGATCTCAATTGGGAGCAGAATGACAAGCTACCTCTCACAGTCGGACTTTAAACATTTCACTTCTGTTCACTTCAATCCGACATAGTGCTGTATTTTGCTACCATAGCTGCTCCAGCTATGGTAGCAAATATTTTTATTTTATTTCACATGCTTGATATACCACATGGGGCCTATCCAAGGCTTCAATGCGGTTTACAAAAACAAATTAAAACAGGGGCATAATAGGGGGAAAAAAAAGAGAAATGGAAGCGAAGAAAAAAAAAGAGAGAGCGGATTGGGGAGGGGACACTGTGGAGTGAGAAGGGGTGAGGGGAGGAGACAGAGAAAAGAGTGGGAAGAAGTCACAAAAGTCAGGTAAAAGGGAAGGGTTATGACGGAGGGTCAAATGCAATTCTGAAAGGGTGAGTTTTTAGTGCCAGTTTCAGAGATGCAATGGTGGGTTGATCCCGAATCTGACGTGAAAGCTCATTCCAGAGTTTAGAACCTAAATAAAGGCAGAGTCTCGAGTACTGGTGAGATGGATAGAAGAGGGTGCTATGTCGGACTGAAGTGAACAGAAGTAAAACGTTTAAAGTTCCAACTGTGAGAGGTAGCTTGTCATTCTGCTCCTGACTGATAAGTGTTTCGTTACACCTGAATCATTTTAAATTTTAGCACTGAATGAAGCATTTCTATAATGATCTTATATATGTAACAAAAATATGAAAGAAGGACCGATGAGGATTTGGAGTGAATAGTACAAGTGTTGTGTCTCACACTTGTAAAATAGTACCCACCTATTTTCTTATGGCTTATAAAAATATTTGATATAATTATAAGGAACCCTTTTTATGGTATTATGATGATAGTGGGTTATCTTGTATACAGCTTGTATAAGCATAAGTCTACCCATTGTTTGAAGAGTTGTTCCAAGAAGGCGGGGGGGGGGGGGGGGGGGGGGGGGAATTGGAACACACAAACATATACTTTAAAAAACTGAAGTATTTGCACAGAATTTTATCCACAAAAACTGTGCTTTCTAAGCGCAACTGTAAAAGCAAGTACATGGTTTTCTTGGCGTATAGGCATACTTCTGCTTTGTAAATCAAATAAAAGTCTGCACAAAGAAAAGTGTATATGTATTTTTACACTGAAGTGCAAATATAGGCCAGAGCATATAGTATAGCGTAAAGAAAAGTACTTACATGGCTTTTTTGTAAAGGCAATATTAGTCTTTAGTATATCAGGCAATATTATATCACGTCCTTTCTCAACCTGCAATTTCCAGCAAAGAACTCATTAATACTGTGATTCTATTTGGGATAATTCCAACAGCAATCTGTCAAAAGTTTCAGTATTTGTGAAAATAACGATCATTATTCTCCTCAAGCAAAACCCAAACACTCCTAAAATGTAAAGACAGTGGAGTGGCCTAGTGGTTAGAGCACTGGTTTTAACATTCAGAGGTGCCCAGTTCAAATCCCAATGCAGCTCCTTGTGCTCTTCGGCAAGTCATTTAACCCTCCATTGCCTCAGGTATGAGCCCTCCAAGGAAAGAGAAATACCCAGTATACCTGAATGCAACTCACCTTGAGCTGCTACTGAAAAAGGTGTGAGAAAATTCAAAATAAATAAATACATAAGTTTACTTCATAAGCAAGAAGACAAAAAAAAAAAAGAATCAGAACTAAGCTGGATGGCAGTAGCCAGTAGTAGGGGGTCTTTTACTAAGGCATTGCGCTAAAAACTCTAGCACGCCTTAGTGCTTTGAATCTGAAAGAAAAGTGTAGTTGCTTAATCTATAACAAGGGTTCTCTGTGGTCAGCAGGATCCTATAGCCATATGTAATGACAGAGCCGATGGTGTCGGCTCTCCCCGAGCTCAGAAACCTCTAGAAAAGGCTTCTGAGCCTGTGCAGATGTTTACGTGCTTTTCCACTTGCTAGCCATGGAGAACGGTAAAGGTGGTCCCTCTTCACAAAAGTGGTGATAGGGAAGAAGCTGGAAACTACAGGCCGGTAAGCTTCACTTCGATTATTGGAAAAGTAATGGAAGCGATGCTGAAGGAAAGGATAGTGAATTTCCTGGAAGAAAATGAGTTGCAAGATCCGAGACAACATGGTTTTACCAAAGGTAAATCGTGCCAAACGAATCTCATTGAATTCTTTGATTGGGTGACCGGAGAATTGAACCGTGGAAGTGCTATAGACGTAATCTACTTAGATTTCAGCAAGGCTTTTGACACGGTTCCCCACAGGAGGCTCTTAAATAAACTGGATGGGCTGAAGATAGGACCCAAAGTGGTGAACTGGATTAGGAACTGGTTGACGGACAGGCGCCAGAGGGTGGTGGTGAATGGAGTTCGCTCGGAGGAGGGAAAGGTGAGTAGTGGAGTGCCTCAGGGATCGGTGCTGGGGCCGATTCTGTTCAATATATTTGTGAGTGACATTGCCAAAGGGTTAGAAGGTAAAGTTTGCCTATTTGCGGATGATACTAAGATTTGTAACACAGTGGACACCCCGGAGGGAGTGGAAAACATGAAAAAGGATCTGAAAAAGCTAGAAGAATGGTCTAAGGTTTGGCAATTAAAATTCAATGCGAAGAAAAGCAAAGTGATGCACTTAGGGAGTAGAAATCCAAGAGAGGCGTATGTGTTAGGCGGTGAGAGTCTGCTAGGTACGGATGGGGAGAGGGATCTTGGGGTGATAGTATCTGAGGATCTGAAGGCGATGAAACAGTGTGACAAGGCGGTGGCCGTAGCTAGAAGGTTACTAGGCTGTATAGAGAGAGGTGTGACCAGCAGAAGAAAAGAGGTGTTGATGCCCCTGTACAAGTCGTTGGTGAGGCCCCACCTGGAGTATTGTGTTCAGTTTTGGAGGCCGTATCTTGCTAAGGATGTAAAAAGAATTGAAGCGGTGCAAAGAAAAGCTACGAGGATGGTATGGGATTTGCGTTACAAGACGTATGAGGAGAGACTTGCGGACCTGAACATGTATTCCCTGGAGGAAAGGAGGAACAGGGGTGATATGATACAGACGTTCAAATATTTGAAAGGTATTAATCCGCAAACGAACCTTTTCCGGAGATGGGAAGGCGGTAGAACGAGAGGGCATGAAATGAGATTGAAGGGGGACAGACTCAAGAAGAATGTCAGGAAGTATTTTTTCACGGAGAGGGTGGTGGATGCTTGGAATGCCCTCCCGCGGGAGGTGGTGGAGATGAAAACGGTAACGGAATTCAAACATGCGTGGGATAAACATAACAGAATCCTGTGCAGAAGAAAGGGATCCTCAGGAGCTTAGCCTAGAATGGGTGGCAGAGCTGGTGGTTGGGAGGCGGGGCTAGTGTGGGCAGACATATACGGTCTGTGCTGGGGCTGGTGGTTGGGAGGCGGGACTAGTGCTGGGCAGACTTATACGGTTTGTGCCGGGGCTGGTGGTTGGGTGGCGGGGATAGTGCTGGGCAGACTTATACGGTCTGTGCCAGAGCAGGTGGTGGGTGGCAGGGATAGTGCTGGGCAGACTTATACGGTCTGTGCCAGAGCTGGTGGTTGGGAGGCGGGGTTGGTGGTTGGGAGGCGGGGATAGTGCTGGGCAGACTTATACAGTCTGTGCCAGAGCCGGTGGTGGGTGGCAGGGATAGTGCTGGGCAGACTTATACGGTCTGTGCCAGAGCTGGTGGTTGGGAGGCGGGGATAGGGCTGGCCAGACTTATACGGTCTGTGCACTGAAGAGGACAGTACAAAAAAATAAAAGTAGCACATATGAATTTATCTTCTTGGGCAGACTGGATGGACCGTGCAGGTCTTTTTCTGCCGTCATCTACTATGTTACTATGTTAGTTCATGTTTAGCAAGCAAGCATGTGGGAACCCTGTTAACAAATTACAAAAAATCAGGAAGAACAAATCCAACAAACCAAGTTAAACCATAAACTCACTATAATAAACTTGGGTTCAAAATAATTTATCTTTTTTTATATATGCACTTTAAAATGCTATAAATATTATAAAGTGTTTTAAATGTGCTCAGACCATACCGTTTACCCATTATATCCCCAAGAGGAATATGTGGTGGTGTCACAATGGAACCATCATTGCACATACGATATTCCGCCTCCTAATATTTGTGTATGTACATACAGCTGAGTCCAAGTAGATCTTTATCACCAGTGTATGCATATATCTATAATAAATATGTATAGGTCATAAACTACTCACATTAAATACTGTTAGGCTTGAGCTCAAACCTTCGCCCATACATTATGGTGCATTCCATATTACCATCCGATACATAGATAATAGAACATACAATGCAACATTTGTTTGAATCTAAAGGAGGTATATGTTAGTTCATGACACCCTGATCTCACTGCCCCCACATATCTTACATAAACCAACCCACAATGCGATATACACATATATTCACAAAGTTATTGCACTTCCCTTGGGGTATATTGTGCTCGTGCTTCATTAAAATCACATATCATTCATCCATTCCAATCTTGCCATCACAATAACTGCTCCCTTTAACTCTGGCCGAGTTTCAAAAGTCTTCATCAGAAAGGGAAACTACAAATAGAAAAACACTCTTTTACAAACAAACCACACTTACAGGGTAAAGTATACATTCACAACGCTTCAAACAAACTCAATATATTAGAACAAAGTAACTCACAATGCTAATCCTGTGTGAATATATGTGTATATCGCATTGTGGGTTGGTTTATGTAAGATATGTGGGGGCAGTGAGATCAGGGTGTCATGAACTAACATATACCTCCTTTAGGTTCAAACAAATGTTGCATTGTATGTTCTATTATCTATGTATCGGATGGTAATATGGAATGCACCATAATGTATGGGCGAAGGTTTGAGCTCAAGCCTAACAGTATTTAATGTGAGTAGCTTATGACCTATACATATTTATTATAGATATATGCATACACTGGTGATAAAAATCGAAAAACTACCGTATTTTTCGGACTATAAGACACACTTTTTTCCCCAAAAATTTGGGAGGAAAATGGGGGGTGCGTCTTATAGTCCGAAGGTAGAGATTTGGCTGGCTGGCTGGCTGGCAGGCCGCCCCCCTCCGAGTTCGGGATCGCCCTCAGGGTTACCTCCTCCCCCACCCCCCCCCCGGCCCTGTCACCACTTCTCCCCTTACTCACGCGATCTTTCCTGGTGGTCTAGTGACGTCGGGGCAGGAAAGAGCCCCCTCTTTCCTGCCCAGCGCGCTGCTTTCCATCCTCCTGTATGCAGCCTGACTGTCTCGGCGAGATTCAAAATGGACACCGAGACTTCAATTCTCGGCAGCCATTTGAATCTCGCCGAGACCGTCAGGCAGCAATGCATACAGGAGGATGGAGAGCAGCGAGCTGGGCAAGAAAGAGGGGGCTCTTTCCTGCCCCGACGTCATTAGACCACCAGGGAAGATCGCGTGAGTAAGGGGAGAGGTGGTGACAGGGCCGGGGGAGGAGGTAACCCTGAGGGCGATCCCGAACTTGGAGGGAGGGATTTGGACAAGACGCACCGGAGCACCTAGGTTTTAGAGGAGGGAAAAAGCAAATTTTTTTTTCCTATTTTCCTCCTCTAAAACCTAGGTGCAACTTATGGTCCGGTGCGTCTTATAGTCCGAAAAATACGGTACTTGGACTCAGCTGTATGTACATACACAAATATTAGGAGGCGGAACATCGTATGTGCAACGATGGTTCCATTGTGACACCACCACATATTCCTCTTGGGGATATAATGGGTGTAAACGGTATGGTCTGAGCACATTTAAAACACTTTATAATATTTATAGCATTTTAAAGTGCATATATAAAAAAAGATAAATTATTTTGAACCCAAGTTTATTACAGGAACCCTGTTAACACCTGTTTTATATGCTTGGCTCCTATCTGCACAGTGCAGAGAAGGTCTGTAAGGATACTCGGAGGCGCTATATGGATAGAGCCTCTGAATATCCCCGTCAGCAGCACTTATCTGGATGGCAGGTACTTTTGAACACTGAACCTATAATTTTTGGAAGAAGACACTGCGAGTTTGATATGGCATATATTGGCTACCATTTTGTCTTCTAATCTTTTGGTTTGATTTTTATTTCATAAATGGAACAGGATTGGCTAGAGTGTAAGCTGCTAACTGTGCCCTTGTTGATAGAGCAAAGTAGTGTAGGGTGACTGAACAACTGCTGGACATCCAGCTTAGGGTTGTACTTAATAAGGTGTACTAAGCACAAATTGACAAGAGTTGGCCCCAGCTTCTATATATGGCACCCAAATTTGGGAACGCTTCTGAGACACATTCGCAACTTAGTTGGCTAACGAGCTGTTAAATCATCAATAACTGGATGCTAACAACCAATGACTGACATTAATTGGCACCAATTAGGAATTGTGCGCACTATTTACCAAGATGGGTAAAAGGAGGCCTGCACTGGCATCGGCACGTGTTTTTGATGCACGCTGAGGCCCCCTTTTACCACTGCGGGTAAAAGGTAGGTCTTTCTTTTCTTCAGGAAATAGCCGTGTGGCAAGTGAAGCACTTGCCGCGTGGCCATTGCAGGGGGGAGCCCTTACCGCCACCCACTGAGGCGGCGGGTAAGGGCTCCCATGCTAACTCGGCAGTAACCAAGCAGCGTGCGGCACTGCCCAATTACCGCCGGGTAAGCGCCGGCACTACAAAAATTAAAATATGATGGTGCGCTGGGGGTGGGCACTCCAGCTGGGCTGCTGTGGTAGCCTGGCGGTACTTCCTTTTTAGTCAATGTGGGCTTACCCCCGCTTTTGTAAAAGGGGCCTATAGAGCGCAACCCAAAAGGGAGCATGGCCATGGGAGAGGAATGGGTGGGTCAGGGGCATTCCAGAAGTTGGGCGCAGTGGTAAAGTATAATGGGTGTCTGTGCCCAACTTGGGAATCAGGATTTATACCAGGTTTCAGCAGGCGTAAGTCTGGCACCCAGGGTTGGTGTGCCCTTTATAGATTAGCGCATACCGCCTATCTTTTCTGTCGCCCATTTTGAGCGCCATTTATAGAAGTCCCCTCTTAATGACTGTTATTTTACATATCACATTTAATACAATGGGAACTACTTATTTATAATGCTTAGCAACTGTGTTAAAGCAACAAACCCAGAGTAAGTACCAACATTTCAGAATCATTGGGGTGCCAAACACACTACAAATTACCCTCCCCGAACATAATAGTTTGCTCAATACTTGGGGTGGCTCACCCACAGAGCTGCAAACTATGAAAACCAATTAATGCACTTAATACCTATGGCCCTAAATGTCAAACGTTACTGAAGAGATCAAACTTCCAAGCAAACCTTTGAAAATGTAGCTGACCATGTCTATATATGCTTGCATTTCATTTTTATGAATCCATGGAAAATATTGATTTTGTTATGCATCTACACTGATAAGAAACCTTGGCAGCACTTACATCTGATAGGATTTCTTTTATTTCCTGCTCCTTATACAGACGGATACAGCTTCTGGATTTAATAAATTGTTCCATTGTAAATGACGAATCAAAGGTTTCTAGGCCAGAGCCTTTGTCACCATCAGTCTCAGTTCTCCAGCTTGGACCTTGGAGAGGTTTTTTCTTTAATACTGGTACACCTGAAGCATGAATACCCTGCAGCCTTTTTATGTCTTCAATAACGAGATGTTTGACTTGAAGAATATTTAGACTGTGACATAAATGTACATGTTAAAAACATAATGGAATCGATCATGATGAAAATAACGAAATACAACAGTGCAGAATAAAGAGTCTCCCCCCAATATTCAGCCTGCGTCGGGCAGCGTTTTTTTAAATGCTGATTGTCGCCTGCTAAATTATCCCCCGATATTAAGTGACGGGCCATGTCTGGACACCAGTACTGAATATTGGGGGATAATTTTGGGAAGGCAGGCTGTCGGAGCTTATGCGTGCCTGGCTGATATTCAACTGGGCCTGCATAAGGAAATTATGTGGGCCTTGGCTGAATAGCAGACCGGGACCCCCATTAAAAAAAGGATTTCCCCCTTCCCGTTCCCTTCCTGGCACCTCCCCTGATGTGCAGCCGACCAACAGCCCCCCCTCCACAATAGCTGGCCAGCCCCTCCATCCCCACCGCTACCCTGACCCCACGGTCAAGATAGGACCCCCCCACGGGGCCTACCTCACCTCCCTGGTGGTCCAGTGGGGTGTTGGGGGCAGATGCAAACCCCCTTCCCTCCTGCCCCTAGCAGCAGCTTCTTCAAAATGGCTGCTGTAAACAAGTACTGTGATAGGTCATGGAACATTTTAAAGAAGCTGCCACTAGGGGCTGGAGCAAGGGGGGGGGGGGGGGTTCGCTCCTGCCCCTGACACCAGTGAGGTCAGGTAGGCCCCGGGGGGGGGGGGGGGGGTGTTCTATCCTGACCATGGGGTGGGGATGCTGGGAGGGGCAGAAAGGGGGAAAAATCCTTTTATTTAATGCAGGTCCCGGCCCGATATTTTGAGTTGTCCTAAACTCATCCACACCTTATGCGGTCCTCGGTTGAATATTGCCAGTACCTGCATAAGCTCCTCCCCAGAGCCACCCCCTGCCCTGACCAGCCCACTTTTTTGGGAGTTGGTCAGAGGTGATAATCAGCAGCACTCCCCACTTATATGCCACTGAATATCAGTGGTTGGGTGGTGAAAGGCGATTTAAGCGGGCTTACTAAAGAGCTTTATATGAATTTACTTTTGCAGTATCAGCATCAGCGTCAGAAGGATAAGCTGATTGGTGTTTTGTCATATTCTACTTTCTCTACAGCAACAGCAAAATTCATTTCTGCACATTGGAATACATTAATTAGTACATCTGATTTTTCACCAGCATCCTATTATAGCTTACACACAAGGCACTAACATTCATGATCCATTGGTGCATATGGTCCACAAAAGCCATACTGTAGAGTTTAAGGTGGTCATATGGAAATTGGTTTTTTTGTACACAGAGTGAATGAATATATCCTAATGCCCGTGTCCGAAGATCTATGTGGGTCACACTCAATGACAATTGTGAATTAGGTTGGTAGAGTGCCATAGTCGCTTAAACATTAAGGAGACAAATCTACAACTGGGTGTCACAAATTTGGTGCCTAGATGCAGAACATTGAGCTCTAATTCTATAACAAAATATTCCACAGAATCATCTACGGACTAGCACCAGATTACATGACGGAACTTATCGATCTACCATTAAGAAACATGATGAGAACAGCAAGAACCTACCTAACCCTTCACTACCTCAATTGCAAAGGTATAAAATACAAATCTTCACATGCCGCCAGCCTCACGTTTATAGGCACGCAACTTTGGAACTCACTACCCAAAGACCTGAAACTCACAGAAAACTACTACTACTACTACTTAACATTTCTAGAGCGCTACTAGGGTTACGCAGTGCTGTACAGTTTAACAAAGAAAGACAGTCCCTGCTCAAAGGAGCTTACAATCTAAAGGACGAAATGTCAAGTTGGGGCAGTCTAGATTTCCTGAATAGAGGTATGGTAGTTAGGTGCTGAAGGCGACATTGAAGAGGTGGGCTTTGAGCAAGGATTTGAAGATTGGCAGGGAGGGGGCCTGGCGAATGGGCTCAGGGAGTTTATTCCAAGCATGGGGTGAGCCGAGGCAGAAAGGGCGGAGCCTGGAGTTGGCGGTGGTGGAGAAGGGTACTGAAAGGAGGGATTTGTCTTGAGAGCGGAGGTTACGGGTAGGAACGTAGGGGGAGATGAGGGTAGAGAGGTAGGGAGGGGCTGCAGATCGAGTGCATTTGTAGGTTAGTAGGAGACGCTTGAACTGTATGCGGTACCTAATCGGAAGCCAGTGAAGTGACTTGAGGAGAGGGGTGATATGAGTATATCGGTCCAGGCGGAAGATAAGACGTGCAGCCGAGTTCTGAATGGACTGAAGGGGGGATAGATGGCTAAGTGGGAGGCCAGTGAGGAGTAGGTTGCAGTAGTCAAGGCGAGAGGTAATGAGAGAGTGGATGAGAGTTTGGGTGGTGTGCTCAGAAAGGAAGGGGCGAATTTTGCTAATGTTATAGAGGAAGAAGCGACAGGTCTTGGTTATCTGCTGGATATGCGCAGAGAAGGAGAGGGAGGAGTCGAAGATGACTCCGAGGTTGCGGGCAGATGAGATGGGGAGGATGAGGGTGTTATCAACTGAGATAGAGAGTGGAGGGAGAGGAGAAGTGGGTTTGGGTGGGAAGACAATAAGCTCGGTCTTGGCCATGTTCAGTTTCAGGTGGCGGTTGGACATCCAGGCAGCAATGTCGGATAAGCAGGCCGATACCTTGGCCTGGGTGTCCGCAGTGATGTCTGGTGTGGAGAGATAAAGCTGGGTGTCGTCGGCATAAAGATGATATTGGAAACCGTGAGATGAGATCAGGGAGCCCAGGGAAGAGGTGTAGATTGAAAAAAGAAGGGGACCAAGGACAGATCCCTGAAGAACTCCAACAGAGAGCGGGATGGGGGTGGAGGAAGAACCATGAGAATGTACTACCTACAATACAGAAAAAAAACCTGAAAACACATCTTTTCAAGAAGTCTTTCCCCCCTGGATCTGCCTAATCCCACACCACCGTACATCACGAAAGTTCAGAAATGGAAAACAATAATAGTAACCTCTCTCACAATATGCTAATATATCAACCTAAGCGTTTATTGTACTTCTTCTGCATTATGTACTAGACTTCTACAAATCTAAATTTTGTAACCGCCTTTTTAGCAATAAGTAAGCCACATTGAACCTGAAATACGGTGGGAAAATGTGGGACACAAATGCAATAAATAAATAACTGCATCTATGCACCCAGATTCCATTACAGAATACCAATGTAAGTTGACATCTACATGACTACATTCAGATATGTCCGCTTATGCCATTTCAATGGTACTCCTAAATGTGTTAATTTAGCACGTAACTTACAGTATTCTTTAAGTTATATGCATAAATGTTGGACATGTCCATGTCCCAGCTACGTGCCTCCCCCTGCATTTATGAGCTAAACAAGTTGCACACTAAAGTTATTACATACTACTTTACACCTAAGTAGCACTTAATCACATAAGTGTAACAGTCACATGTGTACGTACTAGTATTCTATAACTTATGCATGCAATGTAGACACCAAGTTATAAGAATGAGGTGATAAACATTTAAAAACTCCTATAGTGGAGCTGTGGCGAAACAGGGGACTCATGTCTGTGATTTATTATGTGTTTGTATGACATATTTTTTCCCAGAACGAATCTCACTCAGGCTTTCTTTAAACGTCTAGTGGCATTACAATATCCAATTAACTCTTAGCTAAAGGATTACATATTGGTCACCTCAGCGGTGCAATATCATTCAGTGAGTTGAACCGCTGAGGTGACCAATACTTAATCCTTTAGCTAAGCTTATTATGTAAGCCACATTGAGCCTGCAAATAGGTGGGAAAATGTGGGATACAAATGTAATAATAATAATAAGATACTCTGGTGGTTTGTTCGAGTTGATTGGATATTTTTCTCCAGTGCACTTCTCTTGTTTGGCCAGCAAGTGGTGTCTGTCCTCTGTTTTAAAGCTGTTGCAGAGGTGACTCTTTTCCTTTCAGCTTAAGTCCTGAGGGAAAGTAACCTGCACTGCTATTGGCCAAATACCCCTCAGTGCAAATGCTCTGGGCTCTGATTGGCCCTGTGTATATCCTTAGAACTTAGGCATGAGCACTTATGCCAGTTCTATGGCTGCAAAAAGTGCTGAAGCTTAAATTATGCTAGTATTCTCTAAATGAAAGTAGATACTTAAATTCAATTATAGAATTGTCTCCAACTAACCCGCCTTTAGGGGTAATTGTTGAGAGCATTTTTCACATGGGGGGAGGACAGGGTTACCATATTTTGTCCCCTAAAAAGGAGGACACATGCCCCGCCCCACCACACACCCCGCCCCGCCCCCTTTCACATCCCACCCCCCTTTCACACCCTCGATCCGCCCCGTCACATTTTCCCCTCCCCCGTCAAACACCCTGTCACCCCTCCTCCTTGTCACCCCCCTCCCCTTACCTTACTACTGCCCTGGTGGTCTAGTGACCTCTTCGGGGCAGGAAAGAGCCCCCCCTTTCTTGCCCGGAGTGCTGCCCTGCATGCATTCTTCCTGTTGCTGATCTCGGCGCCTATTCAAAATGGCCGCCGAGAGTTGAAGTCTCGTGAGGTCACTTCAACTCTCAGCAGCCATTTTGAATCGGCGCCGAGATCAGCAACAGGAAGGATGAATGCAGGGCAGCGCTCCGGGCAGGAAAGAGGGGGCGCTTTCCTGCCCCAAAGGCGGAAGTCACTAGACCACCAGGGCAGTAGTAAGTAAGGGGAGGGGAGGCTAGCAATCTGCCCGTTTGTCTGGATTTCTGGACAAACGGTCAGGCTGGTGGGCGGGGCCGTCCTATAGGACGGCGGCCTGCCCAGCCTGCCCGTTTGTCCAGAAATCCGGACAAACGGGCAGATTGGCAAAACCCGCCCTGTTGCCCGGACATGTCCTCAAAAAGAGGACATGTCCGGGTAAATCCGAACATATGGTAACCCTAGGGGAGGAGGACAGGGGAGAGGAAATGTAAATCACAAATTGGTGATTGTTCTAGGTAGAAATGCTGTTAAATTGACTTACGATTTTAGTAATGCAATTTTAACCAACACAAGAGATTTACAGTAAAATTGCTTGGCATGCGGTGATAGTCCATGACCAGGTCACAGAATAGGCCACAGGTAAGCATGATATAGGCACCCAAATGTAGTCACCCCTTTATAGAATTGCACTTTCCATGTATAAGTAGTGATTTTAGAAAAAACATACTTATACATATAGACGGCAGCACACAGAGACTAAAAGGAAGCATGTTCTGGGCAGTTCTTCAAAGTATACCCATATTCACTATTTTAGGCCAGCAATACACATATACAGCAGAGATTTTACCCATTGGTTTTTACATCTGGGTTGAGTCATGCACGCCCCCTGATGAACTTTGGGTTTGGAAGAGTGCTTACCTCTCTCTGCAAAAATCTGAGTTATGGAGAATAGCACCCTAATTAGCCCCTCACAGAGATTAAGGTTTACAAGATCTACTTATACATTTAAGTGGTGCCACATACATGTATAAATTCCAAAGATCACATTATGTAGAACAAATTTTATGTTTAAACTCCTAATGATACCACTGAATTTTTGAATGTCTTCCCTTATAAAATATGTTTATATGTAGTGCATTTCATCAATATTACATATTTCTGAGACAGGACTCTACCTACTTTATAAAAGGCTTTGTGTTTGTCAAGCCTTTTATAAAATACTAGTGTACCTTTAAATAAGGGGCCTTGAACATCCATTTAACCACTTAAATCATCTACACAAAAAGTGAACATTTAAAAACTTACAATTTAGAGCAATCCGACAAGAGTTGTCTTTTAATTCGAGTGAAGATAGTCTGATCAGAAAACAAAGTGGGGTCTTTATGCGATTCCATCATGTGAACATAGTGAAGAAAAAGCTTCTCACAAACTATTATGATATATAAAATAATACGATGAAATAGTTCTGTATTATCTACAATGTTCAGTGTTGGATCAGGGATATTTTGTTGAATGGTCTTGAAACCACTCCTTACTTTTTCAAGAATAATGTCCTCCTGCAGGCAAACGAAAACAAAAATACGTACAAGCCTTGCTAAATCAATACAAGTGCTAGCTTTATTTTCAACAAATCTGTGCTATAAATAAACCCCATGTGCTTTCACGTTGTATATATTGTTGTTTGCAAAGGTTTATGTCCCTCCCTAGTTAAACAATGAATCTCTAAATCAACAGAAATTGACATAACCTGTACAAAATTACTTATGTAATCATGGGGCCCTTTTACCAAGCCACGTAGGCGTGCACGCCAAATTGGAGTTACCGCCCGGGCCACGCGGTAATTTCAATTTTGGTATGTGTCCACTACACACATCTGAAAAATATTTTTTATTTTCTGACGCGCGACAGCTAAGTGCATTAAGTGGAAATTGGCGTGCGTAGACCATTACCGCCCAGTTACCGCGTGAGAGCTTACCACTAGGTCAATGGCTTGCAGTAAGGTCTCAGACCCAGAATGGACGTGTGGCAATTTAAATTTTGCCGCGTGTCCATTTTCGGCAAAAAAAGGCATTTTTTGTAAGTGCGCTAAAAAATAATTCAGCGCACGCACAAAACACACGTCTACACTACCGCAGGCCATTTTTCAGCACACCTTACTAAAAGGACCTGCTAATCTAATATAGGACTCAATTAGTCGCAAAATTCCAATGTAGGTTCTAACCCCCCCCCCCCCCCCCTTTACAAAGCCGTGCAGTAATGCCGACACAACCCATTCACTTTGAATGAGCTGTGTCGGCATTACCGCACCGGCAACTGTTAGCGTGGCTTTGTATGTGCATGACTTAAAAAAAAAAAAAAAAGAGACCCAAACAATAATGGGGAAAAACAAAAATTAAGCAGATAAAATTATATAGCTAAATGAGTCAAATAAAAATGATAGGGGTCCTTTTACCAAACTGTGAGAAAAAGTGTCCTGCTCTACTGGTGGGGGCTGTTTTTCTGTGCGCCAGGGTTCTTGTTACCGCAGCAGGTAAAAATCCCCCTGACAAATATGGCCACGTAGTAAGAGAACTCTTACCGCGTGGCCATGTAGTGGGGAACCCTTACTGCCACCCAATCAATGGTGTGCAATCAGGGTGGAACTACTCTCGGCAGCTGCGTTGGGCCAGCGGTAGTCTCGATTTAGCGTTTGGTAAGCCCGCGTTGGGCTTACCAACGCTTGGTAAAAGACCCCCATAGTTTGGAATCATCCTAAACAGGTTGCAAGCGACGTGACCACATCACGCCATTTTTGCAAAAACTTCATTGGCTACCAGTACAATACAGGGCTAAATTTAAAACTCTGTCTGATCTTCAAGGCCCTGAAAGGAAATGGCCCAGAGTATCTCAAGAATAGGATGATCCTCCACACACCGCTAAGCACACTAAGGTCCTCCCAAGGACTTTCACTAACTACACCCTCTCCAAAAGACATTACACGATATGATACCCGCAAGCTTTCTCTGGAGTAGCCCCCACACTGTGGAATGCATTGTGTGAAAGGCTCTGCTTAACACAAGACTACCTCTACTTAAGGAAGCAGGTGAAAGCTTGGCTCTTCAACCAAGCCTTTAATGGAAGAAGTAACTAACTTGTAAGTCTCACTCACACACACAAGGAGTGACTCGGGCTGCACATACCGCAGCGAGACATGTTTATCCATTCCTCCACGTGCAACTTTCTTCAAATCAGTCACCTTACTTTCTAATTCTTCCTACTTTCTTACCCGTCTATATGTTACAACTTTGCCTTACCCTTCACTACCAATTATAATGTTCTATTACGTATTGTGTTGACATTGCGGTATACCATGCCATACTTTGTATTGTTTTCGAATATTTTTACTGCTGTAATTGCCTATTTGAATATTTTTACTGCTGTAATTGCCTATTGCTCATGTTTGATCTATTTTTACTGTACACCGCCTTCAAAAAGGCGATAAATAAATCCAAATAAACAAATAAATAATATAACTACATAGTAACATAGTAGATGACGGCAGAAAAAGACCTGCATGGTCCATCCAGTCTGCCCAAGATAAACTCATGTGTATACCTTACCTTGATTTGTAGCTGTCTTTCTCAGGGCACAGACCGTATAAGTCTGCCCAGCAGTGTTTCCCGCCTCCCAACCACCTGTCCCGCCTTCCATCACCGGCTCTGGCATAGACCATATAAGTCTGCCCTCCCCTATTCTCGCCTCCGAACCACCAACCCCTCTTCCCCCCACTTGCTCCGCAACCCAATTTTAGCTAAGCTTCTGAGGATCCATTCCTTCTGCACAGGATTCCTTTATGCATATCCCACGCATGTTTGAATTCCATTACCGTTTTCATCTCCACCACCTCCCGCGGGAGGGCATTCCAAGCATCCACCACCCTCTCCGTGAAAAAATACTTCCTGACATCGTTCCTGAGTCTGCCCCCCTTCAATCTCATTTCATGTCCTCTCGTTCTACCGCTATAACTCGCTATAACTAGATATAGCGTTCCACCCATAAACAGCCTGCAATGAAAACACAGATTTAAGTATAAGCTTATAACAGATATCTCTGACAGAACGATATCTCAATTACTATTGATCCTGAAGTTGAGAACACTGACAATAAGACTGAGAAAATCAACTACCAGTTTTGGGGCGTTTTCTTATAAAATAAATAACATAGTATAGGCTATTTTTTAAAGCAACACATGATTTCAATAGAAACCAGTGTAAATCTTGCAAATATTTAAAGGTGCTCATTTTATAGACTTACAAAGCTCGATAGTAACATATGTAACTTTATAAGTCTATATGGTTTAAAAATGTGCCCCTATATAAAACCTTCAAACTTAGGGCTCCTTTTACAAAGCCACGGTAGTGACTCCCGGTGCGGCAAATATGACGAAGCCCATTCAATTTGTATGGGCTTCGTTGCATTTGCTGTGCAGGAATCACTTCAGTGGCTTTGTAAAAGGAGCCCTTAGGGGTCCTTTTACTAAGCTGCGGTAAAAAGTGACTTGCGGTAGTGTAGGCGCGGGTTATGGGTGCGCACAGAATTATTTTTCAGCGTGCCTGTAAAAAAGGCCTCTTTCCCCCCCTAAAAATGGACGTGCGGCAAAATCAAGATTGCTGTGTGCCCATTTTGGGTCTCAGACCAGCCATAGACCTAGCGGTAAAGAATTTGTGCGGTAAAGACCTACGTGCTTCAGATGTCACTTGGTGCGCGCCATTACGTGCGCCAGAAAATAACAAATATTTTTCAGATGAGCGTAGCAGACACGTGCTAAAAATGAAATTAATGCAAGAGCCACAAGGTAGTCGGGTGGTAAGTCCATTTTGGTGTGCATTGGGCGCATGTACACGCTTACGTGGCTTAGTAAAAGGGGCCCTTAGTGATTCGAAAAATCAAACAAGCTGCTCTATTTTGAATTAGTTGCAATTTTTTTTAACACAACAACCTTAGACCAATATATAAAGAACTGAAATAATCCAAATGAAGTTGTATCAAAATTTGAATTAGATAAGCAAAATGATGCTCATGAAAATATGATCCAATCAATCTAAATTGTTTCATTCGAAAGAAGGCTATAAAACCTAAAACCCTTGAATTATTCTCTAAAGGTAATGATATTCCTGATGATAAAGAAATTGCTGTTGGAGCCTGAATATTAGGATTTTTAAACCACAGGATCTGAGTTTTGGTAGCATTTACTTTTAACAAATTGTCAAGCAGCCCAATTTTGAAGCTTAATGAAAAAAGATGATATTCTATTAAATGTATCATTAACAGTGGCATATACTGGAATAAGTATAAAGATGTCATCTGCATATGAAAAAAGTCACTCGTCCTGTAATAGCTTGATTAAGCCAAGTGGGCTGATAAGAAGATTAAATAGCATCGGGGACAGGGGACAGCCTTGAGGAACCCCGCACTTTGGATGTCAACTGTGTGAAAATATCCCATTTTTACAGACTCTGTACATTACATAAGTACATAAGTAATGCCACACTGGGAAAAGACCAAGGGTCCATCGAGCCCAGCATCCTGGCCACGACAGCGGCACCTGGCAAGCTTCCCAAACGTACAAACATTCTATACGTGTTATTCCTGGAATTGTACCATCACTACGTTCTCCGGCAACGAATTCCAGAGTTTAATTATGTGTTGCGTGAAGAAACATTTTCTCCGATTTGTTTTAAATTTACTACACTGTAGTTTCATCGCAGACTCTGTACATTCTATTGAATAAAATTATTTAAACCAATTCAATACAGTCCCAGCCGGTCTGAATTCATGTAACCCTCTGTTTACAAAGCCGTGTGGCAATGCCAACACAACCCATGTGACGAGTATAGTCGTGCTACTGGCAGTCATGGCAGTTAGCATGCAGAAATGATCCATGTACTAGCTGTCACTACCTGCCATCCTCTGACCTGTTCATGTCATGCAATGATTTTGACATGTGGACGACATTAATACAGGAACGCACTAACATCTACTGCATAATAAAACCTGCACTAGCTGCTTAACACAACTTAGTAAGGGGTCCTTTTACTAAGGTGTCCTGAAGAATGGCTTGCGGTAGTGTAGGCGTGGGTTTTGGGCATGCGCGCCGATCCATTTTTCAGCGCGCCTGTAGAAAAGGCCTTTTTTAAATATTTTTGCTGAAAATGGACGTGTGGCAAAATCAAAATTGCCGCGCGTCCATTTTGGGTCTGCGACCTTACCGCTAGCCATTGACCGAGTGGTAAAGTCTCATGTGGTAAGCGGGGGGTAATGACATACGCGTGTCAAATGACACTTGGTGCGCATCTGATACGCGTGTCCGAAAATAAAAATGATTTTCCGGCCGCACGTATCGGACATGGGCCAAAAATGAAATTACCGCAAGAGCCACGTGGTAGCCGGGCGGTAACTCCATTTTGGCGTGCGTTGGGTGCGCGTAGATACTTATGCAGCTTAGCAAAAGGGCCCCTAAAATTGCTGCTGTCATGCTTTTATTTTTACCTGTAAACAGCTATAACATCTACTGTTGTTTGATTTGTGCAAGCAACCTAAATAAATAAATAGCTTTAAATTTCCATCATACATACAGTACGAAAAATGTTTTGTTGCTGAATAGATAACTACTACTACTACTATTTATCATTTCTATAGATAACCTCAAAGCACTGCTTGAAAAACTGTAAATGAAAGTGTAGGAAAATGACAACCTATTTTGAAAACGTCATTCTGATACATACAAAAATGCGCTGGACTTTTGATGAGTCTGCTGTAAGTGTTGCATCCACATACAATCTCTTTTGAATTATGTGACATAAGTAAGGCAACGAGATCTGAGCTGTGTACCCATCCTCAGGTTTTTGAGCCAAACTTTTTTCTGAATGGATTTAAAGAAGAGATACAGGAACATACAGAAAATTAAATCAGAAACTCTAAATAAGATTACCTCATTAAAGATCATTTCACAGGAAATTTAGTAGAAACAGGTAATATTCTCCCAGTGGAGGTGATAAAGGGGGAAATAGTATTAGAATTCTAGTAATAAATGTTACTAATAAAACGTACAAACAGGAAATCCACCTGAGAAATTATCTTGTCCCCTAAGAGATATTAACAAATTAATCTATGTTGTCACACTACTATTATGATGATACAGTTATGTTGCTTTATTTAAAACTGAAAGGGAGTTTTTTTTTCCTGAAATTAAAACATTTCTCTCTATACAAGGATATGGCAGGACAGACTGCAATCTGTAGCACTGGCTCTGATAGTCCTTCTTTTGCAAAAAGTGTGATAATCCCCTCAAAATAGATAAGATATTGGTTTTAACATCACATCCATCACAACGTGTACAATAGTTAACAAAACCATCTACAATTTATCATTGGACAAACAGAATTTTTCTTAAAGAAATAACGATGGGAGTCTTTTACTAATTATTAGCAAGTTATCTGTCCAAGACCCAAGATACTGGACCAATTCAACCAGATTATTTAAGAATCTCACAATACAACAGCAACACTTAAAGTGAGCAAATGTAAAGATGTAAACTAATGTAAACTTTCAGGGCTCCTTTTACTAAGCGGCGGTAAGCCCAACGCAGGCTTACTGCTCATTATAACGGACGTACCGCCAGGCTACTGCAGCAGTCCGGTGGTACTTCCCACCCCTACCTTGCCATCATTTCTGGCGCTACAAAAATGTATTTTTGTAGTGCTGGACTGTACCTGGCGGTAATCAGTTATCACCGGGTTAGCATGGGAGCCCTTACCGCCACCTCAATGGGCAGTGGTAAGGGCTCCCCCCCACCCCCTGAAATGGCCGCTCTTCAAATGCTGCCAGGCCATTTCTTGCAGGAAAGTGTGAGACCTTCCTTTTTACCAGCTGCGGTAAAAGGGGGCACTGGCCGCAGCTTGGTAAAAGGGCCCCTCAGTTAAAAAGCTCCTTACAAACCATGGAATAGTTTAAAGTTCTGGTATAAACTTTCATTGGAATACAATATATTAAAGTTCAGACCTTCACTCTCTTCCAGTGCACTGAGAGGACTGGGGAATAACGTCAGAGGTCGTAGGATGTCGTCATAGAGCCTGCTAAGCGTCATGGTATTGAGATCCAATTCAGACAAAGAGCAACTGTGTTTTAGTATAATCCTTTCTTGGAGACCTCGAGGTTTAACAAATGTGTTCATTTCTGTGATGATTCCTGAAGGACCACAAATTAAAATAAATATTCAGAGGATCTAGTTAATACCTTATAATGCTTTTTTTTAAATTATTTTATTTATAATTTTTCAAAAAACAATACATTCATAATAATATAAATGCAGAATTTGGAAATGATATTCAACAGAGATACATCTCTCTTCATTAAATTAAATAAACAAGAAATGTTTCTTATACATATTGACCACCATAATTTGGGAACAAGATATAGGAAAAATAAAACAAGAAGGAAAAAAAACAAACAAAAAAAAAAACAAAGGAGGTATGATCCTCCTTTTAAAAGCAATCACTCAGAGGGGTGAGCGTTAGACACCCACTAGAAGGTACAACCAGCATCCTATGGGGTCATTCAGGGCTGAACATTTCCCTTTTCCTTAGAAATAATAAATTCAGCCAGCTTTTTGGGGTCAAGAAAAACATAACTAGCATTATTAATTGTTACCAGGCATCTACATGGGTACTTCAAGGCGAGAGTCCTCGGCTTTAAAACCAAAAACTCTCGCCTTCTCTTTTGCGTATCTCTATTAAGATCCGGGTAAATCTGAATTTCCTCCCCCCCAAAAAAACTGGCTTGCATATGTTTAAAGTATAAATGAAATACATTATTCCTATCAACCTCGAAAGCAAAGGATACTAACAAAGTCAATCTTTGTGTAACGATCTCTAGAGAGTTTTCTAAGAAAGCTGTTACATTCAGATCAGGTAATGGTTCTGGTCTAGCAGATTTTCCAAATATATATTGAGTCTTGACTACCGGAGGAAAACTCTCTTTGGGAATTTTCAAAATTTCTTCAAAATATTTCTTAAGCATATCTGTTGGTGGTATTAGAGGTGCTTTGGGAAAATTAAGAAGTCTCAGATTGTTCTTCCTAGTCTGGTTATCAAGATACTCGACTTTTTTACCCAGAATCTCTTTATCCTTGATTATTAGGCTTGTAAGGTTTTGTAAAGATTTTAATTCTTCATCTAAAGTCTCAATCCTCTCTTCATTTTTTTTGAGCTTGGGAGGCTGTAAGAGCTTGTGAAGCTTTAACAGAAGATAAATCTTCTTTTAAGTTATCAGTTACCTGAATCAGGTTCTTGTTCATGCTCTGTATGGCGTCCCATAGGTTCTCCAGGGTTATCACTACTGGTTTAACAATTCCACGAGACTCCCTGGATACTTCCCTCAGAACCCTGGTAGAGACGGGGTTTCCCACGTCGTCTTTCCGGGTAGAAATTACCTCTGGGGTCGGCATTGGAGTAGGTCCTCCTCTTGCAGCTTGAGAGCTGGGCACTTCGGTCCGCCCTTCGGGCTGTACTCCTACTGCGAGCATAGTTCCGGGTCGTGGAGGGGCAGTGAATGAAGGCGGGCTCAACGAGACGCCTTCTATGCTGTAGTCCGACAAAACAACGTCAGGACTGACCGTCGTGGGCGTCTGCGGGTCCAATCTCTGAATTCCCCAATTCTCAAGCGTCTGCTGACGGGGAGTGGAGTTAACGGGACCAGAGGAGGTAGGTTTCACCGCTTTCCCCTTCCTTTTTCCCATGATGTTACCGGGTAAGGTTCAATCCACCGCAAGCTTAGGCAGAGATCGGGAGCTCAGAGATCAACTTCCTCTCTGAACGCCATCTTGTTCCCCTATAAATCATTTCCCCTTATAATGCTTTTACTATGGGTGCAGGGCAGCATGGAGGAATATAAAATGGTCAATACAGAATTTGAATATGTATTTGTTTTGCTGTATGACAAATGAGAAATCTGGGACTGATGCGCTGCATACAGCTTTTTGATATGGGATAGGCAAATTCATACTAAACTTATAACTAAACTATGAAATATTTAGGTGTGCTTCGCTCAGGTGTGAATTTTAGCGTTCGGTGTGTCTTATATAAGAACATTGTCTGTCAGGTGTGTCAGAGCAGAAGACAGGATTAGAACCACTGCGCTAATGTAAGCTCCCCCACCCCAGCTAAAATAAAAAAACAACAAAGCACAAACAAAACCCAAAGAAACAAACTTTACAGGTCAATATTTAGAAGTATTCATCCTGAGAGCAATGTCTGCTATCGGGTAAGTGCCACTGACCAGCACTAGCCAGCAGCTTTCAGTAGCACTTATCAGGATACTGCTGCAGAAAATCATTACTGATCACCCTGGCACTATCAAGATAGTACAAAATAACAGGGGGAGGAGGTGAAAACAATTCCAAATGACCAGGCCAAAAAAGGAGTAAGAGAGTCCAAAGAGTTTATTTGTCAAATAAAGCCAACCCAAAAGACCCTACACGGACTGTGTTTCGGCACAACGCCTTCTTCAGGGGTCAATATGGTTCAGGTTAAACCAGCAACGCAGAGAGTGTACTAATCACTGAATACTCGAGCAAAAAAACACTAGACTGTGTGCTGTGATTCATACATTCTCTGCGTTGCTGATTTAACCTGAACCATACTGACCCCTTGTTAGTCTGGTTGTGAGCCCTTGGGCCCGGGTTAGGCCAAGGCCGAGGGTGGGCTGAGCAGGCACTACACACTACCCCAGCTGCCAAGCTCTGTACACACAAATGCAGCAACCAACTTGCACCTCAGAAAAGGGAAGACAGGGCAATCAGGCGGGCCTCACAGCCTATCAGGAACCGATTCACTCAGAATTCAAGCATGCGGGCCTCACGGCCTAACTGGAACCGACTCATACTTAAGGAGTGGAGAAAGAGACTAAACGAGGGGTCCCCCACGGGGACCAGAGCAGGCCATTTTTCGGCGCACCTTAGTAAAAGGAACCCCTAGTGAAGCACTGAAATCCACAATACAGCATTGCAAATAACAAAGAAGTTCTGGAGAACTGACAAATAGTTTTGCATTTAAGCCTCCCCTCCTTCACAGACCCCTCAAAAACTCCCCCAACCCCCCCCCCAATCCTCTACTAACACAGAGAATGCAAACCAAGGGTGTTTTATAAACCAATAGAAATCATGGCAAAACTGCACAAGCTTGCTGCCCTCTCCTGTCATTAAACTTTGTTTATTAGACGGTGGGTGACCTCGAGCAATCCAGTCCCGTTAAGTCACGCCCCCTATGACGGAACGTTACCTTCCAATGGGGGGAGGAGCCAGACAAATTTCAGAACGGGGCTCGCAACAAACCAAGGAGGTCTATTAAACCCTGCTACTAACGACTTTTAAGGAGGATGAAAATACTATGCAATAGCTGGAGGGTCCAGGAGAATAATTCCCCAGCGCTAAATACATGAACAGTTTTTTTTTTAATTTTGGAGTGGGGGGGGGGGAGGGAAGAATATATGTAAAATGTCCGATTGGGCAAACAAAAAGTGAACTTTTAAAGGTTTTCTAATTGGGGATCCGGGAGGATCCCACTATATCCGTCTTTTACCTTTTGCCATGTTGGATTTGTGAAAACCTTCCTTGCTCCGAAATCCGATTCCAGAAATCGAGTCCTGGAGCAGAAGCCGCCACTGCCGTTGCTAGGAAACATCAAACACGCTATACACCCGTCGTCCCCCTCTCAGCCGAATGGTACGCAATAGGTGTGCCCATGGTCAGGGAGGAGCCAAGGAGGTTCCTAGCGTTCCGTCGGTGACGTCATCGCGCTGTTACCCGGAAGTATGGTAGCTCTGTTTTGAAAGATGGTGGTGATTGATTGACTGGAGTGCAACTTTCGGTGTTTCTTCGTTTCGTGTGAGCAGCGGCGCAGAAGGAAGGTAGAAGTGAGCTCGGTAGCGGGAGTTTCGTTGGGTTTTGGTACTGTTTTCGTATAGCGCTGTGGAGCTTTTGGTTTGGGAGCGTGCAGCTATATAGGGGACGGGGCATTGTGCTGGCTTCCCAGGTCACCAAAACTGCTGTCTTCCATAGGTGCTATTTGGGGGTGTTTGAGCATCCCCTGTATTGAACAAACTCATAAGTATTGCCATACTGGGACAGACCGAAGGTCCATCAGGCCCAGCATACTGTTTCCAACAGTGGCCAATCCAGGTGACAAGTACCTGGCAAGATTCCAAAAAAGTACAATACATTTTGTGCTACTTATCCTAGAAATAAGCAGTGGATTTTCCCCATTTCCATTTTACTAATGATCTATGGACTTTTCCTTTAGGAAGCCATCCAAACCTTTTTTTAACCCCCCCTAAGCTAACTGCTTTTACTACATTCTTTGGCAATGACTTCTAGAGTTTAATTACACTTCTTATCTGTTCCCTTCTCCACTACTGCCAACTCCAGACTTCGCGCCTTCTGTCTCGCTGCACCCTACGCCTGGAATAAACTTCCAGAGCCCCTACGCCTTGCCCCATCCTTGGCCACCTTTAAATCTAGACTGAAAGCCCACCTCTTTAACATTGCTTTTGACTCGTAACCACTTGTAACCACTCGCCTCCACCTACCCTCCTCTCTTCCTTCCCGTTCACATTAATTGATTTGATTTGCTTACTTTATTTATTTTTTGTCTATTAGATTGTAAGCTCTTTGAGTAGGGATTGTCTTCTATGTTTGTGCAGCGCTGCGTATGCCTTGTAGCGCTATAGAAATGCTAAATAGTAGTAGTAGTAGTAGATTCGTTTTAAATTTACTACTTTGTAGCTTCATTGTGTGCCCCCCCAGTCCTAGTATTTTTAGAACGAGTAAACAAGCAATTCATGTCTACCCGTTTCACTCCACTCATGATTTTATAGACCTCTATCATATTTCTCCTCAGCTGTCTTTTCTCCAAGGTGAAGAGCCCTAACTGCTTTAGCTTTTCCTTATAGGGAAGTTGACCCGTCCCCTTTATAATTTTCGTTGCCCTTCTCTGTACCTTTTCTAATTCCACTATATCTTTTTTGAGATGTGGTGACCAGAATTGAACACAATATTCAAGGTGTGGTCACACCTTTATAATAATGTCCTCATTTCTGTTTTCCATTCCTTTCCTAATAATACCTAACATTCTGTTTGCTTTCTTAGCCGCTGCTGTACACTGAGCAGAGGGTTGCAGTGTATCATCAATGATGACACGTTGACTATGTCCAGGGAAAAGTAATTTCTGTTGGGTATAATTTTGAGAAGTTGACTCCTATGACACCTGGTATTGAGAAAATTCCTTCATGCTCTCCAGGGAGGGGTAATTTTTTTTTTTTAGATTAATGTTTTGAAAAGTTGACTTTTATGCTGTCTCTTCGCAATCAGACAGTTAACTTTTTTAAAAAAAGGAACTTCATACTGTTGATCTTAAAAGAAAAAAAAATTGCTTTGTACCTCAGTTGGAGAAGTGTTCTGAGTATCAGAATTACAGGCATCATGACATGTAATCGAATTAGCGACCAGGTTATAAAGCTCAGTCTGTGCCTAATGGCTTCCTCTGTGCCTATGGCTTATTATCCCATAGGAGCAATCTATCCTCCAGGGACAGCAGTTGTGGTTGACGGTACTTTTGATGCTGGTGCAAGATTTGGAACAGGAGCCACCAGTAGTATTCCTCCACCACTTCCTGGTTGTCTTTCCAACACAGCTCAGCTAGCAGCTATGCAGGGGTCCAATGTCTTAGTAACTACCCTCTGTTTTCTATCCTTTAACCAGTTTTTAATCCACAATAGAACACTACCTCCTATCTCATGACTTTCCAATTTCCTCTACAGTCTTTCATGAGGTACTTTCTCAAATGCCTTTTGAAAATCCAGGTATACAATATCGACCGACTCACCTTTATCCACATGTGTTCACCCCTTCAAGGAAACGTAGTAGATTGGTGAGGCAAGATTTCCCTTCACTAAATCCATGTTGGCTTTGTCTCATTAATCCATACTTTTGAATATACCCTGCAATTTTGTTCTTTATAATAGTCTCTACCATTTTGCCCGGCATGCTTGATTTTAAAGATAAATTACATATTACTAACAATAGTTCTGCAAGTACATTTTTGAATTCTATCAACACTCTGGGATGTAGACCATCAGGTCCTGGCGATTTGCTACTCTTCAATTTGTCAAATTGCCTCATTACATCTTCCAAGTTTACAGAGATTTGATTCAGTTTCTCTGACTCGTCAGCATTGAATGCCATTTCTGGCACTGGTACCTCTCCCATATCTTCCTCAGTGAAGACCGAAGCAAAGAATTCATTTAATCTCTCCGCTGTGGCCTTGTCTTCCCTGAGTACCGTTTTACCCCTTGGTCATTTAGTGCTCCAACTGATTCTTTTGCTGGCTTCTTACTTTTAATGTATGTAAAAAAGTTTTTACTATGCTTTTTTTTGCCTCCAACGCAATCTTCTTTTCAAAGTCTCTCTGTGCCTTCCTTATCAGCGCTTTGCATTTAACTTGCTATTCTTTATGCAGTTTCCTATTATTTTCAGTTGGATCCTTCTTCCATGTTTTGAAGGTTTTTCTTTTAGCTGTAATAGCTTCCTTCACCTCCTCGATTCTTTCCGGTGGTCATCTGGTCATTTCGGGCACCTTTTTGTGCCTTAGTCGTAAGAATAACACGACCAGGTAAAGTCGTCCAAGTGTTCATCAGGGACGTCCTTGTTTCTTTCGATTATGGGTCGAGGATGTCCTAGTGTTAGGCACGCCCAAGTCCCGCCTTCGCTACGCCTCCGATATGCACCCTTGAACTTTGGCCGTCCCTGCGACAGACAGCAGTTGGGGATGTCCAAAATCGGCTTTCGATTATACCGATTTGGTCGACCCTGTGAGAAGGATGCACATCTTCCGATTTATATCGAAAGATGGGCGTCCTTCTCTTTCGAAAATGAGCCCACTGGTCTACTATCCTCACTATTGGGATGCCCTATCTTCCCTGTTTTGGTGATATCTTTGAAAGGCACCTTATTCCGAACCATATGCTTTTGAGTGACTTTCTGCCTTCCCCCAGTTTCTAGTTTAAAAGCTGCTCTGTCTTCTTTTTAAATGCTGATGCCAGCAGCCTGGTCCCACCCTCTTTAAGGTGGAGCCCATCCTTTCGGAATAGGCTCCCCCTTCCCCAGAATGTTGCCCAACAAAAGCATATCAGTGTTGTAGAGCACAATTTTCTCTTTCAGATGATACTGTTCACAAGCTGATTCAGGCAGACTCTTTTTTAAATAATTGGCTTTGAACTTTGGTACATTTTACCATTTGCGCTGACAGTGCCAACTTTGAAGAGATCCTGCAGGGCGGTTATAGATGCTCGTTAGTTGCAAATGTGGCAGTATTATGTCCAGCACAAGCATAATGATTGTTCAAAATTTCAAGTCCGTATCTTTGTTTGCATGGAAGTTGTTGCGGTCTGAATATTGGTCCAAATATGTTCCGATGAGTCGTGACCAATTTTGATGCACACTTTGAGTCAAAATGTATTTCATCGGAATTAGCATCAAAAACTGTACAGGATTTGAATTTTTTAGCCATTCTTATAAATGTGTTTGGATTTTATTAGACCCCAAAAATGGCATTTTGGTAAATGTCGCACGCTCATGGACTGACAACCTTTCAGAAAAGGGGGTCTAGATCTGCAACTATTGCAGGTAGAGACCTCAAATTTTGGGAAACTTCGTTTAACACCTGACTCGTGCAACAGATAAAATTTGAACAAAATTGGAGAACATGATGGTGGGAACTTTTTTTTAATTTTAGACCACTTGGCATGGAATGACCCCTTAGTAAACATACCCCTAAATGTCCTGCTATGTCCAGTTGATGGAGGGTGGAGTTTACTTTTCCTTGAGGTTCTAGATTGATAGCTAATATCAGGCGATCAAGGCACACGCCAGGTGAGGTTACAGATATGCTTAGCAGAAGTGTCAGTGTTAGCCACAGCTCAAAGGAACAGTTTAATAGCAAGCAGTTAACTTCTACCTCTAAAGTTAGTGCACTTTTTAACTTTTTAGCCACTTTTGTGTTTTGCATAATAAGTAATCTAAAATTGAAGTAAGCTTCAAATGTCAAAATTTAGAAAAAGAAACTTGTATTAAAGGAGGTTGACCTGTTGCATGTTATCTAAACCCTGAGCAAGAAACGTAAAACTCAGAATTTGATTTTGGTTTTGTGATATCTTGTTCAGCCTATGTCCTGCTGTTTGCAAAATATTCTTGAAGAGATATGGATGAGACAGCTCGAAGTTATCTGATTCGTCACCGAGCAGCTTTGGAGAGAGACATCAAAACCTCTTACATTATAGATCACATGATAAATGATGAAGTACTAACATTACAGGAAGAATCCAGAGTTAAAACTGAGGTAAATGGATCCAGTTCTTATTGCTCATTGGCATTTCTTATTTGCTTATATCCACCTATTCTTGAGTTCTTGTGATACATATTTATGGCTATTTGCCATCTCTTATATAACATATCAAAACCTGAGTTCCTTATCTCCCCTCCATCTTTTCCTTAGTGTAAGTTAATAACATTCTGTCAGTCTCCTAGGTTCCTCCTTTTCTTCACACTCAAAATTCTTCTCATTCTATTGCTTGGCATGGCCTCTCTGCTCTTTCCTTCATCTTCTTGGATCAGTTGTAACATACTGGTAAGCTTATCAATAGCTATACAGCAGTTCACCACCAAAGGAGGTTTTGGAGAGCATATAAAACCTCTGAAAGGAAGTGAGCTCATTCTAATTCTGGGAGATGTGGTCCTTGAGGATTTTGAAGTGGCAGGAAGTGAGCTTATATTGGAGATGGGCAGCCTGGTATTTCTTTTGTTGGTATTTTAATTTTGGCTTTAATTGTAAACCGTTTTGACCTTTTTTAGGTTTGGTGGTATATCAGGATTAAATAAACTGTAACCTGTAGTTAGGTTCAGATGTCAGCTTTACGTCAGGGAACCTGTAAGTGTTTGGGATTATGTATTGTTTCTCTGTGTGATTGAGGTTTACTGTAAAATTTGTATTTCTTTTATTGGTATGTTCATTTTGGTTTTAATTGTAAACCGCCTTGACCTTTTTAGATTTTGCAGTATATCAAGATTAAATAAACTGTAATGAGCAAGCAGCTGGAGTTCATAATAAAAGAGAAGGTAATTGAGTTCTTGGAACCAATTAGCAAACTGCAAGTAATGAAATAAAAAGCCAGGCTGTTTTAGGAGAGAAGCAACAGGATGGGCAGCAGGACGGATAGGAAGAAGGTGTATGCATTGTTTTAGTTGTCTGATCCAGAAGAGAGGTAGAAAAAGGAAAGAATTGTCTACAGATTTTATTAAGGAATTAAGGAGCTTTCTATGTTTTGGAAAACTGACAGGAGGACATTGTTTGCTGTGAGAAGTTTTGATCAGACGCCTTAGAGAAATATCTGTTTAGTTTATTAAAATGGATTGGCAAAATGTCTGTGCTGATGAAGGACAGATGGCTGGAAGAGGTAAACCTCATTGCCATTAGAAATACTCTTGATTAAAGTTCTTCTTGAGGGCTATATGTCGACTGAGAAAGTTACAGACCAGCAGTCCCATGCTCAGAACTCTGGTGCTATATGGAACAGCACTCGAGCATCAGGGAGATATTTTTGTGCTGCTCCCGTAGTATTGCTTAACAGTAAAAACATGCAAATAATATGTGTGCTGTTTCATTGAAAGTAGTGGGAGGAACAGACCAGGTCATGCACAAAAGAGATTCATGGTAAGCACAGCTGTTGTGCGCATGCACCAGGCAAACTTGAATGTGAGTAGTTAAGACTCGAACAGCATCAGTGACCTAGTTTCTTTTCTCCTTTTCCCTTTTGCTACAGTGCAGCTTAGAATTGTGTTATTTGGTTTCAGGATTTGCTTGCTGCCTCTAAGGCGGCAGGGGAAGGCTCCAGCACTGTTTCCCCTGTTGGTTCGAGTGTTACTTCAGTGGGAGGGGAGCATGCAGACAAGTCTGGATATATGTGTGTGTTCAAAGGAATCCTTCTGTCTGCTACTTTGCCTCAAAAAGCATGAGAAATCCTCTCTTCAACTTCCTTAGCATCCCCATTAGCAACCTCTGAAAATTCTGTGTACCATAGTACCAGCTGTAGTCCATTGCTAGTCACCTTTAGCACCAGCGTTAGCTTTTGAGCTTTGACCTGCAGGAGTTTTATTTATTTATGATATTTTTACCCCACATTACTATTACTACTTATCAATTCTATAGCGCTACTAGATGTATGCAGCGCTGTACACTTGAACACGAAGAGACAGTCCCTGCTGGACAGCTTACAATCTAATTGTAAGATAAGGGAATATTAAAGTGAGGATGATAAAATAAGGGTTCTGAACAAGTGAATAATGGTTAGGAGTTAAAAGCAGCATCAAAAAGGTGGGCTTTTAGCTTAGATTTGAAGACTGCCAGAGATGGAGCTTGACGTACCGACTCAGGAAGCCTATTCCATGCATATGGTGCAGCAAGATAAAAGGAACGGAGTCTGGAGTTAGCAGTGGAGGAGAAGGGTGCAGATAAGAGAGATTTACCCAGTGAATGGAGTTCCCGGAGAGGAATGTAGGGAGAGATGAGAGTGGAGAGGTACTGAGCAGCTGCAGAGTGAATGCACTTATAGGTCAACAAGAGGAGTTTGAACTGTATGCGGAAATGGCTAGGAAGCCAGTGAAGTGACTTGAGGAGAGGGCTAATATGAGCATAACGACACTGGCAGAATATTAGTCGTTCAGCAGAATTTTGAACAGATTGAAGAGGAGAGAGATGGCTAAGTGGGAGACCTGTGAGAAGCAAGTTGCAATAGTCTAAGTGAGAGGTGATGAGAGTGTGGATGAGGGTTCTGGTAGTGTGCTCAGAAAGGAAGGGGCGAATTTTGGTGATATGACAGGTTTTAGCAGTCTGCTGAATATTTGCAGAGAAGGAGAGGGAGGAGTTGAAGATGACCCCAAGGTTACGAGCTGATGAGACTGGAAGGATGAGAGTGTTATCCACAGAAATAGAGAATGGGGGAGGAGGAGAGGTTGGTTTAGGGGGAAAGGTAAGAAGCTCAGTCTTGGTCATGTTTAGTTTCACCTGAGAGTGACTCAGGTTCAATGTGGCTTACATAACAAACAATTAAATGAATGATACATATTAAAAATTACATAAACAGATTATAAAGTATAATAAATAATGCTATAACATTGGCTTTGTAAAACAAATATAACGTGGTGAATTAACCTGGATGTAACTGTTCGTAAAGGTAGATGGATAGAGAAGAAAATTAAATCATAATTAAGTTTTGTAAACAAGTGAAGATGAATAAATATGGGTACAATTAAGGCTAAATAGGATTAGGGAATGGATTAGGGATTGTATGAATGGATAATGTTCAAATCTTTGTTTTCTGAAAGGCTAAATTGGAAAAATGAGTTTTCAGTAGGTTTCTGAAGGACAGGTAATCTGAGCATTTAATTGTTTTTGGTAGAGAATTCCAAATTTTAGTACCTTGATATGAGAAACTGGCATTGTGAATTATTTTATAGATTACATTCCTACAAATAGGGAAATGGAGAATGAGAAATAGATGATGATTTGGCATTACTTGGGGATAATACATCCTCCTGATTAGATGTATTTATTATATACCGCCTGCAAGCTCAAAAGCTATCAAAGCGATTAACATCAGGGCAAGTCTAAGTTCTGTATTATTGAGAAACAGACAAGCCTAGTCCTGCATGTTAAAAATGAGGAAGTTAAGTGACACATTGAAGTCCATAGACTTTAGCCTGAACTATGGAGTATGGAGATTGGAGAACTTTTATTGCCTGCTTGGAATTGCAATTTGGATTAATTGCACAAGTGAACTGTTGGCTGTAAAAGCTTTTGATTAGACGCCCTTGTTGAAGCATCCAAGTTTGTAATTAACTTGTAAATAGTACACCAGTGTACTTCCTCATATATGAAAACGAGAAGTTGCAAGATCCGAGACAACATGGTTTTACCAAAGGGAAATCGTGCCAAACAAATCTCATTGAGTTCTTTGATTGGGTAACAGGAGAATTGAATCAGGGACGAGCTATGGACGTAATCTACTTAGATTTAAGCAAAGCTTTTGACACAGTTCCCCACAGGAGGCTCTTAAATAAACTGGATGGGCTGAAGATAGGACCCGAAGTGGTGAACTGGATTAGGAACTGGTTGATGGACAGACTCCAAAGGGTGGTGGTGAATGGAATTCGCTCGGAGGAGGGAAAGGCGAGTAGTGGAGTGCCTGAAGGGTCGGTGCTGGGGCCGATTCTGTTCAATATATTTGTGAGTGACATTGCTGAAGGGTTAGAAGGTAAAGTTTGCCTATTTGCGGATGATACTAAGATCTGTAACAGAGTGGACACCCCGGAGGGAGTGGAAAACATGAAAAAGGACCTACGGAAGCTAGAAGAATGGTCTAAGGTTTGGCAATTAAAATTCAATGCGAAGAAATGCAAATATGGAGTAGAAATCCACGGGAGATGTATGTGTTAGGCAGGGAGAGTCTGATAGGTACGGATGGGGAGAGGGATCTTGGGGTGATAGTATCTGAGGATTTGAAGGCGACGAAACAGTGTGACAAGGCGGTGGCCGTAGCTAGAAGGTTGTTAGGTTGTATAGAGAGAGGTGTGACCAGCAGAAGAAAGGGGGTGTTGATGCCCCTGTATAAGTCATTGGTGAGGCCCCACCTGGAGTATTGTGTTCAGTTTTGGAGGCCTTATCTTGTTAAGGATGTAAAAAGAATTGAAGCGGTGCAAAGAAAAGCTACGAGAATGGTATGGGATTTGCGTTACAAGACGTATGAGGAGAGACTTGCTGACCTGAACATGTATACTCTGGAGGAAAGGAGAAACAGGGGTGATATGATACAGACATTCAAATATTTGAAAGGTATTAATCTGCAAACGAACCTTTTCCGGAGATGCGAAGGTGGTAGAACGAGAGGACATGAAATGAGATTGAAGGGGGGCAGACTCAAGAAAAATGTCAGGAAGTATTTTTTCATGGAGAGAGTAGTGGATGCTTGGAATGCCCTCCCGCGGGAGGTGGTGGAAACGAAAACAGTAACGGAATTCAAACATGCGTGGGATAAACATAAAGAAATCCTGTTCAGAAGGAATGTATCCTAAGGAGCTTAGCTGAGATTGGGTGGCAGAGCCAGTGGCGGGAGACGGGGATGGTGCTGGGCAGACTTATACGGTCTGTGCCAGAGCCGGTGGTGGGAGGCGGGGATGGTGCTGGGCAGACTTACACGGTCTGTGCCAGAGCTGGTGGTGGGAGGTGAGGCTGGTGGTTGGAAGGCGGGGATAGTGCTGGGCAGACTTATACGGTCTGTGCCCTGAAAAGGACAGGTACAAATCAAGGTAAGGTGTACACAAAAAGTAGCACACGTGAGTTTATCTTGTTGGGCAGACTGGATGGACCGTGCAGGTGTTTTTCTGCCGTCATCTACTATGTTACTATGAAAACGAGAAGACCGTGCTGAGTTCATGATCTAGAGCAGCGGTTTTTCACTGGTGTGCCGCGGCTGCTCCCCAGGTGTGCTGCTGAAGTTTGGGAATCCCTGTGACACTGCCTGATTTTTTTGCAGCTGCATCTTTTTACCCTCATGCTGCATTTCTTCCTCCCTCCTCCCCGAGTGTGAGTCAGCAGCTCTCCTTACACTCCCCCTCCTCCTCTGGGTCTGAACACCTTCCGATGGCCGCAGCTCTTCAAACTTTTCTCCAGCAGCAATCTACACACGCTGTCTGCAGCTGGCTCTGGAGCCTTTCCTCTGCACATCCCTCTCCCTGCTGATGCAATTTCCTCTTTACGCAGGGGCCGGGACATGCAGAGGAAAGGTTCCAGTGCCAGCTGCAGACAGCGTATGTTGATCGTTGCTGCAGCAAAGAGAAATGTTTGAAGCACTACAGGCATGGGAAGAAGCGGGAGTGGTGTTTGGACCCACGGGGGGGGGGGGGGGGGGCATCAGGAGAGCTGCTGCCTTGCACTCGGGGAGGAGGGAGCAAGAAGACAAGGTAGAAGCGCCGCGGGGCTAGGCGGGGAGAGAGAGCTGCTGGATTTGCGAGGGACAGGCAGGAGAGTTGCTAGACTGATGGGAAGGAGGCAAAAGAAAATCTGGACCTTCAGGGGAGGAGGGAGATGAACTATGGGGGGGGGGGGGCTGGGAGGGGAGATGCCAAGCTACCCAGAGGGGTTGTGATTACCAGGGAGCAACTGGGCAGAGAGGAGGAGATGCAAAACTACCCAGGGGGATCCAGAGAGAGAGGGGGAGATGAGATTCCATAGTGGGGAGATGTGGGTCTGTGGTCTGTAGGAGATGGAGGGAAGGGGGGGGGTTATGCTGGGCCATGTTGGACATAGAGGGTAGTGAGAAAGAAGCTGGACATGGGGAGGGATGGGAAGAGGGTGGGACACAGAGGACCAGTGCTTAACTTGGGGGAGGGGTGGTTAGGTACACAGAAGGGATTCTGTGGTCAGGAAAAAGGGTGATGGTAGATATGGGGGATAGGGACACAGAAGGGTGATGCTGAAAAAGGGGGGGGAATAGGGATACAGAATGCAGATGTTGGGCAGGGAGTGAAGTGCTGAACATGGGAGCAGGATAGGGACAGGGACATAGAGGAAAGATGGATATGGAAGAGAAGAGGGGAGACGGTCTGTGCATATAGGGAAGGGAAGAGGGGAGACGGACTGTGCATATAGGGAAGAGAAGAGGGGAGACGGGCTGTGCATATAGGGAAGGGAAGAGGGGAGACGGGCTGCGCATATAGGGAAGGGAAGAGGGGAGACGGGCTGCGCATATAGGGAAGGGAAGAGGGGAGATGGGTTGCACATATAGGGAAGGGAAGAGGGGAGACAGATTGCGCATATAGGGAAGGGAAGAGGGGAGACGGGTTGCGTATATAGGGAAGAGAAGAGGGGAGACGGGCTGTGCATATAGAGAAGGGAAGAGGGGGAGACGGGCTGCGCATATAGAGAAGGGAAGAGGGGGAGACAGGCTGCGCATGAATGGAAGAGGGGAGAAGTATAGTTACGTGTAACAGTGGTTTTCAGTGGACAGTGGATCATCTAGCCACACAGTTGAAGTGACTCCCCGGTGACGTCACCGATCCTACTACTACTACTACTACTACTATTTAGCATTTCTATAGCGCTACAAGGCATACGCAGTGCTGTACAAACATAGAAGAAAGACAGTCCCTGCTCAAAGAGCTTACAATCTAATAGACAAAAAATAAATAAAGTAAGCAAATCAAATCAATTAATGTGAACGGGAAGGAAGAGAGGAGGGTAGGTGGAGGCGAGTGGTTACAAGTGGTTACGAGTCAAAAGCAATGTTAAAGAGGTGGGTTTTCAGTCTAGATTTAAAGGTGGCCAAGGATGGGGCAAGACGTAGGGGCTCAGGAAGTTTATTCCAGGCGTAGGGTGCAGCGAGACAGAAGGCGCGAAGTCTGGAGTTGGCAGTAGTGGAGAAGGGAACAGATAAGAAGGATTTATCCATGGAGCGGAGTGCACGGGAAGGGGTGTAGGGAAGGACGAGTGTGGAGAGATACTGGGGAGCAGCAGAGTGAGTACATTTATAGGTTAGTAGAAGAAGTTTGAACAGGATGCGAAAACGGATAGGGAGCTAGTGAAGGGTCTTGAGGAGAGGGGTAGTATGAGTAAAGCGACCCTGGCGGAAGATGAGACGGGCAGCAGAGTTTTGAACCGACTGGAGAGGGGAGAGGTGACTAAGTGGGAGGCCAGCAAGAAGCAGATTGCAGTAGTCTAAACGAGAGGTGACAAGGGTGTGGATGAGCTCTCTGCACATGTCCCTGCCTTCCCACTACTGACAACCACTATATATACCGCACACTCCTGCTTCAGTTAATCAAAAAGCTGGTGGCAGTTGTGGGTGGGAGGGTGGTTCTGTGTGGCTAGATTATCTACTGTCCACTGAGAACCACCGTTACAGGTAAGTTAACTATGCTTTCTCCATGGACAGTGATCATCTAGCCACACAGTTGAAGACTCCCAAGCTATGACAGGGAACAGTCTGTAGAAGAAAACATTTGATTTTAGTCATATTAGGACTGTTTCCTGGAAGTGGAGAAAGTGGCGAGTTGATGCCTCAGATTAATGAAAATAAAACATATGTTGGAAATAGTCTGCTGAAGAGGTATTTATTTATTACATTTGTATCCCACCTTTTCCCACTTATTAGTAGGCTCAAAGTGGCTTACATAGTTCCGGAGAGGTGGTTACAGACTCCGGTCTGAATAAATACAGTATAGGGGTACTATTACAGTGACAAATACAGTAAAGAAGTATCGGTAAATAGGTTGGGGTGATTCAGACAAAATGTTAGGGTGTGATCTTGCGTCGGGGTTGAAAACTGTCTGTTTCCTCATTAAAATGCCCTCATTATTCGGTATTTATGTCAGATACTGTGGGGTATGCCTTCTTGAACAAGTGATTTTTTTAAAGTTTTTTTCGGAATTCTAGATGACTATTCGTAGATTTCCGACGTTTTGGTAGAGAATTCCAGAGCTGTGTGCATATGTGAGAGAAACTTGATGCGTATGTTGATTTATGCTTCAGGCTTTACAACTTGGGAAGTGAAGAGTTAAGTACGTTTTGGCTGATTCAATTGTGTTTCTAATTGGTAAGTCGATTAGTTCAGACATATAGCTCGGAGCTAGACCATGTATTATTCTGTGAACAAAGGTACAAATCTTGAAAGCGATACATTCCTTGATTTGTAGCCAGTGTAGTTTTTCCTGGAGGGGTTTTGCGCTTTCAAATTTAGATTTTCCATAGATAAGCCTGGCTGCCGTATTCTGAGCAGTCTGTAGTTTCCTTAGGATTTGTTCCCTGCAACCTGCATACACTCCATTGCAATGATTAACACGTGTTAATACCATTGTTTGAATCATGTTGTGAAAAGTTTCCCTCTGGAAGAATTTTTGTACCCGTTTGAGTTTCCAAATTGTGTGGTATCAACAATAGAGTATTGTTTTCTAAAATGAGCAAAAATGGTGATTTGGCTACTGTACAATTGTGTAGTGGAGCAGTGCTATGAAAAGAACTGTCGTTCTAGATACAGTTCGTTGTGCATGTTTCATTATAAGTGAGGTCTGAAAAGAGAGATAATATCTATCCCGCTACTAGTAGAAAAAGTTGCCAGACACAGTCAAATTAGAGAAAAGCCACATTGTGGGACAGTCCGTCAAAGGATTTAGTGGGAGCAATATAGACGAAAAAGTATAGAGTGATATTTGGAATTGCCTGCTATCCAGAGTAGTACGTGGGAAGTGGGCAGAATTCTGCTAATATACTTTATTATTTGATATGTAAGGAAGCAGTTGCATGGGAAAAAGCAGTATAATATGCTAAAGGTATGTATTAATTCTAAACTATAGTGGACTATTTTGTGCATTAAGCAAATTATTGTAAAGATAAGAATTATGTATTTCCTTAAGTATGTTACAGCTTGTGTTTTTCCTATCAAAGTTTTTTTTTTTTTTATAAACTTTATTTGAAATTTAATTTAAAAAAACCCAACAAAAAAACAGAGGTGCTCAGGAGAAGGACAACCAAACTATCACCAAGGATAACTTTAATGTGAGAATGACCCAACATAGCCAAGTTTTGGCAAAAATGCCTATATCAGGGGTCTGAAAAAAATAAAAACATTACATAAACATATAAAATATATAGAATGTGTGATAAAATAATAAAGGAATAGTTATTTCAGTTAAATGTAAAAGCATATGATACAAAATGGTTATTACAGAAAATATCTCAAACTACTTAAATAATCATATCATAAAGAATAATAAAATAAATGAGAGAATTGCAATTAACAAAGTTTACCCCGATACTTAATCTGTGATTGGAACACCGAAAAACAAGCTGCATATTGTGTTACCAGTATTCCAATCGAAAATTTATGTGGTTTGAGATATTTTCTATAATAACCATTTTTTATCGTATGTATTTACATTTAGTTGTGAAAATTATTATTTTACCACATTCTGTATTTTTGGATACGTTTATTTAATGTTCTTACTTTTGTTTTCAGACCCCTGATGCAGGCATTTTTCCCGTAACCTGGCCATGTTGGATTATTTTCACAATAAAAGTTATCCTTGGTGACAATTTGGTTGTCCTTTCATCACTTCTGTTGACCATCTCTGTTTTTGTGCCTTGCCTTGGTTCATCTACTATAGAGGTCTCGTCCTGTTTAAAAAAAAATTTTTTTCTTATTATTCTCAGTGCCTCATCTTCATATTTCTGATGTCTCCTTTTCTTTAAATCTATATTGTATTTTGTATAAGATTTCTTTTGTTCATTCATTACATCCCTGTAATAATTTGTCCATATTTAATAATAAAAGTAATAGTAACGTGGTAATGAATAATGAAACAAAACATGAAATGTTCACAGTTATAGTTCACAATAAATATGTGTATATTTTCTTTTCTTTTAGACTTCTCAGTCAAAAAGAGCAGCTGTTTTACTTCAAATACTTCTTGAGAAGGACAATTATTCTTACATATCATTTTATAATGCACTGGTTAACGAAGGATACAAAGATCTTGCAGCTCTTCTTCAGGATGGTATTCCTGTACTCTCTTCTTCCAATGAAAACAAAACTGTGAATGGAATTACTTCATATGGTCAGTGTGTTCATTGATTTTCAGATTTTAATTTGCACTGAAATAATTTGGTATAACTGGCTCCCTGTTTAGGATCCTGTACTAGTGGGGAACTAAGTTATTGGACACGTAACAGTATTTCATTATTCTTTATCAGCATTTGTTTGGGCACATCACTGATAGTGGTTTCTCAAACCTGTAATTTTTATTCCTATTTTTCTTTTCTCAATCTTTGTCCATTGCGTTGTGCGTCTCTAGCAAACAATTGGTATGGAAATGGGCACTGGGGATTCTAGAACTCCAACACTGAAATATCATAGTCCTATATTTTTCATTGACCTTGCCTTTGTCCAGAATTTGTGCCAAAGAAGCCTTTACCTTTTTAATCTGGGTTTATAACCTTTGAGAGAGAAATGAATTTGTTACCATTTTCCATAGTCTTATCTACCCTTGCCTCCTGCCCTCTCTAGGCAAAGATATAGCTCTTTACAGCTCCTCAGCTTATGACTGAGAGGCTTGATAGTATTTCCAGATGATTATAAAATGTGTATGGGGCATGAATTAAGAATAGGAAATGTGAGGCAGGTTTCCCCCAGAAGAGGAAGATCTTTATTCCCAGTGCCATACGATTGATTTGACTTTCCACACATTGTTTTAATAATCTGACACATAGTCATTGCTATAGTCCAGAAAAGTATTTCTTAATGTAAAGGGGTAATTTAACATGTAAAAATACTCTCTACTTCTATTCAAATGTATAGGAAATGTAAAATTCTTATTTGCTTAGATCTTATAGACCTTTGATTACTGTATTCCACTTTTTTGTGGTTATGTTGAAAATGTAGTTAAAACAGTACTTTGCGAAGGTGGAGTTCCACAGAGACCTGTTGTGTGCGTGGCTCGACCAGAACTGGTAAAACGTGTTCAAAAGAAACTGTACCGCTTACGGAATGAATCGGGGTGGGTCACGATTCACGGAATGGCAGGCTGTGGGAAGTCTGTATTAGCAGCAGAAGCGCTCAGAGACCACCGTCTTTTAGAAGGTAAGCAGCCTAAATGGTTTTATCATCTGCCGATTTCAAGTATATCATATGTAATATTCATTTATAAAAGCTTGAAGAGAGCCCTCCCCCACTCTATACTTTTTTATAAATTAATAAAACTACATACTGCTTCATTTGCTGACTGGCTCAAGAAGACGTACTAAATAAAAGTTTATGTACCACCCTGATGGTTCTAGCTGAGTGTAAAAAATAGGTTTCTGGAGGAAAAATTTATAAATGGATCTTAGCATAGAGTTTGGGAAAGCAACTGCTTATCCCTGGGGGTAAGTGGTGTGAAATCTATCAACTTCAGATTATTTGGATGAATATAATCTGTTACATAACTCAGAGCATGGGTTCCATTGCTTTCATAGTACTGAGACCCTGCTGTAGTCTTTGACGCCTGAGGTAAAGCAGGTATTGTACACAGGGAGAGAGATGGTATTGTTACAATTTGATATATTTGCAGCCTTTGATACTGTCAATCATGATATCTTATTTGCTTTTCTGTCTGAGTTTGGATTTGCAGGCTCTGTTTTATATTGATTTGTTTTATATTGATTTGAGTCCTTTTTGAAGAATAGATGGTATCTGGTATTAAAAGATGGAATTTTTTCATCTCTTTGGATACCCCCTTGTGAAGTCCCACAAGGCTTTCCTATTTCTCCACTTCTGTACGATTTATTTGAGTTCACTCAGGCAAATTTAATTTAATCCAGATGAGCTGATACTTTCCTATGCTGATGACATCTTTGTATCGGTTTCCATCGGTCAAGACATTGAATCCATTTCTAGAATTATTAACAATAGTATTAACAAAATTAGGAAGTGGTCTGCTTTGGTATGTCTTACGTTGAATACTGAAGTTCATACCAATCCAGAGTTGAGAGAGTTTTTAAAGTTCTGGGAATGTTTCCTGATTCTGCTTTGTCAATGGAGCCCCAGGTGAACAACTTAGGGGTCCTTTTACTAAGGTGCGCTGAAAAATGGCCCGCGGAAGTGTAGGCGCGTGTTTTGGGCATGCGCAGAATCATTTTTCAGCGCACCTGCAAAAAATGCCTGTTCTAAAATTTTTTTGCCGAAAATGGACATGTGGCAAAATGAAAATTGCCGAGCATCCATTTTGGGTCTGAGACCTTACCGCCAGCCGTTTACCTAGCAATAAAGTCTCACGCGGTAACCGGGCGGTAACGACCTACGCTTCAAATGCCACTTGGCGTGCGCCCAATACGCACGTCCAAAAATAAAAATGATTTTTCGGACACGCATATTGGATGCGCGCCAAAAATGAAATTACCACAAGAGCCACTCGGTAGCTGGGCGGTAACTCCATTTTGGCACGCATAGACGCTTACGCAGCTTAGTAAAAGGGCCCCTTAGTTTGTAAAGCTTATTTTTAAGCTAAAGCAACAACGATTGTTGGATCCATATTTTTTTCAGGATCATTTTAGAATTATTGCTCAGCTTTTAGCCTTGCTGGACTATGGAAATTCCTTGTATCTGGGAATCACTACAAAATTGATCAGTAAAATTCAGTTAATTCAACATTCAGCAGCTAGATTGATATACTGTAAATCATGTTACATTTTTGTTGGTGGAGCTGCACTAGTTATCAGTGTGGGCTGTTTATTTTATTTATTTATTTTTGTTACATTTGTACCCCGCGCTTTTCCCACTCATGGCAGGCTCAATGCGGCTTACATGGGGCAATGGAGGGTTAAGTGACTTGCCCAGAGTCACAAGGAGCTGCCTGTGCCTGAAGTAGGAATCAAACTCAGTTCCTCAGTTCCCCAGGACCAAAGTCCACCACCCTAACCACTAGGCCACTCCTCCACTGTTGCTACTATTTGAGATTCTACATGGAATGTTGCTATTCCACTAGCAACATTCCATGTAGAAGTCGGCCTTTGCATATCACCAATGTGGCTGCGCAGGCTTCTGCTTCTGTGAGTCTGACGTCCTGCACGCGTCACTAGTGGAATAGCAACATTCCATGTAGAATCTCCAATGGTAGCAACATTCCATGTAGAATCTCCAATAGTATCTATTTTATTTTTGTTACATTTGTACCCCGTGCTTTTCCCACTCATGGCAGGCTCAATGCGGCTTACATGGGGCAATGGAGGGTTAAGTGACTTGCCCAGAGTCACAAGGAGCTGCCTGTGCCTGAAGTAGGAATCAAACTCAGTTCCTCAGTTCCCCAGGACCAAAGTCCACCACCCTAACCACTAGGCCACTCCTCCACTGTTGCTACTATTTGAGATTCTACATGGAATGTTGCTACCATTGGAGATTCTAGATGGAATGTTGCTACTATTTGAGATTCTACATGGAATGTTGCTATTCCACTAGCAACATTCCATGTAGAAGTCGGCCCTTGCAGATCACCAATGTGGCCGCGCAGGCTTCTGCTTCTGTGAGTCTGACGTCCTGAAGGACATCAGACTCACAGAAACAGAAGCCTGCGCAGCCTTCTACGTGGAATGTTGCTAGTGGAATAGCAACATTCCATGTAGAATCTCCAATAGTAGCAACATTCCATGTAGAATCTCCAATAGTATCTATTTTATTTTTGTTACATTTGTACCCCGTGCTTTCCCACTCATGGCAGGCTCAGTGCTGCTTACATGGGGCAATGGAGGGTTAAGTGACTTGCCCAGAGTCACAAGGAGCTGCCTGTGTCGGGAATCGAACTCAGTTCCTCAGTTCCCCAGTTTAGTATTTAAGATCTTAGAAGCAAGTACTAGGTATAAGGTTAATAAGTTCTACTACAGTAACTTGGAGTTGTAATCATTTGCTTCTGGCTTTTCCAACTGTTAAAAGTGTGAGATTTAAAGCATTTTTTCTTACTCTTTAATATATCTTGCTGAAACTGAACATGTCCAAGACCGAGCTTATCGTCTTTCCACCAAAACCCACTTCTCCTCTTCCTCCGCTCTCTATCTCAGTTGATGGCACCCTCATCCTCCCCGTTTCATCTGCCCGCAACCTCGGAGTCATCTTCGACTCCTCCCTCTCCTTCTCTGCGCATATCCAGCAGATAGCCAAGACCTGTCGCTTCTTTCTCTTTAACATCAGCAAAATTCGCCCTTTCCTCTCTGAGCACACCACCCGTACTCTCGTCCACGCTCTCATTACCTCTCGCCAGTGACTACTGCAACCTACTCCTTACTGGCCTCCCACTTAGCCATCTATCCCCCCTTCAATCTGTTCAGAACTCTGCTGCACGTCTTATATTCCGCCTGAACCGATATACTCATATCACCCCTCTTCTCAGGTCACTTCACTGGCTTCCGATCAGATACCGCATTCAATTCAAGCTTCTCCTTCTTACCTACAAATGCACTCAGTCTGCAGCCCCTCATTACCTCTCTACCCTCATTTCCCCTTACGTTCCCGCCCGTAACCTCCGCTCACAGGACAAATCCCTCCTCTCAGTACCCTTCTCCACCACCGCCAACTCCAGGCTCCGCTCATTCTGCCTCGCCTCACCCTGTGCTTGGAACAACCTTCCTGAGCCCTTACGCCAAGCCCCCTCCCTACCCATCTTCAAATCCTTGCTCAAAGCCCACCTCTTCAATGTTGCTTTCGGCACCTAACCTTTATACCTTTCAGGAAATCTAGACTGCCCTTATTTGACTGACTGTACATTTGTCCTTTAGATTGTAAGCTCCTTTGAGCAGGGACTGTCCTTCTATGTTAAATTGTACAGCGCTGCGTAACCCTAGTAGCGCTTTAGAAATGTCAGGTAGTAGTAGTACTGTGCAGTTATGGAGTGATCTTACCATTGAAATCCATTCTTTAAGAAGTTATTTTTCCTTTCGTAAAATGGTGAAAACGTATTTGTTTTCTAATTTCTTTAAGAAGTAGTAATGAATAGTTTTTGTGAGTCCCTGATTAAAATGTATTGGTACCACTTAGAACCTCAATGGAGGTAGTTGGCAGGTTATAAATCCATTATAACATAACAACTTTCCGAGTTCCTGCTAGATATTTATGACTTGGATTGGCCACTTGGGAACAGGATACCTAGTATGGCAGTTTGCAGAGTTACTGTTGCAGTTTTAAGAGGAAAAGGATCCTGTCTCCCCGTGGTTGCAAATTTCGCATGAAAAAGGTATAAATAGATGTTATTTTCATGCACATGATTTCTTAATTTCCTTGCAGCATATTTAGGGCCCTGTTTACTAAGCCATGTTATAGGCAAATTTAGCGTTTTTAACGCGTGTTAACCATGTCCACGCGTTAACCGTGTATACACCTATGATATCCCTGTGGGCACGTTAAAAATGCTAACGTGTCTTAGCAGAAATTAAGGGCCCTGTTTACTATGAGATCCGTTTAGTATTTGAACTGATATATTCTATTTTATATAGGCTGTGATTTTTGTAAAATAAAGAGTGACTAGCTTTTGTATTGCCATGCAAAAGCAGATCTTTTGTTTTTAGGCCATTCCATAATAGGAAATGAGCCCTGATCATTGCTTATCTGCAGTGCCTCATGGCCTGACCTAGAGCCAGTGTTTGCTGGGTTCTGGAAGGAATATATGTTCTCTGACTGAAGATGACTAGTCTAAGGGGGTCTTTTACTAAAGCTTAGCTTGAGATATCTGCAGCAGGGCCCATTTTATTCCTATGGGCCCTGCTGCAGATAACTCGAGCTAAGTTTAGCAAAAGACCCCCTAAATGATTTTTAAAGATGCATAAAGCAGAACTTATAATTGTTTATTTGTCCAGCAAAGACCAATTTTGATTGAGCTGGCAGCCTAAAGGAACAGAAAGAAACTGCCATGCCAAAAACAAATCAAAACCGCAAGATGTGTATGGTCTTTTGAGACCCTATAGGCCTAAAAATAACCCCAATGAAAGTAAAGAGTATTAGAAATAGTATTTTATAAATTTTGGCATTCCCAAAGGGACAGATTTCATACTGCCTCTATAGCTGTGACGTCCATGAGTGTTTTTCAATTGTGCACTTTGCTTAAGTGTTCTAAGGGGCCCTTTTACAAAGGTGCACTGAAAAATGGCCAGCGGTAGTGTAGTCGTGTGTTTTGGGCGCGCACAGAATCATTTTTCAGCGCACCTGTAAGAAATGCCTTTTTTAAATTTTTGCCGAAAATGGACGTGCGGCAAAATGAAAATTGCCACGCGTCCATTTTGGGTCTGAGACCTTACCGCCAGCCATTGACATAGCGGTAAGGTCTCACGCGGTAACTGGGTGGTAATGGTCTACGTTCGTAGAATGACGATTACCTCCTGGTTACTGCTGTGCGACAGAAAATTAAAATATTTTCCCGTGCACATAGCGAACGCGCATCAAAAATGAAATTACTGCAAGGGCCATGCGGTAACCGGACACTAACTCAAAATTGACGCACGTTGGGCCTACGCGGCTTAGTAAAAGAGCCCCTCTGTGAAAGAAGTGTCTACTTGACATTGATAATTGCCTAAGGAAAACAAATCTCCCCATGTACATGAACCTTTTGTATATGGGAAGTTTTTTACCTAAACCAATGCATGTACAGGTATTTTTATTTTCAAAAGTATATCCATTTCAGTCCTCTACCTAGAAAGTGCTTTCACTGAATGTGGGAGTAAATATGTGTGCACTTTTGTTGTGCAGGGAATGAACAATTTTTAACTAGCTCATATTTGCAGGTAAAACTGTTTTATCTGTGGAAAAGGGCTTTTATAAAATTGACCATAATTTATTCATGCTACCACTTCAAAAGTGCTTTTTACTCATTACAAGGGGAGACATAACCAAGGACAACCTTGAGGCAGAATTTGGAGCTATAGATTTTCAAATCTATCTGAAGTAATTTAGTAGGTGTAACTATGCAGGCACTTTTTGCCCTTTTAAAATTATCCAAGGAAAAGAATGCATGCACTTTGAACATCCTGAAAAGTCTGCAGAGTGAAAAAGATGTACAGACTTCCCACCAGTGTGGGCAGTCATAAAATTGCTTGTCTACAGGGTCATTTTTATTATTTTATTTATTTTTATTTATTTGGTGCATTTTTACCCCACATTTTCCCACATAAGCAGGCGCAATGTGGATTACATTAAGTCAAAAGGATACAATGCAACACAGAGATGGCACAGAAGCAGAATAAAGGCAATAAGGGACCCTTTTACTAAGGTGCATAGGTGCCTACATGCGTCCAACGCACGTTAGTTTGGAACTACTGCCCGGCTACCACGAGCCCCAGGCAGTAATTCCATTTTTTACGTGCCTCTGAAAATATTTTTTATTTTCTACCGTGTGGCTCAAACTGGGCAGTAATCGACAGTGTAAGCATGCTGACGATTACCGCCTGGTTAACGTGTGAGATTTTACCGCTGAACGAATAGGTGGCGGTAAGGTCTCAGGCCCAAAATGGACACCCGCCAATTCTTCTTTTGCCGCTCATCCATTTTCTGCCCCCCAAAAAGACATTTTTTGCAGGCGCGCTGAAAAATGGACCTGCGTGCATCCAATACACGCGCCTACAACAGCGCAGGCCATTTTTCGGCACACTTTAGTAAAAGGACCCCATAGACATCTACGTTGCACCTATTTTTTAAAATGCAACGTGTCCATTTGGCTTTATAAAGCAGCCTACCAGAGAGCTCCTGCACTGATTCAGGGGTTATTTGGTACATGTATGTGCAGTAAGAAATGACACAAATCACATTTTCAAATCACATTTTCTAAAATGCGAGCCTAAGTGCTGATCCCCCGAACCACAGCAGCCTCCACACCCTACTCCCCCCCCCCCCCCCCCCCGGAACCTACCTGTAGATTCCTATGAGCCTACCTTAGGAGCCCTTTTACTAAAGGCTTGGTGCATGGCCATAGACTTGACGTGCACTAATCTGGAACTACAGCAGCCCAGCAGTAATTCCACCCCAGCATTTGCCATTTCCGGCGCTGTGGAAGTTTATTTCCGTATTTTCACTTCCGGGTTAATGCGGGAGTCCTTACAGCCACTTCAGTGGGTGGCAGTAAGTGCTCCCCCTCTGAAATAGCTGCGCAGCAAGTGCGAACTTACCACGCGACCATTTCTTTTTTTGGCCTTTTTACACTGCTGCAAAAGGGGCCTCGGTGCGTGGCAAAAATGTGGTGCCACTTGCGCAGGGCCTCTTTTACAGCAGTCTTGGGAGACTGTCGCTGGAGGTCGCAGCAACCATTTTGAGACTGGAGCCGGCATAGGCAGGAGTGACTGGGGACTGCTCTTGCCACCACCAGGAGCTCTAAGGTAGGTCTGAGCCTGCTCCTGTTTGGGAGGAGGTAGGGGGAGCCGCCAAACCCGCGCCTGTTTTGGGAAGGAGGAGCGCATGCTGTTGGTACAACAGTGAGTTTTGGTTTCATCTGAAAATGTACTGACATTTTTGACCAAAATTGAAACCAGGCCGAATATGGATTTCGGGCCAGTTCAGGGACTGAATCCAAATCTCATTTGGCCTCTAAACAGCATGAAATATATTTGTGGGAAGTTGATTTCTATGGTTTGTGACACTATGCCATTTGTTCAAGATGATTATTCATTAGAGTGTTGAAGAAGGGACCTGTGTTCTCTAAAGCTCATATGCCACAGAATCGTTTTTACTGGTCTGGGCAGACTGGATGGACCGAGCAGGTCTTTTTCTGCCGTCATCTACTAGTTTCTATGATATGTTAAGTATCTAACTGGAAGATTCCAGTTCTCTCAAAGGCCAAATACGGCTGATAACATTCTTGTTTGTGGAAATCTTGTATTTCACCAGAAAAGTCATAGCTGTTCTTCCTTAGTATTAAAGAAACTCATTCCCATGTTGTGATCTCTCTTCATATATTGATAATGTATTTGTGTCTTTTGTAATGTATGACATTTAATTTTATAGATTGTTTTCCGGGAGGAGTGCATTGGGTATCTGTTGGAAAGCAAGATAAAGCAGGACTTCTGTTGAAGCTTCAGAATCTTTGCATTAGGCTAGACCAAGATTTACAGTTTTCACAGCGGCCACCACTTAACATAGAAGAAGCAAAAGACCGACTGCGTCTCTTGATAATGCGCAAATACCCAAGGTACTACCAATAGAATAAATGAATTGTTATTTAAAGGGGTTAAAGTAAATTAGTTTTTCATATTTCTGAAATGCCATCATGTTTTGTTTTGTATTTTTAACTTTGTATTTACTGGGATTTTTTTTCCCTCTAAAATTGACTTTTCATTTGTGGTATTTTTTTTTCTCTTAGTTTTACTTGTGTCTATCCATTTTCCATAGCAGCTGCTGATACTATTTCATACTTCTGACATTTTAGAATATCAGTTATTTTGCACAGTGATATGGAGTAATTTTTTGCTTTATCCTTAGGATTCTTTTCTTATTTTAAACTAATTTTCAGCTATAAGTTCCTGGAGTTTTGCGATGGTGAAAATCAGTTTAAACCGATTTTAGGTTGCCTAAAGCAACAGTTCCCAGTTGGTGTGCAGCTACAGTGCAGTTGTATCAGGCTGCCAGGAAAAAGTAGCAGGGGCTACCCATGCTACAGCTGTTGTAACTAGGGGGCTAGTCAATACTAAAGTTGCCTGTGGTAAAATGGTCCTTTCCCTGGTTCTCCATCTGCTCTAGTAAGAGTCGGCAACCAGCATTTCACACTTGTTACCACACCCTCCACAAGCTTCCCTTTGTAACTGAAAGTGTAAGGCCCAGTGGATGAAAATGATGTCAAACAAAACGAGTGGGGAACAAATAGGTGTCTTGTCTCAGCCTTTCAAACAATGGGGAACATTTGTGGAGATTTTAACAGTACTTCAGTGGTCCATAAAATGGGATGAGGGAAATATTTTATGTTTCTTAAAGAAAAATCTTTCTCATTGACATTGAGGATAATAATTTTGATGTGAACATACCTCCAAGATCCTTTCTTTGCCACAGCTATCACATAAATTGCTAGCTGACTTATGATATATCCTTTTGATGCTTAGAATATTTTGTGACAGTCTTAACTCCCATTTACTCCACATGCAGTTTGTTTATTATATACTGCCTCTTCAAAGAAATTCATCCAAAGTATTGTACAGAAAGTATAACCTAGACATAGGGCTCCTTTTACTAAGGTGTGCTAATGATTAGTGCGTGCTAAATGCTAACAAACTCATTTTATTTTTAAGGGCTTCTTAGCATTTAGCGCATGCTAAATCTGTTGTACACCTTAATAAAAAGCTCCATAGTTAAGATGGGCAGGAGTGGTGCTTTCATGGCAACTCCAGTTCTAGGGAGCTAAGTTCAGTGCCAGGCAGACTTCTACGATCTGTGTACCGTATTTAGCAAGACCAGGGTGGGCTGGAGTGGGCTTAAGATGGTATCTGTTGTAGTTGGGATTTAAAGACAATGTCAGGCAGACTTCTCTGGTCTAGGTCTCAAAAATGGAAAAGAAAGATCAAGATCTATACTTTATACCACATTCATTGTTGGTTTAATACTGTATGTGACAGTTAGGCAGACTAGATGGGGACCGTACAAGGTCTTTGTCTGCCGCCATCTACTATGTTACTAAACAATTACAACAGTAGTAAAATATTCAAATAACTGTACACATTATAGTGTAATGTTCTACTTACAATGCTAACACAATGCACATTAAAATATCTTAATAGACAGCAAGAAAGGTGGAACATATAGACAGATCAGGCAGAGTAACAGTAGTTTAGATAGACGATAAGGAAGACTAACTGGAAAACAAAATTGTACGTGCAAGTTAGAAAAGGTGCATACAACTCATCTTAGCTAGATTGTGTATAGTAAGCAAGTTCTATTAATTCTGTTAGTCCTTGTTTGTGAGACTAGTTAGTTAGTTGTGTCTTCCATTAAAAGTTTGGGAGAATAGGCAAGAGTTCTACCTGCATCCGGAAGCAGAAATAGACTTTCATTAATGAAACGTTATTCATGGATAACATAGCCCTTCTAGACAATAACTCTGTGAAGTATTTGAATCAACATGTTTTAATTGTTGGCATCATTTCGTTTACCATTTAGGTCTCTTGTGGTCTTGGATGACATTTGGGATTCTTGGGTATTAAAAGCAGTTGATATCCAGTGCCGTGTTCTCCTTACAAGTAGAGATAAAAGCGTGGCTGATGCTGTTTCTGGTAAGAAATGGTCTTTTGTATTGCCCTTGAAAGCAAATTATTTACCTGTTTGGCATCCTTGGCACTGTCATTAGTTTTCTGTTTCTGCTGGTCTGATCTAGTGCACAACCGCATAGTGAATGTAGAGGACCAGAATGGTAATGCAGTTTGTAAAATATTACTTCTACTTTCTGATTCTAGAAATATTTTGGCACATTTTAATATAAAAATTGACTTGCTGTTTTAACATTTTCAAATCTGAAGTCCTGTAGCCACTCCCATCCCATTTTTAAATAGTTTTGGGTTGGAGGAGAGAGTGGTTCATTTGCTTATGTTACAAGACTGGCGAAGGGATGAGTCTCTAGACCCTATTAAACGTTGTAGCCACTGGCCTTTTGCTTCTACTCTTAACAACTTAAAAAGCAGAATTATAATCAAGGGGGTCTTTTTACTAAAGATTAATGCATTTTATCTGCATCGGGATCCTTTTTATTCCTACGGGCCCTTCTTCAGATAACGTGCTAATCTTTAGGAAAAGACCCCCCCCCCCCCCCCCCCCAAGTCTTTTTTATTGTTTCAATAATTTTAACATTTTCACCAATGTGAATAATAGGCTTTACTTTTGTTCTGACGTTTTCTGTATAGGCAATAAACATTTGGTTTCAGTTGAGAGTGGACTTCCACGTGAAAAAGGATTGGAAGTTTTGTCCCTTTTTGTTAATAAGAAGATAAAGGATCTTCCTTCACAAGCTAACACCATTGTAAAAGAATGTAAAGGTATGCTTTTTTTTTTTTTTGTTCATTATTAATAGCATTCAGTATTTCGTAATGGTTCATACATGCATTCACTGCTGAAAGAAGTGCTCTCTTAATATTGCTCCTGTAATGAGAAAATAGGTTGGGGGGGGGGGGGGGGGGGGGAACAACCTCTGAACAAAGCAGAAATTCCCAGAAAGGAAGATGAAATTTTATTCATATCTGGTTTTTTTTTGTTTGTTACATTTATACCCCATGCTTTCCCACTCATGGCAGACTCAATGCGGCTTACATGGGGCAATGGAGGGTTAAGTGACTTGCCCAGAGTCACAAGGAGCTGCCTGTGCCTGAAGTGGGAATCAAACTCAGTTCCTCAGTTCCCCAGGACCAAAGTCCACCACCCTAACCACTAGGCCACTCCTCCACTAGGCAGTAACTCCATTCTGTTAATTTCCATTCCTTGAATTCTTGTTAGACCGGCTCAGGACCCACCCTGGAAGACTACGGTGTCAGGGAACGGCTCTGTTCACTCTCTCCCATTACATCTTTATATTGTAAATAATTTCATTGGTAAAGGGTTGTTAATATATTCTGCAGTGGTTCTCTAAGGGGTTTAAATGTGTGGGTCTATCTGTTGTATTGAGCTTCTTTGATTTTGGCATACTGAAGATTTCCAGATTGCACCAGTCCTTATACCAGTGATGTCACTGCTTGCCTTCATCTGCTAGTAAAGGTACACAGCCCATTCATTTGGACTGATCTAGTAGGATTCAAGGAAAGCAAACTAACAGGTAAGAAAAAATTTCACCTTAATTGTTCATGCATATCTGTGAAATATAATGGTCCTTCTTTCAAAACAGCTGTGGAAGTATAAACATTTCTCTTGAGTTGCTATGGCTCTAAAATGTTAAATTAGGGGTCTTTTTACTAAGGTGCGCTGAAAACTGGCCTACGGTAGTGTAGACGCGTGTTTTGGACGCATGCAGAATTATTTTTCAGCGCACCTACAAAAAATGCCTTTTTAAAAATTTTTCCTGAAAATGGATGTGCGGCAAAATGAAAATTGCTGCGCGTCCATTTTGGGTCTGAGACCTTACCGCCAGTCATTGACTTAGCGGTAAAGTCTCACCAGGTGTAATGACCTATACGTGTCAAATGCCACTTGGTGTGCATCTGATACGTTTGTCCAAAAATAAAAATTTTATTTTTTGGACGCGCGCCAAAAATGAAATTACTGCAAGAACCACGCGGTAGCTGGGCAGTAACTCCATTTTGGCGTGCCTTGGGCATGTATAGACGCTTACGCAGCTTAGTAAAAGGGCCCCTTAGAAACGTATCTGTTGGTAGACCTGTGTGTACTGATTGATGGACACTATTATGAAATGGGAACATTGCAGTGGGTTTCGGGAACACTCAGAAAAAGGACTCCCTTTGCGTCACATCTTCTGCAATTAGCTAAAAGGTATTAGACAATGAAGATAGAAGTGGGGAGTTACTTTTCTCATTGGTTTCCATTTGCAAAGCTAGGAAAAATCAGGAATGAGACTTGGCTGTTTGTATTTCCTTATCAGTGATGGTTTGAATTAGAGAGTATTGGTATTGAATACAAATAGAAACCATCTGGCTTGTTTTTCAGGCTCTCCTCTTGTGGTGTCGTTGATTGGTGCATTGTTACGAGATTTTCCACATCGTTGGGAATACTATGTTAGACAGCTTCAAAATAAACAGTTCAAAAGAATAAGGAAGTCGTCATCTTATGAATTCGAAGCGCTTGATGAAGCCATGTCTATAAGTGTTGAAATGCTGGATGAATACCTAAGGAACTATTACAAAGATCTCTCTATCCTTGTAAAGGATGTTAAAGTACCAACTGAGGTAACTGAGCAGTGCCTAGGTCCACCCATACTTTTAAACTTTTATCAGTCATCCACAAAGAAGCAAGAGAGAAAGATATGTAGGAATAAAGGATGGGAGTAATGGTGAGAAAGGGAAAGAGGGCAAAGGGTTTTCAGCTAAATTTAGACCTACTCCTTCTCCTCTTTCCAAGTTAAAGAGGTTTATTTACTAAACTGCATTAATATAGGTTTCCTTATTGTCACTCCAGTCTAGCCCAGACACATGGGTAAATGCTGTCCTGCCAGCAGATAGAGACTGAGAACCACAGGTTTAATGATGTCACTGTGTAATGGTCCACAGCTAGCCAGTATTTCTCAGTCTCCAGCAGATGGTAAGTGAGGTAATCTGTGCAGTCTGGATCTGGTTTGGTAGGCTTCTGGTAGTGTAGCTGGTCCAGCAAATTTTATTTTGGTTATCTTTCCCCTATTGAGTAAGTTGGGCTCTTCCCCCCCCCCCCCCCCCCCCCAAAAAAAAAAAGAGGAGGCTAGGACTGGTTAGGCCATTACACACACACTAGGGGTAGTAAACCTCTGGGAGGGTCTCTCCTTACCTCCCCCATCATTGAAACTCTTCTTGGCGGGGTCTTGGCTGCTAGTACCTTGGTTCTCCTCCCCTACTCTTGATAAGGGGCCCTTGAGTGCCTTGATGGGGTACAGGACATAACAGAAACCGAAAAAAAATAGAAGCGCAGCTGCAGGAGCTGGAGATAGTGTGGTAAATCTCCAGGTAGGGATTCTTGTAACAACTGCAATTATAGCTTTTTTTATTTTCATTTTTTAGAATCAATTATGTGATTTCTAAAGAACTGGATTAAGTAAACATATATAATGAGCTCATTTTTTTGTAGATTAAGGAATTACATAAGAACATAAGCATTGCCATACTGGGACAGACCAAGGGTCCATCAAGCCCAGAATTCTGTTTCCAGTCATGGCCAATCCAGGTCACAAGTACCTGGCAAGATCCCAGAACAGTAAAACAGATTTTATGCTGTTTATCCTACAATATGCAATGGATTTTCCCAAGTCCATCTTAATAATGGCTTATGAACTTTTCTTTTAGGACATTAGCTAAACCTTTTTTAAACCCTGCTAAGCTAACTGTTTTTACCACATTCTCTGGCAACGAATTCCAGAGTTGAATTAATTACTCGAGTGAAGAAATATTTTCTTTGATTTGTTTTAAATGTACTACTGGCCCCCTGCCCATCTTCAAATCCTTGCTTAAAGCCCACCTCTTCAATGTTGCCTTTGGCACCTAACCACTATACCTCTATTCATGAAATCTAGACTGCCCCAGCTTGACATTTCGTCCTTTAGATTCTCCGAGGACAAGCAGGCTGCTTGTTCTCACGACTGGGTGACGTCCGCGGCAGCCCCCACCAACCGGAAGAAGCTTCGCGGGCGGTCCGCACGCGGGGCACGCCCACCGCGCATGCGCGGCCGTCTTCCCGCTCGTGCGTGACCGTTTCCGCCAGTCTTTTCTTTTTCGCGCCTGGGGAGAGTCGTGCCGTCGCCGCTCTCCCTTCGCAGCCCCGGAAAGACCGTCGCGTTTACGCGATTTTGTTTAACTTTCGTTTTATTCGGTTGCCGCGTGCTCCAGTTTTTCTTTTCTTCAAAAAAAAAAAAAGAAGAGCACGCGCTCCTTTTTCCCTCGTTTCTAGCGAGGGCGTCGCGTTGCGGCCTTGTGGCCGCGCGATCGATTTATTTTTTCGAGGTGTGATTTCCACCACCATCGACGACTTTAACTTCGCCGACGCGATTTTTCCGTCGATGTCCTCGAAGGTCCCGAGTGGATTTAAGAAGTGTGGTCGGTGCGGCCGGCCGATCTCGCAGACCGACACCCACGCTTGGTGCCTCCAGTGCCTCGGGCCGGAGCACAATATCAAGTCGTGTTCTCTGTGTCTCGGTCTCCGGAAACGGACTCAGGTTGCGAGGCAAGTTCTGCGGGACCGCCTTTTTGGAACTTGCGCCGGCCCCTCGACGTCGACTTCGACGGCATCGGTATCGACGCCCGGTCCTTCGGTACCGGTATCGATGCCCGAAAAATCGGCATCGATGGCATCGACCCCAGGAGAACAGGTCCCATCGGCCCGCCGGTCCTCCGGTGAGGGTAGAGGTGAGAGACCGCGTGGGCAGTCGGCCCTGGTCACGCCTTCAGCCCGTGGCCCTCGGGACCAAACCTTGTCTGACCCGGTTCCTCGGGACCGAGGGGGATCGACCTCCTCCTCCTCCATACCACCCGGCACCGGTGACGGGCACCGTAAGAAGGCAAAGAAGCACCGTCACCGGTCGCCCTCGACGCATCCGGCTCTCGGTACCGGAGAGGAGTCGACGCCGAAGCGTCCGCGTCAAGAGGAGAGGTCCCCCTCGGTGGTGGAGGTACCGCCACGTCAGGGTCCCAGCACTTCGGTGCAGTCTCCTGGACCCGAGCAGCTTCCGGCACCGATGCCTCTACCGGCCCCCACGTCTTTCCCGACAGCGGGCCTGGACGAGTGCCTCAGAGCCATCCTTCCGGGGATCCTGGAAGGGCTGATGCGCCCTCGGCGCCGATGACTGTGGCGCCGGCGAGCTCTAGCCCGGTGCCGAGGCCGTCGACGCCGCCGCCGCTTGCGGCGCCGGTCTCGACCGCCACGCAGGTGGAGTCCCCGTCAATGTCGATGGAGGGAGCTTCGTCCCCGCCGGCGCGGGAGACCACCGCTCGACGACATCGAGGCCTCGGCGCCTCGACGTCGAGCCGGGCCCGGTTCAGGACTCAGCTACATGAGCTTATGTCCGATACCGAGGAAGAGGCCTCGTGGGGGGAAGAGGAGGACCCCAGATATTTCTCCGAGGAGTCTGCGGGTCTTCCCTCGGACCCCACGCCTTCACCTGAGAGGAAGCTCTCGCCTCCTGAGAGTCTCTCTTTTGCCTCCTTTGTGCGGGATATGTCTATTTGCATTCCCTTTCCCGTGGTCTCTGTGGATGAGCCGAGGGCTGAGATGCTCGAGGTCCTCGACTATCCATCACCACCTAGAGAGTCCACCACAGTGCCGCTGCACAATGTCCTCAAGGAGACACTGCTTTGGAACTGGATGCGACCATTATCTAATCCCACCATCCCCAAGAAAGCAGAGTCCCAGTACAGGATCCACTCGGACCCAGAGTTAATGCGGCCACAATTGCCCCATGACTCGGCGGTCGTGGATTCTGCTCTCAAGAGGGCACGGAGTTCGAGGGATACCGCCTCGGCGCCCCCGGGGCGGGAGTCTCGCACTCTGGACTCGTTTGGGAGGAAGGCCTACCAATCCTCCATGCTCGTGACCCGCATCCAGTCATACCAGCTCTATACGAGCATCCACATGCGGAACAATGTGAAGCAGCTGGCGGACCTGGTCGATAAGCTCCCGCCGGAGCAGTCCAGGCCTTATCAGGAGGTGGTCAGGCAGCTGAAGGCGTGCAGAAAGTTCCTGTCCAGGGGTATCTATGACACCTGTGACGTGGCATCTCGTGCTGCGGCCCAAGGTATAGTGATGCGCAGGCTCTCATGGCTGCGCGCCTCTGACCTGGACAACCGCACCCAGCAGAGATTGGCCGATGTCCCTTGCCGGGGGGATAACGTCCATTCCAAATTCCACAGCCCACGAAAGTGCTGACGACGGATGCATCTCGCCTGGGGTGGGGAGCTCATGTCGATGGGCTTCACACCCAGGGTCTGTGGTCCCTCCAGGAAAAGGATCTGCAGATCAACCTCCTGGAGCTCCGAGCGATCTGGAACGCACTGAAGGCTTTCAGAGACCGGCTGTCCTACCAAATTATTCAAATTCGGACAGACAATCAGGTTGCAATGTATTACACCAACAAGCAGGGGGGCACCGGATCTCGCCCCTTGTGTCAGGAAGCCGTCGGCATGTGGCGGTGGGCTTGCTAGTCCGGCATGCTCCTCCAAGCCACATACCTGGCCGACAGACTGAGCAGAGTCATGCAACCGCACGAGTGGTCGCTTCATTCCAGAGTGGTACGCAAGATCTTCCGAGAGTGGGGCACCCCCTCGGTGGACCGTTTCGCCTCTCAGATGAACCACAAGCTGCCTCTGTTCTGTTCCAGACTACAGGCCCACGGCAGACTGGCGTCGGATGCCTTTCTCCTCCATTGGGGGACCGGCCTCCTGTATGCTTATCCTCCCATACCTTTGGTGGGGAAGACCTTACTGAAGCTCAAGCAAGACCACGGCACCATGATTCTGATAGCGCCCTTTTGGCCCCGTCAGATCTGGTTCCCTCTTCTTCTGGAGTTGTCCTCAGAAGAACCGTGGAGATTGGAGTGTTTTCCGACTCTCATCTCGCAGAACGACGGTGCGTTGCTGCACCCCAACCTTCAGTCCCTGGCTCTCACGGCCTGGATGTTGAGGGCATAGACTTCGCTGCGTTGGGTCTGTCTGAGGGTGTCTCCCGTGTCTTGCTTGCCTCTAGGAAGGATTCCACTAAAAAGAGTTACTTTTTCAAGTGGAGGAGGTTTGTCGTTTGGTGTGAGAGCAAGGCCCTAGAACCTCGTTCTTGCCCTGCACAGAACCTGCTTGAATACCTTCTGCACTTATCGGAGTCTGGCCTCAAGACCAACTCAGTAAGGAATCACCTTAGTGCGATTAGTGCTTACCATTATCGTGTGGAAGGTAAAGCCATCTCTGGAGAGCCTTTAGTCGTTCGATTCATGAGAGGCTTGCTTTTGTCAAAGCCCCCTATCAAGCCTTCTGCAGTGTCATGGGATCTCAACGTCGTCCTCACCCAGCTGATGAGACCTCCTTTTGAGCCACTGAATACCTGCCATCTGAAGTACTTGACCTGGAAGGTCATTTTCTTGGTGGCAGTTACTTCAGCTCGTAGGGTCAGTGAGCTTCAAGCCCTAGTAGCTCATGCTCCATATACCAAATTTCATCACAACAGAGTAGTGCTCCGCACCCACCCAAAGTTCCTGCCGAAGGTGGTGTCGGAGTTCCATCTTAACCAGTCAATTGTCTTGCCAACATTCTTCCCCAGGCCGCATACCCGCCCTGCTGAACGTCAGTTGCACACATTGGACTGCAAGAGAGCATTGGCCTTCTACTTGGAGCGGACACAGCCCCACAGACAGTCCGCCCAATTGTTTGTTTCTTTCGACCCTAACAGGCTAGGGGTCGCTGTCGGGAAACGCACCATCTCCAATTGGCTAGCAGATTGCATTTCCTTCACTTACGCCCAGGCTGGGCTGGCTCTTGAGGGTCATGTCACGGCTCATAGTGTTAGAGCCATGGCAGCGTCAGTGGCTCACTTGAAGTCAGCCACTATTGAAGAGATTTGCAAGGCTGCGACGTGGTCATCTGTCCACACATTCACATCACATTACTGCCTCCAGCAGGATACCCGACGCGACAGTCGGTTCGGGCAGTCGGTGCTGCAGAATCTGTTTGGGGTGTAAATCCAACTCCACCCTCCAGGACCCGAATTTATTCTGGTCAGGCTGCACTCTCAGTTAGTTGTTCTTCGTAGGTCAATTTCTGTTATACCCTCGCCGTTGCGAGGTTCAATTGACCTGGGTTCTTGTTTTGAGTGAGCCTGAGAGCTAGGGATACCCCAGTCGTGAGAACAAGCAGCCTGCTTGTCCTCGGAGAAAGTGAATGATACATACCTGTAGCAGGTGTTCTCCGAGGACAGCAAGCTGATTGTTCTCACCTACCCTCCCTCCTCCCCTTTGGAGTTGCGTTTTCATGTTGTTTCTTGCTTGTCATTCAACTGGCGGGAACGGTCACGCACGAGCGGGAAGACGGCCGCGCATGTGCGGTGGGCGTGCCCCGCGTGCGGACCGCCCGCAAAGCTTCTTCCGGTTGGTGGGGGCTGCCGCGGACGTCACCCAGTCGTGAGAACAATCAGCCTGCTGTCCTCGGAGAACACCTGCTACAGGTATGTATCATTCACTTTATAAGCTCCTTTGAGCAGGGACTGTCCTTTTTTTGTTAAACTGTACAGCGCTGCGTAACGCTAGTAGTGCTCTAGAAATGTTAAGTAGTAGTAGTAGTATTTTTGGAAAGAGTAAACAAGTGATTCACATCTACCTGTTCCACTCCACTCAGTATTTTATATACCTCTACCATATGTCCCCCTCAACTCTCTTCTCCAGGGTGAAGAGCCCTAGCCGTTTAAGCCTTTCCTTATAGGGAAGTTGTTCCATCCCCTTTATCATTTTCGTCGCCCTTCTCTTACCTTTTCTAATTGCACTATATCTTTTTTGTGATGCGGTGACCAGAACTGCACACAGTATTCGAGATGCGGTCGCACCATGGAGCTATACAAAAGCATTATAACATTCTCAGTTTTGTTTTCCATTCCTTTTCTAATAACTCCTAACATTCTATTTGCTTTCTTAGCTGCCACTGCACATTAAGCAGAGGGTTCTAATGTATCATCAACGATGACACCTAGATCCTTTTCCTGGTTGGTGACTCCTAATGTGAAACCTTGCATCACAAAACTATGGTTTAGTGTTCCTCTTTTTCACATGCATCACTTTTCACTTGCTCACATTAAACGTGATCTGCCATTTGGATGCCCAGTCTCCCAGTCTCGTAAGGTCATTTTTCACAATTCTCTTGTGATTTTAACAACTTTGAATAAGTTTGTGTCATCAGCAAATTTAATTACCTCACTAGTTATTCCCATCTCTAGTTCATTTATAAATAACTCTAGTTCATTTATAAATATGTTAAAAAGCAGCGGTCTCAGCACAGACCCCTGGGGAGCTCCACTATCTACCCTTCTCCATTGAGAATACTGACTATTTAACCCTACTCTCTGTTTTCTATCTTTTAACCAGCTTTTAATCCTGTCCCATGACTTTCTGATTTGCTCAGGAGTCTTTCATGAAGTACTTTGTCAAATACAGAAGAAACCAAACCCTTCGCACAAGTTACATCAAGCAGGCAAAACAGCGAAGGAGACACAAAAGATGATGAAAAACAACCAATGGACTCTAAGAGTTCACATTAGAAGGGTATTCCACAATAAGTACTGGACTCATTTTTGTCGCTCCATTGGTTGTTTTTCATCGTTCTCTGCGGCCGAAATGCGATTCGTGTCAAGTCCATTACTTATTGTGGAATAAACTTCTGATGTGAACTCTTAAGAGTCCGTTGGTTATTTTTCATCATCTTTTGTGTCTCCTTCGCTGTTTTGCCTGCTTGGTACTTTATCAAATGCCTTTAGAAAATCCAGATACACTATATCGACTGGCTCATCTTTATCCACATGCTTATTCACCCCTTCAAAGAAATGTAATAGGTCTGGCAAGGCAAGATTTCCCTTGACTAAATCCATGTTGGCTTTACTACTACTACTACTACTACTACTACTACTTGACATTTCTAAAGCGCTACTAGGGTTACGCAGCGCTGTACAATTTAACATAGAAGGACAGTCCGTGCTCAAAGGAGCTTGCAATCTAAAGGACAAATGTATAGTCAGTCAAATAGGGGCAGTCTACATTTCCTGAGAGGTATAAAGGTTAGGTGCCGAAAGCAACACTAAAGAGGTGGGCTTTGAGCAAGGATTTGAAGATGGGTAGGGAGGGGGCTTGGCATAAGGGCTCAGGAAGGGCTTTGTCTCATTAATCCATTCTTATGTATATGCTGTATAATTTTATTCTTAATAATAGTCTCTACCTTTTTGCCTGGCACTGACGTCAGGCTCAAAGGTGTATAATTTCTGGGACCACCTCTGGAACCCTTTTAAAAAATTGGCGTTACATTGGCCACCCTCCAATCTTCCAGTAACATGCTTGATTTTTAAGATAAATTACATACTACTAACAATAGCTCTGGAAGTTCATTTTTCAATTCTGTCAGTACTCTGGGATGTATACCATCTGGTCCAGTTGATTTGCTACTCTTCAATTTGTCAAATTGCTCCATTACATCTTCCATTTTTACAGAGATTTGATTCAGTTTCGCTGACTCATCAGCACTGAATACAACTTCTGGCACTGGTATCTCTCCCACATCTTCCTCAGTGAAGACTGAAGCAAAGAATTTGTTTAATCTCTCCATTATGGCCTTGTCTTCCCTGATTACCCCTTTTATCCCTCGGTCATCTAGCGGTCCAACTGATTCTTTTGCCAGCTTCTTGCTTCTGATATACCTAAAAATGTTATTCTGTGTTTTTGCCTCCAATGCAATCTTCTTTTCAAAGTCTCTTTGCCTTCCTTTTCAGTGCTTTGCATTTGACTTGCCATTCTTTATGCTGTTTTCTATTAATTTCTGTCAGATCCTTCTTCCATTTTCTGCAGGATTTTCTTTTAGCTCTAATAGCTTCCTTTTAAAACTTGTTGACTGGGCTCTGATTGGCCCAGGAGCTCATTTCTTTTGAACTGTACTGGCTTTTTCCCCAGTTTCAGCCTGGGAGAAGAGAGAGAGAGAGAGAGCTCTTTGCTGAAGCCCTGTTAAAAAATAAAAAATGGTTATATTTGATAATTGGTGAACAACTATATGTCCTGATCTCCCCAGGTACTTTTTAGGAAGTAAACAAATGTTTAGTTAGTGTTATAATTGATCCATATTTCAGTTATCTGTTGTTTGCTGATTGCACATTTTTTTGTACACTGTACAATTTCTAAGACAGTAAACAATTTAGTTTATTGCCTCTTTGTCTGGACTGATAAATAATCGTGGTGGTTTGTGTGTTGGATCTGTGTGCTTTCTGGGAACTGTGGGAGCACTGGGAATGTGGCCTCGGTAACCTAGAAATCACTGGGGATAATTTGAGAGTGGGAGACTTGCCCAGAGGCAGTTGTGACCCAGTTGGTGGGAGTAGGGTGCTTGTGTAGAGCACAAGTGGCAGGTGCAGGTGGACCTGAGCTATGCTGGGGATAGACCCTCTAAGTGGCCATGGGGTAACCCCAGGCGGGTGGTTAGGCATTTTGTGACAATGGGTAACTGCGTCTCATGGTGATCTTGGGCTTGGGGAATAAAGACAGTAATATGATGAATTAGTTAATATGAACAGACAGGCAGAAATTCAGGGTGTTTTTTGTAATACTAATTCTATTCCGGCAGAACTGTGTATAAAGGGTTAGATTCTGTAAATGGCGCCAAAAGTTCAATGTCTATTAAAATTCAGTGCTCAACGTTATCCTATAAAGGTTGTTTCGGGATGAGCACTTTTTGTAGAATAGCTTTGGGTGCCGAATTCAGCTCTTAACTTTGGTCATGAGGACTTATGTTTGTGCAGCGTTGCGTATGCCTTGTAGCGCTATAGAAATGCTAAATAGTAGTAGTTATACCAGCTGAAAACTGGTGTAAATCCTGATGTGCAAATTGGGCATAGATCCCAATTATTCTCTTTTGTGAATGCCCCGCCCCCTTTTGAGTTGCATATGATTCAGTTTAGGTGCCCATTGTTACAGAATAGCACATAGCCAGATCAGTGCCAGAATCATTAGTGCCAATTAAAAACCAGATTTTCCAAGAGGTGTATTTAAGAAGAGGTGTTTACACGGCTTCAGATTTCAGTTGTTGAATTAAATGCACGGTCTCAATTTGACATCTGTGGCCGCAGAAGCGGACAAATATTATCCAGCTCTTCTTCATAAACAAGCAGCTAAGGGATGTAGTAAGATTACGGCCTTATTCACTTGGTCATAAAAGTCTGAAATAGTGTTGAGGTGCAGACAGTTTGTTTTTGGGCAACTTTTTACAACAGGAGAACCTCCGCTGACTTGGCCAGGTTTCGAAAAAACTTCCTCAGGGAAGAGGCTCTCATTGCACGGTACATATACTCCTGCATAAGAAAAAAATGGCGGAGGTTCTCCTGTTGTCAAAAGTTGCTGCCGATTTATAATTACATAGTAACATAGTAGATGATGGCAGAAAAAGACCTGCACGGTCCATCCAGTCCGCCCAACAAGACAACCCACACGTGCCACCCCCTGTGCACACCCTACCCTGATCTGTACCTGTGTTCCCCAGGGCACAGACTGTATAAGTCTGCCCAGCACTAGCCCCGCCTCCCAACCACCGGCTCTGGCACAGACCATATAAGTCTGCCCAGCACTATCCCTGCCTCCCACCACCGGATCTGGCACAGACCGTATAAGTCTGCCCAGCACTATCCCTGCCTCCCACCACTGGATCTGGCACAGACCGTATAAGTCTGCCCAGCACTATCCCCGCCTCCTATGTTTTTTGATAAAAGATAGGTGCTGCTGCTTTATTATGCATGTGTTGGACAAGTGTTTTACATTGAAAATGCACATTTAATGATCTTATGACGATTTGCGCCACCACCATTTTTTCTCAAAAGAAGACGGAACGTCGAGTTCCTATGGTGTGAGCTGCAGTAGTATCTGATGATCCCCATAAAAAAACAGATAATCTTTACACTAAGTTTGAGAAAAATGACATAAGATTGAGTCAATGGCACTGCTGTTTAGAATCTTTATAAAATTAGCTCTGGTCAAATATCTATGAGGATATAAGATTTATTATTGAAGTATTATTGTTTGGGACACCATGGTGGTAATTTTCAAAGCACTTAGCCTTACAAAGTTCCATAGGTTACTATGGAACTTTGTAAGGCTAAGTGCTTTGAAAATGAGCAGCAGGATTGATTCTTATACAGAAACCTTTCCTTACTATAACAAGTTTTAGAAGAGTAAAATGTAGATAGATTTGTCTTTAAAGACAGCAGCAGCAGCACTGATTCTTATTAAATACATAAAAACCTTGCCTTACTACAGCATCATATAGGGAGTAAATTGAAGCCGGATACACACCTCCTCTCTTGAAAAACAGCAACAGCAATTCGTGGTGAGTCAGACAGAGTGAGTGAAGAAGCTCACGTGACTGGCTGGGAAGCCCCCAGGACAGGTTTGGGAACCACTGTTACAGCATAAAAAAAAATCAAGGTTATGTCAAGCATAAGATTTTAATATATTTATTTTAAAGGGAAAGGGGACTTGATATACCGCCTTTCTGAGGTTTTTGCAACTACGTTCAAAGCGGTTTACATATATTCAGGTACTTATTTTGTACCAGGGGCAATGGAGGGTTAGGTGACTTGCCCAGAGTCACAAGGAGCTGCAGTGGGAATTGAACTCAGTTCCCCAGGATCAAAGTCCACTGCACTAACCACTAGGCTACTCCTCCACTAGCAACATTCCACGTAGAAGCCTCCCCTTCCAGATCAGCAATGCGGCCGCACAGGCTTCTGTTTCTGTGCAGGACGTCAGACTCACAGAAACAGAAGCCTGCGCGTTGCTGATCTGCAAGGGCAGGCTAATACATGGAATGTTGCTAGTGGAATAGCAACATTCCATGTAGAATCTCAAATAGTAGCAACAGAATCTCAACATTCCATTTAGAATCTCAAATAGGGAAAGGGAACTGGGACTTGATATACTGCCTTTCTGAGGTTTTTGCAACTACATTCAAAGCGGTTTACATATATTCAGGTACTTATTTTGTACCAGGGGCAATGGAGGATTAAGTGACTTGCCCAGAGTCACAATGGGAAAAAAAACACTGATTTTTATCTCTTATTAGAAAAAAATTAAGTCTGTACAGTAATTTTATATGCTTTCTAGGTTCTGTGTTCCCTTTGGGACATGGAGACTGAAGAAGTTGAAGATATTCTACAAGAGTTTGTCAACAAATCTCTATTATTTTGTGATCGAAATGGAAAATCCTTCCTGTATTATTTACACGATCTTCAACTGGACTTTCTCACAGAGAAGAATCGTGAGCATCTCCCAGTACGTATGTCTCAATACCTTTTGGCATTTTGATTTGCTTGGCTCACTGATCTTTGTTTCTGTAGATTAATGGGATATTTTCCAAGGGATTTTTTTTATGCATAAACAGGTGTTTGTTCATAAAGATACCTTGAAAGCATGTCCTCCTCCTCTTCAGCCTCTGTCAGTACAGGAAATGAGGACCTGTGATGGAAGGTGAGGTTAGTTCAGGCCCTGTCAAGCAAGATTGGGATTTTGTTAAGAAATCTCCTCTTGTTTTTTTTTACTTTGTGCCTTGTAAAATCCAGAGGGTGAATGCTTCCCATGGCATCAGCCCACCATAAGATTTTCCATGGGAAAAACAAATCATTTAGGCTTTTTAAAAATTGCCGTCTAAGTATTTTAAAAGCATAAGATGAACCAAGTTGAGTGAGACTAAAGATCAATTGAGCCCAGCAGCCTGTCTCCTACAGTAGCCATTCTGGGACAAAGTTACCCAGCAGTGGTAGCTTTCCCAGGTCTATATAGATAATAATGATAATAGACTTTTCATCCAGGAACTTTTCTATCTCCATTTTACCTATTCCACCTCACTCATGTTTTATAGACCTGTTTGCTATTCCCTCTTTGCCTTCACCAAGCTGAAGAGCCCTATATAACCCATTTAGCCTTTTTTCATGAGAGCTCTTCCATTTCTTCTTTAAGTGGTTGTCCTTCTTTGTATCTTTTTTTTCTAGTTTTGCTATATCTGTTTTTTTTTTTTTTTCAAATACGGCAAGCAGAAATGCACACACTAATTACTTAGTAAGAGCATTTATATCCTGCTGTATCTAGGTGGGTTACAAGTTTGCATGCAATGCAACAGATGCAGTATATACAGAGGCACCTTGATATTCTCTGTTTCTTTCTCCATTCCTGTCCAAATGATTCCTAATATTGTATTTGCTTATTTTTTTAGCTTGCTTTTTAACTGTAAAACTAAACTGCTCATGATTTTGTATGTTTGAATAATTTTCTTTGATCTGCATATTTGATCACTTAGGGGCCCTTTTACTAAGCCACGCTAAAAAATGGCCAGTGCTGTTGTCGACCTGTGGGTTTCTCATGCGCTGCAGACACTTTCAGCACAGCAGTAAAATGGCTGCATTTCCATATTTTTCTTTATTGATCATGTGTTAATTTCCCAGTTAGCGCGTGGCCGTTACCGCGGGAGCCCTTACTGACTCCTATTTTGTAGACGCTAGAGCTCTCACTCTAACCACGTGGTAATCGAGCAGCATGTGGCAATGTGCCCGCGCTACCCAGTTAGCACAGAGCATGCCTCCTCTCTGCCCAGAGTCACGCCTCGCACACTGAAAATAAAAAATATTTTTCAGCATGGGATTAGCACGCACTGATGGACATACTCTGCGGAATGCCTCAGCACGTCCCACAGCAGTGCTTTTTTTATTATCGCTCCCTTTTCCAGATTATTTATGAATGTTAAAAAGCACTGATTCTAGTACAAATTTCTAGGGAACTCTACTATTTATACAAAACAAACCAATAACACCAGAAAAAAGGTTATCTAATAAAGATATGTGTAGGAGAAAACCCCTCAGACCCTATCGGACCAAAAGGTCCTAGGTCAACGACTAACCAAATAATGGCTGTCGATAGTTTTGATCATGGGGGTTATAAGATTTCTCCTTTAATTTTATTTTAAATGATTTTTACGTGCACAAGCTGTGCTTCAAAATTAATACGAAAAAAGAACTGAAAATCTCTAAAATAGCAAAATAGGACTATAAGCTAAGTGCCATTACATTTTGCTACTGCATCAACTGATGCCCTGCGGTTAGGCGCTGCTTTCAGTATTTTAGAGATTTTCAGTTCTTTTTTCGTATTAATTTTGAAGCAGAGCTTGTGCACGTAAAAATCATTTAAAATAAAATTAAAGGAGAAATCTTATAAACCCCCATGATCGAAACTATCGACAGCCAATATAAGTACCTAAGTACATAAGTAGTGCCATACTGGGAAAGACCAAAGGTCCATCTAGCCCAGCATCCTGTCACCGACCGTGGCCAATCCAGGTCAAGGGCACCTGGCACGCTCCCCAAACGTAAAAACATTCCAGACAAGTTATACCTAAAAATGCGGAATTTTTCCAAGTCCATTTAATAGCGGTCTATGGACTTGTCCTTTAGGAATCTATCTAACCCCTTTTTAAACTCCGTCAAGCTAACCGCCCGTACCACGTTCTCCGGCAACGAATTCCAGAGTCTAATTACACGTTGGGTGAAGAAAAATTTTCTCCGATTCGTTTTAAATTTACCACACTGTAGCTTCAACTCATGCCCTCTAGTCCTAGTATTTTTGGATAGCGTGAACAGTCGCTTCACATCCACCCGATCCATTCCACTCATTATTTTATACACTTCTATCATATCTTCCCTCAGCCGTCTCTTCTCCAAGCTGAAAAGCCCTAGCCTTCTCAGCCTCTCTTCATAGGAAAGTCGTCCCATCCCCACTATCATTTTCGTCGCCCTTCGCTGTACCTTTTCCAATTCTACTATATCTTTTTTGAGATATGGAGACCAGTACTGAACACAATACTCCAGGTGCGGTCGCACCATGGAGCGATACAACGGCATTATAACATCCGCACACCTGGACTCCATACCCTTCCTAATAACACCCAACATTCTATTCGCTTTCCTAGCCGCAGCAGCACACTGAGCAGAAGGTTTCAGCGTATCATCGACGACGACACCCAGATCCCTTTCTTGATCCGTAACTCCTAACGCGGAACCTTGCAAGACGTAGCTATAATTCGGGTTCCTCTTACCCACATGCATCACTTTGCACTTGTCAACATTGAACTTCATCTGCCACTTGCACGCCCATTCTCCCAGTCTCGCAAGGTCCTCCTAAATATGTGGCTAGTCGTTTACCTAGGACCTTTTGGTCCGATAGGTTCTGAGGGGTTTTCTCCTACACATATCTTTATTAGATAACCTTTTTTCTGATGTTATTGGTTTGTTTTGTATAGATTTACCTTATTTAAGCACCAGCTTTTTTCCTGCACTATTGTTTAAGTGTTGAACTCTCCTATTTATCTTTTGCAGTTGGGAAATAGGCCATTTAATCTTATTGTTTTCTGTCTTCTAACCAGTTACCAATCTACAGTTGGACATTTCCTCCTCTCCCATAACTTTAATTTCCCGAGGAGTCTCTTATGGGAGATTTTGTCAAATGCTTTCTCAAAGTCTAGATTTATTATATCAACTGGCTCATTCTATTAGGGATCTTTTCACTATGCTGCGGTAAGTTCTAATGCGTGCTTACTGCAGCAAAAATGTGTTTTCTGCAGGGTGCACTCAGATGTCCCCTGGTAATTTTGCATGTGGGCCTACTATCCACATGCTATAAAAATGTATTTTTTAGCGCTCGGGGTGGGCTGGGAGGCAGAATGTAGGTGTGCATTCAGGGGCGTAGCTGCTATGGGGCCACGGGGGCCAGGGCCCCCGTAGATTTGGCCCTGGACCCCCCTGCCAACGACCCTCTCCACCCCCCCTCCCGCCGCCAACCCGCCGTCTGCTACCTTTGCTGGCGGGGGACCCAAACCCCCGCCAGCCGAAGTCTTCTTGCTTCGTTTGGTTTCTGAGTCTGTCTGACGTCCTGCACGTACACAACGTGCAGGACGTCAGACTCACAGAAACAGAACAAAGCCTTACGATCTGCAAGGCTTCGTTCTGTTTCTGTGAGTCTGACGCAGGACGTCAGACAAACTCAGAAACCAAACGAAGCAAGAAGACTTCGGCTGGCGGGGGTTAGGGTCCCCCGCCAGCAAAGGTAGACGACGTCACGGCGACGGCAGGCGGGGGGGTCGTCGGCGGGCGGGCCACAGTTGTTGGAGGTGGTTCTGGCTGTGGCGGGGGGGGGGGGGGGTGGCGGCAATGGCGGGCGGGTGGCGGCGGCAATGGCGGTGGGGGGGTCATCTGCAGCACCGGGGTGGGGGCTAAAATGTGCCTCCTCACCTCGGCTCTGGACCCCCCCCTAACGGCGAAGTCCAGGTACGCCCCTGGTGCATCTACATCGCCGTGTGCTAACCGATTAGCACATGATTAATGAATAAGCCCTTACCACCTACAAAATAGGTCTCAGTAAATGCTTCCACACTAATGGCCACATGCTATTTGGACAGTTAGTGCATGGCCATTTAATATAGAAATAGAAAAATCAGCCATTTTACTCATGTGGTAAAAATGGTCTTAGCGAGTGGGAATGATATGGGGACAAAGGGGTCCTTTTGCTAAGGTGCACTGAAAAATGGCCTGTGCTGTTGTAGGCGTGTGTATAGCAGGCTCACAGGTCCATTTTTCAGCACGCCTGCTAAAAAGGCCTTTTGGGGGGGGGGGGGGGGTCGAAAATGGATGTGCAGCAAAATAAAAACTGGCGCTCATCCATATTGGGCCTGAAACCATACTGCCACCTATTGACTTAGCGGGAAGGTCTCGTGCATTAACTGGGCGGTAATTGCCAGCCGTTTACCGCCATGCGGTAAAAAATAAGAAAAAATAAACAAAAACAAAAAAACTTTTTCAGCCATGCGTAAAAAATGGAATTACTGCCCGAGGCATGCGGTAGCTGGGCAGTAGTTCCAAATTGACGCGCGTGGGTGCCTATGCGCCTTAATAAAAGGGCCCCAAAGTTTGTCCCCGTCCCCATCTGCGGTAATGGTAACCATGTCATTCTCTACTTAAAAGCACAGGTTTTGAGTTCAGTTTGTTTTTCAATAAAAAGAAATAGTTCAGACAAGCACTTCAATTTTTGCTGCAGCAATTTGAATTCATCATCAGCTGTCGTATTTTGAAATTATTTTTGCATTTTGTATAATATATGCACATTTAGAATTTATTTCTCAGAAATCATTGGCTTTTGCTGTTTTAACACATTTCCCTCTCCAGGAAGTCTGGTTTCTTTACCCCCACCCAACATGAAATGCTGTTCCCGGTGACCTGGTTAGTTACCCTCCTCCAGATTTCAGACTGTACTCAAGCAGCTTAATGCTACTTCCTTTCTGCCTTCCACAAACATCTTGATCAACAAGATTCAGGGCCCCAAGTTTCCCACCCCTACCACTTCTGGAGGCCTTCAGAAAGGAGGGTGTACCTCTCCGTCCAGCCTGAAACTTCTTTTGAAAATCTCCAAAGGAGTAGGGAACTTGAGGAAGGAAGAGAGCAGTGTGTCAGAACCCTACCGAGCAGCAGATGAGGTGTGTGGCCTGATGTGCAGCTGCTCTCCTTTCGTCCTTGTGATCAGCACCAAGCCAGGGCTGCAGCTGTGAGGACGGGAAAGGAGGATGTGAGTGCATAGAGCAGCCAACACTTTTGTCCCTTCCCTTCCTCCTCGCCATGGGTGTCAACTTACTTTTTCCTGCAGCGATTCACAGGCCGACTCCATGGCCTTCCTTCTGCAGTGCAGGGTTGCCAGGTGGAAAATTTTTTTTCCCACCCAATCGAGCCCAAAACCCGCCCAAAGTCAAACCCTGCCCCTGACACCCCCACCCCCGCGTCATCACCCCGCCCCCGCCGCCATCGGCCCCGCCTCCCCTGTCATCGGCCCCGCCTCCCCCGTCATTGGCCCCGCCTCCCCCATCATCTGCCCTGCCCAAAACGTCACTAACCCCGCCCTCCGCGGCCGAAAAAAACGCTTTTAAAACCGCCCAAAAGAACCAAAAGGAGCCCAAAAAACCGCAACCCGCCGCGGGCAAAAATTTCCCACAGCGGGTCGCGGAAAACCGCCCAATTGGGTGGTAAAACTGCCCACCTGGCAACACTGCTGCAGTGGCCTTCTCTCTCTACTTCAACTTCCTGTTTTGACACTAAGCTTGCAGCAGAGAGGGCGGGATGCAGCAGGAGGAAGTACATGGAGCCAGCCTAAGACTGTGAATCACTACCGGCTACAGGAAAATGTAAGTGACGCCCTGGGGAGGAGGACGGGAATGGTGGAAAGGATTTTTTACCATGGGAATAAGGCTTTTTACTGTTCCCACGAGGCGGTAAAAAGTTTTGTTCCCGTATTCACGGTGATTCTAGTTAGGGTGTGGCCCTTACTGTGAATTTACCGTGGTTTGCAGCAGTATATTCGCAGTAACAGTAACCGTGTCATTCTCTACATGTAAGCACATGCTAAGGCCACTTTTTACTGCCGCTTAGTAAAAGGGCCCCTTAGTGATTTCTAAAATTACACTTTAAAGTATTGATCTTGAAAGGTTTTTCATGGGGATTCTCCAGGTTATCTGACCATTTTGCCTTTTTTTAATAGGAACAATGGGAGAGCTACTAGACATCTTTTTCTGCTAGATTTCCTACTGTTCGTAAAGTAAAGGCTTGGCATTTCTTAAAATCTTCCCTAACCTACCAAGTGGCTTCTAGCTGGAACTCTCTCCCATCTTTCCTAAGACATAAGGAACATTATTTTGAGTTTTGGAAATTGCTGAAAACCTACCTTTTCAAAAAGTATGTTCCCTAATTTATTTATGTAGTATCTTGGTATCTAAATTCTTTAATTATTTTGTATAATCATCTGGAGTATGCTCCTTTTCTTGATGTTATCTGCTTAGAACTTGGTTGGTTGTAGCGGGCTATAAGATTTTTCGTAATGTAAAATCTGTCCCTTAATGCACAACTGGCATTTAACTATTTGCCAAGTACTTTTTAGACAAAAAATGAATTTTAAGTTCTTTTAACTGATATGATGTAGCATTTCTAACATGGATTTTCTAGATTTTTGTAATTGAAATACGTCTTTTGTTTTTGTAGGATCTGCATGCAAAGATGGTCATTCAGTACCAGAAACATTACAAAACACATCTACCTACATTAGACCAAGAGGACTGCATGTATTGGTACAACTTTCTAGCCTACCATATGGCCAGTGCCAAAATGCACAAAGTAATTTTTTAAAATATGTATATTTTTTGTTTTTCGTTTGCTGCATTACTTTTTTGTAATTTTAATTAGAACCAGTGCAATGGTGATAATTTTCAGCCAGAATGTACTGAACAAATTGCCTGCTTTATGTGTACACCATGCCACTAGAAGTAGAAATTAAGGCGTCTTGTTAAGTATCAAGACCGTTGCCCCCCTCCCCCACCTTATCCTCTACCCTGCTACAATTAGAGATTTTAATATCATATAATGTTATGTTTCCCAGGAAAATGCATCTTGCAAAACTCCTTGTATAATCCATGTCAACAGTGTCAACAGCCTAAAATTTGGTATGAAGCGTTATGAGAGAGTTACCTCCTAGTTGCAGAACATAACAAGTTATTGAGAGGAGTTATCAAGAACCAAGCTGTTTCTGTGACTGTAAAACTCCTTTTCATTAAACCAGCTCCAGTTTCTTCTGTTAGTGAATGATCAATGCCCATGTCATAAACCTACTCAAAATAGCTGATACTTATGTTTTTGTGGTTCTGCAGTATCCTACTCCTTAAGGCATCCAACTCTATTGAAACCAGTGTCTATCTGGGCTATGGAGACATGAGCCTTGGTTCAGTAATACCTGGGAATATTTCTGCTATATATACCCTGCCATCTCTTAGCCTAATCATTTTGTTCTCAGCCTTGAGCATTCAGCTTGTAGTAACTCTGTAATCATGGGCCCTAAATTGGCAGTGAACTGGTTAGTGAGTGAACAAGTATATATTTCTCCAGGGGCAGTGAACACTGCCACTGCATATCTGCTGTGCTAGTTGGTGCTTCTTCATGCTACATCTATTCATTTGCTTTCATTTCCAAACAATAACGTAATATAAGAATAGCCATACAGGTTCAGACCAATGGTCCATCTAGCCCAGTATCCTGTTTCCAACAGTGGCCAAGTCAGGTCACAAGTGCCTGACAGAAACCCAAATAATGACAACTTTTCATGCTACCAATCCCAGGGCAAGCAGAAGCTTCCCCATGTCTATGGACTTGTCCAAATACTACTGTTTCCTGAAATTTTGTGTAGCTTTGGAAAATATGTACTTGCTCACTCATTAACCAGTTTAAAATTATAATGAATGACTATTTATGTTTGCAGTATCCACTTCATTGTTTGCGTATCAAAAAAAAAAGCTTGAAATATCCTACCAAGGACACGTTGCTGACTTCTGTATACGTTCCATGTTGATTGCATAGTATTGTGGGATTGTACAATTTTGTTGCCTTCATTAGAGTTGGTCATGGGTTCTGGACATTTTGTTCTGGTGGAATACCTCAGATTAATACAATTCTATAGCATCCTGTACAGCGTTGCTGCAAAGAATTGAATTAAAGGTTTAATAAAACAGATGCTGTAACTTTGATATACTACATAAGAACATAAGTATTGCCATACTGGGACAGACTGAAGATCCACCAAGCCCAGTATCCTGTTTCCAGCAGTGGCCAATCCAGGTTACAAGTACCTAGCAAGATCCCAAAACAGTACAATACATTTTATGCATGCGTGGGATAAACACAAAGGAATCCTGTTTAGAAGAAATCGTTCCGCGGAATCTTAGTGGAGATTGGGTGGCGACGCCGTAATTGGGAAACAAAATGGGAGCTGGGCAGACTTCTACGGTCTATGCCCTGATCATGACTAAATAGAGGTGGACTGGAGTGTAAATTTTAAGGGGCTTCGACGTTAACTTCAGAGCTTAGTACAAGAACAGTGCTGGGCAGACTTCTACGGTCTGTGCCCTGAGAAAGGCAAGAACAACTCAAACTCGGGTATACAAATAAAGTATCACATACCTTGTGAATGACTTTATCTTGTTGGGCAGACTGGATGGACCGTACAGGTCTTTATCTGCCGTCATTTACTATGTTACTATGCTGCTTATCCTAGAAATAAGTAGTGGATTTTCCCCAATTCCATTTCAATAATGGCTTATGGCCTTTTCTTTTGGGAAGCTATCCAAACCTTTTTTTAAACCCCGCTAAACTAACTGCTTTTACTACATTCTCTGACAAAGAATTCCAGAGTTCTAGGATAAACAGCATAAAATGTATTGTACTGTTTTGGGATCTTGCTGGGTACTTGTAATCTGGATTGGCTACTGTTAGAAACAGGCTGCTGGGCTTGATGGACCTTCGGTCTGTCCGAGTATGGCAATACATATGTTCTTGTTCTTATGTTCTCAATCCAACTAATATTCAACAGTTTTAATCCTGCCATTCTTCAGGGACTTAACTTGTTATTACTTAAATCAGATGTGGATAGAAAGAAGCTTATCGGGGAGAGTAGGTGTTTGATCTAACCATACATTTCATATGGAATTTGAATTTCTCTTGATTATCGCTAATCATTTCAAGCTATACATGGGTTTCACATCTTAACTGTAGACAGTATCCCAAGCAGTCTAGCACGTGGATTTATTACCTTTATAAAGATGCTTAAAGTGTTTTACCAATGGAAAAGACCTTTTATGAAATTACATAACAGTATATGTAACCAGATGGCACATAAAGTATGCATGCTGCATTTATGTGTTCCTAAGGGAGTATTTTTGCCATACTATTATGAAATGTGCAGGAGTACACATAGAGGGGCATAAATGAAAGGGACGCCCAAGTTTTGCTGAGGACGTCCTTGCAAAACGTCCCGTTAGAGGGGCGGGGAAACCCGTATTATTGAAACAAGATGGATGTACATCTTTCGCTTCGATAATATGGTCGGCGACGCCCAAATCTTGACATTTAGGTCGTCCCTAGACTTGGTCGTTTCTGATTTTTGGTGATAATGGAAACCGAGGACGCCCATCTCAGAAACGACCAAATGCAAGCCCTTTGGTCGTGGGAGGAGCCAGCATTCGTAGTGCACTGGTCCCCCTGACATGCCAGGACACCAACCGGGCTCCCTAGGGGGCACTGCAGTAGAATTCAGAAATTGCTTCCAGGTACATAGCTCCCTTACCTTGTGTGCTGAGCCCCCCAACCCCCCCCCCCAAACCCACTACCCACTACTTTACACCACTACCATAGCCCTTACGGGTGAAGGGGGGCACCTAGATGTGGGTACAGTGGGTTTTGGAGGGCTCACATTTACCACCATAAGTGTAACAGGTGGGGGGGGGAGGGTAGGCCTGGGCCCGCCTGCCTGAAGTGCATTGCACCCACTAAAACTGCTCCAGGGACCTGCATACTGTTGTGATGGACCTGAGTATGACATTTGAGGCTGGTACGACATATTTTTACAGATTTTTTTTGAGGGTGGGAGGGGGTTAGTGACCACTAGGGGAGTAAAGGGAGGTGATCCCCAATTCTCTCCGGTGGTCATCTGGTCAGTTCGGGCATCTTTTTGTGGCTTGGTCGTAAGAAAAACAGGACCAGGTAAAGTCATCCAAGTGCTCGTCAGGGGCGCCCTTTTTTTTTTCCATTGTGGATTGAGGATGCCCATGTGTTAGGCACGCCCAAGTCCCACCTTCACTACGTCTCCGACGCCCCTGTGAACTTTGGTCATCCCCGCGACGGAAAGCAGTTGGGGACGCCCAAAATCGGCTTTCGATTATGCCGATTTGGGCGACCCTGTGAGAAGGACGCCCATCTTCCGATTTGTGTCAAAAGATGGTCATCCTTCTCTTACGAAAATGAGCCTGATAGAGTACACACAAATTTACTCAATGTTCTAAGCATGTGTGCATTGACATCCACCTGCTATGGAGGCTGGTCATAGGATCTTATTTTATAAATGCAGATAGACTCCTACATTGCCTTTATGGAGGAGTAGCCTAGTGGTTAGTGCAGCGGACTTTGATCCTGGGGAACTGGGTTTGTTTCCCACTGCAGCTCCTTGTGACTCTAGGCAACTCACTTAACCCTTCATTGCCTCAGGTACAAACAGGTATACAGAAAGCACAGAAAGATGATATATCAAGTCCCATTCCCTTTCCCTTGTTTAAAAAATGTATACCCCGCCTAATACTAAGCAGCTTACAAAAACTGTCACATACATAATGTAATAAAAACACACAAACACATAACATACAACAAATAACACAATATCCTGCTTATAATCGAAAGAGAAAAATGCCTATATTGCAACCCAAATCGGGAGATGGGCGTCTTTCTCCCGTGGGCGTCCAAATCGGTATAATCGAAAGCCGATTTTGGGCATTTCCAACTGCAATCTATTGCGGAAACGGGTAAAGTTGATGGGGGCATGTCGGAGGCGTGGTGAAGGCAGAACTGGGGTGTGGTTATTGGCCGAGGAGAGATGGGCGTCTTTAGCTGATAATCGAAAAAAAGGAGTTTTTACCGCGATTTTGGGTCACTTTTTTTGGACCCTTTTTTTTCACGAACAAGTCCCAAAAAAGTGCCCCAACTGCCCAGATGACCACTGGAGGGAATTGGGGATGACCTCCCCGGACTCCCCCAGTGGTCACTAACCCTCTCCCACCAAAAAAAAAACCACTTTAAAAACTTTTTTTCCAGCCTCAAATGCCGTACCCACCTCTATGACAGAAGAATGTGTTCTATCCTGTGACAGCCTTTCCCTGGTTCTGATGTGGCTCTCTGGTGAGTGTGACACCTTTTCTGTTATGTGCACTGTAGAGTCACATCAACAATGCATTGTGGTGGGTGTAGGGTATTGGGCTCCGTGATTCCACTAGCTTGTGGCAAATGCTCACGATGTTGGTAGTTGGTAGGCTCTACTCCCATGGTGCTTTCCCCCCTGCTTACTGGGTCAGAGTGTACCCTGTTTTGTTTCCGGTAGTCCATGAGGTAGTGGCCATTTTTTGTAAGCCAGTTTTAGATCCCTTTCACGTGTTAGCCACGTTAGAGAACTTAGTTCTTCCCTTGAATGTGGCTGAAAGAGGGCATTGTACAGCATTCTGCCAGCTCTGACTTACTGCTAATCTCAGTACCAGCGAGACTCGTTGCCAGTGGGGCATAACCTCTGATCTACAGTTAACTGTGAGTAAGCGTGCTTATTCCAATAAAGGATGTTTTCGGAGAGATTAGTCTTCAGGTGTCAACTGGTGTGCCAATGTTATATAGCAGCAACAAGTCCTAGACTCCTGCATGTATGCAGGTCCCTGGAGCACTTTTAGTGGGTACCGCAGTGCACTTCAGCCAGGTGGACCCAGGCCCATCCCCGCCTACCTGTAACACTTGTGCTGGTAAATGGGAGGTCTCCAAAACCCACTGTACCCACATGTAGGTGCCCCCTTCACCCCTAAGAGCTATGGTAGTGTTGTACATTTGTGGGTAGTGGGTTTTGGGGGAGGGGGGTTGGGTGCTCAGCACCAGTGGTAAGGGAGCTATGCATGTGGGAGCTGTTTCTGAAGTCCACCGCACTGACCTCTAGGGTGCCTAGTTGGTGTCCTGGCATATCAGGGAGGCCAGTGTTCTACGAATCCTGGCCTCTCCCATGACCAAATGGCTCGGATTAGACGTTTTTGAGCTGGGCATTTTTAGTTTCCATTATTGCTAAAAAAAACAAACGCCCAGCTGAAAAACGTCCATTTTTTCGAAAATACAGTCTGTCCCGCCTCTTCACGTACCCGTTTTCGGACATAGACACCCATGGAGATAGGCGTTCGCGTTCGATTATGCTCCTCCACATATATCAAAAGACTAATCTCCCTACTATCTACCTTCCATCACAAATGCCTGATACCATGTACAACTCCCCATAGAGTCACTTAGTTTGGCAAACAGACTGAAGCATCTTTTTGGACTTAAGCCCTACATGTATGTATTATATGCTGACTGATGAAAGTCTGTTCATAAATGGAAGAGTTATGTTTGAAGTTTTGGAAATTTAACTTGGTCTTTTGTTGCAGGAACTCTGTTCTCTCTTGTTTTCACTGGACTGGCTTAAAGCAAAGACAGAACTTCTTGGACCAGCTCATCTCATTCACGAATATATAGAATACAGACACATATTAGATGAACAGGTATATTTGATTCCTTAAACATAAATAAGATGTACTTTGGTTGGCATGTTGTCTAGCTTTCAGTTGCAGTATTTCATTTCAGGCAAATTATTTCGTGGTGTAATGCCCCATATTTATTTTGCTTGAAGCAAGGTCTTTTCAGTTTTTTTATAGAGGGCAATTTTCAAAACTACTGTTGTATTTTGTCAGTCTAAAAATTGCCTTCTATTAATGTGATTAAAAGTATATGCAGGCCGGGTTGCACAAAATGTGTGTTTCTAGCAGCATTTAGAGGAGGTATTTCTGGGGGCAGTACAATTTGTGTAGATTGTATTTTTAAATCTATGCACTTTGTTTTCTATGCAAAAGTAATTGCACAGAAAGCAGGTGCAAATGTCCATGGCAAGTTTCAAAGCAAATTGCACATCTACTTTTTGCTTTCTATGTTGATGCAAAGTCCACAGGTACTGTAGAGGAAGGTGTTTATGGACTTTGTCTTAATTTGGACAGTTTGAAAATTGCCCCAAAACAGTCCACTTTCTGGTATCCTACAATTAGGTCTTTCTGATTCTATTAGAAGCTCTATTTCTGTCATATACGTTAAAAAAAAAATTATTGTTGCTTTTCTCTGTCTGTGGTTAACTTGACTACGTACAAAAAAAAAAAGTATGTAAAAATCTCTTTTCTGAAAACTTTAGTAGTATGTTATAGTGCGTTGGTCCATATCTCCACCCCATAATTATGCAGTTGAACTACCAGACATTTAAAAAAGTAAATATAACCCATTTGAAGACTTTGTTTCCATAAGAACCACACAGTGCAGCATAAATTGCACTTAAGTAGCCTCTTACAAAATAATATAAAAACTGTATACAGATTGATACTGTTAAATTGGACATAGAAGACGTATTAACACAAACACTGAACAGTTGGCAACTATTTATGAATCCATAGATGCTTTGTGAAAGCTATAACAGAGCCTTCAGAATCCAGCTAAAAAGATGAATTGCACTTAACTGAATAATAAAAACATTTAAAATTGTGACCAGCTGAGTTCACTCTCAAGTCTCGTAAACTCGTCTAAATTTTGTGATTAGAACCATCGGTGAGACACTTGCATACAATGTTTCTAGTTTATACTCCAATAAATTAACCAGCATAGTTTTCATATGCCTGTTTTCATTCCTTATGGGGTCACATAGTGTAGTGTAGTGTTCCTTAGTGTAGAACATGGTTTGCTTGAAAACACAGACTGTAGAAATCATTCTCTTCCAGACGAATGGAAGGGGTACGTTATAAAATGAGAGGCTAAACAAAGATATCCAAAATTTGAGAAGAGAAGTTAATGAAATGAGAGCATAATTACCCAAAATGGGTCACTTTATTTTGAAACAAAGAAATGTCATTAATAGTACATAATTTCGTTGCTTTGTTTTTCAGGCCAGTACAGTACGTGAAAGCTTCCAAGAATTTTTGTCATTAAATGGACACCTCCTTGGACGCACTCCACTCCCTGATATCCTACAATTAGGTCTTTCTCAGCCAGATTCTTCAGAAGTCTATAAACAAGCTAAATTACAGGCCATACAGAAACTCAGCAATGGAGCTTTCTATATAGAATGGGTGTAAGTAACACAAATATTCATTCAGCCCAGATTACATAATGTGTTTGAAACACTTGCAGTGTAATATTGTATGTGGCTAATGAGATATTTTATAAAGCTGAGCAGCTGAAGATCTTGTTAAAATGAAGGATTACTTTCTACAAAGAAACAGAAATTGAAAATAAAGATATTTACATAATAGGAGGGATCAATTATTCAGCAGGCTTCTGCCTGCTTAAACCCCACTCAGCAGACTGTCCCCAGATATTTACTTGATTACATAGTGCCGGTGAATATTCCCTTTGACCACTGCAGCTCTAAGGAGCCAGGGAGAAGCTGCTAGTGATGATTTGCATTGGCCATATTCAGTGCCACTTCCCACAAAGCTAAACAGGCAGTTAGGACTGCATAAAAGGCAGTTCTGTCTTTTCTCACTTGGCATTGCGGGTACTGGCACTGAATATTTGCCAGCATTTGTGTAACTTCCAGAACGGCAGCTGACCTGAATATTCAATGCCAGAGCCTGGACATGGCCCAGCATTGAATATCCAGGCTTTATTCTTCCTGTGGCTATTGGTGATTAAAAAAAAACTGCTAAATGCCTTAGGCTGAATATTGGCCTGGGAGCTTTTAGACTTAAAGCATGTTTGACTTTTTGCAGGTGTTCCTGTAGTACATTGATGATTCTGCATGCCTGCAGTCATTAATGTATAAGTGAGAAAATACTTGGCTTATTCTTAATTAAGTATAGAAACAGAAAATGATGGCAGATAAAGATCATAATGGCCTAGCCAGTCTGTCGATTTATAGCAACTACTAAGCTGTAGTTTGCTGAGATAATTCTAAGTTTTATCTATAGTTTAAATTTCCTTTTCATCCTCACCAGACCAGTCCAGCATGTATGGATTATGCCCGTCAACCAACAGATGCAGACACAGACCAATGCAATAAAAATCATGTAGTCACAACTCATCAGTATTCTCAGTCTCAAGCAGTTTCTTTGGAGCTGAGGTCTGAGCTGGGTAGGTAGCTCCCAGGTCCAGCTGGAGAACTGGTCACCCAGTTGAGCTTGAGCAGTTGGAATAGAATATCTATGCCTCGGTATACCTTGGGTGGGGGGTCCAAATCCCTCCACTTTTATTCCAGCCAGTCTTTGGTGTTGATTAGCCTTCATTTTTTTCTTTAAAAAAGGAAAAAAGTAAAGAAGTAGCGTTTCTTTTCTGAGAGGTGTCCCTTAAGGATCCTAGTTACAGGACTGTTGAAGGAAGTTTTATTGCAGGGAGCTCCTGTCCATTTTGTCTTTCTTCCTTTTCTCCTCCTGGGAGTAGCATCAGGTTAACAAATCTTTTTATGTGCTTTTATTCGGGTGCTGGGTATGGCATTGGGTTGTATTTATGTCTTCCTTGTTTTTCAGTGAGTTTTTCATCAGGTTCAGATTCAATTGCAGCAAGTTTCTATCAGTGTGCCTAAAGCGTTTTTTTATGCCAGGAGCATGAGGCCTTGTTTCCTTGCAGTGCAGTCCTGTGGACATGCAACAGAAATGCAGAATAGCCTGAAGATGTGCAGCACAAAAGAGTTGCAGACCATATATGCAGTTTGTGTGACTTAGCTGTAGATGCTTTGAAAGATATAGCCTGCTGCTTTTGAGTGTATACTTGAATGTTGCTGTGTTTCAACCAGACAGGTTTATGCTAAGCTCTTGACGCAGCTCTTGAGAGGGCGAAACATGGACTTGTTGGGTGATTTTAAAGCAAGTTGTTTGTAGCTTTTACTTCATCTCTGTTGAATATATTTTATATTTATCACGTTGATCTGCTCCTCTTTTGTGCTATCCTGGATCTTGCAGACCGTCTTGCCCGTTAGCTGGAGGGAGGGTTCAGTTATGACTTCTATTTTTTGGAATGCTGTTCCAGAGTATTTGCATTTACTATATCCTTTGATTCTTAGACTATAGATAGTGTAAGGGAGTCCGGCCAATAGGAGGCGGCCTCCCTTGTGAGTTGGGTAGAGAAAATTCTCTGCTTGTCGGCAGCTCACATCACTGGATCATTGAATGTGGATGTGAACTTTCTCAGCAGGCAATCCTTGGACCCAGGAGAATGGGAACTATCTAGCCAGAGTTTTCAGCTGATAGTGGACCAAAGGGGTTCTCCTCTGATGGCAACGAAAAGGCATGCCAAGTGCCCAAATTCTAAAGCTGTTAGAAAGAGCTGGTCTCGATGGGGATCGATGCCCTACTGTAGCCTTGGCCGGAGACACATCTACTGTATGTCTTCCTTCCTTGACTCATGGAAGGCTGCATGCTGAAAAGGATCACGTTGCACCAGGGTCAAATAATTCTCATAGCCATGGATTGGCTGCAGAAGCCGTGGTATGCAGACCTGATTAACTGCTGGACGAGGATCCTCTCATCTTCCACAGGTATATGGACTACTGAAGCAAGGTCCGGTGCTCATGGAAGATCCATGTCCCTTTGGTCTTATGGCTTGGCCATTGAAAGGCTCAGTTGAGTAGTATATTTGGGAGCTGTATTTGACACCCATCTAGGGAAAGAGTTCTTGTCCACTCAAAAGATCCAGAAGCTTCATGCTCCAATTCAGATGCTTATGGTTGAGAAAGTGCCTTTGGCCTGGAGTTGTATGCAAGTGATAAGGTCAGTGGTTGTAACCCTGGCTTTGGTGCCATATGTTTGAGTTCATATTAGGCCTCTGAAGTAATCTCCTCTGTCTCATTGGTCTCTTCAGTCTGTTATACAGCCTCCAAAGCTACTATTGCTTATTGTCTGAAGGAATCAATTGCTTCAGCTTGTATCCTGAAAAGCAGAGACGTTCGAAGGTCTCAGGGTTCATTCAACCAGAGGGATGGCAACTTCTTGGTCTAAGTCTTGCTCAGTCTCCCTGGAAGAGATTTGTACAGTTGATACCTAGTGGTCTTTATATTCCTTCTAAAAGTTAGATGTACAAGCTGGGGAAGCAATGGCCTTTAGAGCCAGAGTGTTTGTGTCAGAGGCGTCTTCTTTCTTCTTGAAGTAAGAATTGCTTTATAATGTCCCATACATTCTAGACTGAAAAAAAAGGCACAGCAAATAGGAAGAACCTCTACGAGAAGGCAGCACAGATAGGAGAAAGTAGAGGCTGGCCAAAAAGACGATCCACCACAAGAGATGCAGCTTTAATCACACTTTATTCACAATACCAGTTACCAGTAGAAGGACCTGACATGGTCTGTGTTTTGGCAGAACAACCCACCTGCCTCAGGGGTCACAATTAAACTCTAATAACAAAAAAATATACATACTAAATGAAATACAAAACAAAACATGTAAAACTAAACATAAAAGACTGGAGTGGAGGAGTGGCCTAGTGGTTAGGGTGGTGGACTTTGGTCCTGAGGAACTGAGTTTGATTCCCGGCACAGGCAGCTCCTTGTGACTCTGGGCAAGTCACTTAACCCTCCATTGCCCCATGTAAAAAGCATAGGAAAGCTATTACACTTGTATAAAGGGATAACATCTGGACCCGTGAGGCAGGTGGGTTGTTCTGCTAAAACACGGACCGTGTCGTGTCCTTGTACTGGTACTGTGAATATAGTTTGATCAAGTTACATCTCCTGTGATGGATCATCTTTTTGGCCAGCCTCTACTTTCTGCTGTGTAGGAATAAAAGGAAGTGCAAATTTGTTCTTACCTGCTAATGTTCTTTCCTTGAGTTCAACCAAAACAGCCCAGATGCATGTCCTAAAGTTTTAAAACTGGGATCCTCATCCGTTATTAAGTTTTAGTTTCTCATCTGGTGTACGCTGTGGATAGAAGTTGTAGCCTCATTAAAATGTCCCAACTTCTGGACTTGACATTGAGGCATATTTTCAAAGCACTTAGCCTTCCAAAGTTCCATAGAAACCTATGGAACTTTGGAAGGCTAAGTGCTTTGAAAATATGCCTCATTGTCATCTCCTCATCTTAGTAAGGTGTGTTTTGACTGATTGGTCCACATATGCATTGTTACAGGAATACTGTAGCGCTGTGGCAGTACAATGGCCTTTGCAGCACAGAGCTTGTAGCTCATTGGTCTCTGTCTCCACTTGCTGGCTAACAGGCATAACCGAAGTGTTCTAGACTGATCTGGTTGGACTCAAGGAAAGAAAATTACATGTAAGACCACATTTTTCCATTTTTTGGGACTTTTAAATGTATTCTTCAGATTTTGCTGTTTATGACCTTGTTTGAGCAGAGACATAACCCTATTAAATGCATCTTGTCAAATACCTTTACCCTTTCTTTGCCTCATTCCTACTCTTCCAGTGTTTCACATTGTGATGAATGAAATCTGACACGCTTCATTGAGCCCTCTTAATTACATTGCATCTTTTCAGTAAATGAGACAATCTCTTATTTGAGGTCATATTTGTGCTTCTGAATAGTATCTTGAAAAAGAGGGTGCTGGCTTTGAAGATTAGTCTTGCCTTGATTAGCAGCCAGTGTGGTTTTTCGACTAGTGGAGTTGCTCTTTCGTATTTCGACTTTTTGAATGTTAGTTTCACTGCTGTGTTTTGGATGGTTTGTAGTGATTTTAGTGCGTTTTCCTTGCACCCTATGTATGCTGCATGACAGTAGTCTAGATGGGATAGTATCGTTGCTTGTACCTTTATCCTGAATGATTGTCTGGGAAAATAGTCTCTTATTCTTAGTTTCCATAGTGTTCTGAAACATTTTGATGTTACCGCTGATATTTGGTTTTCCAGTGATAGATGTTTATCTAGAATGATTCCCAATATTTTTAGTTGTGTTTCAATTTGGTATGTTTGATTGTCAATTGAATTTTTGGTAGGTTGTGGGGTTATGCGGGTTGGTTTGAACCAGGAATTTAGTTTTGTCTTTGTTTAATTTAAGTTTGAATGTTGTTGCCCAGTTTTGTATGAGATCCAGGCCTGTTTTGACTTTGTCCAGTATTTCAGTGATGCTGATGTTAAAAGGTATGTAGATTGTTACATCGTCAGCATATATGAATGGGTTAAAGCCCTTTGCTTCCAATTTTTTTCCGATTGGTACCATCATTATCATCATTATATTGAACGGTATTGGTGATATTGGAGATCCCTGTGGTACCCCACATTCTGGGATCCAGGAAGCTGAAAACTGATTGCACATCTTTACGATGTAAGATCTAGTTCTTAGGAAGTCATTGAACCATGCCGTGACTGCCCCGCATATTCCCAAGTTGTCGAGTAGGGTCGTAAGTGTTGTGTGGTCTGCTTGATCGAATTCACTTCACATGTCTAATTGTAGTGGTTGGGAGGCGAGGATAGTGCTGGGCAGACTTATACAATCTGTGCTAGAGCCAGTGGTTGGGAGGCGGGGCTGGTGGTTGGGAGGCGGGGATAGTGCTGGGCAGACTTATACGGTCTGTGCCCTGAAAAGCACAGGTACAAATCAAAGTAGGGTATACACAAAAAGTAGCAAATATGAGTTATCTTGTTGGGCAGACTGGATGGACCGTGCAGGTCTTTTTCTGCCGTTATCTACTATGTTACTATATGTTACTATGTAGTAATAAAATGTTCTGTCCTCGGTTTATTAGGCTTCTGACTGTTAGGACTGTCTCCGTGCTGTGTTGTGGTCTGAAGCCTGATTGGGAGTTGTGGAGGATTGAGAATTGTTAGGCATTATGTTAGTTGCTGTGCTACTAGGCCCTCCATTCTTCTGGTCAGTAGTGGATTGAGGCCACTGGTCTGTAGTTTGTGATGTCACTGATTTTGCTACTTTTGTTTGTAGGTATTGGGGTGAGAACTATGTTTCCTTTGTCGGGAATTGCCCTTTTGTAAACGTGCGTGATGTGTTTGGTAAAGCATTCGATGGGGTCTTTTATCATGTAGTTAGGGCAGTTATCTAGCATGCATCGTATGTGTGCGTATTTTGTTAGTAGTGATCTTATTGTGTCTGGTTTGGGTGTTTTGAAAGACAGCCATATTCTGTCTGCTGTGGTTTGGGCATCTTTTGTTTCACATTCTTGTAGGAAGTCTATGATGGTCTGTGGTTTTGTTAAATCTGATCCTGTTTTGGTTATTTTGTGTTCAAAGTATTGAGCAAGCTCATCTGCCGTTGGTGTTGTTTCAGTTGATGTTAGGAGATCGTGGGTTTTCAGTAAGTTGTTCATGAGTTTGAATAGTTTTTTCGTGTTGCTCTGTTCTGGGTTGGCATAAGTGCTGTAGCATTCTGCTTCTGCTTTATTTTTATGTCACGTGTGTATGTTCTTTTAGCTTTCTCCACCTGGTTTTGTTTGTGTCAGTCTTGGTTGTGGAAGAACCTCTTTTATTTATCTGTTACCTGTTTTGTGGTCTAGATTATCACATGCTAATTTTGTGTTTAGATATACGTTACATTTGTATATTATTTTCCTATGTTTTCAGAATTACTACCAGACCCCTGATGTAGGTGTTTTATTGCGCCGAAATACGGACTGTGTCGGTTACTTCTATAACAGCAACAATAAAAGTATTACTGTACACCATCTCCAGTGTTGGATTCATCTCTCGATCAGCCTCTACTCTTGTAGTCTTGGTTGTGGCCCATTTTCTTTCTAGTTTCCTGCATAGTTTTTTCATTTGTAGTAGTTCATCGTTAAACCAGAGACTTGGTTGTTTTTGGTTCCTTGTTTTTGCTTTGAGTGATACTATTTTGTTTAGTGTGTTTTCAATTATTTCGTCCCAGTTTTTCATGAAGTGAATGTCATTGGGTGATATGTTTCTGTGTTCATTCATCATTGTTGTCCAGAAGGTCTGATTGTCCACCTTTCCTCTGGTAGTGAACTTTATAGGTTTCCTTGTTTCTCTGCTCTTGCCATTTTCTTTCCATTATAGTGTAAATGTGAATTTGCTGTGGTCTGACCATGGTACCTCTTCCCATTTGTGGTTTTCTAGTATTTGGTTTTTGTTTTTTGCAAATCTGTATGCAGGTATGTCTAGTAGGTGGCCGCTTTGTGCTGTTATGAAGTTCCATTGGTTTATGAAATTCATTAGTGATCTGGTGTTGGTGTCATTTTGTTTTTCTAGATGCAGGTTGATGTCTCCTAGTTGATTTGTGCAAATGTTTGATATGAAATCGTCTTGCGCATTTGACCAGCTTCCTGGTGGGTGGTAAAACAGTGTGATGTATATTTGATCAGCTAATGTATCTGTGATTTTGCATGCCAGGATTTCTATTACCGAGGATATATGTTTAGCAACTGGTTTTACTTTAAAGGGGGATTTGTATATTATTGCAACTGGCCTCCCTTCTTTTTCGTTCTGTTGAGGTGTTTCGTATTTTATCCTGGTGGGCATAGTTTGTTCAGTGCTGGGTCATCTTCGAGGTGTAACCATATTTCTGTTATAAGCAGTAAACATAGCTTCTCTGTTTTTATCCAATATCTGAGTAGTGTTGACTTATTTACTGCTGATCTCGCATTTATATATCCTATGGGTATCAGGACGTATTTTTCATATTTGATGCTGATATGTTCGTTTGCAATTGTCTGTCCGTCTGTTTTGATGCAGTGGGCTTGTTGATTATTGTACTGGTTTAGTTTTGTGTTGTTGTGTTGGCTTCTATGTTGTTGCAGGGATTGTGATTGAGTTCTTCCCAGTTGCTGGTATGAGCGTCGTCTGGCGGTGATACGTATAGGGATTTTGTTCCATTCTTTGGGTGACGCAGCTGGTATCCCCAGTGTCCATGATGCTGTTATGTAGTAGACAACCCTTATTCTTAGGTTGGCCATTATGCAGGGAGCTTAGGAATATGGGTGCTTAGGTGTAGGGGGGAGACTCTCTATGTTTTTCTTTCTCCATTTTGGTATATTTCTTGTTTTTTTTTTTTTTTGTGTGTGTGGCTTAGATATTTATCAGTTATCTACCGTGGCTGTTAATAGGTTGATGCACTTTCTTGGCTTCTCTTTCGTTCTGGCTGCTCAGTCAGATAGACATCTTTATTGTCCCTCGGATGCTGTCAGTTGCTCTTGGTGCTGGCATGCTTGCATCAGGCGATGGCTGTCCCACTTCCCGCAAGGCTTCTGCGAACTGACCCACAAGGTGCCAGTCAATCCCCAGGAATGCTAGTTCCTCTCTAGTCCACCCACAGCAGTGGTTCACAGTGAAGTTGTCTCCTCTCTCCAGCTGCTCACCCCATGTTGTCGGGGCAATCCAGCCCTTCCACCTCCAGTGTAGTGTGGGGTCTGGTGCGACTACCCTCCCTGGTTGGGGCCCTCTGACTCTTGCAGTCCTAGCTGTGCCCTCGTTCGTGTCCAAGTGTCTCCCGCCGGCTCTCTGGGCTGGAGACACTGCTCTAGCTGTGTGGGGAATAGGCTCAGCCTCTCCAGCTTTGTCACCGGCAGCGGTGTTCTCTCTTTGTTCATGGGAGCAGATCCACCGCTGCATCCAGTCTCAGTACTCCCCTCAGCCCGCCTGAGCAGGAGACTCTGCTTTAGCCGGGCTGGGGGTGAGCAGGTGTCATCTAATCAGCCACATGGGGCTGAGGATGCTCTGCAGAGTCTGGGGGTCTCCGCTGTTCGCCGGCTCAAGGGACCCGTGCAGTGGGTCACCCTGGGAGGCCTGGCCGATCGCCGATGCCCGCCCTGACTCCCACAGCCACAGTTTCCAGGGGGCTCTGGCTCGAACACTTAGCGCAGCGCAGCTCAGTGTCTTTCTTCCTCTCCTGCCGCCCTCTTTGATAAAAAAGGAGAAATCTTTATTGTCACTTAATACATATTGAGATCTTTCTGCTACTATTACTTATCATTTCTGCAGCGCTGTACACCATACACAAAAGACAGTCCCTGCTCAAAGAGCTTACAATCTAGATAAGACAGGTAAATGGACAGAACAATTAAGGGTAAGGGAATAAAGAGGTGAGGAAAAAAGGACAGGGTAAGTGAGTTAGGAGTCAAAAGCAGTGGTAAAGAGGTGGGATTTGAGTTTGGACTTGAAAACGGCTAAGGACGGGGCTAGACGTACAGACTCGGGAAGTCTATTCCAGGCGTGAGGTGCAGCGAGACAAAAGGAACGGAGTCTTGAATTAGCAGTAGAGGAGAAAGGGACGGATAAGAGAGATTTATCTACAGAACAGAGTACTCGAGGGGGAATGTAGGGGGAGACAAGAGTGGAGACGTACTGGGGAACGGCAGAGTGAATGCACTTATTTGGAAGAAAGGTGGGAGAGAGGAGATATGATAAAGATGTTTAAATACCTACATGGCAAAAAATGCACAGGAGGTGAGCCTCAATGGAAATGGTCTTTATCTGCCTTCATTTTTCTCTCTGTGATTTGTTTTGGCTGAACTGGTATAAAAGTCCCTTTTGTACTGTGCAGCAGTATGCTTGCTTGATTATTGTGGTGCTACTCAGTAAACTACCATGAAAGTAAAAAACAAAAACACATATTTACATGTTTTCCTTTCATTTTGTAGCTATCTAGAATCAGTAGAAATGTACTTACAATTAGTTGTTCATGCATTTTGCATAAAATATCATTTTTTTCTCCCTCCCCTACTATTATAGTAACAAAATGAACATACAGAGCCTATCCCGTCTGGTAGTCCGTCCACATACAGATGCTGTGTATCATGCCTGCTTTTCATCAGATGGTCAAAATATAGCATCTTGTGGTGGTGATAAGACATTGCAGGTAAAACAAATGTGTAAGAACTATCACTAAAATGATAACATGAAAAAGATCGATAACATAAAATAACTTGTTGCTTGATTTAACTAAAGAAAGAACAAAAAGATGGGATGGTGCAGATTAGTAGACATTCCATCTACTGTTCCATAAAGGGCTTCAGAATGGTTCTGATCACTACATTCTGTGCTATCCTTTCTCATCCCTCTGGCTATGTTAACCTTGTTTATGCTAGTTTTATGCTCCTTACCGCCCTGGCCTGTCCCCTTTCCCTTCTGCAGTATCAGTTGTGTAAGGTGTGTGGTGTTTTGTTTTGTTAAATACTGTTCCTTTATACTAGAAAAAACCCTTGCAATAACATAAATCAGATCCTAATTTAGTTTATTTTCAAAGTGTTCACAGGTTTGTATTTTTCTGCTTTCCCTGATGCATTTTAGGTATTTCTCCTTTTGTTGTATTTCATCATCCACTTTCTGTCCTGCAGTGGCGTAGCCAGAAGGCAATTTTTGGGTGGGCCAACAGCTTGGATGGATGGGCACTAGAGAAACACCTGCCACCTGATATGCCCTGCCCACACCCCTACTCCTACCGCACACCTACCCCACTTCCAATAACTTCAGTGGGAGTAGCAGTGCTGGCCTCAGTGGCTGCAGGCCACATTGAGAGCTAGGGGAACTATAAGAGGGTGAGACTCTTCATTCTCCACTGAGCCATGGTCCGCCAACACACATATGCTTCCCCCAAATATGCCCTAAATATTACAGTGGGACCCTAAAATATCAATACATCTATCAAGAAAACTGAACAAGCCAAAGTACTATAGATTACTACATAGAAAATTGATGCTAACAGAATACTTTGGTCACACACAGAACACAAATGCCAAATACAGAATAAGTGACCACAAACCATAAACAAATTAAATCAAAATCCCAAGAGGCCATACCTTGCATTTAGCACAGCACAAAGAAATACAAAGAGATGCATTTTCTCCTATTCTGTGCAAAATGTGATAGTACATGCAAGAGACAGTGTTAGGGGAGGTACAACTAGGGCAACTGCCCCCTAGCCAGAGAGAACCCCAGTCCAGCTAAAGAAGGTGCAGCCTGTTAGTAAGCTTTTGTGTCCCCTCCCAAATTTCTGCCTTGGGTCCCAGCCGTGTCTAGCAGGATGTACATTTCAAATCTGACATATTCTAGTCACAAAATAGAAAAATTAAATTCTGTATAATTATACTACAGCAAGAGGCCCTCACTGGATGCCCACCGGAAGGGTGGAAGGCCAGATTTTAGGACTAAGGCTGTAAAAATACCATTAGGATTAAGAAAACAGCGGGGACACATATTAACTTACAGGTAAAGCACGTCCTTGCTCAGCCAGTCATAGATTTTTAAACCTAGCTGGTATTTTTACAGCCTTAGTCCTAAAATCTGGCCTTCCACCCTTCCGGTGGGCATCCAGTGAGGGCCTCTTGCTGTAGTATAATTATACATTTCTTTTTTCTACCTGTTGTTGTCTGCTCATTTTATTTTTTGAAGTAATGTTGGTCCCAGGCTCTGGTTTCTACATCCTTCTGTCTTCTCTTAACCCACTCACCAAAGTCTCATGTACATTTGATATTTCTACTCTCTCTCCATGTCCACTGTCCATCTTCTTCCATTTCTGTACCTCTATCTTCCTCCATGTTTAGTATCTCCCTTACTCTGTGTCCCTATATTTCTCTGTCCAGCTTCTCCCCTCTCTTCATCCCCAGTGCCAATATATCTCTACCCTCTCTGACCCTACCCCATCCAGGTTCTCTCCCTCTCACTCCCTCCCCTTTCCAGCATCTGGTTTGGTGGCTTGATTCCCACCCGACCTCCCTCCCTCACGCTATAGGTTTAATATTTGTTCCCTTTTCCTTCATCTCCTTGGTCTGGTATCTCTGTTTCCCTTCCCTCCCTCCTTGTGCTGTACCAGCAGTTCTCTCCCTGCCCTCCAGTTCTCCTCCCCCCCCCCTCCTCCCACATCCAGCAGCTCTTTCCCTTCCCTCCAGTCCCTTCTTCCTCTTCATTGTCCAGCAGCTCTCCAGCCCCTTCTTCCTCTTGATTGTCCAGCAGCTCTCCAGCCCCTTCCTCCTCTCCCTCCCATGTCCATCAGCTCTCTCCCTTCTATCCAGATCCCCTTCTCCGTTTCCTCCTACCTCCAGCAACTCTCTCCCTTCCATTCAGATCCCCTCCTCCTCTTCCTCCCACACTCAGCAGCTCTCTCCTTTCCCTCCAGTCCTCTTCCTCCCACAAGTCTGGCAGCACTATCCCTTCCCTCCAGCCCCCGTCCTCCCCCCACAAGTCCAGCACTTAGTTCTGCCTTCCTGATCCTGCCCCAACCTAACATCCCTCGCTGTTGTTGCCTTTTCTCCCGCGGCTCCGGGTACGGCCGTCTGGGAGAGTTCAGCGTTGCCTGCGTGCCTGAAATTCTTCTCCTCTCCGCCGCTGTTTCCATCCAGTGTCTCCCCTTTCCCCTTCCATCCAGCATCTCCCCCTCTGCAGCATCTCCCATCTAACCTCATTCATCCCCTTCCTTCCAGTGTCTCCCCTTCCCTCCAGCATATTCTCCTTCTATTGTATTCCCTTTTCCTTCCAGTGTTTCCCCTCCCCCTTCCATCCAGCATCTTGTCCTCTCTCCCTCTTTACGGCATTTCCCATCACTCTTGTTCATCCCCTTCCGTCCAATGTCTCCCCTGGCCTTTCCTCCAGCATCTTCCCCTCTATCTCCCTGCCATTGCCTCCCCTCTCTCTGTCTTCTTCCATTTAATGTCTCTCCTTTCCCTATTCCCTCCAGTGTCTCTCTCTTCCATCTAGAATCTCCTCTCTCACTCCCCCTTCCTTGCTACAGCCATCCAGGATTTCTTGTCCCCCGCCTTGCCTCTCGCTCACTCTCTCCAGCCCATTCCTCGCCTCGCACTCACTGTCTCCACCCCCCCTCACGGGCAGGGGCAAGGACGTTGATGGCCAACCACTAGCTTCTCCTCCTGGCCACTGCTGTGGCGGCCTTGAAGAATCGCGAGCTTCCATTCTCTGCTCTGCCCTTCCCTGCCTCTCTCTCTCCACCACCCCTGCGTCCCGCCACAGCTGCAAAAAAAAAAAACTAAATGAAAAATGTGCGCGGGGCTGTAACCCTGCGTGCTACCCTCGGTCCTTGCAGCATTCTTTCCTTCACCCGTCGCTGGCAGCGCTGCCATTCATTCACACAGGCAGCTCCGCTCCCCTTTGCCGCGTCCATCCGGCCTTCTCTGATGCACTTCCTGTTTATGTAGGGCCAGATGGACGCGGCAGAGGGGAGCGGAGCCGCCTGTGTGAATGGCAGCGCTGCCGGCGACGGGCGAAGAAAAGAATGATGCAGGGACCGAGGCAGCGCCGGCGGGGAGGACAAGAATATCAGGGCAGGCAAAAGGCAGTGTCATGCGAGGGGATGTTGGGTGGGTGGGCCTGGAGGGAAAGTGGCTGGGCCTGGGCCTGTCCAGGCCCGCCCATGGCTACGCCCCTGCTGTCCTGATTGAGAGATTGATTTTCAAACTTTTGATGATCAGAACCAGTTAACTAATAATGGGATCAAATTTTAATCGGCCCTGACGTAGGTGCAAAGCCCATGGGTATTTTCTATGTTCAGACCTTGTACCTAATTGTCAAAGGTAAAGTACACATGTAATGTTCCTTTAAAAATTGTCCACAGGTACAAAGGGCTTCCTCTTAATCCAGCTAAAAGTACATGCATTATGTAACCCTGTATGTACTGGTAGTGAATTGACAGAGGGAAATTTTCAGACAGCCAGTTTACCTGAGTAAATCATTTGTAAAACTGCTTTCTAAAGGGTTCTTTTATTACTTTTTTTTTTTTTGCACTAATTAGAAAAATACCCATGCTCATTAGCATCTCCTTTTTTATCATCCATGCCAGACCAGCCTGGAAAAGTTGGGTTATGCCCCTTGCCAGCAGATGGAGACAAAAATAAATTCGGAGCTGACTTCACCTCACTTCTCCTATATGGGACTGGTACTGCCTTTCTACGCTTCAGTATTTCTCCGTTTGCAGCAGATGGTGCAGACGTGATCTAGTGCAGCAGGATTGCTAGGCCTAAGGATAGTGGTTTCTGCGTTGTCCTTCTCTGGTGGTACAGGATCCTGATCAGGCTCCCAGGGCTACAGACTGATTTCCCAGTTGAGCAGGGTTCCTAGCTCATAGGCAGTAGTCTACAGGCTGGTTTCACCAGTTGAACTGCAGGCTCCTAGGGCAGCAGTCTACATGCTGATTCTCCTGGTCAAGCAGGTACCAGTAAAAGTGCTTCCAGGGCTCTTTCTAGATGATCAGGCTAACAGGGCTCTGCTTTCTGCTGCTTCTGGTGGAGCAGGAACCAATGTGTGCTCCCAAGGTTCTAGCTTTCATTTGAGGACTCTCAGTGTTTAGCTGTCAGCTGCCTCTGGTAGAGCAGGTGTCAGTAAGTGTCTTGCTGGATCTTGGGCTTCTGGTTGATCCGGCTCTAGTTTGGCTTTCAGATGCTTCTGCTAGAATAGAGACAGGTAAATCTGTTCTCAGAGCTGCTCCTTTGTAGACCAGGTATTGGTAAATATATTTCCAGGGTTCTGGCCTCTGTTTAGGCAGGCTCCCAGGGTTCAGCTCTGGCTACCTCTGATAGAACAGGAGCCGGTAAGGGTGCTCCTAGGTGCTGGTATGTATGTTTCTGAAGCTTTAACCTCCTGTTGGTCAGGTTCTAGGGTTTGGTTTTTCCCTTCCTTGGATAGAGCAGAGAGTGTTAAGTGTCCTTTACGGCTCTTGCCTTTGGTTGAGCAGGTCCTCCTTATTCAGCTCTTGCTTCCTCTGGTAAGGTGGAAGGCAGTTGGTTTAAAAAAAAAATGAAATGGGCATCAGTTAAAATTTTGGGGCGAAATCAATTGTGTGATTAAAAAAAAATTAATTTCCTGATTAATCACAATTGATTGCAGAAGTGTTCCTACAGGTAGTTTTTTAATAAATTATTTTCTTATTCAAAAGAGTGCTTTAAATCGCATATCCTGTTAAAGAATGAAGGACCATGTGAGAACAGGCTCTTGGATTAAACATGCAAAAGTAGCAAATGTGCCTTGAATTTAAAAAGCATTGATGAGCCTATTTAAAAAATAAATAAATAAAAATTGTGCAGTTTAAAGATCCAGTGTTAGCCAACCCTGTGACAGGGCTTCTACAGACTGGCACAGTGCTGCGAAGGAAAAGGCTCAAAAAGAAGTTAAACAAAATGTCCTTTTCTTAAACAGTTTTTCCCCCATTTCAGGTTCACATTCCTAGTGTTTGTGCTTGTTCACAGCAGCCCCACTCTCCATCACAGGGTTACCTAGCAACAGTGGACCTTTAAATTGTTCCCTTGAACTGCCCTCATGTTTGGCACAGTTTTTATAGACTCCTGAATACCAGTTGAGACAAAGCCTCAGTAAAAGTTTTCTTTCACTTGATGCTCTGATGCATGAAAAATTCTCAGTGTAGCTAAATGTATTAATCTTATCAAAATATTTTAAAGTTAATGCCATTATTAATGCATTAAGGGGGGTCTTTTACAAAGCGGCAGTAGGCCCAACGTGGGCTTACCTCTCGCTAATCCGGAGCTGCCGTCGGCGGTAGTTCCGGCTGGAACGCTTGCCATTTCCAGCGCTCTGGAAATGTCTTTTTCTGTAGCGTGGAGCTAACCCGGCCATAATTGAACATCGCTGTGCACTGCCCGGTTAGCACGGGAGTCCTTGCCGCCACCATCTTACTGCATGGCCATTTTTATTTTTTTGTGTGGACATTTTACCCACTGCGGTAAAAAGGGCTCTAGCCCACAGGAAAAACAGCTCTGCTGCTACCTCAGGGCCCTTTTTCCTGCAGCTTAGTAAAAGGACCCCTAAATGCCCACCTCTTAAAAAAAAAAAAAAAAAGATCTAAAATTTAGCATGTTAATTTTTATTCTTGCTCTTTACTTCTGACTCTTAATGTCAGACATAAAGATGTAGCTGAGATAAAAAAAAGGTCATCTGAGGTGAAGTATGGGACTTCACCTCAAATAAACAAAGATCTCTGGTAGCCCAAGTTGGGATGCACCAATAAGTGTCGGGTGCTGCCATTTTAGAAGATGGCGGGTGCCAGAGGCAGGAGTGAGTCAGCATTATCCCTGCCAGTATTTAGAGGTGGTTTAGGGGATTCTAGATGGGATTCCACTTGGGCCACCAGGGATTATTTGTACAGGGCCAGGAGGATGGAGAGGTGCAGGGGTTTTTGGGTGTCCACAGCCCATGGACCATCTGGGAAATTTGGAGGAATTGAGGGAGTGGGCAGGAAGGGAGATATTTTGCTCTTGCTATAGCAAATGACTGCATACTACAGTGGCAGTGTGTGCTGTTGTCTTTTTTCTGACAGCATACACTTTTAACAATTAATGTACTTAATCAGGAGTAGAAGGATTTTTTTGTGTGCATGTGTTAGAACACCATGCTAAGCTTCAGCACATTGCATTCTAGCACAATGCTTACTGTATCGAGGCCTGAGAAATTGAAGCACTTGTCTGTGAATTTCTTCTGGTCAGTTACTTTTTGATTGTTTTCATTAATTCTGTTTCTTTTCCATTTCTGATTGCTTTGCTTTTCTTAAGTTTTTACTTTCTTGTAGCTATATTAATAGGGCTCACTGAGATATCAGAGGGACCTTGTGTGCATTCCTGAGTTAGTTCATAAAATAAAGCTAAACTATTCTGCTTTAAAATAAAAGGGGAAGCCACCCTTAAAATATGATTCTACAGTGTACATGGATGTTATGGATTGTGGATAACTAAAAATATCGGTGTCTGTCTAAAACAATGGTTCTCAACCCAGTCCTCAGTACACACCTAGCCAGTCAGGTTTTCAGGATACCCAACAATGAATATGCATGAGATAGGTTTGCATGCACTACCTTCCTCCATTCTGTGCAAATCTATCTCATGCATTTTCATTTGTAGATATCCTGACTGGCTAGGTGCATCCCGAGGGCTGGGCTCAGAACCCCTGGTCTAAAATTAGGTTAGCAGAGTTTACTTCTGAGAATTTCTAATTGATATGCTGTTGCTGCTTGGATGTCCAACCGCCACCTGAAACTGAACATGGCCAAGACAGAGCTTATTGTCTTCCCACCCAAACCCACTTCTCCTCTCCCTCAACTCTCTATCTCAGTTGATAACACCCTCATCCTCCCCGTCTCATCTGCCCGCAACCTCGGAGTCATCTTCGACTCCTCCCTCTCCTTCTCTGCGCATATCCAGCAGATAGCCAAGACCTGTTGCTTCTTCCTCTATAACATTAGCAAAATCCGCCCTTTCCTCTCTGAGCACACCACCCGAACTCTCATCCACTCTCTCATTACCTCTCGCCTTGACTGCTGCAACCTACTCCTCACTGGCCTCCCACTTAGCCATCTATCCCCCCTTCAGTCCATTCAGAACTCTGCTGCACGTCTTATCTTCCGCCTGGACCAATATACTCATATCACCCCTCTCCTCAAGTCACTTCACTGGCTTCCGATTAGGTACCGCATAGAGTTCAAGCTTCTCCTGCTAACCTACAAATGCACTTGATCTGCAGCCCCTCCCTACCTCTCTACCCTCATCTCCCCCTATGTTCCTACCCGTAACCTCCGCTCTCAAGACAAATCCCTCCTTTCAGTTCCCTTCACCACCACCAACTCCAGGCTCCGCCCTTTCTGCCTCGCCTCACCCCATGCTTGGAATAAACTCCCTGAGCCCATTCGCCAGGCCCCCTCCCTGCCCATCTTCAAATCCTTGCTTAAAGCCCACCTCTTCAATGTTGCCTTTGGCACCTAACCACTATACCTCTATTCATGAAATCTAGACTGCCCCAACTTGACATTTCGTCCTTTAGATTGTAAGCTCCTTTGAGCAGGGACCGTCCTTCTTTGCTAAATTGTACAGCGCTGTGTAACCCTAGTAGCGCTCTAGAAATGTTAAGTAGTAGTAGTATATGGTACATTGTTTACTTGCTGTCTCTCTTTTCCTTTTCATATATTTGCTGGACTAATTTACCATTTGATTTCTGCACACTTCTTTATTTAAGAGACTGGTAGTTGTAGCTGGCTTTCTTAAAATGACGTAGCACTATTGTATAGCACTGTCACCTCCAGAATGTAAATTAACTTCCACCAAATAGGTTATTTGGAAGGCGATCCAAATGCTGCATTCACAGCTGATCTCTTATGCGTTTCTGCACTCTTACAGGGATTTGCTAATGCAGGGTCCTTGAAAGGCCTAGTGACATCTGGAAAAGAGAACAAAAGGTCATTCATTGCACTGCCTTATAAACTGTGGAGAAAATTATTATTTTTAATAGATTATTTCAGCATATAGGAGGTAATTCTGTAAAGTGGTGCCTAGAGGTTGGCACCACTTATGCACGTCAAAGGTGCCATAAAAAGGCAGATGCCTATGGGGCCCTTTTACTAAAGGGGTTGCCGTGCGCCAATCCGGAGCTACTTCTGGGGTACTGCAGGAGCCTGTTGGTGTTCCCACCCCCTAGTGCGCACCATTTCCGGCACTATAAAAATATTTTCAATTTTTGTAGTGCCAGGTTAGCGCAGGAGCCCTTACCGCCAATAGGTAGCGGTAAGTGCTTCCCCTTCGAAATGGCCGCACAGTAAGTGGTTCACTTACCACATGACCATTTCTTTAAAAAAAAGAAACAAAACAAAACACCCGACCCTTTACCCTGCGGTAAAAGGGGGCCTCAGTGCAGCTTAGTAAATGGACCCCTGTGTGTACAAAGCATTATTGTATAAGGTGTAGCGCCTAAGTGCCATAGTGCCTAACTGCAAGGGGGGATGCACACATGGGCAGGCCATGGGCGTGTCTCCCAGTTACATGTGTAGTTTTATAGAATACTTTAAACTACGTGTGTGTCACTTGGTGCACCTAGACATACCAACTTTCACCTGCCATTCACATGGCCTAAGTGGGCGTACCTACAAGTGAATTTTATGTACCATATTTCTACAATGGGAATGCCAGTGCTAACCTAGTATTCTATAACAGAATCTTGGCGCTAAGCACATGACATCAGGGTGCCTAAATTGTGACACCAGTTTATAGGATTGCCCCAGGGTTGCAGCTTTCAGATTGACTTGTGTTTAAAATGCTGTTCTTAAATGGACTAGTTAAACAAAATTAAAAATAGTTTTTTGTAAACAATTATTTAACATAAAATGTATATGTAGTACAGGTGTACATGGGGTTGCACAATAGTTCTGAATTTTTCAGGGTTTTGTTGTTATATAGGTATTCAAAACTGAAACTGGAGAGAAACTTCTGGAAATAAAGCCGGCTCATGATGATGAAGTGCTATTTTGTGCCTTCTCTGCAGATGATAAGTATATAGCAACTTGCTCGGCAGATAAAAAAGTAAAGGTAATCAACTCATCCTGCATAAATATTATTTTGCAATTACTCCAAACCACCCAAAACACAGCAGCCAGACTCATCCTTCATACCCTCCCCTTGGCATTCTTTTGGTTATACCGAACACCAGGTACCTGGATAACTACATCTCCTAAGCTTTATGAATATATTTCTGAAGCTTGTACTAAATTCTCATCTCTTATTATTAGGTGATTTCAATTTGCATTTGGAGAATTGTTCTGATAACAATGTAACAGACCTTTATGAGACTTCTTGAAAATTGCATATTGTTTTAATATGCAAAAGTTAGTGCCAACACATAAAAAAAGGTCATACTTTAGATTTGCTCACAACAACTTCTTCACAGTTGCCAAGGGGAGGGTATGAAGGATCACCAGTTAACTGGCAAAACAGCAGTTCTGGACACAAATCTGAAAAAGAACTAACCCCTACTTTTACAAAGCCACGCAGTAATGCCGACAGCTCATTCACTTTGAATGGGCTGTGTCGGCATTACCCCACTGGCATCCGCTAGTGTGGGTTTGTAAAAGGGGGAAGGTAGCTGAGTACAATCTAGTAACCATCCATCCTTAAAGGACCTACTTGGTTTTACAAATTATAGTAATAACTGGGATTGGTCTGGAAAAATAGTTTACTTCTAGTCTATCCAGGTCCACAGTTGCAGAGAGAAAAAGTAAGGCTAATTATACCAATACATGCTCAATAAAAGTTTGTGGCGAAACAGAGGGTTTTCAAGAGTGTGAACTGTATTAATTTTTTCATGTAGTGTATTTCTCTTGTTTGGCCAGCAGGTGGTGTTTTCTGTTTTAAAGCTGTTGCAGAAAAGGCTGCTTTCTTTTCAGTTTAAGCCCTGAGAGAAAACAGCCTACTGTGCCATTAACCAGACACTTTCAAAGTTGATGCGCTGGGTTCTGATTGACCCTAGAGTTCAAAATCCAGCCAGGAGGTATTGGATTTTTCCCCAGTCTCAGATAGGGAGTGCAGAGGGTAAACATCTCTGCTCTGAGGCCCTGTTAAAGAACTGAGCAATTATTTATTTATGAACATTTATACCTCACTTTTTTCCACAATGAACAGACTCAAAGTGGCTTACAATGTACAGGAATCAATTACAATTACATTAGATAGGGTTAAAGGAACAGGGTAGGAAGGGAAAAGGGAAGAGGGTCTAAAATGGACTGTGGAAGTAGCTGTCAACGCGCAGCAGCTGGGACTGGCAATGTATGTTCCTGAAACTCCCCAGGTACCACCCAGGTAGTGACATAGTGTTTAGATAGTTTTAATATTGATCTTTATTTAGTTACCTATTATTGCTTGTTGTTTTTCTACCTGTTTTATATCATCTACTGTTCTGTTTCTGTGATAATAAACCCATTAGTTTATTAGCTCTAATGCTTTGGACTAAGAATCCTCATGGTTTTTGTTTTGGGTCTGTGAGTGCTTTCTAGGAACTGTGGGACCCCTGGGAGTGTGCCCCCAGTGTCTTAGAAATCACCGGGAAATAACTTGTGGGTGGGAAACTCGCCCAGAGGCAAGTAGAACCTGGTACATGGAGTGGAGGGCTGGCTAGTATAGAGCACATGCCCAGGTGCAGGTGCACCTGAGCAGTGCTGGGGTCAGAGCCTCTAGGTGGCCGTGGGGTTAACCCCAGGTAGGCGCTAGGCGTTCCGTGACACAGATAGAAAATTAATAGTACCTCAAAGTCTGTGAAGAGCTGATCAGGGTAGTAAGCCTCTGAGCACATTGTATATTGTTTGTTGTATTTTTTGTTTGTTTTTGTTTTTTTAATAAAGTCAGAGATGTTCTAAAGAGAGGCAAAGTAGAAAATATGAACTGCCCCTTAGTGTGCCCACAAAGGGGCAGTTCCTGGCCTTTAGGCATATGACTCAGAAGCTGGCGTGCATTTCTTTCCGGGAGCCAGGCAAGGTTTGATGACATTCAGACTGGTGTGGTAAAACTCAAAGGACCCGTGTTGGGTCATCAAGAAAATTTTATTTTGCTGCAAAAGATATTGGATAACCAAGTCTGGACTCCTTGGCTGTTCTGTCCTCTCTTTAGTTTTTCACCGCTGTTCCTTTCTGAAAACTCAAAGGAAAGACTATTAGCAAGTAAGATCAAATTTTTCCTTAGGAGGACTGGCTATCTCCTCCCCCTACCTCCCTCAAATAACATTGTTTGATAAACTTGCAATTTTTTTTCTTTCTTTCATTTTTATGATTTCTTCATTAAATTTTCTTTAAGCTAGCAATTAATAAAACTGAGAAGAATATATTGAATACATCACAGCATTATTGTAAATAGTTTAATGAAAAGTTTGGTAATATAGAAACTTGTCTTTAGGTATGGAATTCAGTGTTGGGCCAGCTGTTCAGAACGTATGATGAGCACACAGAACAAGTCAACTGCTGTCAGTTTACTAGCTCTGACTCCCAACCGCTTCTGGCAACTTGTTCAAATGACTCTTTCCTTAAAGTAAGTGCTGTGTACAGTGACTGAAGAAATCCTTTCTTGTTTCATATAGTCAGTCCTCATAGTGCAGGGTCCTCAAATCCAGTCCTTGAGGTCCACAAGCCAGCCTGGGCATCAGGATTTCCACAATGAATATATTTGAGTTCCATTTGCATTCACTTCTTCCATTGCGTTCAAATAGATCTCATATATATTCATTGTTGAAATCCTGAAAACCAGGCTGGACTGTGGACCTTGAGGGCTAGATTTGAGGACCCCTGTCATAAGGGATGACTTTATAATGATCAGACACCCACATACAGTATCTAAAGATAGGACTGTAAGCAGAAAGTCAGACTGAGTGGTCTTATACTTTAAAGTCCTACTGTTTTTTCTAGTTTTGTGTTTCTGTACTGTAGTCTAGGGATAGTTTATTCCTTAAAGAACTTTACTGCCAGACACAGTTGTATATGGAAAGATAAATTCATTAGAGATAAGAACAGAGCAAATATTTTCAGTTCATTTGGCCTTTTCCACAATTTTCTTCTGTTTCACACATTGGTGTTTTTTTTTTAAAATAAAACCAAACTTAAAATTAACACGTGTTAAGGTTAATATATATTAAATTGATTTAGTGCAGACTAAGGGGGCCTTTTACTAAGACACACTAATGAATTAAGTGCTACGCAGCCCATGGGAATACAAATGGGCTGCATGGCATTTAGCGTGCCTTAGTAAAAGGAGCCTGAATTTATTAAGAGACAGTACAAAGACAAATACACGTTAACAAATGCACATCCATAAAATCCATTTTGGACATTAAACAATTTACAAATGCCATGTGCTTCTTAGTAAACAAGCTTAAAACAATTATATTACAGAATTGTGTTAGGCACCCAAAGGTACCAGAATTGAACAGCTGTCCCAGAGTATGTGCTCCCATGTTTTCCTCAAACCTTCAGTTTGGCTTTTTTTTTGCTTGCTGAATGAATGTAAAAAAAAAAAAAAGGGTTTCATGCCTTCAAAGATTTTCACCTCCTGTGGTCTTCAGTGCTGCTGCATACAGGTGAGAAATATTGCTGACTAAATGGGCCATTTTAGTCTTTGTCTGCTTCTGTTATTCAACCAGCTTAGATTTTATTTTATTTGTAATGCAGTTTTGGGACTTGAATATGAAGGAATGTCGAAACACAATGTTTGGTCACTTCAGTGCTGTCATCCACTGCCGATTTTCACCAGATGATAAATACTTGGCTAGTTGCTCTGCAGACGGAACTGTGAAGGTGAAGCATTCTAATTTATTAATACTTTTTAAATGAAAGAATCAGATTGTGATGAAGATCTTTGTTAAACGGTTGATTCACTTTGCTAAACCTCGCAACGCAATTTTTAACAGGATGAATTTGGCAAAGTTTAGCCATGCTTGGGATGAATGATGGAATGCGTTGGCAAAGATGTAGTTGAAGGGGGCGCTAGTATTGATTTAAATATGGTAATTTATATACTGATCTACCCAAAGTGGTAGAGAATCAGAAATGATAAATCTCATTTGGGCTGAATGGGATTTACTAGGTCATTAAGGGCCCTCTTTACTAAGGTGCGCTATCGTTTAGCGCTCGCTCAAAATGCTAGCTTGCCTATAGCACAGCTTAGTAAACAGGGCCCTAAGAGTCATCACATGTGTTTGTTCCAAATGTACATTTTTTTTCTGAGGGGAATCCAACTGTTTTTACAAATACAGGGCACAATTAGAGAAAAGGAGATTTAGTTTATTCTCAATCAAGATTTGATCGGGTCGATATTCAAAGCAATTTAACTGAAATGGCTCCTGGCCACTTAAATTGACTGGAGGTAACGGCTAATTTTCAGTGGCACTTAACCGGTTAGTGTCAAACTCAAAACCAGCTATTTTTTGGGGAGTTTTGGGGATGGAGTTGGCACTTGGCCAGTTAAGTTCTGATATTCTGAACTTAACCAGCCAGGTTAAATGCATGAATAGGTCCGCATAAAATTAATCTTTATGCGATAATCTATAGCCGGTTAAGTGCTGAATATTACACTTAACTGGCTATGTGTTAGCTCCGCAAACCCGGAAATTCAATGCCGAAGCCCAGACATGGCCCAGCATTGAATTTCCGGGCATAACACCAGTGGCAGTCAGCAAAAGGCTGATCACCGCAGCTGAATATCAGGCCCATTATTTACTTTTTTTTATTTCTTTATATATTCATTTTTTCGGATTTGGCTCATGCTTTTTTCAGTTGCAACTCAAGCTGAGTTAGAGTCAGGTACTGTAGGTATTCTTCTGTCCTTCGAGGGCTCACAGTGTGAGTTTGTACTTGAGGCAATGGACAGTTAAATGACTTGCCCAAGATCATGAGATTTGAGCTGGGCTTCCATGGTTGTCAGCCCTCTGCTCTAACCATTATGCTACTTAAATGAAATCTCACAATACACTTTTGTATATGTTTCCCACAGAGCAGGTAACAAGTGTAAAGTTTGGTCACTGCACAATTAAGAAATCAAAACATAAAACAAAGTGCAAACTTTTTAACACCCCTCATTGCCTTAAAAACAAAAAGCATTGGCTCATAAAGAAAGTAGAAGCACAGTAGGGGGAAAAATTAAGATGGTGGTGTTTGGAAACAAAATTAAGGACTCCTTTTACTAAGCGGTGGTAAGTACCGCCGGGATACCGCAGCAGCCCAGCAGTACTTTCCACCCGTAGCACGCTGTCATTTCCAGGGCTACAAAAATGTATTTTTGCAGCGCCGGAGTGTACCTGGCAGTAATCGGGCAGTGCCACGCGTTGCCTGGTTACAGCCAGGTTAATGCGGTGGCCCTGAGGTGGTGGTAAGGCCCCCCCCCCTGATATGGCCATGCGGTAAGTGCTTTACTTGCCGCACGGCCATTTCCTGCAGGAAGGCGAGACTTCCCTTTTACCAGCTGCGGTAAAAGGAGGACTTGGCGCACCAGCACCGGCCCCCTTTTGCCACAGCTTGGTAAAAGGGGCCCTAAGTGTTGAGGAATTTGTGTGTGCACACTTATGTAGTGTACATTTATTTGAATGAATAGTAAGGCTATAATTAACATCTTATATTTATGGCACAGTTTGTATGTGATTGCATTGTGTAAATTATAGCTATGATGATGTGAATAACTATTGAAAGCAAATGATAATACATTATATTGATAAACTATATAAAGATTATACATAGAGTGTAAAGCACTAAAATGTAAGAATGTGTGTGTGTGTGTGTGTATATATATATATATATATATATATATACCAAAAAAGTTACATAATAAAATTATATATAATCTTCTAGATAAAAACATATTATGTATTGAATTGTGAATATAATAAACAGATCATCAATATGTATGATACAGGACATAAAACTAAGTCTTTACTAACACTCATAGTTATATTAAGAACTAAGAGCTGAAATAATAAAATATACAAGTAATCTAAGGAAATACAGTGCAATCCGCTTAAGTGCCAGGGTCTGGGACCAAAGGAATACATGCAGCTAACCGGAGCGTGCACTTAACCGTTGTGACCCAAAGAAGCTTGACATCTGACAAACATATGTACAGTACTGTTTGTTATACGTACAGTATACAGTTTCCGTTAACTGACGTTATACAGTCTCCATTAACTGACGTTAGGCTTACTTGAAATAATCAGTCCTAGTCCTCTGTACACTCTTGTGTCTATGAGTTCCATAGACTACGTCTGCCAGATGGTAAAAACTGTCATAGCACTGACATCCAGTGGCCTCCAGATAGGCCCACACAGTGTTGAGACTCTCCAGCGCTCTTGCAAAAGTGACAGGAGGTTGTTGAATTTCGTCAGCATGTGCCTCGCTGCTCATTTCATCATCTGTTTCATCATCAGCCGTTGCCTGCGTGTAGGCGCATATCTCAACATCAGTGCTGTCGTCATCTGTTTGTAGATTGTAATCAACAGCTACGTAGTGATGAAACTCCTCTTCAGTAACACCGGCTGGGACGTCAATAGGCTGTTCATCTGACGCGTTTGCAACAGCTGCATCTGTTTCGTCCCTCTCCACATCCCTAACAAAGCTTGCCCGCTTGTAGCAGTTCAAAATGGTTGCCTGTGTAACATGATTCCAGGCATCTTTCTGCATGTGTAGGGAATCCAACAGTGATAGATTACGATCTAGTTCAACAGCACGTTTATCCTTGCCAGTCTGGTCATCCATAACACTCATCAGACGATGTAGCACAAGAGTCCGATAATGTTGTTTGAAATTGGCTATTATGCCCTGATCCATAGGTTGGATCAGAGAGGTAGTGTTTGGTGGCAGGAACATCACCTTGACGTTAGACAGCCTGACATCATCACTGTGTGTAGCACAATTATCACAAAGCAACAAAATCTGACACTTTTGTGCCCACATTCTAGTGTCTAACTTCTTCAGCCACTACTTCCAAATTTCCCCAGTCATCCATGAATTTGCGTTAGCCTCGTATGACACAGGAAGTTGCTTAACATTCTTGAAACAATGGGGCTGTTTGCTCTTTCCAATGACGAGTGGTTCCAACTTCTCACTCCCATCCATATTGCAGCAAAGGAGGATCATCAGTCGGTCCTTCGACGTTTTACTTCCTGTAGTTTCTGCTTGTTTGAATGCAAGTGTTCAATCAGGAATTGCTCACCAGTAGAGACCGTTTTTGTCAGCATTGAAAATGTCACGAGGTGCAAACTCATTCAAGATGGTAGGAAGAACTGAAACAACCCAATTTTCAGCACCAAAATCACCAGCGTCTTGTTTTTCACCATGCTGATTCTTGAATTTTATGTTGTTCCTCTCCTTCCATCTTTCCAACCATCCAACAGTGGCTTTGAATTCAGTTAGTCCAAGACTTTCAGCTTGCTGATTAGCTTTCTCCATAAGCAGTGGACCACTGACAGGAAACTGTCTGCTTCTGACTTGAGAAAACCACCGAAGAAGACCATCTTCTAGCTCCTCAGCTTTTCCCGCCCGTTTTCGTTTCCTGTGTGGATTTGTATTATTTATTTATTTTATTGCATTTGTATCCCACATTTTCCCACCTATTTGCAGGCTCAGTGTGGCTTACAATACATTGTAAATAATGGAAATGCAGTTTGTTACAATCAGTTATGGATTCCATTGTGAGAAGTTAAGCGAGACGAAGTCAAGGTGTCGTTAGGGAATAGGACAAGGAAAAGAACAATGGAACAATGGAAAGAGACAACGGGAAATTGGTAGGGTGATAGAACCTTAGCAAAAGAACATTCGGTTTAACATTTTCTGTGAGTGAAGGTTTAAGTGTGATAAGATTACGGGGGATGAGAGTTCAGAAAAGAATGTATTGGTGTATTTCTGGAATAGTGAGTGTGGACTTCATGTGTATTGTTCCTTTCAGTAAATTTTATCGAAGAGATGAGTCTTCAGTAGTTTGCGGAAGTTGGTTAGTTCGTGGATTGTTTTCAAGTTGCGTGGTAGTATATTCCAGAATTGCGTGCTTAAGTAAGAAAAGGTTGATGCGTGCAGCGCCTTTTATTTTATGCCTTTGCAATTAGGGAAGTGGAGGTTAAGAAAAGTTTGAGATGATCTTTTAGCGTTCCTGGGTGGTAGGTCTATTAAGTCGGACATGTAGGCTGGAGCTTCACCGTTTTGACAGTCTTCCAGAAGCTGATCTTTCTGCTTCAAGATACGTGAAATTTGAGTGGGATTGACACCATATTCTTTAGCAATAGATGCTTGACTTTGTTTGTTTTCTAATTTTTTAAGAACTTCTATTCATTCAGCCAGTGTTAAAGTCTTACAGTTGTGCGACAACAACGACTCCAGTGTACACTCTAACAACATTCTTTCGCTTATTCTGCCTTTGTCGCGTGCCAATCAGCTTCCATATTCCGTGCATGCGCTTATGCTTAGGAATGGATCCTAAGGAGCTTAGCCGAGATTGGGTGGCAGAGCCGGTGGCGGGAGGTGGGGATAATGCTGGGCAGACTTATACGGTCTGTGCCCTGAAGAGGACAGGTACAAATCAAAGTAGGGTATACACAAAAAGTAGTACATATGAGTTTATCTTGTTGGGCAGACTGGATGGACCATGCAGGTCTTTTTCTGCCGTCATTTACTATGTTACTTTCCTGCAGAGGAGTGGTCTTAAACCATGCATATAAGCGAATCTTGCACTTATCAGTGGTGTGCTAAACTGGTTTGTCCCCATAGAAATTGATATCGCCAAAAACGGGATCGAAGTACGGCATGCAGTTAAATAGAGCATGCACGTATCCAACGTGCACTTAAATGGAGTGCACTGTGTATGTATGTGTATGTGTGTGTGTGTGTATATATATATATATATATATATATATATATCATAAAAAGGCGGTCTAATACTTAGAAATATCTCAGGATCCTACTAAAGTAAAGGTTGACAAATATTGGAACACAAGAGCCTGTATTGATACCCAAGATATATAAGGATCCTAAAGGCTGAAGTAATGAATACAAAAATGTAAAATGTATAAGGTAACAAAGTATTGACTAGCATTAAAAAAATATATCAAAATCCAAGGGCTAAATTGTAGTGGGATCTCACCTGAATATTTATCTTTTTCTGTATGGATTCACATTAACCATTTTCATTTTCTCATGTTACCAGTATAAGAATTCTACAGTCTAATAATGATACTCGCTACACTGGACCACAGGCTTTTGCAGTAAAACAGGATATTACATCTCTTATGTGAATTTTAATCTCAATACGTTACCGCTTGCTACCTCGGCACCTTTTTGGAACCTTAAAATCAGCTTCGTGTTCACTTCCACTTCCTTTTCACTGTCTGGTTAAGTGTCATTGAAAATTCCTGGATAGCTCGGGACAAGTGATTTAAACTGTCAGGAACCTCTCTTGGCCTTTTAAATTGCTTTGAATATCGGGCCCTGTATTTCCAAAAAAGAAAAAAAACTATACAAAGCTCGCTTTCTGCATTACTCTGTCAAAATTTGACCTATTTCAATAAAATTTGGGATATATCATCCTGAATAAATTTGTAATAAGCCTACACTCACAAATGCCACCTCACCTCAGTGCAAACTGAGTGGGCCCTGCCGCTTCCTGACTAGCGATCATTTGAGCCCATTGCTTTCAAATTCTTCAAAACATATTCTACAAGAAAAAAAAGCCCTTTTCGCAAAAAATGAAACGGGCCCTAGGAAGGCTATCGTCTAAGCGATTTCTCCTCTCTCCCCTGCCCTCCCCTCCATGTCCAGTGATTCTCCCCTCCCATCCAGTCCATGTCCAGTGACTGTCATCTAAGCGATTTCTCCTCTCTCTCCTGCCGTCCCCTCCATGTCGAACGATTCTCCCCTCCCATCCATGTCCAGCGATTCTCTGCCCTCCTATCCCATCAATGTCCAGTGACTTGCCCCTGCCCCCACCTGCCCCCCTTTTTAAGCACCCAAGGTCAAGTCCAACCCCAGCCCTCACCTGCCCGCCCTCGTCTCCCACAACAGCATTCTTTTCCTTCATGCCGCCCTGCCTTTAAAACTTTCATTTTACCTCAGATCGCAGCGGCGGCAGTGAAAGTGGCAGGCTCGGCTAGCGTCACCTCCAGCCTTCCATTTCCTTCCCTCTCAGTGTCCCGCCCTCATGGAAAGACAAAATGACGTCAGGGCAGGACACTGAGAGGGAAGGGAAGGCTGGAGACCAGCTGACGTAAGCTGGTTTGCATACAGTTATGAACCCAGCCAGCCAGGGATGCAGATGGAGAAATTATTATCTAGGATGCTTACCCTCTTCCACCTCTTTTCTGGAAACTTATGAGAACCATAACCTTTCTCCAGATACAAATTTTTCAATAAGGATCAGATCTTCCTGAATGAAAACCATGGTAACCTTTAAAGCAAAATGGCATTTGCATGTATCCTGATAATCGCTAGGTGATGTCGTTTAGGTGAGGTGGCTGGCATGTGTGTAAGCTAATTGCAAATTTATTCAGGGATGATAAATTCCAAATGTTATTGAAATTGGTCACATTTTGACAGTTATGCAGAAAACAAGTTTTATATAATTTTTTTTTAAATTTTTTACATAGTGTAGTTTTGAAAATGTACATGGGCAATTTTCTGCCCTGTCCATGTCATGCCTTCTGGTCTCCTGCTACTACCCTGAACATCCTTCCATAGTATGGCTAAGAATTTGTGCATTGTAGAAGTATGTGTTTACTTTTTGGATAGCCAAAAGTCTACTTAGATGCATTCAGCATTTGTACCCAGCTAGATCCTAAAGCACTGTTTGAAAAATGTACTCATAATAAATTTAGATTTCAGTAAATTGATTTTGGTCTATTATTTTAGGTTCTCTCACAGCCTGTGTTTTGGAATTTAATATGCCTGAAATTAACCTAGATTCTAATCTAGTGATGTTTTTCATTTAAGTTTTGGGAAGTATCTTCAGGAAATGAATTCAAATCGATAGATGTGCGAGAGTGCTTCAGAAATCAGGACGAGCAGCGGGAGGATGTGGATGTGCTGGTGAAGTGCTGTTGCTGGTCACATGATTGTGCTAGAATAATGGCTGCAGCAAAAAATACACTTTTTGTGAGTATTTTAGGTAGAGCCTTATTGACTGCAAGATGTGGGAATGTGTCCCTCTTTTAAACAAATTAGATTAGATGTCTACTGTTCATGAGGGTGCCTGCTTATTTATTTTTTGGGGATTTAGTGTGGCCTAGTCGTTAGGGTGGTGGACTTTGGTCCAGGGGAACTGAGGAACTGAGTTCGATTCCCACTTCAGGCACAGGCAGCTCCTTGTGACTCTGGGCAAGTCACTTAACCCTCCATTGCCCCATGTAAGCCGCATTGAGCCTGCCATGAGTGGGAAAGCGCAGGGTACAAATGTAACAAAAATAAAATAGATACTATTGGAGATTCTACATGGAATGTTGCTACTATTGGAGATTCTACATGGAATGTTGCTATTCCACTAGCAACATTCCATGTAGAAGGCTGCGCAGGCTTCTGCTTCTGTGAGTCTGACGTCCTGCACTTACGTGCAGGACGTCAGACTCACAGAAGCAGAAGCCTGCGCGGCCACATTGGTGATCTGCAAGGGCCGACTTCAACATGGAATGTTGCTAGTGGAATAGCAACATTCCATGTAGAATCTCAAATAGTAGCAACATTCCATCTAGAATCTCCAATGGTAGCAACATTCCATGTAGAATCTCAAATAGTAGCAACATTCCATCTAGAATCTCCAATGGTAGCAACATTCCATCTAGAATCTCCAATGGTAGCAACATTCCATGTAGAATCTCAAATAGTAGCAACAGTGCCTCGAGGAGTGGCTTAGTGGTTAGGGTGGTGGACTTTGGTCCTAGGGAACTGAGGAACAACTGAGTTCGATTCCCACTTCAGGCACAGGCAGCTCCTTGTGACTCTGGGCAAGTCACTTAACCCTCCATTGCCCCATGTAAGCCGCATTGAGCCTGCCATGAGTGGGAAAGCGCGGGGTACAAATGTAACAAAAAAAAAAAAAAAAACCTTTGTAAAGAGATTCACTCAAAGCAGTGTATAACATGTACAGTGTAACATAAACCTTACAATTTTGTTAACAGCATAACAATAGTAAAAATGGAACTCTTTACATTTTGAATTACAATTCATTGAATCTTGTAGTTCAGAAAGCAGCTTAAGACTTGTTTGCTCAAGCTTATTCTTTATCTTGATTGAAATGTGCATGTATTGGAATGGAAATACAGCTTAAATTGAATTTTGAGATTTTAATGTGTTTTCTTTTTTCATTTGTTTATTCTATTTTAATTTTATCTGTTTTGTTGATTTTATTATGTAACCCACCTAGATTAGTAGGGATAGTGCAGGTCATGTTTTAAATAAATAAATGTTCATATTTTTGGTAGCTCTGCTGTGGCAAAAGATTTTTATGTGCAGATTTTAGTATTGCTAACCGTTAATCGCAAGTAACGCATTAATTATGGAACACAATTTAAAAAATAAATTGTGATTAATGATTAACTGCCCTCCTATGGAATTTTGTAAGTCTTAAGTGCGTTGAAAATGAGCCCCACAGTGTCATATTTGAAAATGAACCTCGTTCTTTCTGTAAAAGCAATCAATTCACATATTCCCCTCTCCATTGTGTCTCTATTTTGTGTTTTGCAATGAAACATAATTTCTCAAATCTATGCTGCATCACAATCCTGTGTTCTACAATCATATTTTCTACAACTTTCCTTTTAATGGCAGTTCTGTGCTCTGATTCTTTTTAGTCTTTCCAGTACACAAAAATTTACAAGGGTAAATCACAACATAAACAACTCTTTCAGTATTCTTTCTCTTTTGATATTGCACAGGTAATGTTCACAGTGCCAAAATCTCTAAGATTCCTTTATCTTTTGAAACCTACTAACAAATCTTTATCAGCTAACTCCAGTATTGTCTGTACTGCATGCCAATGTTTTCTTAATGTTTTAATGATATCATGGGATAAATGATCATACAGCAAACCTTAAAGAGATTTTGGCACCTCCAGCATTACCTGTGCAATATCAAAGGAGAGAATACTGTTTTGGGACACTATCTTCCCCCCCCCCCCCAAAAAAAAAAAAAAAAAAATATATATATATATATATATATATATTATAATTGCTCTTATTAGAGGGTCTGAGTTTCTTTTAATTTTTCATTCCAAACGGCCACACATTAAATTCATACAGACCAAATGGGGTAATAAATGCTGATCGCTTCTGAGCAACAACTGTTAGGGGAATCTTCCAATACCCTAGACTAAGGTCTGTTGTTGTCAGGTACTAGGCCCCAGCTAAATGATCAAGCAACTTGTCCATCTGGAACATTGGATAGGCGTCAGATACAGTACATTCATTAAGCCTCCTGTAATCCACACAGAAGTAGATCGTGCCATCTTTCTTAGGAACAAGAAGTACAGGAGAAGCCCAGGGACAATGAGGTTTCTTTATAACACCTAGGGCTAGCATTTCATCAGTCTCCTGCTTCATGTGCTTCTCCACCTCAGCAGATATTCGATAGGCACTCTGCTTCAGTGGTGTGTGGTCACCTGTGTCTACATTATGATTAGCTAAATGAGTAATTCCTGATTTAGTAGAAAACACATCAGCATACTTTTGCAACACTGCTACTAGCTGCTGTTTCCGAGTGGAGGTTAATTGCTGTCCCACTACAACTTGTTGTGTAGATCCTTCTGGTAATGTTTCTGCTAGGAGGTCAGGTATGGGTTCACTATCCTGACACTGTTCTGGTAGGATGCACACACCATATAGCTGTGCCATCTGCATAAGCCTTTAACATCAAACATATAAACGGCAAGTGACCGACTCACCTGCAAATGCGCAGTAGAGTCGGAACACTGAGAGTGTAGAAGTCCAAGCCCCACTTCCACCAGCAGTACAGCCCAATAGGGAAGAGGGCTTGGACATGGGCGTGGAAATTGGAGGAGGAGGGAGCAGGGAGGGAAGGAGGGGGCGGAACTGAGATAAACAGATGCAGCGATGGAAAACTGACGACACGACGACGGCGGAAAGAGGGGGGGACGGCGAAATGGCAGCGGCGGGGACGGCAGGGCACAGGAGGTCACAATTGCGGTGGATGGGAGCCTGAGGATGGAGGGTAGGGGAGAGAACAGTTGATGGACCCGGGTGGATGGAGCGGATGGGAGGGGAGAGAGCAGGGTTGGTGGACGGGGGGAGGCCATAGGAAAACAAAAAACTAGCCCGTTGTTACGGGCTTAACGGCTAGTATGTACATGAAAGGTACGCTGCTGGTGTTGCTGGAAGCACCAGAGCGCCTCCTCCTGCTGCTTAGTCAGCTGGTTCCGCCTGGACTTGCTCAGGATCTGGAACTGGAGAGGTGATCTCTGCTGCTTCTGCTTGTGGGGCCACCTGGGCCTGACTACAGGTCATCATAGTAGAAATGCTGACTCCGCTATCAAGGGTAATGTTCATTGGAACCATGTCGATGTCGGTCCCACACAGCATTGGTACTTCTCTGTATCCAGGCTTAGTACCCTAAACCAGAAATACTCGAGCAATGGGTACAGTCTCTCTGGATCCATTGGCTAACACTACCTCGGTGTGCCCTGGAAGAATAGCATCTTCAGAAACTAGCTCTGGTCATAATAAAATCATGCTAGAGCCAGTGTCCACAAGCTCAGCCACCTGGGTCTGATTCACAGTTACTGGAGTACTGTAGTGTTGTGGCAACCCATCTGCTTCCTTGCTTGATGAATGACCAGTAACTTTCTGTTCTGTGGCAACTGCATGTGTGCCCCCTTTGTGGGACTGGAGCCACCCACGAAAGCCACCAGCTTTGGTGCAGGAACTGGAATACTTTTTAGTGCAGGCTTTGGATTATCTAGTCAATCCGCTTTGAAATCTCCTCTATGTCCACACTGGTAACAAGGACATTCATGCCTAAAGTCTTTAGGTTTATGGGGAACACTGGAAGGTTTGCTGACTGTCTCTGAGGTTGTAGGGATATTTGACTTAGGGCCCTGGCTGCCCTTAGTTCCCGGCTGCTGTGTATAAGGACGGCTCCTCTTTGCCAACCAGGGATGGTTAACCATAAAGGTGTCAACCAACTCAGCTGCCTTCTCTGGAGTATTGGGTTGGTGATCTTGAACGTGTTTCCTCACCTCTATACAACAACGCTGAAGAAACTACTCCAGGACCATCAGGTTTTGGCAGTCCTTCAGGGTTTCAACCTCAGTTCCACTGAGCCACCTCTGATGCTGGTATCTTAATTGGATTACAAACTCGCTGTATCATCCACCTCCTTTTGCAAAGTCCAGAACTTTAGTCTGTAGGTCTTGGGGGTAATGGCACAATGGTTCAACAAAGCATTGCACACTTCCTCAAACTGGAAGCACGTCTCCATGGACAGTCCTTGGAATGCCTGAAGTGCTCTACCAGTGAACCTTCCTCCCAGATAGTGCACCCAGTCTTTCTGAGGAATCTCATTGAGGTATCAAACTACACAAACAGGTTGGGCCCAATCCGGGCTGTGGATCCTGCCTCTGGTCCTGGCTCAAAGATGGGCTGTAACTTTGGATTCACACCATTTACAGCTGGAATTTAGGATCTTTATGCCGCAGCTGGAATTCACACTCTTCACGCCGCAGCCTGTCTTCCCTTTCCTCTCATCGCTGTCACTGTACCATGTAGATCTGCCGGATCTCGGTGTGGCATCCGGCCCTGCCTCTCATGGGCCTCTGCCCACAAGGAGTCTGGTCTCCCCCCAGGAGAACTCTGTACAGGCTGGTCCTGCAGCTCCTTCCCGCTGAGGTCATCCGGGTGCTCTTGTGTTAGAACAGGCATATCTGGTGTCTGAGGGCTGCTACCACTCATCATCAGCATGCTGCTAATCTCCTAACACTACCAAAAAAACTGGACAGGAAAGGGACCCTGTTACTGTTGCACTCATTCACTGTACTCTGTGTCTGGAGGTTACAGGTTTAAAAAAAAGCCTCTGAACCACTCAGTGGATGGTAATCCTCATGCCACATATTGAGCCTAACTACACTGCCACCAAAAAGAAGGACAAAGGTCTGTCAGGAAATGCCTAGCACCCATCTGGGTTTATCCTGCGACCACCTGAAGGGTCTGCCCAGCACTGCCCAGCTTCACCTGCACTTGGGCTCATACTTTATACTTGCACCCTCCACTTGGCTCCCGCTTGCCTCTGGGCAAGTCTTCCACTCTCAGGATTTTCCACGGTGATTTCTAGGACACTGGGACCACATTCCAGGGGTCCCATAGCTCCCAGAAATCACTCACAGACCCAAAAACACAAACCAGGATTCTTAGTCACTCCAGGACAGCAGAGTTAATAAACTAAAAAAGGTTTATTGTCACAGAACTTGAACAGTGAACAGAAAAATGTGAAATAGCAAGTAATAAGAGGTAACTGAATATGGATCAATTATAAAACTATCTAAAGATTTGTTTACTACCTGGGGAGATCAGGAAATATGGCCATACACTAGGAAATATGACTGCACACAGGTTATATCATACTAGACTTTGAGCCCGTAAAAACGGGCTATTATAGGAAGGGGGGGTTGAAAGGCCCGCCCCCGCCGAGTTCGCCGCTGCCCCTCCCCCTCCGAGTTCGCGCCCCCCCCACCGAGCCGTCACCACCCACCTTCCACCCGGCCGGGCCCTCGCTCCGCTATTGAAACAGCGAGGGTCTGGGAACGCAGCACTGAGCTCTGCTGAGCTGCCGACGTCGGCCTTCGTTCTTCTTCTCTGCCTGTCCCGCCCTCGTGTGACGTAACGTCGTCGAGGGCAGGACAGAGGCAGAGAAGAAGAAGGAAGGGCAATGTCGGCAGCTCAGCAGAGCTCAGTGCTGCGTTCCCGGACCCTCGCTGTTTCAATAGTGGAGCGAGGGCCCGACCGGGTAGAAGGTGGGTGGCGGCGGCGACTCGGGTGGGGGGAGTGTTAGACGGCGGTGTCCCTCCCTCAGCAATGCGCAGTACAGACCCTCTGTGTTCCGCCCCCCCGTCATCACGTATTGACGAGGGGGCGGGGCAGAGAAGGTCTCTACTGCGCATTTGCGAGTGAGTACGGTCACTCGCCGTTTATATGTTTGATAACTGCTCACAGGATCTCAGTAAAGAGATCTTTCTCTGTCCATTCCCAGGCTGAGACTGGGAAAACCCCAGTACCTTCAGGCTAGATTTGAAATTCAGGACCAATCAGATCCCAGGGTATCAATTTTGAAAGTAGCTGTCCAATGGTACTGCAGATTGCTTTTCCATAAGATGAAACTGGAGAAGATGAAGTGTCTTTTTTTTAATGCAGCAGCTTTAAAACTCAAAACAAGTGCCATCTGCTGGCCAATTAGGAGAAATACACTTCATGAAATAATACAGACTTAGAAACCTAAAATTTCATAGATAGGAAATGTATAAACACTTTGGATATTGTGCTTTGTTTTCTTTTTTACACTTAAGGCGGGGTAAAAGTCCCCATCTTAACTTCCCAAGCAATGTGGAGGGGTGGCCTTAGTGGTTAGGGTGGTGGACTTTGGTCCTGGAGAACTGAGGAACTGAGTTCAATTCCCACTTCAGGCACAGGCAGCTCCTTGTGACTCTGGGCAAGTCACTTAACCCTCCATTGCCCCATGTAAGCCTCATTGAGCCTGCTATGAGTGGGAAAGTGCGGGGTACAAATGTAACAAAAATAAAATGGATACTATGGGAGATTCTACATGGAATGCTGCTATTCCACTAGCAACATTCCATGTAGAAGGCCGTGCAGGCTTCTGTTTCTGTGAGTCTGATGTCCTGCACATACGTGCAGGACGTCAGACTCACAGAAGCAGAAGCCTGCGCAGCCACATTGGTGATCTGCAAGGGCCGACTTCTACATGGAATGTTGCTAGTGGAATAGCAACATTCCATGTAGAACTCAAATAGTAGCAACAGTGGAGGAGTGGCCTAGTGGTTAGGGTGGTGGACTTTGGTCCTGAGGAACTGAGTTTGATTCCCACTTCAGGCACAGGCAGCTCCTTGTGACTCTGGGCAAGTCACTTAACCCTCGATTGCCCCATGTAAGCCGCATTGAGCCTGCCATGAGTGGGAAAGCGCGGGGTACAAATGTAACAAAAAAAACCAACCAAACTTGTGGTAGCTCGGTACCACAAGTTAGTCACTCACATATATGAATGCATGCAATTAATCTCACAAGCAGTGTTAGGCACACTGCTAGGAAGCATAACGCTGCCCCCCCATCCATCCCCCTGCCCTGAAAACTCCATCTCTGACACTTTGCCCTGAATCCCCCATCCCAAAAGCCCCACTGCCCACCCTCCTGTAGGCTGCCTCCACCCCCTCCACCGGCCTACCTTGCAAAATCCCTGTTATCTAGTGGGGTGCAATCAAGTGTAATCCTCAGTCACTTGCTGGCTCGGGGTTCAAAATGGCACTTGCAATCTAGCGATAGTCTCATAATATTATTGCTAGGGGTCACGCTGGTGTATAAGGGCCTCAATAATTATCCCTTGTAGTCTAAAATTGTTTCACTGCTTTTGAAATTAGTTTTGGTTTAGAGTACAAAATATTTGCTTAGTATCTTTTAGCATTTCAATCCTATACTCATACTTCATTATTTTTAATTTATTCATTTAATATAATTTCATTGTATTTGTTCCAGGATTGTGTTGTGTAAGCAAAAACATTTTTTAAACAGGTTCATCTTTTCTAAATGTTTGTTAGACTGTATATGAAATATAACCTTATCGTTTTTTTTCCAGATTTTTGATGTCGAAACTACTGATCTATTAATGGAACTTCGAACAAGTTACCTTAGCACAATCCAGTATTGTGACTATGCTCCTAGCAGCCAATCGATAGCACTAGCTTTATCCCACTACTCAGTAGAGGTACATGCTCACCATTAATGATTTTGAAAATAGCCCTTGAGATACATAGGAGGAAATTCAATATATGACACCCAAAGTTAGGAACTGGGATGAACGACGCTACACCTGTGAAAGGCTGGTGTAAATGTTGGTGCCCAACTGATGTCAGTTAAGCGTACAAATACAGGTATTCTGTAACGTCGCACCTGAATTCTGGGAATGTCCCTGACCTGCCCATATACCCCCCCCCCCCCACCCTGTGGCCATGCCCCCTTTTGGAGTTCCGTGCTGTGAAATTTAGGAGTGCATGTTATAGAATAAGATGTAAGGCGATTTCTCTCATGCATCGGCCTTTTTTATTAAAAAGATTTGTTACTTTCAGATGCTAGTTTCATCCTTTTCAGTCAGTAGCTTTATTTGTGTGCTTCCCTCTGTTCATATTTTTTATATACAGCTGCATGTATTGTGACATGCAGATATATTGACAAAAATGACAATTATGAGGAGAAAAAGTGAATACTGTTTGTTTTCTTCAAGCTGTGGAACACAGAAACTAGTCTGAAAATAGCTGATTGTGCCGGACATTTGAGCTGGGTTCACTGTGTTGCTTTTTCCCCTGATGGAGCTTCCTTTCTAACATCTTCTGATGATCAGACTATAAGGGTATGAGCTTTGTTGTATTATATTTTTAAACATAGCTTTATTTTCATAAAACAAATTTGTAGTTAAAGAAAGTGGTCTTTCATTAATGAACATTGAACGTCTGAAGTTATCACGAGGAAGAAGTAGGCTAAGACCTTATAAATCATTTTCTCAATTCAAAGTTATTTGTTTATTTTTTTTATACCAACTTTTTTCTGAAAATCAAAACAGTTTTCAGTTTAAAAATTGAAGTGGAAGAGTAGCCTATTGATTAGACCAGTGGGCTAAGAAGCAGGGAAGCTTGATTCAAATCCCCCTATAGATCTTGGGCTAATCACTTCATGCTCCATTTCATCAGATACAAACTTAAGGTCCTTTTTTGTTTTGTTTTTAGTTATTAGAGGTCTGTATTGGAATCCCAAATAAAACATACTAGAATAAGTATAGCATTACACAGCATGCAAAACTTCTAACACTGCAAAAGAGCAACACACAGTGGTACAATTTGTATAATAGCTGCAAAATCCAACAAAGGGATATAGCAAACAAGAAACTACTAAATCCCATCTCTAGTCATTTAAAAATGTTTTCATATTCATTTATTTTTTAGATTTTGATCACACCTTTTCAGTAGTAGTTTAAGGTGAGTTAAATTCAGGTACACTGCGTATTTCCCTGTCCCTGGAGTGCTCACAATCTAAGTTGTTTTTAGTTATTAGAGGTCTTTTTTGGAATCCCAAATAAAACATACAAGAACGTGAATAACATTACACAGCATGCAAAACTTCTAACACTGCAAAAGAGCAACACACAGAGGGGCATAATCGAAAGGGATGTCCAAGTTTTGTTGAGGACGTCCTCGCAAAACATCCCGATGAAGGGGCGGGGAAACCCGTATTATCGAAACAAGATGGACGTCCATCTTTCGTTTCGTTAATACGGTCAGGGACATTCAAATCTTGAAATTTAGGTCGTCCCTAGACTTGGTCGTTTCTGATCTTCGGTGATAATGGAAACCAAGGACGTCCATCTCAGAAACAACCAAATGCAAGCCCTTTGGTTGTGGGAAGAGCCAGCATTTGTAGTGCACTGGTCCCCTGATGTGCCAGGACACCAACCGGGCACCCTAGGGGGCACTGCAGTGGACTTCATAAATTGCTCCCAGGTACATAGCTCCCTTACCTTGTGTGCTGAGCCCCCCAAACCCCATTACCCCCAACTGTACACTACTACCATAGGGGTGAATGGGGGGCACCTAGATGTGGGTTTATGGTGGGTTTTGGAGGGCTCGCTGTTTCCTTCACAAACATAACAGGTAGGGGGGATGGGCTTGGGTCCGCCTGTCTGAAGTGCACTGCACCCACTAAAACTGCTCTAGGGACCTGCATACTGCTGTCACGGACCTGAGTATGACATCTGCGGCTGGCATAGAGGCTGGGAAAAAATATTTTTAAAGATATTTTTTGAGGGTGGGAGGGGGTTGGTGACCACTGGGGGAGTAAGGGGAGGTCATCCCGGGCACCTTTTTGTGCCTTGGTCATAAGAAAAACAGGACCAGGTAAAGTCGTCCAAGTGCTCGTCAGGGACGCCCTTTTTTTTAACCCCCCCCCCCCCCCCCCTACATTTGGTATTTATTTCCCAACCATCTTAGCCCAGTTATTAAAGCAATAATCCTTGGCTGGGTCCATGCTATAGGATCCTTGCGTAACCCTGTAATTAATGATCTTAAATTCAACCATTAGATGCCACTTCTAATAACTGGAGCTCCGTTTCTCCAAAGGCTGCAAACATATATGTATCCTTAGCTGTAACCGACCCAGGAAGTAGAAGTCCTCATGGCAGCTCACTGCACCACCACTGAGATCCTAAGCTGGCCCACTGTATTGTTTTAACTGGGCTATTCTACAGCTTTATGTTCTTTTAAAAGCCATATGCTGTTTTAGTTAATCAGTGAGGCAGTAAAGGTTTGTAGAGGGCTTGTTTTTATTTTCTTTAGGTGTCTACTATTACACTAGCATTTTTTTTTTATAAATCGGGTGTCTTATATCATTTTTCTTGAAAGGACTGAATAATTTTAGGTTTTTGCTTTCTTTTGTTAGAAGCTAGTAGCAAAAAATAAAACAAATCACTGTTGTAGCATGTTGATCAACTTTATTGAAAATGCTGTCTCTTAGTTTTGATGTTGACTTTCAGATTGAATGTCCTATGCCATGTTTCTACAGTCCACTGAATAACCTTTGTGTGTGATGTACCTATGTTTCTTTTTAACCAGGTTTGGGAAACGAGTAAGTTGTGCAAATCTTCTGGGATGTTCTTGAAGCGTGAAATGGATGTTGCGTTTAGGGAGAATGATGTTCTTGTTTTGGCACCTGACAGAACAAAGTGTTTGTTGGTACGTATTTAAGTCCATAGTTGGTGGCATTCAAATTTTCAATATATATCTTCAGAGTATGTGAACCAAGTTGTTCTCCATAGTGCTTTTATATCACCTTTTTAAAGTTGTGATGTATAAAGAGAATTGTCACCAGAGAAACTTTTTGTTTTTAAAGTTTGAACTTTGGCTGATCCTCGGAGATCTGGGTTCAGTTCTGATCTTGTGGCTTCTCTTGGTCAGTGTGAGAATGCTATTTAGCTTTGGTGGAAATTGGATGGAAAAGAGCAATAGCTATTTGTGGCTTTTATGAGTTAGGATTTGTAACCCAGAAGGACATATTTATTGCTGACTCTTAAGGCCTTAAAATTAAGATAAACCAATTCAAGTGTTCTATCAGGTCAGAGTCGGTGAATAGGCGATGTTATATGTATCTCTTAATGCAGGGTTTTAGCATACAATAGTTAAAACATCATCCTTGTTGGTTTCCTGCCATAAATACATACTGTTATTATATAAAACTGTGGACCCATTAAAGACAAAATACTTGTTTTTAAACAGTTATTGCCTCATTTTTAGACTGTTTCTAGTCCTGTACTCCCCACTAGCCTTTGATTCACTGGCTGTGGTGTGTCAAGTTACTGTTTTCAGAGCATAGGTATGCTTGTATGGACCAAAAATGAGGTACAATATCTACAGGAAGGAGAGAAAAAGTTCTTGATGTGTTCCAAGCCTTGAAAACACGAGAAAGCATGTCTTTAGTTATTTCTGTCTCAAAGAACCTTATTGAGACAAGTAATTGCTAGGCATACAAATTCCTTATTGAGATGTTGAAGAAATAGAAAAGCTTCTGCTTCTTGCCTTCGTGTTCTAGCAGTAACTGTTTTTCTAATGATTTTAACAAAATCCAACCATGACAATCGGTTAAGCTTATGTTTTAATTTCCCCCTCTTGGACCTCTTTCTGACTCCAGATCACACGGGGGACTAAAGATACCTATTTCACATACCAGGTTCTGTATGGTTTCTCCAACTTCCATTGTCACCCAATCACAAGGAGGTCTGCTCTGGGTTTGCATTAGGGGCTGTAATAGAAATCTAATTCCCATAACTACTGCTTTCTGTCTTCCTGGATCTAGGTATACTCTGGGCCATTTATGTTCCCAGATAATGCCTATTAAAATTCTGTCTAAGTTTCTCCAGAGACTGAGTGTATGTGATCTGCCTTGTAAGCTAAATGTAAGGTAAAGAGAAGATAGTATAAAGACAGAGATAGGTTTAAATAGATAGATACTATTTATTTCTTACCCAAAGACAAGTCTTCAAGTTGGTACAAATACAGACATCAGACTTTAATCAGGTACATTCAGCAGAGAGATTCTGAGTACAACCGGACAGAGCTTCGCCCTCTGAGAAAACTCCCAGTTAAGGCACATTTTCCCCTCTTTTATACACAACCTCTCCATAGAAGTCAATGGTGGGAAACCTAGCTCTCAATTTCTGAGATGATACGTTCCCACGCGGGCTTATCAGTATGTTTTGGGAACAAGTTCTTTTTTCACATCTCATTTCTGAGACACCTGTTCCCTGTTGCAATAGTTTTCACATACTTTTCACACCATCTTAAGAACTCTGTAATAGGCTCCATTTTGTTCATCTTAAGAACTATGTAATAGGCTCCATTTTGTTCATCTGAGCCATCCTTTTTGTTTTTGTTTTCCCCAGTACAGGAGCTGAATTTGAATTAAAAATTGTACCAATTTGTAGCAGGACTCATTATTCAGAACCGCTTTTTACAGATTCTCAAATATTAAATCATGTACTTGTTATTTGGCCTAGTCAGTACTTCTTCAGTTATTTTAGGCTTCATAGCTTTGGCCCTCACTATTCCAGTGGTAGATCCAAAGCCAGGCCATATATTAACATTCCCCTCTTCACCCTATCCCATAGGGTGACACCAGGGTTAACGTACCGTGGTACCATCCATTCCAGAAGGTATTCTATGAGGCCATCAAATTATCTGAGTCTTAAGGTCAACTGGTACAATTTGTTTTGTTTACGGTGTGAACTCATCATCCTGACAATACTTCAATTATGTCAATCCTACACAAACTTATAGTTAGTACACTAATAATTTTCTGCAACCTTTTCATATGCCGGTTCTATCTTATTCATATCTATGTGATTGAGGCTTACTGTAGTGAGAGAGGTTTTATGAATGGGGCTAATCCATGAGATCATTTACAAAATCCCATGAAATATAGGTATGCGGGTATATTAACCAAGGTCTGCATGGATCTTGACATATGCATAATGACCTGGAAGTATGGGAAGTATTGTATATATCCGTTACCCTCTTGGAGCTTAGTCAAACCTACAGAAAGACATGCAACGTAAGTAAGCCTACACCAGAGTTAAACAATTGCATAGCTGGTTGATACTAACAGAGTTTACATCTACATTATCTTAGTCAGTATTAGGGTTTGATGTTACCCTTGTATCTGAGCAATATCAACTTCAATTTTAAATTACCTAAACGGAAATAACAGGGGAAATTCTTAGAAAAACAATTAGAACAATAAAGAACAATAAAGGAAATAATAGGAAAATAAAAAATAAAATCTTTTCAATATCTAGACAGGATTATTGCTAAACTGGTAATAAAACAAAATATGAATCTATAATGTCCATAAACAGCAAATTCTCAAATTAAGTATCAGTTTTAAAGTCTCTTTCATTGATCATGGTTGAGGCGGTGGAAGCGCAGAAGAATCTGGACGGAGATCTGGAAGATCTAACAGGGCTGAGTTTTCAGGCTGGCTTGCTGAAGGAAGGAAGTTGCCGGTCTTAAGATGGTTAGGCTTGTAACATCTGGTTCTGCGGCTGAGTAAACACGTATATCGGTCACATGGACCCGAAACTTGTGGTGTACAAATTGGGATTTTTTTCATTGGTAGGGGTCAGAGCTTCAAATTAATTCAACCTAAAATTAAATCTAAAAAAAACAATTGGAATTGGAATAATTTGCATAATAAAAATTGGAATTGGAATAATTTGCATAATATATCCCCACTTCTGGCTTGCATAATGTGCAAGACTAATTGGTAATTTTTACAAAGACATGATCAAATAACAATAGTAAAGTATATGGAACAAAAGAAAAGTTTACAAAATAACAATTAAATTTTAGAGATGATGGTAAATGTCAATTATTGATGTATGGAGGGCAATGTGTTGTAATCTCAATCGCCAATAGATATGGAATCTTCACCTACGATGACTACCATTCACCAAGGGTTGAGCCCTCAGCTTCAGGAGGCCAGCAGGACTTATGAGCTAGATGATTCAGGAAGAAGGGTAGAGGCCAAAAAGTGGAGAGCCTGTCTCTTTTGTTCATGGACCAATTGATGCATCTGTTGAAATTCACGCTGAATAATGTCTCGTTTTTCACACCAGGTAATGTTGGGGTCTGTGCATCTGTCTTTTAATTTAGCGATTCTTTGCTGCAACATAGCCTTCAGATCAGATACATTATCGGGTAGTTCTTCTTTGCTAGCAGTCGTCTCCTCGGTGAGGGACGTCAACGGAATTCCTGTATCCATCTGAGGAAAGGCAAAACTTAAACAGACCAGTAGTGCAATTTATGTGGTTAAGTTATTGAAAGAAGTCAGAATGCTAGGGGCCAGGAAAGAGGCTTGGTAAGAAACAAAGCATCGAAAATGAAAAATTATAAAAAATCCCCCCCCCCAAAAATGAAATATATAAAAATAAAAATAAAACAAAATATTATACATCTGAATTGCAGCAAGGCGTATTCAGACGGCAATGCAAGAAAAAGGTTCCTCGAAAAAGACAAATGGAAGAAAAACATTAAAAAGTGCAGCCACTTGATTGACCTTCACATAGAGTTTAAGTAACCCTTTTCAGTCAGTCAAAGAAGTAGGGAGAAGCATATCGCTTTAAGACAAAGCCACCATGTGGTAAGAGTTAGTTGAAGCAAGGTGTTAGTTAAATACACAAAGCATAAATTCCAGGACCGCTGCACACAAATAATGTACACCAGTTCTTCTCACAATCACTCACAGTGAAAGACAGAGAGATAAAAAGAGTAATAGTTGCCATATTGTGATAACCTGTTTTGAATAGAAAGGAATCAGAAAGTGGAGTGTATAATTTTCCCAATTTATGTTTGAAAGCTTCACCAATTCTCAGTCCAAGAATAGTACAAAATCTATGATCAGCGCAAAATGCTTCCCCAAATGGCCAGTTCAAGGGAATATTTTTCGCATTCATTCCATATAACGGATATTGGTTATTAAATATTTCTTCTTTCTTAGACAAGGAAACAATGAAAAGCTTTCAGATGTCACACATATTATAGAGAAATTTCAAAAATGAAGGCTTTATATTCATGAAAAAACTAAAGAAGTGAATGTCACATTAATTTAAACAGCATAACAGTTAAAGCAGAAAACATTTTAAAAATGTGCAATACACAGCTTTTATTTAAAAGGGATCCCGTATAGAGAAAAATGGCATAAATAAGTCAGTTAAGGTTTATATAAAAAAACATAAAATGAACATCCTCTGGGGATCGCTTATCCCTGCAGTTGATAAGAACTCCCCAGGGAAGGTATGCAAAAAAACAAATAAAGAACTTGCTGACTCAGTTAGGTCATTTGTATGGTACCATAAACATACACTTGCAATTAAACCTAAAAAAATATAAGATAAAGACATGTCACCTGTAATAGAAACAGAAACATACAGAGAAATGGTTTCTGGATACTAAATGAGGAGCTGAGTAGTATGAGTGACTGAGAGCAACAAAATCAAATCGGGTTTGGGGTAACGCCTAGTCATTATGGGGTGGGTAATATTGATCCCTAAATCTGTGGTCACTGCGGACGGTGTTGATCCGGGTTCCATAAAGGGAATGACTGCCGTTCAGGGGGATTTTGACGGACCTGCGATTTTCTAAATCTATATGGCTGTGTCTGAAGACATTCAGCAGCATAATGACCATATTGTTGGCAGCGATAACAGAGCACATCAGGATAGCGATCAGGGCTAGGCCGGGAACGGTAGTCTCGTTGTCGCCTAGTATCCTCAAGAGGGCCCCTTGGGGGACCTCGTTGGGGTAGAGAGCGACGACCCCGTTCTTCTGGGTAATCAATTCTACGGTCTGGGCGGTAGGGCCGATTTCGGCCATTATTGTCATAGCGTTGGTCAGCATACATAACAATAACAGGGGGAGAAGTGTCAGGAGTATTGGTATCAGGGTCAGAGCTCCTAGAGGCTCTTTTCTCTTTGAGATCTTCAGTCTGCAGCACTTCCAAGTTAGTGTGTATTGTCTTACGATGTTGGGCTTCATCTTGCTTGCTTTTAATAAGCCGTCTGCAATGATGAAGGATGTGTTCACGAATTTTAGGCCATTTTTCCAGGTGGAGACCCACGGTGTTCTCCAACTTAAGTTTAATTTCTGAAGGTAAGGTTCCCTTCAGTAAATGGTAGAATACTGGGAGGGCATTATCAGAGTCAAATTTTTCCTCTGTTTCTTCCTTATATAGGTCTTGGAGTCTGAGTAAATAAGCCTCAATAGGCTCTGAATCCATTTCCCATCTTTGGGAAGTGATAACCGAAAAGTCTTTAAGGGTCGGATACATGGTCCGGATTTCCTGAAATATTTTTGTCTGAATTTCAGTCAAAGGGTTACCATCATATTGGGTATCTGTAACAAATTTTGCATAGCCCGATTGAGTGAATATGTCAGTGACACTAGCGTGTGGGGTTCTGCCCAGGAGCGCTTTCATATCGCCGACTGACAGAGTGGTCCCCAGGGTTATGTCTTGTAATTTCTTCAACCATCGATTACCTCCCTGTGCAATATCCGGGAGCTGTAGTATAAGGCTATTCAATTCAACCGCTGAAAGTGGAGTATATTCCGTATGAGGGACACCTCCGGACATTTTATTCAACAGGGGAAAAAGTTTTATTTTCTCCAATGGTTTCGTGGCGGTTGGGGGAAACTGATTCTCATACTTTTTCCAAACCTGAAAGCCCTGGATTAGATAAAGTGTTGTTTTCTGATCCCAATGAGGGTCAGGGTGATCATAAATGAGGTCTCTCACTAATGAGAGCTTGTCTGGTCGTAGGGATCCTTCACGTGGAAAAAGGGCGGACTGGGGCTGGAGTGCCTCAGACCATCCTGCAAGGTTATCAATCCATGGTTGAACATAATGCCATGAATTCTCATGTAATGCCACATATTGAGCAGGTGTGCTAGGTGGACCAGATAGGATAGGTTCTGTACTGGTATTTAGGGCGGGCAAAACTGTAGGATGATGGGGACTATCAATGACTGTAAGGCAGCGGTTAGATCCCTCATTAGTAAGATAACTTTGAGGGTGGCGTTGTCTGGTATGATGAGAAATAAGATCATGTTGTTGAGGAAAATCAGATTTTGGTGCAACAGATACCACGGTGTCCGGGGTATCAGGGCGCGGTTGTGTTGTCAGGGACTTGCGTAAGGAACGAAGTCCCTCTGAAACAAACGCGAGGCCATCTCCCATACTAGCCAATGCGTGACCGTATTGTTCTTCCGAGGGGACTGGGGTATTAGGTAACGTAAAACGAGGTGAATCGTCTGTAAGGGAAGGGATTACTTCACTATCTGAAAAAGGGGAGAAATGGAACATCGGAAGAGGCTCGTTTCGAATATCCTCTATGTCCGATTTTGTGGGGAGTTGTTGTTTTAAAACTTCCCATGCTTCGTCTAATGGGGAGAGTCTAACCTTCGGTCGCTCCTTATTAGCTGGTTTGGCTGGGAGTACCAAGGGACGCATTGGCCGTGCACCTAACGTGTCCCATCTAGGGTTCACTGGAGCAGGGGGCGGTTTAATGAAACCCCGATCATAGAGTTCCTGACAAATAGCCCGTGTTTGTGTAGCAGGACTACATGGAATGAAACCCATTTGTCGCAATTGGGATAGGTTGCAATTGGTTGCTGTAGCCTGAGTCTGTGCTTTGTTTGGATTGCTAGTAATTACACTTGTGTCTTGGCGTATTCATGAGATGCCATGTTATCTCAGGATCATCAGTTTAAAGGGTTACCAAAGCATACATTTCTCAACTGTTTAGGTAATAGAAATTAAAAAAAAAAGATAATAGGTACATTTCTTATTGGACTAACTTAATAGATAGTTTGACCTTCAGGTCAGAAGAAAGTACTGCCTTCGAAAGCTAGTCATGAAATGTATTAAGTTAGTCCAATAAAAAAGGTATCCTAATCTATTTTTTTTGTTTTATTTCTATTTATTACCTTTAAAAGTGGTCTAACGTGGCTACTATACCATTTTATTTAATTGTTTAGGAAATTTCCTCTGCGATGAAATTGTTCACAGTAGATAGGCCTTCGGGTCTCTCTCTCTCTCATGTTTTGTGTCTGTGTAAATGTTTTTGATAAGTGACCAATTTGTTGTTACTGAAGTGCTCATTTAACATGTTTTTGAACTGGTCAGAAACAGTGATGGATAAACCTTGCAGAGAAGAAGTATGAAGGAGTTCTAAAGTTGTCAACAAACGAAAAATGTTTTTCTTTTCTGTTTTGCTAGCTAATTGATGGAAAGTCAGGCAACATCCTGTCTCAGACTGAAGCTCAAGAATCTTCCATTACTACTTGTTGTCTTAGTAAAGATTTTAAATTAGCAGCATGTGGAGATGAAGCTGGAACTGTGAAGGTACTGACAGTCAATATCGATTGCAGATATGTATTTAATTTGACAGTTGACCTAAAGCCTTTGGGATGGGGCATGTTTTCCTCCGAATGTCATGCAGTGCAGGACTCACGCACACCATTAGTGGTTATCCTTTTGAGAACCACACTAATGATGTGCATGAGTCCTGCACTGCATGACATTCGGAGGAAAATTCTGGAAAACATCAGACGGTTTGTAATCAGTCTGTTGAAGCCTTTTAGTCATTGGTGTGACCCCTGACGCAGGTGCGATAGCACCGAAACACAGCCCGTGTCGGGTCTTCCTCCAATCAAATTCTACTATTAAAAGTTTTTTTGAATGAAAGAACTGTGTTCCCTCTGTTTTTAAAGGCCCTTTGTGCTCGTTTTTTTTGTTTTGTCATTACTGAAATACTAATTTCCTTACAAGTAACCTTTGTAGATTTTTGATTTACAAGGTTCTGGAACTGCATAGTGGTAGAGTACTCCGATCAATGATGGGACATAAGAAATCTGTACAGCATTGTCAGTTTACACCTGATGGGCAAACCTTGATTTCAAGTTCTGATGATGCAACCATTGAGGTGAGGGCGTTGTAAGGTTTTATTTATTTTTGTGTTTGCATTTGAACATGCAGTGTATGTCTTTAAGTGTATTAGAATGTTTTGTTTTTCAAGTGGAATAGTACTGACATTCTTTGCTTTTTCTTTTTTTTTTTTTTTTAAATAGTTGATTGTATTGATGTTTATTGTTACTATATAAAGAAAAAGAAATTGGATGCCAGTGTGTAAGCTCACAGAAATTTTCTAATAAAATGTGAGTTTTAAAATCTTACAATATCAAAAATAACCAATAATCACAAGACTGACCTCCCTACCTAAATTCTCCATCATTCTAATTGTAAAAAGATTATTTACAAAACAGACCTCTCTGCTGACTTCTCCTATCAATGTACTAATTGTTGGAATCTTCTTCCGAGGGCTGTTAGATGTGAACATGATTACAGTTGCTTTTGGAAATTATTAAATCTTTTCAAAAAGTTCCTACAACAAGATAGTGGAAGACAGGAATAATCACTTATATGCCAAATACTGTTTCAGACGTTATCCTGTATAATTACTTATAATGTGATGTTTGTTACACAATTCATCCTTGTAGAATAATAATTCATAAACTAATTTTTGTAAAGTTTCATATGGCTGTATATAGATTTACTCAACATTTTCCCTTTATTAGAAGATTTACAACTATAATAAGTATGTACTAAATTGTCTGGATTATAAGCCACATTGAACCTGAACCCTGGGATAATGCGGGATACAAATATTATTATGAATAAATAAAGATAGTTTAACTACAAAAGGATAAGCATTTCCCCCATATATTTTAAAATGTATCTGATCAACCTCAACTATAATAAACAGCATTTCACATATCAGAGATCCATCCCTCAGCAGAAGATGGAAATGAGGCCTTCTGTTTTAATTCTCTTCTCCTTGTAGTGAATATGAGTACACTATTGATAAACATCAAATTAGATCCTTCTAAGAAAGGAATTTAGATGATACTTTTGAAACTGGTGCTCTTCTTTGTAGTGCCAAAAGGTGGAGATACAGCCCGATTTTGTGGAGGAGTGGCCTAGTGGTTAGGGTGGTGGACTTTGGTCCTGGGGAACTGAGGAACTGAGTTCGATTCCCACTTCAGGCACAGGCAGCTCCTTGTGACTCTGGGCAAGTCACTTAACCCTCCATTGCCCCATGTAAGCCGCATTGAGCCTGCCATGAGTGGGAAAGCGCAGGGTACAAATGTAACAAAAATAAAATAGATACTATTGGAGATTCTACATGGAATGTTGCTACTATTGGAGATTCTACATGGAATGTTGCTATTCCACTAGCAACATTCCATGTAGAAGGCTGCGCAGGCTTCTGTTTCTGTGAGTCTGATGTCCTGCACGTACGTGGTGATCTACATGTAGAATCTCAAATAGTAGCAACAGTGGAGGAGTGGCCTACTGGTTAGGGTGGTGGACTTTGGTCCTGGGGAACTGAGTTCGATTCCCACTTCAGGCACAGGCAGCTCCTTGTGACTCTGGGCAAGTCACTTAACCCTCCATTGCCCCATGTAAGCCGCATTGAGCCTGCCATGAGTGGGAAAGCGCAGGGTACAAATGTAACAAAAATAAAATAGATACTATTGGAGATTCTACATGGAATGTTGCTACTATTGGAGATTCTACATGGAATGTTGCTATTCCACTAGCAACATTCCATGTAGAAGGCTGCGCAGGCTTCTGTTTCTGTGAGGACGTCAGACTCACAGAAGCAGAAGCCTGCGCGGCCACATTGGTGATCTCAAATAGTAGCAACAGTAGAGGAGTGGCCTAGTGGTTAGGGTGGTGGACTTTGGTCCTGAGGAACTGAGTTCAATTCCCACCTCAGGCACAGGCAGCTCCTTGTGACTCTGGGCAAGTCACTTAACCCTCCATTGCCCCATGTAAGCCGCATTGAGCCTGCCATGAGTGGGAAAGCGCGGGGTACAAATGTAACAAAAAAAAAAAACTTGCTTATTGATAAGAAAGCTAATCTTTATTAAATTTATCAGTATTATATTACAGTTACACATGTGATTTTTGGGGAATGAGGAATTTGTATGATTGTGTATTAAATTCAGGTTTGGGAGTGGCAGTCAGAAAACTGCATGTTGTTACAAGGTCACCAGGAAACAGTGAAGAATTTTAAACTGTTAGAAAACTCAACATTACTTTCGTGGTCCTTTGATGGAACAGTTAAAGTAAGTTAAATCTGGTATTCTTCATACTAATGGAACAAATAAATTGTAGACAGCGCGTTCTAAACCTAATTTGCATGCCCCATTTTCTACTTAAAGCATTGGGGAGAAATATTCAAAGGAATGTCTATGGGTAAATGGTAGTTGAACTCCAGAAAAGATTTGGAAATTGCTCCAACCCCTTAAGTGAGGGTGAAAATCGAGAAAGTGAAAATAGGCGCAGAGATTTTATTTTGAAATAGCTATGCGTACTTAGTATATGTTTTGCAGTTACTGCCATATATGTGCAAAATACGCAAGTATTTTTGTACCCAAACTGTGTGCACCAGACCCATTTTCCAAGGGAATCTACACAAGGAGGTTCTCTGTGAAAATAAGCTTACAGTCCTGTGAGCACAAAATATCATTACTGCCCTTTTTATTTTTAAACTAAATGTATAAGCTTAATTTGTACTTCCTATGTTAGGACTGCTCCTTGTATGGCATTTTTATGATATGTGTTGGTTTGTGGGGTGACGGGGCAGGTGCCGAAGAGTGGTTGATCAGTTTGTGTGATAGTTTTGGGGGGATGAGATAGCTAGGTTTTGGATGTGAGGGAAGTTGCAGGTGTAATTTTTGGGAGTGGTGGCAGTTTGTGGATAAGTGGGGCACTTATGGGGAGTAGTTTTGGGGGGTGGGGTGGGGCAGTTGGGGTTCTTTTGGAGAGCAATAATAAGTAATGAGGGTTAAAAATGATCAAAGTGCTAGAGATTTTTTAAATATTATTATTGTTTATTTTTAAGGTGTGGAATATAATTACTGGAGAGTTGGAAGGTGACTTTGTTTGCCATAGTGGTGCAGTTCTTTCTTGTGCTGTTTCTAATGATACCTTCAAGTTTTCCTCAACTTCTGCCAACAAGAGTGCCAAGGTATGTTGTGACATGTGGAAACCCTCTCTTCTCTTCAGACGTTTTTTTAATGTCTGGGGCAGAGCAGTTTTTGAACATCTTACCTGTGAAATAGCAATTTACATAGATAATAAAGGCTACTTACAAATAAACGCACTGTGTTTATGGGTAAAAAGTTCACACTTTGTAAGACGGCATGCACTTTCACATAAAACCCGTTTCAACTTTGACTATAAGTCAGTTGTACCAAAACTGCCCAGAGCAGCAGAGGCATTCAGTAAAGGATTTCCTGTGGTGAAGGTTAAAGTGGGGAAGTCAGGCGATGTAGCTTTAATTAAAAAAGATACCAGTTTAAAAAGTAGACACAAGAGTCTGCTAAGAATGCTGTCCCCTCTCCATACATCCCAATGGATTGTTTTGGGGTTTTGTTTTTTCATTTTTTCCTTGGACATTTTTTTTTCTTTCAGAAAATGGTCTACAAAGATAGACACACCTGAGCACAAAACAAATCTAGCAAATGGCCATTTTCGAAACAAAAAGATACATGTTTTTCTCCCCTTGATCAGATTTAGACGTCATATCAAAAATGCCCCTCGAAATGTACCAAACTTTGCAGCAATGCAGGCAGTTTAAAAATAGTCCTCTTAATGTAGTAATTCAAAAGATTGTTTGAAAATAATCTCATGCCTTCATTATACTAGACACCCCAGGTTTCTCTGTCACGTTTATTATGTCACCACCCACTTCACTCTTGGTTTCTCACTAATATTCATATAAATTTATTTCCCATGCAGCAATGGTTTGTTTCCATTGTGTTTACTTTGGACACATATCTAGAGTCACTTTTCACCTCCTAGTTTCGTTTTCATTATACGTATATATTACTTAGATAGCGGACTTCTCAGTGTAACAGGCATCACCCATACTTTTGTAGATATTATTTTTTCTTCCCGCCGCCTTTTCAGAGCAGATGGCTTATGTTATTTTTTTCACACCACATTGTCCTACATCATTCGTACCTAATAAGAGGAGTTTGTATTATATACCAGGTTAGTTTGAGGGTGTCCCGTTCCACTAAGAGGAAAAAGCTTCCCTCTGTATATAGTAACTATACCAAATGGAACCTCAAACCTCCAAACAAGGGACCATTCCAACGGAATTTTAACACACCTTGTATAGTACGGAGTAAGTTAATATCATAGGTTCCTCCCAAGAAGGTTCATAAAGTCATTCATGGAGAGGCCCCGATATATATGTCAGACCTCATAGACCTACCAGCAAGGAACACAAAAAGTCTAGTACGCACTTTCTTAAACCTCCATTACCCCAACTGTAGAGGACTTAAATACAAACATCACATTACTGCCTCCAGCAGGATACCCGATGCGACAGTCGGTTCAGGCAGTCGGTGCTGCAGAATCTGTTTGGTGTTTGAATCCAACTCCACCCTCCAGGACCCGATTTTATTCTGTTCAGGCTGCACTCTCAGTTAGTTGTTCTTCGTAGGTCAATTTCTGTTATGCCCTCGCCGTTGCGAGGTTCAATTGACCTGGGTTCTTGTTTTGAGTGAGCCTGAGAGCTAGGGATACCCCAGTCGTGAGAACAAGCAGCCTGCTTGTCCTCGGAGAAAGCGAACGATACATACCTGTAGCAGGTGTTCTCCGAGGACAGCAGGCTGATTGTTCTCACCTACCCTCCCTCCTCCCCTTTGGAGTTGTGTTTTACTCATTCCTTTGCTTGTCCCAGCAGATGGGAACCAATGAGAGATTTTCATGTTTTGGTAAGCCACTAAAAAGAAAAAGTGAAAAATGCCTTTGTTAAAACTGCTAGAACCAAAACTAGAGTAAATCAAGTCTCTGTGTAAAATGTTTACCAAAGTGTGAGATTCTCATCCATAAATATTCCACTGTGTTTGTATTTTTTTATATAACGTACATGTTAAGTTTACTAATAACATTCCAAGAATGAATCTTGTTACAGAAAATAAACAGGATTAACACAATTCTTTCATCTTTACAAATCATCATACCCTATAAAAGGTAGAAAAGAAAGAAGAAAGCAGCAAATTATATATAATCCTATGTTAGTCCACCATTTTAAAAAAGGAGCAGGCACAATACTCTAGGAAATTAAAGTTAAATCGAAATTACACAATTGGAAGCATGGAGGGGGAAATCACAGGAGAACATCAAATCGGATTATGGTGTAGATGTTAATAACGCTTCTGGATTTTGGGGTGGTGGTATTTCCTTCTTAGATTCCAAAAAAAGAACTTAAATGTACAGGATCAAAGAAAACATATTTCACTGAAGACAGCTTCACTACGCATTTACATGGAAAATTCAGCCAAAACAAACTGCCTAGCTGTAAAACAGATTGGCGTAATCTAAGAAAGCTTTTGGGTTATTCTAGATACATCTGGAAAAAATCTAATTTTACAACTGTCATGTAAGAGCAGAATCAAAAAAAGCAAGCATATAATAAACCCATGGAATTTGTTGTCAGAAGATGTGGTCAAGGCACTTTATACAGTTGGGGTTAAAGAAGGTTTAGCAGTCTCATGAGGGGGCATCAGTGGAAGAGTTAGAGACTCCCAAGGAATCTGCTCTTGTTGAGGTAGGTATGGCTTACATGGCAGATGCCTTTTATAATTTTATCAGGACTTCAGCCAGAAGTATGGTTGTCTTCATCTAGGTATATTTTGTGGCTTCAGAGCAGGTCTGTTGATTTGGTGAAGATCTGATGTAGAGGAGTGTGGTAGCCGTGTTAGTCCACTCTTAAGGTTATCAATAGAAATAGATCTGATAAAATTAGCGAAAGATCTTGGAGAGTCTGAACCTTAGAGATTGCCAGAGGATAAAACCCAATAATTCATCCTTTATTTCTGCCAGTAAGTCGAAGTTCCATGATGTCAAGCTATAATTCTTCAGTCAGATATAGAATTCTCTGATTTTTGGATGTTTGTAAAGCTCTCATGAGGGACTCTGAAGTTACAAATGAGTTTAGGAAGTCTGACAGATTGTTCTTTTTGGTTGAGTTAAGAGGCGCTGTGGCTTTGAAAGCTGCTCTTGCCTGTTTGGCTTAAGGAAGCTATTTCTTCTACTTGTATTCTCAAGGGCAGATTGCTTCCTAGACCAAAACTATTCAAAGGTGTTAAAACACATGTGGACTGTGAAAAATTGCAGGAAGACCTTAGGAAGTTGGAAGACTGGGCATCAAAATGACAGATGAAATTTAGTGTGGACAAATACAAGTGATGCACATTGGGAAGAATAATCCAAATCATAGTTACCTGATGCAAGGGTCCTCCTTGGGAATCAAGACCCAAGAAAAAGATCTAGGTGTCATTGTAGACCATACACTGAAATCTTCTGCCAAGTATGTGGCAGCAGCCAAAAAAAGCAAATGGGATGCTAGGGATTAGGAAAGAGATGGTAAACAAGACCAAGAATACTATAATGCCTCTGTATTGCTCCATGGTATGACCTCACCTTGAATATTGTGTTCAATTCTTGTTGCCATATCTCAAAAATATATAGCAGAATTAGAAAAGGTTCAATGAAGAGCAACCAAAATGATAAATGGAATGGAACTCCTCTCATATGAGGAAAGGCTAAAGGTTAGGGTTCTTCAGCTTGGAAAAGACAGCTGAGGGGAGATATGATTGAGGTCTACAAAATCCCGAGTGGTGTAGAATGGATAAAAGTAAATCAATTTTCTACTCTTTCAAAAAGTACAAAGACTAGGACACTCAATGAAGTTAGATGGAAATACTTTTAAAACAAATAGGAGGAAATATTTTTTCACTCAAATTTAAGCGCTGGAACTCGTTGCCAGAGAATGCGGTAACAGCAGTTAGCATATCTGGGTTTAAAAAAAGGTTTGGACAAGTTTCCGGAGGAAAAGTTCATATTCTGCTATTGAAACAGACATGGGGAAGCTACTGCTTGCCCTGGGATTGGTAGCAAGGAATGTTGGTACTATTTGAGTTTCTGCCAGGTACTTGTGATCTGGATTGGCCACTGTTGGAAACAGGATACTGGGCTAGAAGGACCATTGGTCTGACCCAGTATGTCTCTTGTTATGTTCTCATTCAGTCGAAGAGGTGGCAAGTTCTTGGGAAGAGCTTTATGTGGTTTTGGTGGAAAATGTTTGAAGGGCTGTGGCTTGTTCCTCCCTTCATACTTTTGCTAAACACTACAAGTTTTATTTTGCTGCTAGAGAACTTGCAGATTTTGGAGTTCAGGTACTTAGAGCTGAAACTAGTTGGTTCTGGTCTGATGTGATGGGGATGTTAAAGAAGGAAAAATTTGTTCTTAAACCTGCTAATTTTGTTTAGTCTCACCAGACCTCCCTCCTTGTATTCTGTTTATTGGTTTTTCTAATGATTACTATTATTATATTCTTGATATACCGCCTTTCTGTGATACAACAAAAGTGGTTTACATATTACGTACAGGTATTTTCTCTGTCCTTAGTGGGTTCACAAGTTTTTTTTACCTGGGGCACTGGAGGGTTAAGTGACTTGCCCATGGTCACAAGGGAACCACAGTGGGAATCAAACCCAGTTCCCAGCACACTACACGAGCCATTAGGCTGCTCCTCTACTCCAATCAGATGAGAAAGTTTATTTGTTGTTTCAGTTGAGTTTCCTTGGAACCCTGGATTCCTTAGTTTAATGGAGAACATAAGGGAGTATTTTTCATATTGCTTTGTTATTGGGGAAAAAATGGTAGTCTGGGACTGCATGGTGCACTATATAGGGCAGAGCTCACAAGTGATTGTTCTCTTACCTCCATCTTCTGGTTGATGGGCACGACCCATTGATTCTTGTCTGTTCTACTGAGATTCAATGAAAGAAAATTAGCAGGTAAGAACACATTTTTGTTTGATCTAATCAGGTATGGTAGTTCTTATATTAAGTGAGACTTGTGGACCTGAACATGTATACCCTGGAGGAAAGGAGAAACAGGGGTGATATGATACAGACGTTCAAATATTTGAAAGGTATTAATCTGCAAACGGTAGAACGAAATGACATGAAATGAGATCGAAGGGGGGCAAACTCAAGAAAAATGTCAGGAAGTATTTTTTCACGGAGAGAGTGGTGGATGCTTGGAATGCCCTCCCGCGGGAGGTGGTGGAGAGGAAATGGTAACGAAATTCAAGCATGCATGGGATAAACATAAAGGAATCCTCCTCAGAAGGAAGGGATCCCCAGAAGCTTAGCCGGCGGTGGGAGATGGGGATAGTGCTGGGCAGACTTATACGGTCTGTGCCCTGAAAAAGACAAGTACAAATCAAGGTAAGGTTTACACAAAAAATGACACATGAGTTTATCTTGTTGGGCAGACTGGGTGGACCGTGCAGGTCTTTTTCTGCCGTCATCTACTATGTTACTATATAGTTACTATGTCTCATGGCAAAACCGAATTGGGTACAAATTGGAGGCACTGCTGTTTCAAGAAATATTATGACCTCTATATGTTGTAATAAAAGAAGTAGGTTATAATAACTTTTGTTTAAATATTTTGACAGATATGGAGTTTTGCAAGATCAGCTCCTCTTCATCACCTGAACGGTCATCAAGGCTGTGTACGATGCTGTACTTTCTCTTTCGATGACCAGTACTTAGCAACTGGGGATGACAATGGAGAAATAAGGGTATTGAAATGTTATATTTCCAAATATTCTTTTCCTATTTTTTATTGTGAATACAGTATTTATCAAGTTTCAGCAGTAGACTGCTTTGGAAGCTGAAGCAGCAAGGAGCAACACATTTCCCTCGTATTGCCCCATCACTTTGTCTCAAAGTAGGTCTCCGGTGATGAGAAGCAGTCTGTAAAAATTATAACGTTTGTTCAGCTTTTTGGTTAGTATTTCAACACAGTTACTGCACAGTAAAATGCATGTGGCTTTAGGCATTTGTTGTTAAAGTACACTAAATGTAAACCTTATTGCAGACCCATTTGTGATGCATTGTAAAAGAAACTGTTCATACCTTTCTGGTAAATAATTTTCTGTGTGCCTTTTAAAAGTTAGTGCTTTGCAAACTTGCCCACCCAACTAACAGAATGAAGGATAGCGTGAAGTCTAAATCTATTATTCTACTACTTATGTGTTCTATGAAATAGAGGAGTGTCTTCATAGGTTTTAAAGTAGGATACATTTATTTTTTTGTGATTTTTAAATAATGAAAGTGCCCAGAAATAAAATAAACCTGGTTTAATTTTTGTACTACAAATATTTGTACAGCTGGCTTTATGTGGGTGAGTAATGAACATTCTCCGAGGACAAGCAGGCTGCTTGTTCTCACTGATGGGTTGACGTCCTCGGCAGCCCCCTCCATCGGAAAGTTTACTAGCAAAGGCCTTTGCTAGTCCTCGCGCGCCCTATGCGCACTGCGCATGCGCAGCCGTCTTCCCGCCCGAAACCGGCTCGAGCCGGCCAGTCTTCTTTCGTCCGCGCTCGGTACGGTCGTGTTACGCCGTTCGTGCCCCAGAGAGTCGACCTCGCGCGTCCTTTTCGACGTGTTTTTCGTGTATTTTCTTCTAAAAAAGTTTGGGAAGCGCTCCGGAAGTGTTCCGGAAGACCCTGTCGGGTTTTCTGCCCTTCCCGTATTTTTCAAGTTTTGCCCCGTAAGTTTTCTTTCGTTGTCGGGGTAGGCCTAGTTTGGCCTCGGTCGAGATTTTTCTCCCTCTAAATTTGGTGCTTCAATTTTCGCCATTTCGGCTTTTGATTTCGCCGGCGTGATTTTTCCGCCCATGACATCGAAGCCTTCCAGCGGCTTCAAGAAGTGCACCCAGTGCGCCCGGGTAATCTCGCTCACTGATAGGCACTCTGCGTGTCTTCAGTGTCTAGGGGCCCAGCACCGCCCTCAGAACTGCAGTCTGTGTTCCCTGTTACAAAGGCGGACTCAGGTAGCGAGATTAGCCCAGTGGAACGTTTTGTTCTCGGGCTCTTCGTCGGCATCGGCACCGGAGGCATCGAGTGCATCGACGTCGTCAGCGTCCGGACCATCTCCCTTGGCTGCCGCTCCATAGACACCGGTCTCCTCCCCGTGTCGGCACCGAGAGCTCTGGGTCGCCGAGGGATTCGGCACCCAGTAGGCATCGGCACCGAGAGGACCGCTCACCCTCTGTTCAGGAGGTGTCGATGCGCTCCACTCTGGACAGCCCGGAACAGCCTCCTCGCCCGGAACAGGTTCTGACGTCGACGCCTGCATCGACCTCTCAGCCTTTTTCTGCAGCCACTCTGAACGAGAGCCTCCGGGCCATTCTCCCAGAGATTCTGGGAGAGCTGTTGCGCCCTACCCCTCCGGTACCGGCGGTGCTTGCGCCTCCGGTACCGTCGAGCGCGGCGCCGGCTGGCCCATCGCCCAGGTTGAGGTCCCCGACGTCGGTACCGCGTGCGGTGCCGACCGCGGCCACCTCCCAGGAGGGCTCCCCGACTACATCGGCGGAGGGAGCTTCGCCGATGCGGGCGAGGGAGTCTACCTCTCGACGCCCCCACCGTGGTTCCACCGAGTCGAGCAGGGCGAGGTTGCAGACACAGGTCCGTGAACTTGTGTCTGACACCGAGGGTGAGGCCTCGTGGGAGGAAGAGGAAGATCCCAGATATTTCTCTGACGAGGAGTCTGAGGGTCTTCCGTCTGATCCCACTCCCTCTCCTGAGAGACAGCTTTCTCCTTCCGAGAGTCTGTCTTTTGCCTCCTTTGTCCGGGAGATGTCTACGGCCATCCCCTTCCCGGTGGTTGTGGAGGACGAGCCCAGGGCTGAAATGTTTGAGCTCCTGGACTATCCTTCTCCACCTAAGGAAGCGTCCACTGTTCCCTTGCACCATGTCCTGAAAAAGACATTGCTTGCGAACTGGACCAAGCCATTAACTAATCCCCACATTCCCAAGAAGATCGAGTCCCAGTACCGGATCCATGGGGACCCAGAGCTGATGCGCACTCAGTTGCCTCATGACTCTGGAGTTGTGGATTTGGCCCTAAAGAAGGCTAAGAGTTCTAGGGAACATGCTTCGGCGCCCCCGGGCAAGGACGCTAGAACCTTAGACTCCTTTGGGAGGAAGGCCTACCATTCCTCTATGCTCGTGTCCAAGATCCAGTCTTACCAGCTCTACACGAGCATACACATGCGGAACAATGTGCGGCAGTTGGCGGGCTTGGTTGATGCTCTTCCCCCTGAGCAAGCCAAGCCTTTTCAGGAGGTGGTCAGGCAGCTGAAGGCGTGCAGAAAATTCCTGCAGGAGTTTATGACACTTTTGATGTTGCGTCCAGGGCCGCTGCTCAAGGTGTGGTGATGCGCAGGCTCTCATAGCTGCGTGCCGCCGACCTGGAGAATAGAATCCAGCAGCGGATTGCGGACTCGCCTTGCCGTGCGGACAATATTTTTGGTGAAAAAGTCGAACAGGTGGTAGAGTCTCTCCACCAGCGGGACACCGCATTCGACAAATTCGCCCGCCGGCAGCCTTCAGCTTCTACCTCTACAGGTAGACGATTTTTCGGGGGAAGGAAGACTGTTCCCTACTCTTCTGGCAAGAGTAGGTACAATCCTCCTTCCCGACAGCCTGCGGCCCAGGCTAAGCCCCAGCGCGCTCGCTCTCGTCAGCAGCGTGCGCCTCAGCAAGGCCCCGCGGCTCCCCAGCAAAAGCAAGGGGCGAGCTTTTGACTGGCTCCAGCAGAGCATAGCCGACATCCAAGTGTCCGTGCCGGGCGACCTGCCAGTCGGAGGGAGGTTGGAAGTTTTTCACCAAAGGTGGCCTCTCATAACCTCCGATCAGTGGGTTCTGCAAATAGTCCGGCAGGGGTACACCCTCAATTTGACCTCAAAACCTCCAAATTGTCCACCGGGAGCTCAGTCTTACAGCTTCCAGCACAAGAAGGTACTTGCAGAGGAACTCTCCGCCCTTCTCAGCGCCAATGCGGTCGAGCCCGTGCCATCCGGGCAAGAAGGGCTGGGATTCTATTCCAGGTACTTCCTTGTGGAAAAGAAAACAGGGGGGATGCGTCCCATCCTAGACCTAAGGGCCCTGAACAAATTTATCGAAAAAGAAAAGTTCAGGATGCTTTCCCTGGGCACCCTTCTCCCCATGATTCAGCAAAACGATTGGCTATGCTCTCTGGACTTGAAGGATGCCTACACACACATCCCGATACTGCCAGCTCACAGACAGTATCTGCGATTTCAGTTGGGCACACGCCACTTCCAGTACTGTGTGCTACCCTTTGGGCTCGCCTCTGCGCCCAGGGTGTTCACCAAGTGCCTAGCTGTGGTAGCAGCGGCGCTTCGCAGGCTGGGGGTGCATGTGTTCCCATATCTCGACGATTGGCTGGTGAAGAACACATCCGAGGCAGGAGCCCTGCAGTCCATGCAGATGACTATTCGCCTACTGGAGCTACTGGGGTTTGTGATCAATTATCCAAAGTCCCACCTTCTCCCAGTGCAGAGACTCGAATTCATAGGAGCTCTGCTGGATTCTCGGACGGCTCGCGCCTATCTCCCAGAGACGAGAGCCAACAACTTGTTGTCCCTCGTCTCGCGGGTGCGAGCGTCCCAGCAGATCACAGCTCGGCAGATGTTGAGATTGCTGGGCCACATGGCCTCCACAGTACATGTGACTCCCATGGCCCGCCTTCACATGAGATCTGCTCAATGGACCCTAGCCTCCCAGTGGTATCAGGCCGCCGGGGGTCTAGAGGACGTGATCCACCTGTCCACGAGTTTTCTCAAATCCCTACATTGGTGGACGATTTGCTCCAATTTGACTCTGGGACGTCCCTTCCAAATTCCTCAGCCACAAAAGGTGCTGACCACGGATGCGTCCCTCCTGGGATGGGGAGCTCATGTCGATGGGTTTCACACCCAAGGAAGCTGGTCCCTCCAGGAACGCGATCTACAGATCAATCTTCTGGAGTTGCGAGCGATCTGGAACGCTCTGAAGGCTTTCAGAGATCGGCTGTCCCACCAAATTATCCAAATTCAGACAGACAACCAGGTTGCCATGTACTACGTCAACAAGCAGGGGGGCACCGGATCTCGCCCCCTGTGTCAGGAAGCCGTCAGCATGTGGCTCTGGGCTCGCCGGAATGGCATGGTGCTCCAAGCCACATATCTGGCAGGCGTAAACAACAGTCTGGCCGACAGGTTGAGCAGGATTATGCAACCTCACGAGTGGTCGCTCAATTCCCGAGTGGTGCGTCAGATCTTCCAAGAGTGGGGCACCCCCTTGGTGGATCTCTTTGCATCTCGAGCAAACCACAAAGTCCCTCAGTTCTGTTCCAGGCTTCAGGCCCACGGCAGACTGGCATCGGATGCCTTCCTCCTGGATTGGGGGGAGGGCCTGCTGTATGCTTATCCTCCCATCCCTCTGGTGGGGAAGACTTTGTTGAAACTCAAGCAAGACCGAGGCACCATGATTCTGATTGCTCCTTTTTGGCCGCGTCAGATCTGGTTCCCTCTTCTTCTGGAGTTATCCTCCGCAGAACCGTGGAGATTGGAGTGTTTTCCGACCCTCATCACGCAGGACGAAGGGGCTCTTCTGCATCCCAACCTCCAGTCTCTGGCTCTCACGGCCTGGATGTTGAGGGCGTAGACTTTGCCTCTTTGGGTCTGTCAGAGGGTGTCTCCCGCATCTTGCTTGCTTCCAGGAAAGACTCCACTAAGAAAAGTTACTTCTTTCATTGGAGGAGGTTTGCCGTCTGGTGTGACAGCAAGGCCCTAGATCCTCGCTCTTGTCCTACACAGACCCTGCTTGAATACCTTCTGCACTTGTCTGAGTCTGGTCTCAAGACTAACTCTGTAAGGGTTCATCTTAGTGCAATCAGTGCATACCATTACCGTGTGGAAGGTAAGCCGATCTCGGGACAGCCTTTAGTTGTTCGCTTCATGAGAGGTTTGCTTTTGTCAAAGCCCCCTGTCAAGCCTCCTACAGTGTCATGGGATCTCAATGTCGTTCTCACCCAGCTGATGAAACCTCCTTTTGAGCCACTGAATTCCTGCCATCTGAAGTACTTGACCTGGAAGGTCATTTTCTTGGTGGCAGTTACTTCAGCTCGTAGAGTCAGTGAGCTTCAGGCCCTGGTAGCCCAGGCTCCTTATACCAAATTTCATCATAACAGAGTAGTCCTCCGCACTCACCCTAAGTTCCTGCCAAAGGTCGTGTCGGAGTTCCATCTGAACCAGTCAATTGTCTTGCCAACATTCTTTCCTCGTCCTCATTCCTGCCCTGCTGAACGTCAGCTGCACACATTGGACTGCAAGAGAGCATTGGCCTTCTACCTGGAGCGGACACAGCCCCACAGACAGTCCGCCCAATTGTTTGTTTCTTTTGATCCCAATAGGAGGGGAGTGGCTGTAGGAAAACGCACCATATCCAATTGGCTAGCAGATTGCATTTCCTTCACTTACGCCCAGGCGGGGCTGGCTCTTGAGGGTCATGTCACGGCTCATAATGTTAGAGCCATGGCTGCGTCGGTAGCCCACTTGAAGTCAGCCTCCATTGAAGAAATTTGCAAAGCTGCGATGTGGTCATCTGTCCACACATTCACATCTCATTACTGCCTGCAGCAGGATACCCGACGCGACAGTCGGTTCGGGCAGTCAGTTCTTCAGAACCTGTTTGGGCTTTAGGATCCAACTCCACCCCCCGAGGGCCCTGTTTGTTCTGTTCCAGGCTACACTCTCAGTTAGTTGGTAAATTTTTTAGGTCAATCTCTGTTATGTCCTCGCCGTTGCGAGGCCCAATTGACCATGGTTGTTGTTTTGAGTGAGCCTGGGGGCTAGGGATACCCCATCAGTGAGAACAAGCAGCCTGCTTGTCCTCGGAGAAAGCGAATGCTACATACCTGTAGAAGGTATTCTCCGAGGACAGCAGGCTGATTGTTCTCACAAACCCGCCCGCCTCCCCTTTGGAGTTGAGTCTTCCCTTGAACTGTATTGTCTTGCTACATACTGGACTGGCCGGCTTGAGCCGGTTTCGGGCGGGAAGACGGCTGCGCATGCGCAGTGCGCATGGGCGCGCGAGGACTAGCAAAGGCCTTTGCTAGTAAACTTTCCGATGGAGGGGGCTGCCGAGGACGTCAACCCATCAGTGAGAACAATCAGCCTGCTGTCCTCGGAGAATACCTTCTACAGGTATGTAGCATTCGCTCTAACACGTAATGAACCATGAAGTGTTGGTGGTGATCTATTGTACTGATTCATATTATCGTCTTCCAATGTACGAAAAGCACTGTGTGCTTTTTCATTGAATAAGAAGTTAATGAAAGCAAATGCTTCCTCAATTATGATGCTGATTTTATTATTGTTTAGATTTGGAATGTGTCAGATGGTGAATTGCTCCATCTGTGCTCCCAAGTGATTGAAAGTGATGGAGATATAGCACATGGCGGCTGGGTAACAGATGTCCATTTTTCCCCTGACAGTAAGATACTTATTTCAACTGGAGGATATGTTAAGGTAAGCCAGTATATACTGTTAAGAAATAGACCTGTGCTCTTTTGCCATCTTCCAGTTGAAAGCCCCAGTTTCCAAAGCTGCACCAGAGCCATTTCTTTTGCTGACGCTAAGATGCAACCAGAAGCCCTTAACCCCCTTACCATCTGGAGTTCCGTTCAGCCTCATAAGGCTACCTTCAGGGGGGGGGGGGGGCCCTCTCACCGGCGAGCCCAGCCAAAGGATCACACCTGGTTTTAAGCGAATCTGTAGTGTGCAGCAGTGTTTTGGCATTGTTAGTTATCCATGCAAACAAGAGGGATTGGAATTTATTTCTGTTTTAGTATTTTAGCTTTTGCATTCATGTTGTTTTGGTGGCTTCTGTGTTTTATATGCACAGTGGGGATGAGAGGGAGAATAGATTGCAGATATGCTCAGTATCTTGGTTATACTAATTTTAATTATGATTCTAGAGCTAGGTTGTGTGTATTAAGACCAGATTACTTAGTAGATTGTTCTATCGCTGTACTCAGGTCCAGTGATGTAATTTATAGGGAGCAGACCACTGAGGAAGTTTAGAAACAGTGCTGCACACTGTTTGTGCTCAGTTCCTCTATGTCCCTTAAATCATTCAGAGAATTAATTACCAGTCCCTTGTTTTTATTTTAAGGCAAGATCTATTTGTAATATGGCTTTCTGACTCAGGGATATGTTTGTTTTTTATTACAGAAACTTGGCTGACAGATTATGACTGTCCTGTTTTGGTAGAATTATGTCCCCCATGCTATAAAATACTTCACTGTATCAGGTTAGGCAAGAAAGGAGGGGGGGGGGGGGGGTATAGTAGTAGTTTATAAGGATTTTCTAAAACTTGAACGAGTTGGTTTTTGATGATCTCTGGTTTAGAATTTATGGCATACCAGACTTACAGATGATTCAGTGTTAGTTCACTAGATTTGATTTTAGTCTATAGACCACAAGAAAGCTGAGAACCTGTTAAGGCTGATTTTTATATTATTGTAACTTATTTACATCAGCAATTATGCTGGGAGATGTAAAATTTCACTTAGAGGATCAGACAAATTCTAAAGCAAGAAACTTAATAGCTCTCTCAGATTTATTGTCCCTTAAACTCTGTAGATTGCAAATTACCCGTTAGGGCATTTACATTACTTAACTTCCCATTATTCCAGAACTTCTGGGATAGTTGTGTCCATCTACCAGCAGGTGGAGATAGAGAACTGAAAACTGAGCTGAGATTTATCTTTCTTGGCATCTAGTCCAGCTCCTCATTATTTTCTATCCCCAGCAGGTGGATGGACACACTTTTCAACCTCTGGTTTTGAGTGCTTTGCTCCTGGTCCAGTTAGTCAACTGGTCCCCAGTTGAGCTTTGTGGGTGGTTTGAGTCTACAAAGTCATCTGGAGGTCTTCAGATCCCTGTCTCTGGTGCCTTGCTAATTTACTCACTTCACCTCTCCCCTGTTTCCTGTGGAGCTCACGTTTTCCAGCACAACAGCCTTAAAAAATAAAAAATGAAAGGAGAAGGAGATGTTCATTGTAGAGTGTGGAACAGAGAATCAGTTCTAAGCCTTTCTCATCTGTAGTAAGACTTGTGGAGACTGTGAGCTTGGGGGGAGCAGCCGGCAGTGATGTCTGACTAAAGTTTGACTCAGTTACAAAAGAGAGGATAACATAGTAACATAGTAGATGACGGCAGAAAAAGACCTGCACGGTCCATCCAGTCTGCCCAACAAGATAAACTCATATGTGTATACCTTACCTTGATTTGTACCTGTCTTTTTCAGGGCACAGATCATATAAGTCTGCCCAGCACTATCCCTTCCTCTCAACCACCAGCCCCGCCTCCCACCACCGGTTCTGGCACAGACCGTATAAGGGTAGACCAGCATACAAACAGAAACAGAAAAAAAGCAACACTGGGCCTTCAGGATGGAGATAAATGCAGTCCTTTTATTTAGAAAATGACCCGACATAGGCCTCGTTTCGGTGTACAAACGCCTGCTTCAGGGGTCAAAAGTTCTTATAGGTATAATCACATAAAGTTGGAAAGAGCCAAATAGGGTATATTGCCCAGATCATAGTAACTAACTAATGTAGTCAACAACAACACACTGTTGGTTTGTACGCCGAAACACGGTCCGTGTCGGGTCTCCATCCTGAAGGGAAGGGAAAGGTAAAGGGAAATGGGACTTGATATACCGCCTTACTGTGGTATTTTGCAACTACATTCAAAGCGGTTTACATATATACAGGTACTTATTTTCTCCGAGGACAAGCAGGCTGCTTGTTCTCACTGATGGGTGACGTCCACGGCAGCCCCTCCAATCGGAATCTTCACTAGCAAAGTCCTTTGCTAGCCCTCGCGCGCACCGCGCATGCGCGGCCGTCTTCCCGCCCGAAACCGGCTCGAGCCGGCCAGTCTTCTTTTGTCCGCACTCGGTACGGTCGTATTTTTCGCCGTGTCGAGCCCCGGAGAGTCGACCTCGCGCGTCCATATTGTTGAACGTGTTTTTTTTCTTCGGAAAAGCTTTTCTTGTACTCGGGAAGTGCTCCGGAACCCCTCCACCGGGTTTCGTTTCAATCCTCCCCGTATTTCCAGCTTTTGGCCCCGATAAGTTTTCTTTCGTCGTCGGGGTAGGCCTCTTTTCGGCCTCGGTCGAGATTTCTCCCTCTAAAGTTTTTGGTGCTCTTTTTCCGTCATTTCGGACTTTGATTTCGCCGGCGTGATTTTTCCGCCCATGACATCGAAGCCTTCCAGCGGCTTCAAGAAGTGCACCCAGTGCGCCCGGGTTATCTCGCTCACTGATCGACACTCGTCGTGTCTTCAGTGTCTGGGGGCCGAGCACCGCCCTCAGAACTGTAGTCTGTGTTCCCTGCTTCAAAGGCGGACTCAGGTAGCGAGACTAGCCCAGTGGAACGTTTTGTTCTCGGGCTCTTCGTCGGCATCGGCACCGGGATCTTCGAGTGCATCGACGTCGTCAGCGTCCAGACCATCTTCCTCGGCCGCCCTTGCATCGAGTGCATCGAGGCATCGGGCCTCTGCATCGGCGCCGAGACATCGGATAGCTGCATCGACGTCGGTGGTACCGGGACCTCGTCTGCTGATGTCGTCGGATGGTGGTGCATCGTCAGGAGTGCAGGTGAGGGCTGTCCATTCCCCTGCTGGTGGCGGTGAGCCTTCGGGTGGGTCTCCTCCCACCCTGAGGGCTCCTGCGGTACAGCCCCCCAGAGACCGACCTTCTTCGGCCTCGGCCCCGAGGAAGCGACGGATGGATTCTACGTCCTCCTCGTCGGTGCCGGGGAGCTCCGGTGACATGCTTCGGAAGAAGTCGAAGAAGCATCGACACCGGTCTCCTCCCCGCGTCGGCACCGAGAGCTCTGGGTCGCCGAGGGATTCGGCACCCAGCAGGCATCGGCACCGAGAGGACCACTCACCCTCTGTCCAAGAGGTGTCGATGCGCTCCACTCTGGACAGCCCGGAACAGCCTCCTCGCCCGGAACAGGTCCTGACGTCGACGCCTGCATCGACCTCACAGCCTTTCTCTGCAGCCGCTCTAAACGAGAGCCTCCGGGCCGTTCTCCCAGAGATTCTGTGAGAGCTGTTGCGCCCTACCCCTCCGGTACCGGCGGTGCTTGCGCCTCCGGTACCGTCGAGCGTGGCGCCGGCTGGCCCATCGCCCAGGTTGAGGTCCCCGACGTCGGTACCGCGTGCGGTGCCGGCAGCGGCCACCTCCCAGGAAGGCTCCCCGACTACGTCGGCGGAGGGAGCTTCGCCGATGCGGGCGAGGGAGTCTACCTCTCGACGCCCCCATCGTGGACGTGGCTCCACTGAGTCGAGCAGGGCGAGGTTGCAGACACAGGTTCGTGAACTTGTGTCTGACACCGAGGGTGAGGCCTCGTGGGAGGAAGAGGAAGATCCTAGATATTTCTCTGACGAGGAGTCTGAGGGTCTTCCTTCTGATCCCACTCCCTCTCCTGAAAGACAGCTTTCTCCTCCCGAGAGTCTGTCTTTCGCTTCCTTTGTCCGGGAGATGTCTACGGCCATCCCCTTCCCGGTGGTTGTGGAGGACGAGCCCAGGGCTGAAATGTTTGAGCTCCTGGACTATCCTTCTCCACCTAAGGAAGCGTCCACCGTTCCCTTGCACCATGTCCTTAAAAAGACATTGCTTGCGAACTGGACGAAACCCTTAACTAATTCCCACATTCCCAAGAAGATCGAGTCCCAGTACCGGATCCATGGGGACCCAGAGCTGATGCGCACTCAGTTGCCTCACGACTCTGGAGTTGTGGATTTGGCCCTAAAGAAGGCTAAGAGTTCTAGGGAACATGCTTCGGCGCCCCCGGGCAAGGACGCTAGAACCTTAGACTCCTTTGGGAGGAAGGCCTACCATTCCTCTATGCTCGTGTCCAAGATCCAGTCTTACCAGCTCTACACGAGCATACACATGCGGAACAATGTGCGGCAGTTGGCGGGCTTGGTTGATGCTCTTCCCCCTGAGCAAGCCAAGCCTTTTCAGGAGGTGGTCAGGCAGCTGAAGGCGTGCAGAAAATTCCTGGCCAGAGGAGTTTATGACACTTTTGATGTTGCGTCCAGGGCCGCTGCTCAAGGTGTGGTGATGCGCAGGCTCTCATGGCTGCATGCCGCCGACCTGGAGAATAGAATCCAGCAGCGGATTGCGGACTCGCCTTGCCGTGCGGACAACATTTTTGGCGAAAAAGTCGAACAGGTGGTAGAGTCTCTCCACCAGCGGGACACCGCATTCGACAAATTCGCCCGCCGGCAGCCTTCAGCTTCTACCTCTACAGGTAGACGATTTTTCGGGGGAAGGAAGACTGTTCCCTACTCTTCTGGCAAGCGTAGGTACAATCCTCCTTCCCGACAGCCTGCGGCCCAGGCTAAGCCCCAGCGCGCTCGCTCTCGTCAGCAGCGTGCGACTCAGCAAGGCCCCGCGGCTCCCCAGCAAAAGCAAGGGGCGAGCTTTTGACTGGCTCCAGCAGAGCATAGCCGACATCCAAGTGTCCGTGCCGGGCGACCTGCCAGTCGGAGGGAGGTTGAAAGCTTTTCACCGAAGGTGGCCTCTCATAACCTCCGATCAGTGGGTTCTGCAAATAGTCCGGCAGGGGTACACCCTCAATTTGACCTCAAAACCTCCAAATTGTCCACCGGGAGCTCAGTCTTACAGCTTCCAGCACAAGAGGGTACTTGCAGAGGAACTCTCCGCCCTTCTCAGCGCCAATGCGGTCGAGCCCGTGCCATCCGGGCAAGAAGGGCTGGGATTCTATTCCAGGTACTTCCTTGTGGAAAAGAAAACAGGGGGGATGCGTCCCATCCTAGACCTAAGGGCCCTGAACAAATATCTCGTAAAAGAAAAGTTCAGGATGCTTTCCCTGGGCACCCTTCTCCCCATGATTCAGCAAAACGATTGGCTATGCTCTCTGGACTTGAAGGATGCCTACACACATATCCCGATACTGCCAGCTCACAGACAGTATCTGCGATTTCAGTTGGGCACACGCCACTTCCAGTACTGTGTGCTACCCTTTGGGCTCGCCTCTGCGCCCAGGGTGTTCACAAAGTGCCTAGCTGTGGTAGCAGCGGCACTTCGCAGGCTGGGAGTACACGTGTTCCCATATCTCGACGATTGGCTGGTAAAGAACACGTCCGAGGCAGGAGTCCTGCAGTCCATGCAGATGACTATTCGCCTTCTGGAGCTACTGGGGTTTGTGATAAATTACCCAAAGTCCCATCTTCTTCCAGTGCAGAACCTCGAATTCATAGGAGCCCTGCTGGATTCTCGGACGACTCGCGCCTATCTCCCAGAGACGAGAGCCAACAACTTGTTGTCCCTCGTCTCCCGGGTGCGGGCGTCCCAGCAGATCACAGCTCGGCAGATGTTGAGATTGCTGGGCCATATGGCCTCCACAGTTCATGTGACTCCCATGGCCCGCCTTCACATGAGATCTGCTCAATGGACCCTAGCCTCCCAGTGGTATCAGGCCGCTGGAGGTCTAGAGGACGTGATCCACCTGTCCACGAGTTTTCTCGAATCCCTGTATTGGTGGACGGTTTGGTCCAATTTGACTCTGGGACGTCCCTTCCAAATTCCTCAGCCACAAAAAGTGCTGACCACGGATGCGTCTCTCCTGGGATGGGGAGCTCATGTCGATGGGCTTCACACCCAAGGAAGCTGGTCCCTCCAAGAACGCGATCTACAGATCAATCTTCTGGAGTTACGAGCGATCTGGAACGCTCTGAAGGCTTTCAGAGATCGGCTGTCCCACCAAATTATTCAAATTCAGACAGACAACCAGGTTGCCATGTACTATGTAAACAAGCAGGGGGGCACCGGATCTCGCCCCCTGTGTCAGGAAGCCGTCAGCATGTGGACCTGGGCTCGCCGGCACGGCATGGTGCTCCAAGCCACATATCTGGCAGGCGTAAACAACAGTCTGGCCGACAGGTTGAGCAGGATTATGCAACCTCACAAGTGGTCGCTCAGCTCCCGAGTGGTGCGCCAGATCTTCCAAGCGTGGGGCACCCCCTTGGTGGATCTCTTCGCATCTCGAGCAAACCACAAAGTCCCTCAGTTCTGTTCCAGGCTTCAGGCCACCGGCAGACTGGCGTCGGATGCCTTCCTCCTCGATTGGGGGGAGGGCCTGCTGTATGCTTATCCTCCCATTCCTCTGGTGGGGAAGACTTTGTTGAAACTCAAGCAAGACCGAGGCACCATGATCCTGATTGCTCCTTTTTGGCCGCGTCAGATCTGGTTCCCTCTTCTTCTGGAGTTATCCTCCGAAGAACCGTGGAGATTGGAGTGTTTTCCGACCCTCATCACGCAGGACGAAGGGGCTCTTCTGCATCTCAACCTCCGCTCCCTGGCTCTCACGGCCTGGATGTTGAGGGCGTAGATTTTGCCTCTTTGGGTCTGCCAGAGGGTGTCTCCCGTATCTTGCTTGCTTCCAGGAAAGACTCCACTAAGAGAAGTTACTTCTTTCATTGGAGGAGGTTTGCCGTCTGGTGTGACAGCAAGGCCCTAGATCCTCGCTCTTGTCCTACACAGACCCTGCTTGAATACCTTCTGCACTTGTCTGAGTCTGGTCTTAAGACAAACTCCGTAAGGGTTCATCTTAGTGCAATCAGTGCATACCATTACCAAGTGGAAGGTAAGCCGATCTCAGGACAGCCTTTAGTTGTTCGCTTCATGAGAGGTTTGCTTTTGTCAAAGCCCCCTGTCAAGCCTCCTACAGTGTCATGGGATCTCAATGTCGTTCTCACCCAGCTGATGAAACCTCCTTTTGAGCCACTGAATTCCTGCCATCTGAAGTACTTGACCTGGAAGGTCATTTTCTTGGTGGCAGTTACTTCAGCTCGTAGAGTCAGTGAGCTTCAGGCCCTGGTAGCCCAGGCCCCTTACACCAAATTTCATCATAACAGAGTAGTCCTCCGCACTCACCCTAAGTTCCTGCCAAAGGTCGTGTCGGAGTTCCATCTGAACCAGTCAATTGTCTTGCCAACATTCTTTCCCCGTCCTCATTCCTGCCCTGCTGAACGTCAGCTGCACACATTGGACTGCAAGAGAGCATTGGCCTTCTACCTGGAGCGGACACAGCCCCACAGACAGTCCGCCCAATTGTTTGTTTCTTTTGATCCCAATAGGAGGGGAGTGGCTGTAGGGAAACGCACCATATCCAATTGGCTAGCAGATTGCATTTCCTTCACTTACGCCCAGGCGGGGCTGGCTCTTGAGGGTCATGTCACGGCTCATAATGTTAGAGCCATGGCTGCGTCGGTAGCCCACTTGAAGTCAGCCTCCATTGAGGAAATTTGCAAAGCTGCGACGTGGGCTTCTGTCCACACATTCACATCCCATTACTGCCTGCAGCAGGATACCCGGCGCGACAGTCGGTTCGGGCAGTCAGTTCTTCAGAACCTGTTTGGGCTTTAGGATCCAACTCCACCCCCCGAGGGCCCTGTTTGTTCTGTTCCAGGCTACACTCTCAGTTAGTTGGTAAATTTTTTTAGGTCAATCTCAGTTATGTCCTCGCCGTTGCGAGGCCCTATTGACCATGTTTGATGTTTTGAGTGAGCCTGGGGGCTAGGGATACCCCATCAGTGAGAACAAGCAGCCTGCTTGTCCTCGGAGAAAGCGAATGCTACATACCTGTAGAAGGTATTCTCCGAGGACAGCAGGCTGATTGTTCTCACAAACCCGCCCGCCTCCCCTTTGGAGTTGTGTCTTCCCTTAAGAGTTTGTCTTGCTACATACTGGACTGGCCGGCTCGAGC